>NC_133533.1:38786507-39411507 GCF_048544455.1 Silene latifolia
TATACATTGCACATTTGCACTTCAAAAATTACAGGATCATAGGAAGAAGGCATTTTCCCCTTGGAAATAAGCCTACCCGAAAAGTATAAGCACCAAAACTCATCATTACTTGAATCATAAATAAACATTGAACAAATGAGAAATACAGCCTAATCTACGTGAAAGCAAGAATTTACAACAAACTCGAGTCAAAATTTTAACCTATTCCCTGTATCCTAGCTAATTTTGGTTCGTTTTGGGTATTCAGTGTTGTACATCAAAGTTTGTTGTATGAATAATACACATTGCCCTATGAATATTTAATATTCATCATTTAATTACCAGGACCCTCCCACAGTGAGACGGTCTCATATGATCTTGTGATAGTCATATTGACGAAACTATATGTGTGAGTGTTTGACAATCATATTACCTTGTTTCTAGATCTTCACTTCATCAGTCCCTCACCTTCCCATCCGAGCTTGAGCATTTGATCTACCACTTTCAAACTCAACTGCAAGTAACCAGCAAAATTTAAGTTATGAGTTAGGGCTTGCTTGAGATGAGAGTAATAATTAAGGGAGTAATAGAGATAAAATGAACTAAAAAATGGAGGGAAGGGATGGGGGTTGGAGATAGAAATGGATAGAAATGGGAAAATATAGTGTAATATTCCCTCTATTAAGGGAGTAATTGTTACCCACCTCCCTCTCCAAGTAATAATTACCTCCATATAGAGGTAATAATTTCTCCCTCACCTCCTCTTTCCACCATCCACAACCACCACAAAGCACCAATCTCCTCCCATTTCTTCTTATTTTAGCTCTTATTACTCCCTTAATGATTACTCCCATCCCAAGCAAGCCCTTAGGGTTTGAAAGTCAATGAATATTTTATTATACTAGTAATAACTCCATCCAATTCCCAAATTAGGGTCTTACACTAAAAAGAGTACTAAACAACCTATTATTAGTCTATTTTGTTTTTTTGTTTTTCACTTGATCTTATACAGTATATGAATTCAGGAATGAATCGCCTTTGTGCCTTTATAAATACGTCCTAAGTTTCTCTGGAGATCTATTGCGTCGTCCCTATATGACTTTGGTGGTCAAACAATAACGACTTAGACCGACAGTTCCTCAAGCTGTACAATATTTGAAACCTAAAAAAATTACGTAATACTCCGTGTGAAAATAGTACTCCGTAGTATTCATAAATCAGATATGACTTGCATTCAGGAAATAAATGTCACAGTTGACATCGTTTGACTTTCAAAGTAAAAAAATTTGACAATAAATTAGGAAAGGAGGGAGTATCATATAACCGTGATACAACCTAAATGCATGCCAGGTAAATACTTCATCAGTCAAATACCAACAGGGTACATCTGAGCAAGATTAGGGACGACGCAATAGATCTCCAGCAAGTTGTAATTAGAACGACACAACACAACAACAACAACAACAACAACAACATCAAAGCCTTAATCCCAAAATGATTTGGGGTCGGCTGACATGAATCATCCTTTAGAACGACATAACAATGAAAAAAAAAGTTTTTGAAAGGCATTGTGCTTGGGAAAGTTTCACAGAAAAGTCAAATTACTTTGAACAATAGTCCTTTTCATCAGAATAGATCATGCGACATGCACAAACAATACAACAAACAGTTTAGAGACTATCTATGGCCTATACCTATCCATCAAAGTAAATATCAATATATTTTGAGTAATCCGACAGATGTGATATGTACTACTGTTACCTTCTTACAAACTGCCTCCTTGCACAAATTCACATAATAACGCGTCGTAGTATAAACTTTTTGTTTGCCAAAGCACAATATATACCCCCTCTGTCACTGTTAGATAGATAATGTTTACTTTCTGATCGGGTTTTTTAGCGTAAGCACGTCCAAGTTGGCAAAAATGCAAAGTTGATGGACACAAGTGGGCAATAATGCCTAAAACAGAAACTAACTATTGGCTGGGAGTTTGCGACAGACACAAGTGGAATTCATTACTTCAGATGAAGTTCATTGTTATGAGCGCGAAAGAAGAAGGTTCCAGAAAAGTAAAGGACATTACTCCTGTATATCGGGATTCTAGTCACTAATAAGAAAAAAAACCTATCAAAGAGGAACTGGGTATGATTGTTAAGATGGTGCATTGTGTAACTGAAAGTGTCTGAGAAGGTTAACCAAACAACAATGCCAACAAACAGGAGAGAAATAACATTGAAGAGCATCAGTACAAAGGGAATAAAGGTAAAAAAAAACAACTTACAGCAGGGTCCGTGAAAATTATCAACTGCTTATCCACAGTAGACACCAGAAGATTTGTGTTGTCCTTATTCAAAGCTATTGCTGTGATATCCTGCCCAGCTTGAAGCTTCATTGAATGTAACACCTGAAAAAATGTCTTATCAGAAGGGGCGTACTATAAAAATGTATTCCCATATGTTGTTCAGCCTGCGTGATGCATGTCCGAATGCTACTCCCTCCAGGCCAACCCAGTTTTAAAAGTTTAACTGTAAGGATCTAAAAAAATATTACTCCGTAACTTAAAATAGAACACTAATAAATTTACATATGTTGTCAAAACAATCTTTGAAAAAAGTTTTTTGGGTAAAAAAAAAAAGTAATCTATAATTGAAGGAAATTACGGCCAACGTCTCATTGTGAGACCATACAAAGTAAATGAGAAGATTGGACTCAGCTAGAGGGAGTATAATATGTTATCTAACTTTTCATATTACATCGCACACCCACATCCAACACTCAATACTCCGACATGGGTATGACACTTGACACGTCGGTTTATATCAAAAACATGAGATTTTTTCATTAAATAGCCGGATCTGACACTGAGACGTGCATCTATGTTGGATAATTCCAAATGAGTCTGAATAACATAAGTTCATATATGATCAGAAAAGAAGAAAGAAAAGTGTGTAATAGATCAAGAGAATTCAGGGCACCTTTAAAGTATATAGATCAATAAAACAAATTGAAGGAGATGATACATTCAATCTGCTGTACTGTTCCACATCCAAACGCGAAGGGATAAGTTCAGTAACTTGTTGCTTTGCTTGCCAAGACCTACTGTTGTCAAGCGATACTTCCTTGGCCGGGCAGGAGTTCACTCCAAGCAAAGCAGTCTGTCCATCAGACGACACTTCCATGCATCCTATGCTTCCCGATAAAGGAATCTGGACCTTAGCTACAGAAATGCCATTAAGAGTAAAGGTACTAAGAGTATGACTTGACTGATTCCATGCCATTATGACGCCATCAGATGAAAGACATAAAGCATGGGCCTCCACACCAACTAGCCTTCTAAGTAAGCGACCCCTTCTAATAGAATGCAATAGAATGTCGGGTGACTGAGAGCAAGAAACAACAACTCCTAGATCTGAACTAACACAGCAACAAAGGACTTCTCTCAAGTGTCCACGCATGACTTGTATGGGTCCTTCAATACGTCGCTTCCTGCTCTTGTCAGCTAAGATACTTGCCAAAGCATTACTACTGGTTGACGTCGGAGTACCTGAACCCATGGACAGTTCTGAAGCACTAGTAGAGGATGTGACAGTACGATGTATCCTCCAGAGTAGCACGGTAGTATCTCGAGATCCGGTCACAAGATAATTACTATCGGATGAGAGAGACAAGCACGTGACAGGAGCACAATGGCCCGTGGCTATCTCAAGGGTCCTAGCTCCATCAGCTGATATGATTCTGATACTACTGTCAACATGGCCACCTGGATGAGTAATCAAATAACAAATATTTATTCATAAGGCGCGGATATGACAAATACTGTTTTCAAAAGCCAGTTTTCATACAACAGTGGCAGAGAACTGAGACTATTTTTCACATTTGGTTGGCATAACTTCCATTACAGTCTTTGTCTACCCCTCCCCTTAAAGGGAGGAAAATAAAAGAACTTAATTAGCCCAATTGCTGACTCAGAACTCTTTATTATAGTACTTGTTCAACTCTGTACAGTTAGAGCTTAGATCCTGCAACTCAGCTCAAATATTGTACTATCTTCACCAATGAAAATTAACACCAATTCCATATACAAATTTCTGGTATGTTCAACACTCCAACCAATCCTCTAAACTAATGAGATCTCATTACATAATAGATATATGCTCAACCATTGTGGGTGTCACAATCAATACATTCTAAATTAATATGTTCCGTTGATTTTAAGTAGTAAACAAATTGGTTATAAATAACTTCAACAACGCGTGAACAGAGACCCGTGACACAAATACATGAGAATCAAATAGCAAAATGCATACCCGTTATAATGTCTTTGTCGCTAGTAATAGCAACAATAGCTGAACTTCTGATTCCTGAAACAGGAAATGCCAATGCTTGAGGAAATTGTGAATCATCTGAGATAGCACCAGTCGGCCCTTTGAACATACGCATCAATGCTCCACCAGACGAGCTCTGAGTGGCCTTCCCATGTTGGAAAAGGAAAGGTGCGCCCTTATCAGGGGTATTAGGTTGCCATTTGTGCTGTGCCACATGTGCAGCTGGAGCATGTATATCAACGACGATGATAGAATCCGTGGATGCAAGCATTGCAGATGCAGGAAGATTGCAGCGTTCAGGCATAGGAACCGTATATGGTTTGAGTTCTTTTGGGTTCCGAAAAATAGTCTATGGTCACAATGACAAACAAATTGATATCAAATACCAAACTGATGAGGATACAAAATTCTACAGACTATATTTATCTGAAGGAACACAAAGCAACTTGATTTCATGCCAAGTTGATGATCTATAGAATCAAATATTCGTTTGATACATTAATAAGATTGTGGGGGGCAATAACATCTTGGATTAGTTCCACTTTGTTGGCCCGAGATTTGGATTAATTCCACTATGGTGTCGTTAGCTATTTCTCATTTTGGTAACATTTATTTATAAGCGAATAAAATACCATGTTTTCCCTTCACATACTAACCATACCCACCTGACAATCTCACAGCACCTTCTGATGAGAGTACGGAAGCGATAATAAACAACAAACGTTGTTGGAGGAACATGGTTCTTTCTCGATGGATATTTGACTAAAATCCGCCTAGATTCGAGTCAATGGATGTTTGGAATAAAGACGCCAATCTTTATTCGAAGAAAATTAACCGTTCAAACCTTGAATTTGGTGATCAAACTTGATCGATTTTCTGAGATTTTATTGTTATAACTTGAATGATTAATTACCTATACAATGCATGCTATTTATACTAATAATAATGACTAATTCTAATTGAAATAAAACTCCTATTCTAACAACATCACACGCCTAACACACGGAATGTCGGAATCGTTTTTATTTTATTTAAATAAGTTCTAATAGATAACTAATAACTAACTTCTATCCTAGTCGAACATAATTATTCCACCCGTCCTCCTGGTATGATTAGAACTCCTATGCCTCGATTTGGATGTCTGTTGAGGACCCCGCGAGTTCGACTCTGGTTCTAGCTCTTTCACATCCAGAATCGTATCATTCCCTCCTCCTTTTTAAGCGACGTGTGATACTACTCCTTCTCTTGAAAAGTGGCCTTATAAAAATTTATAGGTATTGTATCACACGTTTCCTCATCATTATAATGGTCGAAAATAGGAGAGAATGTCGGATCAAACGAAACATTCTCCTCGTTGGTGCTTTCAAACGAGAACACTTCCGACATATCTTCTCCTCTTTTTTTTTTCAGTGAACTTTTTTTTTTTGAACCGTGCTCTTGAGATGAGTAATCAAAACCGATTAACCCTCGAACTACCCAGCTCGCTCGAGTTTAACACTTGAACTCCAATCACAATCAGAAACTCAACTAACATCTTGGCTTTGATGCGCTTAGGATGGTCTTGACTTAGATGGAAATCAAGAACTGATACCACACCACTAATGATCTGAATACGAAAGCAATAATAAACAACAAACGTTGTTCGGGTTGAGAGTCGAGCTCGCACCTTGATTCACGAAGGAACGAGGTTCTTTCTCGATGGATATTTGACTAAAATCCACCTAGATTCGAGTCAATGGATGTTTGGAATAAAGATGCATATCTTTATTCGAAACGAGATTTGAAAATTAATCGTTCAAACCTTGAATTTGGTGATCAAACTTGATGGATTTTCTGAAATAAATGATTAATTCCTAATACAATGCATGCTATTTATACTAATAATAATGACTAATTCTAATTGAAATAAAACTCCTATTCTAACACATCACACGCCTAATACAATCCTATGAACGATCGGAATCGTTTTTATTGTATTTAAATAAAAACTAACAGATAACTAATAACTAACTTGTATCCTAGTCGAACCCGATTATTCCACCCGTCCTCCTGGTATGATTATGATTAGGACTCATATGCCTCGATTTGGGTGTCTGTTGAAGACACCGCGGGTTCGACTCTGGTTCTAGCTCTTTCACATCCAGAATTGCATCCCCTTCTCTCAGATTTTCCAATCACAGCCCTCCAAACGCCAACCGCACCCCAACCCATCAAACCAACATAACCACCACCACCCTATCGACAACATTCTAAAAGCACCACACCACCAGACTTGACCTATCCAACCAACCAAATCCACTCGGCCCCACCGCCCATGAAACTTCACCACCCCCAAAAACCACCGCACTACCAACAAATACCACCAGATCCCAGCTGTGTAACAACGACGAGGAGAGGAGAGATATAAAAGAAGGGATCGTGGCCTCGTGGGTTTTTTGGTGGTGGGGTTGCCGTTGGGTATTGGATGGGGTGGTACTGCGGTTATCGACTTGGATGGGAATGTAGGTTGAGACTTTAGGTTTTAATTTTTAATATAAGGGTAAATCTGTAAAGTTAAGTGTGGGTATGAGGACAAATTGGTAAAAAGCTATCAAAATAGTTGCAAGAAAAGGAAAGAATAAGAAGTTAGAAAATAAAATCACAAAAAGGAAAGTGGGAAGAAAATAGAAAACAAAGTGAGTAATAGTTTGCAAAATTTCATTGGGATATCAATTCTAACGATTATATTCACTCTATTATGTCAAAAAGTTTAAAAAAAAAAAAAAACATTATTAATTAACATGAAATAGCACTAATTTATAAAGAGTCACAATAATGAAAAATTTTCAGGTGACAAAAGCGAGATATCCCCTAAAGCTCAGGTCACCAAAGTGGAGCTTTGAAATCTCATGGCACCCAAGTGGAACAAGCTTAGACCTTGAGGTACCTAAGTGGGAATAATCTTATGATCTTTGAGCCAACATTTTCAACTATAACCTGGCAGCAGGGATACCTGAACGGAGATGGATAAAGCTGCACGGCCTGCACCTAAGCATTTTTCTTTTTACAATGAAAATAGAAGAGCCAAACAAAGCAAACTAAGGGGGATGTTTGGTTCACAAAGGGCCAAGGAAAAAGAATCAAGAAAGGTATACCTGGGGAAAGGAAAAGAATGACCCTTGATTCCCTTATCTTTTTGGTTTATACATGTAAGGGAAAGATACACAAACCCAACAACCAACGAGGAGGTGGCAGATGGAAGGAGTGGGAGTTTGACAGGGTTGGTTATGGGTATTGATGGTGGGTTTCATGGTTTAAAATCTCGGCCAAGATGTATTGTATCATCTGAGATGTATCGTTATCGGAAACGGCCGATATCCCGAGATGTATAAGGTAAATTTAAAATAGGAAAATATCGGCCGAGATGACCGAATTATAACGTGTCTCGGACAACTCAGCCTGATACGACTCGCAATGAACCCGAGAGAATGAGTTACACTTGTACCAGCCGGATTTTGTAATGAAAAACTCTAAAAGTATTGTACAACATCGGTCAAATTAATTATTCTAAATAGAATTAATCTTAACTTTATGGGAAATAGCCAATAGATGATAAAATATCTACAAAAGCTTGTAAAACAAATATCATCGCGATAAACCGAGACACAGAGCACTACCGCGGCCGCGATCGATACCACGATTTTAAACCATGGTGGGTATTGGTGGTTGAAGTAGTGGTGATTCAGATAATAGGGTAAGGGTTTGGGAAACGTATGGGGTGCGATGTGGGGAATATGGTGTAATACTAATCTGAATAATGGATAAAGGGCAAGGAAAACGGTAGCAACCAAACACCAAGGAAGGAAAGGGGGAAATTAATTCCCTTTATGTAATCCCCCAACCAAATGTCCAAACGCCCTTTAAAGAGCAAAAACACGAGGATAATTTCTACAAATCATGATGTCTCACAACTCTTTGGTAATGTGGTGAATGGTGAGAGGTTCGACCATAAGGAGCGAGGAGAGGATTAAGGTAAAACCTCAAATGAACATAACTTTCACAGTTAATAAAACCACACAAGAGTGACAAGTCATTTCTAGCAGATATGAAATGATAAATTTAAAATGAAAATCCTACCTGTAATTGGAGAACTTCAGGCAGTGGCATTCTTTTCATATGAGGAACGGTCAAAAGCTGAGATGGAGTTTGCCCAAAATAAGCTATTTGATCTTGAGTAGCACGTTGTTGTACCTTCATACAATCAAAAAGAATTTGTGGGAATTATTATGCAGCAGCATTATTTCACTCTCATTTACTATCATAAATATAAACTGGACATGCAAACATCATAGAGAAAATAGCATGGACACATAAGGCTCACTTACGGGGTCTGAGATCTTGTCAATATCAACCGTTCCTTCATATGTAATGTAAAAGAATACATTATTGGCCGCTATTGCTTCTTTTCCCCTTTGCTTGTACCTATATGTCAAGCATGTCATATTTTCGAGTCAATAATAGCCCAGTTTTGTTAAGAAGAAAATACTCAAATTTTAGATATATAAAGATAGACTAACTTATGATAGAGCTTACCCAAATATAAGATCAATCCACTCATGCAAATGAGCAGAAACATGCTCGCTCTCAAGAGCCATTCTATGTTTATGGATAAATTCAACAGGATTTCCAGCCCAAGGAGGGAGCTTGACTGAATCTGGTTGGTGACGAAGGAAACGCAGTATTACACATAAAGTAATGCCCTAAATGGCTGAATATAATCGAGAAACTGTATATTGATAACATACCAAGCTTTTCCCCAAGTTGTGTAGTACCAAAATCTATAGCGTTCTCATTTGTTACTACCTCAGGGAGGTAAAACAGTTCCGGGACCTAGGAAATTAGCCCAAAGTATCAAAATTTGTCAACTACATATATTATCGACAACGAACTTCTTAAGTGACCTACAGAAAAAAACTATACCAATTCCTTCACATCGCTCATGTCCTCAAGAACTCCATCCCAAGTAGTAGCAATATCGAGAAACATCCTGTCTGCATGGTCGAACTTTCCACCTTGAAGCTGAATAGAATGAGTGGTGAAAGGCTCCAACCGGACTAGGTAATACAGCACCTGTGAAGAGAGAACGCCTATGAAGCTTAGAGTACAAAAACATGGAATCATTTACAATTAGTTACGCCCTACAGGGCAGAAAAGGCGAGACACTGGAATATATACTCCAACACTATAGAAAGTAAAGCCCTTCTTTTATAAGTCCTTTGATCTCATCAGGTTCAAATGTGCACTCAACCATTTGCACACAGATCATTATATGTTCACTCACTTTTCATTAAGGTCAGAAAACCAAATGCATCATGAATATACTTTATCACAAAATTACAATGTGTTAATAGCAATATCACAAGGATAAATGAAAGAAGAAACATACAGTTCCAGCACTTGAATAATGGGAGCCATAATGGAACTTTGGGATAACTGGATCATCAAAGCTAGAATATCGCTCCTGGAATTTTTTCAGCCGTTCTGAATTTAAGGCACCAACAGGCTGTCAACAAAACCAATTGGTTAGCCAACCGGAGTTCAAATTACCGTATAGCAAAGCTCAAAGAAGCTATTCTACCTTTGATAGGTCTCGATAGGAAGAAGGATTTGAAAGATCCAGATTCTTTGAAGAATAGTCAGCCAGAATCCAAGGAAATACTGGATACTGCATCAGGCACAAGTGAAGAGGCGAGATATTAGCAGCTATAGAGTGTCATAATCATTATCAAAGAAGCTTCTGACAAATATTGTAGAAACAGAAGATACCTGGGTGATATCGTTATAGCTTCGCCCAGCCAGTGTGTTGAGCTGCATTAGGTATTCGAAGTTGCTGATCTGGAAAAAAAAAGTCAGGATGCCAGAACTAGATCAATTTCACAAATAGTTGAAACAAAATTTGTTAATACTGAATACCAATAGAACAGAGATGTTTCTGATACCTCCCACCGAGCCCAACGCTCCATAAGTTGAGTTCTTTTAAGAAGTTGATCAGGTCTCTACGAAGTATAGACATAAAATAAAAAAAATTAAAGTGAAACAGAAATAAAGAGCTACAAATCTACAAAATTTGTCCACGCCTCGGAGTTAAAATTGATAAATTAAGTAGCACTAAGACAAACCTGAGTTGCCAGATATATGTTGTTCAAATGAGGAGGATGTGCATGAACAATAGCACGATATGCATTTTTTCTACCTTCGCTGGTCTACATTTTGAACATCAATAGCAAAGAACGGTAACAACCCAAAATGAATTACTGGAGTAAAAGCTGGTTGGATAAATACAATAATAAAAGTAGGAACAGAAAGTAAAATCAATACCCCAAAATCAAAAAAGTAATTGGAACGATCAAGCATAAACAGCTCCAGTGCACTTCTTCTCAAAAGATACCTGCAAATAGCAATTCAATAAAAACAAAATCAGACAAGTATATCACAGACTCACTGTATAAGATTATAGAGCTTGAAGGAAAACTGTGCTCCACAAAGACAAACTATGGAAATGCTTCAAGGTACATTTTTACCTTCTTGGTACTGAACAAATTACCAAAGATTTGACACGGGCAATAGAAGTTAAATAAACTGACATTCCATATTATCTTACCTTCTACTATAAATTTGATGAAGTGAAGATATTAACCAGCTACGATTCTTTTCCTGATCTTGGCTTTCAGGACCATGATCCAACTCATTTCCTGAAGAACTAACTTCGTTCTCAGCTATGAAGTTGATCTTTTTTGTTGTTATCTGATCATGGCAAACATGATATGTCATTAAAAGTTGCAATGTGAGTCAAAAACAAATTAGAGAACAATTAACAACTGAATCCAAAAAAAAAAAAAAAAAAAAAAAAAATCAAGATACGCCTTTCCGTTGAAATGCAAATCTGTAGACTTAACCTCCGTAGGTGTCCCCTCAAAAAACTAAATTTTTTCGGGAATTGACAAGAAGACATTCATTTTACTTCTTTGGATGTGCCTTACGCAGAACTCCAATAGATAACACTAAAATAAATGGGGCGCTTTCTGAGGACAGATGGCTTTGAAGATTATCAGAAGAGCTCACTAGTGCAGCCGCTTGAAACATAATATGCCTCATGAATCTGGCTCATGATTCATGAACAACAAATCAAAAGAAATTGGAATGTATATAGCCGAGGCAGGCAAAATGAAATCTTGATGTATACAGGATTTCACCGCTTCATCCCTAATCCTTGTATTCTCTCTGACCTCCGTACGGAAAGCAGAAATTCTCAGGGAAAAGAAGATTGTATGTCACTATGTCTTTCGTCTACACTCGTTCCAACAGGGATAACACCCACATTCTGAAGGATAAAAGCTTTAGAAACCTTCCAATACACGAGTCATTTTTTTAAGGTAAACAAAAAGCATCTTCTCTTGGCACGATTTCTTTTGATCAACTCAATCTTCATATCCGTGGAGAAGTTCATCTTCGAAAGAAGTAACCCTTATGGGGCTGTCTCCAAATGTCGCTTGCACAGTTGTGCTAAATCTAAAGTACTCATATCAGAAAAGGCTTGATTCATGAATCGTGATAGGAGAAGAGTCAGGATGGATATAAAATACATCATATTATATGATGGACTTCCCTACAGATTTAATCTAGAGAGCTGAAATATAGATGAGGCACTCCTGAAGGACCACCTTCCATGAGGAGCTAAGCTGGAGTCGTTTACTATATTTGCAACAACTATGTGTCAGGGTGTTAGCCCATGGTGATTATCAACAATGTAATTCCCAAGTGTTCTAATCATCTGTTGCGCGTCTATGACATTTGCATATCACAGTTACAGATTTGATGCAAGTTTGACTCATAGTTTCTGAAAATCTCCCCTTCCACGGATATTTATTCAGTAAAATTAAAATAGGTACATTGCAATTCAGAAAATAATAGTAATATTAGCCAGCATAGGACATGCAACACTTACTTGAAAAGTCCCATGAGCAACCCTCAGAGGCTTCACCATGGAACATGGAATTTCAATCAAAATTCTCTCATCGCGCTCACTAGGAACATATCCAGGTGCAACTGCAGAAGGATCTTCAGCTATTTCTTGCCCACTACTAGTTCGCGGATCAATAAATTCTGCTGACACCTGTATTGAAGACTCTGCACCATTGGATTGCGTTGGGTAATAGTCCTCATTCGGCTCTCCGCCAAAATCACTGCTCGCCCTATTGTTAACATCGTCTTCATTTATTACCTCCACAGATATTGCCTCTGCTACGAGAGAAGCATTTGATGCATTTACAACTTTCTGATCATCATGTGTACCGGCTCTATCATCTTCATAATTAGCCGCGGCACCAACATGGGCAGAACCTCTATAATTCTTCCTCAAGCACCTTCTCATTCTTGAAGAGGTTTCCATGACATCTAGCTTCCAGAACACCTGAAAGAAAGATCAATTTGAGCAGATGTGTTGCCTAACTTGCCTTTCAAAACACTAGACTGCTACTTGCAAAAACAAACAAACAAAAAAACACTTGACTGTGATAAAGAACTTCTATTTCAATTTTCTTTCAGATGCGTTGCCTAGTTTGATAGTTTCTACTCAATCAATTCCCTTGTTTCCTAACTTTGGTTCATATTGACCAACCTCCATACTATTTTGGGACGAAGCTGCTGCAATCTTCAGGAAGCAGAGGTTTTTTTTTCATTTGAAACCCCAAAAACTAGAAATTTCTAAACGACAATAAATTGTCATTTGAGAAACTTTGGATAGAAATTTGAGGGCATTCTTTTTACAACCGAGGCCCAGGCGGGGTATGGAAAGAACCGAATATCAGAATTTGATAGCAGTCGAACATGAACTAACCTTGGATAGATACAACTAGCACTGTCTTCCGTACAAAAATCACATAAAGATAACAATATCATCTTAAAAAATCAATGCACGATACATACATGTTCAGGGTTGCATAAGGCGTCACTGAATGGCCCAAAAAGACAATTTGTCTCTAATAAATAGTGAATGAGTTTTCTCCAAGCACGAGTCCCTGATGCCAGGCGATGGCGTGATAACATATCAACTTGGGAACGCCTGTCAATCTACAGAAGAATAACAACAATACATTAAATAACATACAAGATCATAATTTTCCATATTCATAAATCATAATACTGCCAATCATAGTAATTGCTAATGATAACACTCAACACAAACCTCTGATCGCTGAATGTTCCGCGCCAAGGCAAGAGTTGCGACAAGGACCGCAATGAATTTGTAGGATAGAGCATTGAAGTCTTTGCCGTAGACAGACCTAGTACCAACTGGCTGTAAGCACTCCATCCATGCTGTTGCCATGGCCTCGGAGAGAGTCCACCTCTTGACACGTTCCATGTCACTTGCATTTCTTCGCTGTGCCGAAGTGGCCATTGCTACAGCACTTAGGCCCCTCCCTGAACCAATTTTTGCATTACGTTCCAGGTCACGGGCTGCAGCTAAGGCAGCCGCTTTTGCAGATGCCTTGTCCTTTGGTGTACCAAGAGATGAATTACGGACCTGTGACGCTTTCTGGAAACTTGAAAATGTCTGAAGCTTAGCTGCCTTACGCTCAAGCAATGACATGTCCCGTTTAAGATGAGTTGTTGATGCACGTGTTGGGGCATCGCCCCCAGATGCACCAGCAGCAATCATTGCCAATGCCATTGCAGCAGGTGGGGACGCAAAAGCAGCGGCCCAGGCTGGAGATACCATGGCAAGAGCACCCTAAAACAGCAACATAGATTGTCTGATGAGCGCATCACACCAATATAGAGACATTTGAGTTTAGACACATCCTAAATAAACCTAAATCCTGATAAGGACACCTGTTGGTGAGATGGCAGAGGTGGTGGTGGTGATGGACTGGGAATAGAGGGAGTATGAAGCAGTAAAGTACAAGCTCAGTGATACTCTTAATAGTTAATGCCAGGAGTTATGTTCAGCAAAAAGGAATCGAGATTTCAGCAGTATTTCATACGGAGTATTAAACGATTTGAGTCATTGACTTTATATGACACTAACAGACGTCATTCACCTCCACAGGTAGAACGTCCACAGCTAAAGCCCGGTCATCCACAACCAGAGGATTAAAACCATCAGCAGTTGCAAGTTCGTGAATTCCAGCTAAAAGTGGCCGCCATCTTCGTAAAACAGCTACAAATGGGGGCATAATAGCCTCTAGATATTGTTTGCGAAGAGGAATCCTCTCTTTGCCAACTGCATGCCACACCTGGATCAATCGTCAAGATCCTTAATAAAATTAATAATTATTGGAAACTCCTGGAGACCATTAATCATAGTCAATAATCTAAAGTGAAATGGGAAGTAGCATATCACACCTAAAACTGCAGAGAGCATAAATCAAAGTACGCAGCAGCGAATGTCTACATATACTCATACAAAAAGGAAGTTTACTATAACCCTTTTCTTAGATGGAGGAATATGGAGGGTTAGAGAGTGGATAAATTCCATTATCTGCTCAGTTAATTGGGTATGAGGGGAATGAAGAGATCAACTTTACTACCTACAACTGTACAAGGTAAAATTGAAACTCTTTCAACAGGAGAAAGATTTGGAAGAAAAATGACATTGACCCATTCCCCCTCATCTTCCCTACCCTCCTTAACGTGTATAGGAACCAAGGATAAGAGGTTAAAGAAACAGACAAAAAATCGTACAGTTGAGCTCAGCAACTTGAACTTAAAATAGCCAACACTGACGAAACTAACCTCAGAATAAAGTACACATGACGCAACAAGTACTCTCTGTCGTTTGGATTCGGAGATGGGCATGTTTAGAACAGGTGAGAGCACACTGAACAAAACATTAGCAAGAGTTCAGCTATCAATAATAGAAAGATAGGTAAAGGGAACAAAACAAGCACAAATTAAACAATTTTATCATCATGAGTAGCGCACATGAATTCAATCTAATCAGCAGAATCCGGCCTCAATCATTAAAAAAAAGTCTCTTATCTTGATCATTAAAACTAAGTGCTGATCAACACATGAAAAATGATAATATCGTCCAAAGCAATTAGTGCTGTATAAGAAGGGAATTTTTGAGAGGAATTGTATACTTTGTTAACCAGCAAAACAGAAGGCACATATACAATATCTCTTGTACAAATTTATAAACAAGAAATTTGTTATAAAGTAAACAGATCATGAACATAAATTAACAAAACATTTGCGTTAAAAACCAATTTCAATTCAAGGTAGACCTCTGTTTACACTCTTTGCACAAACACTTTCTTTTGACTTCTAGGTGAAATAATAATTTTTTGGAAAGAACTGGAGCAACTCAGATTGTACTCATTGTAGATAACTGTACCCGGGAATTTGGTGACACAAATGAGATCATAGATACCAAATGAATATCCATGACGGCACATGTATTAGAAAATCCAATCGGAAACTACGAGAAAATGATCACTTATGCAAGATCCAAAAACATCTCTTCCCCCAAAATGCATCAAATGAGCTGAATCACACATAAATTAATACGCGCATAATACTACACAAGTGAGGGCGCAGAACAAGCCCTAGAAAGTACATGTCTGTGGAATCAGACAAAACTTTAGGCAGTTTGCCTATAGGGTTATGGTCAGATCAGTGGGGTTTTCTATATTAACCGCAAGACTTCCCCAAGAAAGAATAAGTGCCATCCTCTTTTAAAAATGAGATGTTACAAATTTTGACAACTCAAACTATCATCTTAAAAACATTGCAAAATATATCATAAAACCCAACAGGTCTGACCACAAACAACAATCTGATATGACATAGGAGAATCCCCTATCTGAACTGTCGAATTATCTGTTTTCAAATGCCTTAGTAGTAAGCAGGAAGGGGCTCAACTCTCAACACCAGCACCTTTTATTCCCATTTTTTCCCTTCAAAGCTTCACATCTAGGCAGAGGAGCCCGGTGTAGTCTAACATTACATACAATTATGACTTGTGAGGGAAAAATAAAAAGCAGAGTACTAAATTGCCGGCCATGTCCTGCAGAAGATTACAGAGTCATAAGATATAAAAAATAGTCTTATAATATTCATTTACCTCCACAGCAATGCTGATCTAGGTTTTCTGGTGGACACTCTGCCATAGTTATCAGTAGCCATGTTGACTGATTGTCTATGTAATCCATCATAAGATGCATCATCAAAAGTTGAATTCCTCATGAGCGCACTTTCATCGCCACTGTCTTCTTCTCTCATTGATACGAGCACCATTCGAAGCATACATAAGAATGGTTGATCACTATCAAGCAATTGATAAAGAGCTGCCATACCTCCCATTCCTGTACCAGAGCCTCCGCCAATTCCAAGTCCGCCACCTAGTCCAGATTCATCTAACAACAATGCTTGCAACATGGTCATAGATTTTTTTAACAAAGGGAGCTCAACCCAACTCCCACTTTCATCTGTCTCTAAAACAGAGTGCCAAGATTCCCAACCACTGCCACCACCACCAAACGTAGATGTTTTGGAAGGAACGCCAACACCATACCACATCCGGCTCCTATATTTCCATCCCTCTGACAAATCTTTTGCACAGCTTCCATATGATGCAAAGGCACAAGAGACTGATTCATATGGTTCAGCTGCAGCTGCCGCTGTCAGTCTCTCCATAACTGCCGCGGATATTTGACCATTTTCATCAGCCATTGAAGCAAGGACCTAGTTTGGCTACAAATTGTAAGTAACAATTCTAGAATATTCGAGAATAATTAAGCAGAACACTGACACAAGCGTGTATCCGCGGTTTAAAATCTCGGCGAGACGTATCGCATCGTATCTCCCGAGATGTATCAGTATCGGAAGCGGCTAATACGAGATATCCTGAGATTCCTGAGATTCCGAGATGTATCGGGTAAATTAAAAATAGGAAAATATTGGCCGAGGCAACCGATTTATAACGTGTATCAGCCAAATCGACCAGATATGGCCCACGATGAACCCGAGATTAACGAGTTATAACTTGTAACTTGTACCGGCCAAATTTTGTAATGAAAAACTCTTAAAAATTGTATAGCATTGGTAAAATTAATTACTCTAAATAGAATTAATCTTAATCTTAACTTTATATGAATTATGAAATAGCCAATGGATGATATAATATCTACAAAGCTTGTAAAATAAATATCACCGCGACAAACGTGAGTCGGAGCACAATGGCCGAGTAAAGGACGGAGCCGCGTCCGTGATCGCGACCGATACCGCGATTTTGAACCATAAGTGTATCTCCCTTAAATGCATATCAAAGTCACAAATCAATTAATTTTACGAGAAACATTAAACATGACAGGCACGTACATCAAGAGGGAGTGACTTGTGGTCACCCAAAGCATCCTTCAGTTCTCCAGCGCCCATAGTTACAGAATTTGAGCTGCTAGTAGATGGTATAGAGCCATTAACAGTCCTTTGAGCACAAAACAGTTTGCTCTGCAAACGTAAGTGATCCTCAACTAGCATCAGAATCACAATGGCATTCTCTACCAATGCCACAGAAAGTTGAGCAGCATTCTCAGCTTCTGCCTTGGCATTCGTTGGTGACGAACACTCTGCTGCAACACCTGCTGCTGCAGCAGCAATTACTTCAGTCTGCTCAACATATATGAAAGTCAGTAGAAATAAACATAGGACAGTAATGGCAGTTTCATAATTCTGTAATATCTCCCTGTTTTCACTGCCTTTCATGAGGTCCTAGAGATTTACTATATAGTTTCAAGTTCCAACCATCACTATTAGTTCTAAAGTTAGCTAACAAAATCATGCTTATATGACAAAAGGTCAATATAGATATCAGAAATAACCATAATTCTCTCCTTGAGCTAAGAACAGTGACCACAAAGAAATAATCACCAGTAGGTTCCCTAAGAAGAAAAAGATTTTTGACTCCATGCAATATTTTCTACACAGAAGAGAAGTTCAGAACAGCATTTTACCTGAACCTGAAGTTCCCTGGCTGAGAAGTCTAGTAAACTCCCCAGAAGCCTTCTCTTGAATATCGGTAATGATTCTTCTCGTCTTCCATGCAGACATAAAATAATCAGTTAGCATAATATGCGATAAAAGGTCAAAATAGATCAGAATACGATAACTAGTCACAGTGATATTTATTTCTCAAGCCGTCGACATTTATCTCTAGAATTAAAACCAAAAAACACCACAACAGATTTGCCAGACATTATCTTTTACATTGTTTGCCTAATTCCCTCAGTCAAAGGAAATCACTGTTCCAAATAATCATACGTTTTCCGTACATCCAACAGATAGCTTTTTTCGATCAAAAGATGTGTTAGCAATACATATATGCTATAAAGAGCATTGTCCTGTATTTATGGTTCACTGGAAAATTACAACTACAAAGTTACTCGGTAGACTGATAGTCACACAGCAAATCTGTCATATCTAGTTAAAATACCTCCTATTATGATATTTTTGCCCACATGTTTGAAATTGATAAAAGAAGAAATAATTGATACTTTAAAACACCATGATCATCAGTCCTCCAGTTGCCTTCCACATTGATAAAAGAAGCAAGAATTAATAATTTAAAAAACCAAGGAGTTACTCATAGTCTCAAATTGTCAATTGGTCCTGAAATAGAACTTCCTTCAGGCTTATGAAATTGACTCAATCTCTGGTCTATTTATCGTCCAAACCAGACAAGATATCAAGCGTATTAGCCATCAAAATCCAACGTAGTTCAACCATCCAGTATAGTAATATGCTACATCTACCTCTCTGACTCTAATGCACCTAGTAC
Source organism: Silene latifolia (assembly GCF_048544455.1). Classification (NCBI taxonomy): domain Eukaryota; kingdom Viridiplantae; phylum Streptophyta; class Magnoliopsida; order Caryophyllales; family Caryophyllaceae; genus Silene; species Silene latifolia. The sequence continues at coordinate 38,805,630 of NC_133533.1, forward strand.
GAAGTCTCCCTCCAGCTTGACGCGCATGCCCACCCCATCATACACATCAAAAAGAATGATATATCCCTTTCTTTGTTATTCATAGATTTGCAATGGTCTAAGTTTATGCGATACACCAAGTGCAAGAGCAAAAAAACATTTAACACTTTTCTAATGTGATGATCTAAAATTTTCCCTAGTATCAAAGAACATGATCACCTTTGAATTAGCCAGTGACAGAATAGAAGACCATAAGATTATATAAGATTTTCTCCCCGCAGTAAGACAGCAATAATTAGTCATTTCCATATAGACGCTGACAATTGAAGCCAATATCGGATGACAAGGTGGTACCTAATGCGTTGCTCCCCAGTGCTAGATCCACCCACCATAGATAACCACTCTGCACAGTGAATTGTAGCCTCTATATCCTGTACTCGAACATAATAACAAACTCAGGACACAAGAATTAAAAATGAAAAAATACCAGACTGAAACTGAGAGAACACAGACTATCGCAATGAAAGGAGTTTCCTAAAAAAAATTGCTTTCATGGAGTCAAGAACAAAAGCGCGAAGGTAAATTAGTATTGTTTGATAGAAAGATTAAAAAGACAATATCAAAACATTGATGAACCTCAGCAACATAAACGCAACTAGCCACTAAATTCTTCTCCCAGCCAAGGTAAAATGAGAACTATTGCTGGCAGATGTTTTGCCAATGTCCATCGCTTATAGCAGGCTACATATTGCATATTGTGACAATAACAATAAAGATCTGACAATCATATATTTTTTAATGTAGATTATTAGGTGTTTTGATAATTTATTTATCTCACTTTTCGAGGACAACTTAATAGAAGCTCCGTAATAAAGATCTTTCTAATCTTTCAAATGCTCTAATTTCCTACTTTTGTAGCCATAATCCACTGGTCGCCATTGTAGAGTTTTCATTGCAGGTATGTGTAAGCTAGATACACAAAAGAAGAGTAATTATGTAAATGTACCCACCTTCCATCCATCCTTTTGTCGCATTGAATGCTCTAACATGATGATCAAGAAATTATGTATAAGGTCTTCAACATCTCCCAAGCTGGACATATTCAAACCTTTTGCAGGCCCTCTCTGGTCCGCCAAGAGAATAAAAATATCAATATGAACTACAAACTAATTAACCAATGCACAAAGGGCCAGAAACAAACTAATTGAACGAGCATTGCAAGATGGATGTGTAAGATATCTCGCCCATTAAAATGAGTCGGCTTTTAGTCAGACCATCTATTATAAACTACTGCATAAAAAGCAAATGTTATGCGTTTGGAGATGAACTACCTCATAATTTGAAATAAGAACCTCCAAAAGCCACTCAGGCCACTCCTCCATCTGTATAAGGGAACTCCTGTTTGTTGGATGACTGCAAGCCAAAAACAGAAGATCCTGAAATCAAGTAGACAGTAGTTTAGAAACTACTACCAAAAAAATAGCGGTTTAGAATTTACTACTAAAAGAGAAGATAGCCCATTTGCTAATAAGCTGATGGCAATCTTCACACTAACAGAAATTTTCAAATATAAAAAAAAAAAGTATAGTCTTTCTCTAATATAATACAGAGAACTGATTCACATAAGTTTGTCGACAGAAATGAGCACTGATATTTACATGTAACAGTATTAGCTACAAGAGATTTCTAAGTCACACATATCTGTAAATAAAAGAGTAACAAAATGGCGGTACTATAAAATGCCTTCAACTATGCCTGAAAGTAAATTTTAATTAAGATAGCACAGAATATAAACTTTTCTAGAAATACAAGGTGAAATTGTATCAAGCAATAGCACTATTTTTTTTTAAATCTTGCTTGAAGTGAAGGAGAAAATGAACCTATAGGTGGGAGACAAAGGAGGGATAAAAGTGAGGAGAGATGGTTGGGGGGAGGTACATCCCAAGTTTCTGAAGCTAACAGCTAATAACTCCGATCCAAACTTCAATACTTCACGTTAACAAGACATATTCCACCAAAAGTCTAATAAATCATCTCTCAAACATTGACAATTTCAATTACTCATGACATTGTAAATATTAAAAATACTAGTGTATTGGATTTAAAAGCCATTGATGACTCTTCTTAGATTAACAGTAAGTGTTGAATTGAGGATGTCCAGAACTTGGCTACTTGCTATAATTTTGAAGTTTGGTTGCAGTGGACTTCTCAAAATGTTTCAGTATTTGCTTCCTTGGAGTTTATCTGCAGGAGGGCGATTTATCTAGCCTCTAGTTGGGCAAACGCTATCGTGGATTCTAGATTTCTAGGGTGTTCAATTTCTCCTTATATAGAGAAACTATGCCCTTTTTCAATTGAAGTCTCCTCGTCTGCCAATGTATCTCTGATATTTTCGAAATTATGAGAAGCCAAAGGCTTATAAACATAAGATACGCTGCTGTGGGAGAGAGAAAGGTCAGACCTGTAGCACCCGACTCTGCAACACTGCAGACGCATAGGGGAGCGACCTTAACAGTATCAGCAGAAGCTCGATATGTTCAAATTGATGTCCAGAATCATACAAGTTCAATCCATCTTCAGTCGATGTAGCATTTATCTAAAATAATAAAGAACAAAATGTCAAGTACTCACTCAACAGATTTTTGCAATAAAGGTAATAGAAACATGATAACAAGTAGATGGCGGCTATCACCACCACCTTTTAAACACAAATTGCATTGAAAGGGAAAAAAGTGCTGTCATGCGAGAGCATCCCCTTCTCCCTCACACGTAACCACCCACTAAGTCAGCCAGCAGGAGTGTAGAACAACTGCTTTCATGGGTAAGGAAAGATTTAGTAAATCTGCCATGAACCCGCTTCAATTATTCAAACAGCAATCTAAATAAGCGAATAAGAGAGACCTTTACATCTATAATTGCCTCGTTACAGAAACTACCACCTCAAACTGATTCCGTCTACACTGAAAAACAAATTTGAGTGTTTTCCTCACCCTAACTACTTGTTGGGATTAACCGATATAGCAAATAACAAACACCAGAGAGGCAGTAATTTGAGTTACGCGCAGTGGAGAGACAAATGGGTGTTCTAAATGCCCACCCATACCATCAACTCTACTTTCACTTTCTGACATCAATACTCCGTCAATAGAGAGGGGATGGGAGAGGAAAAATTGGGTTTTAGGCTGATATCACAAGAAAGGCAAATATGGCTAAAACATGTTTACGGTTTACGTAGATGCAAAAGGTGTTTATTAGCCAGTAAAAAGACGAATCGGCTCAAATTTAGAATGCTTGAGGCCTGAGTTAGCTCACCACAAGTTCAATTCTGAGTGATACCTAAACGCCTTAACCCCTTATTTAAATGAAGTGGATAACACAGTATGGGGATTCCTTGCGGCCTCTAGCCCTCAACCGCCTATCATTTTTTTCCCTGACATGGTCATCGAGACTAGAATGGAAAGGCTAACGGCCATCCCACGCATACCATACAGAAAAAAGTGCATTGAAAACAGAAAGAAGAAAGGTCGGATGATGGAACTTAAAATGTACAGACCAGACATGCATATAATGTTTAGGCAAGTAAACAAACAACAGATTAAGCAATATATACAAATACAAACTCCAGAATCAACCAACTAAAGTAAACACATACCGAGGCTGCAAATAAAGCTGTATACACATTGGTAGTCATGAGCCTTCTAGGAGCTGCCTGAAAAGCTTTCTGCAAAGCAAAAAGTATAAGAGACACTTTATCATCAAACATAGAGCCACCCGAATCAGGTGTTCCAGCACTGCTTGTAACATCTGGTAATGGGCTGTTTGACTTAAGTTTCAGTTGTCCAGAAGCAACTAGAGTACCCAAAAGTTTGATAATTCCGACCACAATACCATCACTTCTATCGAAATTGTACACATTGTTTCTGGCACTATCAGCGCTAATGGATAAATTTATTCCACCGACATTTGTCACAAATAAGTTCTCTGTGACAGATGTCATTCTCTCTATAGGCATTCCTGTATCACTGAATTCACCATCATCATCTAAAAGATCAAGATCAACCGTCTTTGAAATACCAAGGCGTTCAGAGTCCAAATTGCTTTCAGATGTAGGTTTCTTTACTTCTAAAGATTCAAGTCTATTATCATCGCAACTTTCTGATCCTCCACGGTCCTCAGCCAAATCCTTATTGTTGTTTTCAACAGAGGAGTCAAAAAAATCCTGATCACCAGCCTTTGCTTCACGTTGCAAAAGAACAAGTACTGTCTCTATCCCACCACTTGAGATAAATGCCTCGGCGAAATTCTGAGCTCTTGATGCATTTGGTTGAACCACCAACCTATAGATTAGGTGCAAAACTCTTGCAACCTGGACAAAATCACAACAGTTACATATGGACTAAAAAGTTTCACCTTCAAGAAAATGTCAATCACAAACCAACAATCAAACTCATTTTGATTAGTTATCAGGGTGTGTCAGTGTGTGACTAAAATTGATTCACTTCCAAAATCAAAGTCAGTTACAAATCAACAATCAAACTCAATCAGATCAATATATGTGAAGAAGTCGATGCCATGACTGAGCTAACAGTAGAAAATCAAACAACAGATTATTCACAATGAATAAATGCATTAGCATGAATGATGAATATAGAATCATAACTAGGGTAGTCAAGTTAGAGATTATGTAAGGTGACTTTGCTGCAAATAGTAGTGTGGACTATCCTCTCATTGTGTGATAATTTGGGAGCGTAATTACTCATCTCTCATTGTGTATATAGGCGTCAAATTTAGAGTGCCTTTCTGTATATCGCCGTCACCCTCGTTGAGTCTCTTTGTAGATGGCTGCCACGCCACCACATCTATGATATCTTTTGTTCATGGCCGTCACCCCGTTGGTGTCCATTAATTAATAACGTACTATATCTTACATGTCAAAAGAACAGTAGTATGATCTGGTTAAAACCACGTGACTTTGGGATTTGGTATAGTTGGTATCTTTATTGGGTTGGATTTACTTCTGGAATGAGTTATTGGCTCAATTAAATACCTCTGTTTTGTTTGGCTTCCAGATCGATGTCGACCAATCAAAACAAGAGAGACTAACATACCCAAAAAAAAAGTGGAAAAAAAAAAACCTATAGTGCATGTCTGGCACTGGAGACAAGATGAGATGAACAAGCCCCAAAGTGGGACTTGTAAAGGAAAAGATCAAAGACGGTGAATGACTCTATTTTCTTCCACTCTTCTTCATCAGCCTTCCAAACAGAAACTACCAAGGGGATTAAAGGGGTTCCAAATCCAACACAGCCAAAACCAAACTCAAGTTACGTGTCTGGCCATCTGCATCATTGCAAGCCCGTCTCTAATTCCAAGATCCGGCAAACCAAATGCTTAAATGGCCTAGTAAAGCTAAAAACAACCTTTGGTTGATAATCGCCTGCTATAAATTCATCCCCATATAAGTCACATGTCTTTATCATTGTTTCAGTTCTCGGTTTCTAATTTTGATTGGAAAAGGGCACAATATAATAAATTAGAATTCAAAAGGTCGGAATAAAAACTAGCCTAAACAAACCATGTTCAATTACTTTTAGGCCTTGTACGGATAGGCGGATTTGAAGGGAAAGGAGGACGGAGTTGGAGGGACGCAATATCCTTTGTTTGGATTGCAAAGTGGAGGTGACGGAATAAAATGGATCCCCCCATTTCCCTCCTCCGAAGCAAATTAATTCCCCTCCAACAAAGGAAATATTTGGAGGGAAAACTCCTCTCCCCATTCTCTCTCCTTCTCCCTTCCTTCCCTTTCCCTTCCCTCCTTCCCCCTCCCCTCCCTTTCCCTCCAATTTTGGGCAAGTCCTTAATGAGGATTGTTGTCACTGTTTTATAATATTTAAACAACATTATCCCATCATCTTAAAGGCAGTCACCTGTAGTGGGGTAGGGGTCAAATGTGTGCCGCCTGATCATTGTGTTGGAAACAATCAAACAATACTAAATTCTTTTCTGGAGACCAATACTAAAAATTGCATTGAGAGATGCATCAACCAACTACTACTTCATGTCTTCACAACATAAGAAGCACTTACAATATAAGATGTCAATGTGCTCTATTTTTCCACCCCGTATAATGACAGTTTGACTCCATTTTTGTATGATTCTTTCGAAAATAGCAAGTGATACATGTAGACTTGACAATTTGTGATCCAACTCATGAACGACCTAACCCTTTTTTAGCCAAAAATGACTCCCAAATTTAAAGAGAAAAACTCCCAACCCGCGACTTGGCCCCGTAAATTAGATAAATTTACTAGACATGTGTTTCTAATCATACTACGTATAATACAGAAAACCATCAACTAAAGATGGTAGCTCTCAAAATCATATAAAACAGATACTATCTCCAATCCACTCCAAACTACCCATCCACTTTATGCACAAAGGTTAAGAAAAACTATAGTGTTTGTAGTTGAAGAAGTATGAAAGAGAAAAATAGAATAATAGAATATTGCATGTGAGAGCTTCTTTTACTAAAAAAAGGAATGGATAGTTTGGTGTGGATTTGCCCAAAAAGGAAAATGGGTAGTTTCGTGTGGATTGGAGGTAGTATAATTAAAAAAAATTATTCAATATTAGTAAATATTTGAATATAGGATCATAAGCCACACAGATATATGATAGATATATTTAGGTTTTTATTCATGTTATTGGCACAAACTTTAAGGCAAAATATTATTAAATAATCATAAATCCAATTTTACCCTCATCTTATCAAACCCCACCCCAGCCCCCTCCTCCCAAACCAGCCACCCAACAATTCTGTACTCAGTCCCACATTGGTACCCCCAACCACCACCACATGCCCACCCAACCCACCACTAGAAGAATCAGTTATCGCCGACACCATAACACCACCATCCTCGCCTACACCACCAACCATGTCGGTGGCAGCTCCACACCACCACTCGACGCCGACAACCCCGCATGCCAAACCCCAATCCCTCACAACAACATTCACAATCCATCGTACTTTAGATCCACCACATCGTACAATACATCAACCATTCCAACAACTTGCCACCCAAACGCCTTGATGCTGCCGCTGGTGGGTCAAGGGTGTGATCGAAATTCCTAGGTCAGGGTGTGGCAAGGGGTGGTCGACTCCATCATAAGTCGAGGTTGGTGATGAGTGGTGGGTGGTAAGTCTAGGGCTGGGAGGTGGATGTGGTGGTGGAGAACAGGTGATGGTGTGTAGACCAGTGGGTGTGGTGGTATTAGCTTGGTTGGACAGTTGGAGTGTCGAGGCCATAGCTTGATGGGAGTGTGGTGGTCTTGGCTTTGAAGAGCTGGTGAGTAGAGACAAGGAAGAGAGGAAGCGTAAGGGTATAAACAAGGGCATTCTAGTAACTTTGTGACGCAAACATACCAAATAAGGAAGCGTATAGAATTGGATGGAAATGCCCAAAAAGGAATATGTTTAGAAATGGTTGGACGGGAGGGAGTATTAATTATCTTTTAAATATAAGACATGTGAATCAAATATATGAAGAAAATACTAATAATCTTAATTGTAAAATAATATTAAGAATAACTGTTAGATTATTTAAGACTGTTAGATTATTTGACATAGTGTGTGTTTGGCCTAGCTTGTAAATGTGTTTTTGGACTTAAAAGCACTTTTTGGCCAAACACAACATTTTTTAAAAGTTAAAAAAAAAATCCCAAAAGCTAAAAAGCCATATTTTTGCCCATTAAAACAGAAGCAGCAATTTGCTGCTTCTACTTTTAAAAAATTAAGCTTGAAAAACAAATACCCATTTTTGAGAATTGAGGCCAAACATGCTCATAATTTCATATTAAAAATTGGAAGAAAAAAAAAAGCTTCAGAAAATATTTTTTTACCCGTGCTCTAGATTTCTAGCATGACCAATCTGGGCCAGTATTGACCTGGTCAGTGTTAAACCTGACCTGTATTCTAACCCAAAACATATAACTCAAACCTCGACCCGCACGATCTGTTTAACAGGTCTACGTATGTGAGATCACTCCATTCTAAAACAAATAGAAAAGGAGAGGGGGTAAACAAGGGCTGAACTGTGATAACTGACAAGGGTGTTTCACATGGGAGCCATATGCCAGCAAATAATTAAATCAGTGATATAAGACTAACATATGAACTTCAAATCCCTTATTATTTTGTTAATAGCTAATAAGAACTTGAACCTAGAAATAATAGTTATATAGAACATTTGTTTTGCATTTAGAAAGGAAATACTTTCTCAAATAGGTCCTTGTAATTGATGCTTATGTTTCCCAATTTAAACCCTTTACTGATTTATGAAAGAAGATGGACATATTAAAGCTCTTATATAATGGATTATGGGAAAAATAGTCTATATCATTGGTAATCAATAGGACACAAGAAAGTGTCAGCCACTCAACAATTTGTGAGACGAGAACACGGACTATAACTCCTCGAATTTTATATGTATGCAGCATGATTACATCGGAGCTGCAACACGATATCACGAATGATTTATAAATGTTTTTAAGCTTTCTGTGAACGCATTTTGAGGTGGTGTAGCCGTGTAGTTAAGGCTGAATTTATAACACCAACTGAAATCAAGCTGCTACTGATTCTGTGATCAAGGCTAGACCAATATTAATACAATGGTATACAGGACGAAACCCAATCACAGATATAAGTATTCCAGATTTCAATCAACTAACCATATTGGCCATAATAATAAAGTATTCTAAGATTACCTGATTAGGTTGCGGGGAGTCTACCAAGAAGCTAAGCAAACAACGCATATCATCTGCCGCCAGTGAAGGTGGTGCAGCTACCATTAGGAGTTCAATTACCACAAGAAGTTCATCAATCAAGGCATTCACTTCACCAACAGGACGTGTATCCTCATTTACAGAAAAAGTTTTGACTGAATCCCTCTCTCGAACCGTCCAGTAACATCTTCTGCAGCCATCAAGAAGCATCTGAATAGCATTTGCATCCCGCATAACAGAAGATTCAGTAAAAACCATATCGGCCAAAGATGACAAGAGTTTCTTCTGCAGTCCATAGTTGCACAAGCTCCATATCTTAAGATCCAGTAGAAGTGTACTAAAAAGCTGGATTTTGAGTGCATGATTGTGTTTCTGAGCGTGGCACAGCGAGACAATAGCTGCAACAAGTTCTTCATCTCCCACACCATCACGGTGTCTTACATCAGAGGAAGACAAGGACTGTAAGAGATAGTTCAAGATCCTAGACAATACTTCAGGACCTCTGGCACGACATATCTCTTCATTGTTTCCAGGGTGCTGCATAGCCATGGCAATAATTCTAAATATTGGAGCAGAAACCGCAGCTGTGGCTAGCGATACACTAAGGTTCCCTGGTTCAGGCTCCAAACTGTCTTTCTTTACATGTGTTACCGTTAATGTAAGTAAAGACATTGGACCCCCATAAGCCAATGCCCATAAAGCCTCCACAGGCCTCATCCTTGAAGCAACATGTACTTGCCCGAGAACTTCAGCTGGTCTTCGAATGACACCTGACAAACACGAAATATTTGCAGGGGACTATAAATTCACAACACTGGAAAAATCACACTGGAAATCTACACCCAATTCATTGAGTTTTGCATGAAAAAGAAATACACAAGAAGGCTCTCCCAAAATGAGACCAGAAAATGAAAGCTGATTTCCTGGGTTGAGGATTAATCAATTTCACAAAGCCCCTTGATCAAGCAAAGGTAAAAATGTTCATTGAATCAAGAGCTGGTACAAGGCTAAAACTAAATGAAGCTCCTGCAAAAGAATGACCCCAAGAGAAGCGCAAATAATAACAACAATCTAAGCAGTGCAATAACGACAGTTGAAGAAGATTGTTAAGGGAAAACCCCAAGTTAATCATCAAAATGTTGATCTTTGAAGATGGAACTGATGCAAGTATTATAAATGTATAATACCCCCACTCCACCCTCTTCATCCAGTAGATACTAGGCACAGGGGCTACTTTTGTGCTTCCCAGAAAGATCAATAACTTGAAGAAAGCTTCAATGTTTTCTCCTCATATTACAGTATTAATGCTTAATTAAAAGATTTACGCATTATAAACCGACTTTTTTGACATATGGTAAATAAATAATTTTGGGATTGAGAGAGTGTGAAATGTAAGCTTACCTGCAGCACCACTTGGAGAAGCATCTGGACAATAACGCCCATTAAGCAACCTTGGGTGATACAGAAGGTGTATAGATCCAGCCAGCTCAGCATCTAGTATCGAACTTTCTTCGGCTATTTTTTGAACATAATCACTTGTTGCCAACCAAGGAAGTCCAACCCCACTCCCAAAAGAAGGAAGCACATCACCTCCTCTAGCAGCCAAACGAGTCATCTTATCAGAGCCAATTGGTTCCTTGAAAATATAAACAGGTCCCATTTCAGCAAAAAGGGGACATTGACGACGACGACGTTGTAAACCAGCCATTGTCGGAGGAGGATTTGTCCCCACACAACAAAATGCAAGAGGCTTGGATATCCGAGGAAACTCAAAAGGACGGGACTCATACAACGATCCGTCAATATATAGTCTCAGCTCACTCTCTGCCTTGCCAAGTAATCCCTGTCTGCTAGTATGCTCTAAACCTATGAAATACCAGCACTGCGGTTTAAATGCATGGGTGAAATGCAATGAAGCCTTCTTTCCCTTGCCAGTCCCACATTCAACCACCAGAAACTGAGCATGGAAATAAGCCTCCAAACCCTGATTATCTGCAGATAAGAAACTAAAAAGCCGTGGCATGTGGGCCGTGCCTTCACCAGCAAGTGCACTTGCAGCAGCTGCAGCAGACATTGGAGATGATTTGCCAGCTGTTGCAGCCGCGGCGGCCGCAATTGCGGCAGCGGCTGTTGCAGTGTTTACTGTGTCCGCGAACGACTCTATATAGATCCACGTGGCAAATGCATACCCATTGGCAAATGGCCAACGACTGTCACCCGGTCCAAGTAAACCGGAGCTCTCACCGTCAAACTCAAATGTGCAAGCAGGACCTCGGCATTCCTTTCCACCCACAGCCTTCTCAAGTGCAAGCATTAAACGAGGGGCCCACGCAGTAGTAAGTGTCTTTGAGATAACCTCAAACCACCTATGCAAATCAATGACACTAAGAGAATGCCCGGCCAAGTATTGAATACAGTAGCATAAAGGGCTGCCATCCCAATGTAGCTGATCAGCTGAATCAGCATTTGGCATGAAAATTCTCTCAGCTGATCTAAGGAGAACACCTAATAAACCAGCAGTTGAGCACATTGCTCTATTTCTTGTGCAAGCGCGTAAAATAGTAAGCAATCCTCTAACCATACGCGTTCTTGAGGACATTAGACCCATGCCATCACCATCACAAGGCAGCCACGGAATTAACTCGCCTGAAACAATTGCAGCCCTAGAGTTCAACATAACACTAGGTGGGTTGTTATCCTCGTCATCTTCAAAACTTTCAACACCGCCCATTGTAGCTAGAAGAGAGTCTACCACCAACAAGGCCATGGTGTCATTGTCTTCATCATAACCAAAGGCATCAACACCACTCACTATATTTTTAAGTTTATCCAAACTCTCCGGCTTCCCCATAATAGCAGAATCAATTAAGTGCAAGAGCTCAGGAGACACACTAGGCATTACAGATTTAGGCTTGAACTTTTGTGGCGATTCCATAGGAGAGTACCCTGAATTATTGTACGCATCAAGACCGGTAGATAAAGAAGAATTCCTCGTATCACCAGCACTCAAGCTACCGGGCTCGTCTCTCATTTCTTCAGTCTGGGAAGAATCTAACCTATCTACAAGTTTCCCACCTGAAAATTCAATGTTTTCCTCCGCTGCACCAGATGGACTTCCGTCATTGTCAGGCACCAGTGACGCACTTGAGCCCTCCCTATCATGAAGGCCACCAATGGTTTTCCCTTGATCCTTCAGAGATACCTGCTCAAACTGCTCCTCATCAGCAACATCCACAACAGAGCTACCCACAACATCACCTGAACCATCCATACTAATATCACGACTTTCAAGAGTCGGTGATGATAGTTTTTGCCCTACTTCTTCTTCTTCTTCTTTTTCAATTCCAACACCTCCTTTTCCATCAAAGTGTAAGTCATCCCCCAAAATATCAACATGTTTGACTTCCTCTTCCTCCGTCATATCACTTTCTTTTGACCTAGTAAACCCTCATGCTAATTTTTCAAAAGCAACTACCTGAAAAATTCATTAGACTATGTCAACAACTTACTAAAGAACAATAAAAATCCCTCTAAACAACCTCACAATACCCGTCTTCCTTAACAAATACGTCTTAGCCTAAAGTCTAGTGGTTAAGACTGACGTATAGTATGGACAAAGTTCGAATCCCCTTCCCCAATATTTTATCAGCTCTTGTGCCTCATTTTACACCGAAATGAAAACACTCCATATTCATCTTACTTTTTAAAATATAAACTATCCTCCAAATCTTCCAGTCATCACATCGATAAGCTAAACGACTAAAATCCTACTAGTCCTAATATAGAAGTACATTAATTACCTACAATCTAAATTTCAACTTGCTCCTTCTATACTTACCATAAAATCACCATTATCAATGCAACGAATCCGAAAAAACACGAGTTAGCTCCAATCAAGTAAGTCAACATATCAGTAGTGCGGATAACCTAATTAGTCGATAAATACTCAATTTAAAGCTATAAAATACGTCAAAAAAATTAAAATTAACAAATTCGTACCTGAAACATGTAAATGTAGACTAATTAAAATAATGCAACACGATCTACTTAGATAAAATCACACGGAAACTCATTCATCATCTAAACCTAGTCAATGTGAGATTAATTCTACAGATCAAATTGAAGTGCATTAAAAAAAATCAAAAAAATGACAAAAAAATTGATTAAGATTGGAGAAATGTTACCGTTGAGATTGATCCGGCAATGTAAAAGAGAAATCGGAGAAATCGGAAAATCGACGGAGATCGGAGGATGAGGAAATGAGCGCGAGCAAAGCGAAATGACGAAGGGAAGAAAATGGAGGTCAAAAAATTGATCCAATGTTATGTTATGTTTTGTTTTGTTATATTATTGTTCTTGTGATTTTATTTAATTTAATAATGTGAACTAAATTTAATGGTCTAACTAGTTTTAAACCCGTGCAAAAAATGCACGGGTCATATTATCATAGTAGCATGCGCTATCATTTGATACAGAAGTTAAATTGTTTAGAATTTAAAACGTTTATTCACTATGCTAAATATTTTATTTATGATTGTTTATGAATATGTAGTGGTGGAAGTAATTGACCTGGACTCACATATAATGAAAAAATACTCATTTATCAATATCACACATATATGGATGGCAATTTAAATTTAAATTCCATTATAATATGAATTGCACTGGACTGAAAATTAAGCAATTTCGCTAAATGCTTCTAAACTGAAAACAAAATGCCATAAAATTATAATAAAATACGAAATAATAATAGATTGCAATGTACGAACTATCAGTCAAAAACGCACATTTGTAGTCATGAATTACGATTAATTCGAACAAATTTTTAATATTTGAAAGCACATCGGTTCTTAGATAATACATTTGTATTCCTTATCATATCGTTTAAAAAACATGGATAATATAAAGTTACGATAAAGGTTATTATTAATTTCTATAATTAGAGCTTATACGATGAAAATAAAATGTTATATAACGTTTTTGACGTATTGAATTAAGCACAAATTTTCTTTTAAAAAAGGCATTATCCGTCTCAAATTTAAGACGGGTCAAATAACTAACATTTTTTAAGATATGATAAAATAAAATGCCTAGATATTAGCGAAAGACTTATCTTTATTGACATATATTTGACCCGTTTTAATTTTAAGACGGTTATATCCGTCTTAAAAGTAACCATCTTAAAAGAGGATTTATAATACTCCCTCCAATTCACAATAAACCTCCCTATTTCCTTTTTCGGTTATTCATAATAACCTCCATATTTCCTTTTATGGTAAGTGTTTGTGTGGTCTAAATTTAATTGTATGGTGGGGTAGTGTATTTGTGTGGTCCAAATTTAATTATATGGTGGGGTAGTGTGTTTCCTTAATTTTTGTCCCAAAATGAAATTGGAGGTTTATTGTGAATTGGAGGGAGTACTATTTTTAACCTTAAGACCCGTTTTAATGTTGTTTAAAATAGGAATTGGTGTATATACAATGGGCTAAGAAGTAAAATAGTAACTCAAAACAATGATCATTACATATTCAAGTGTGGGCCAAATTTACCAGCCATTTACCCATTTTAAACCCTAAACCCACATCCCCTATTTACTAAATGAATAGGTTTTTAATTAAAGTATAAATAATATAAGACTATAAATTATTAATTTTTTTTTGATATTATTATTTGATAATGACTAGACTCATACTATTCATACTATGTATAAATAAAACTATAACTGGTTTTGATTACTTTCATAACAAAAAAAAAAGTTGAGAGAATTTATAAATTGGAATCATTAGCGTTGTGGTATAAAAAATAATTTTAAAAAAATGTATTTCAGCACATTACTCAATCCTCTTGGATTAATTTTCAGTTTTAATTTATTTTTTGCTCGAAACAAAATATATAACGAGAAAAATAAACAATTAATGAGATACCACTATTATTTTATAGTTTAATTTTACTTAGTTTTCTTGAATAATTTTAAAGTTCAATTTTTTTCTCAAAATATAATAACGTGAAATATGAAAAATTAATGAACATTTAGTTTAGCATGATTAAGTAATATAAAAATAAAAAGTCTATAAATACCGCGCATTCATTGCGCGGGATCTAAACACATTATTAATAACCAAACAAACACACAATTATCATATTCAATTAACCTCATCACTACCGTCACTCCCCCAAATTTACCAAACCTAAAATATTTAATCTCACCCATCATACCGTCACCCCCTCTCTCTCTCAATCACCCTTACTACCAATAGTTGATGAACCTTAGATCATATGCATTGCCCTTTATTTACTCTTTCGAAATTTGCCTATTAATTTTTTTGTTTTAAAAAATTTCTTTGTACGACAAATTCAAGCACATGCTCGAAAAATTATAGCTAATCCAGACCTTTTATTTTAAGGCTTGATATGATTTGGTTCAGGGTTGGTATGTTTAATTTTATAATATTTTCAGTTTGGATCCAATATTTTGTCTAGTTGCTTTTTAGTCAATTTCTGTTCTTCTTAAGTCTTAAATTTGATAAGACTTCAATGCATGTTCTCTTTAAACTTTCCATTTTTTTTCTATTCTACAATTATCAAAATTAAAGTTAATTTCTGGCAAAAAATGATGGTTTATTTGGGTTTAAATGTTAGAACACATTTTATTTCAGAAATTAAAGATTTTTTTATTTGAAAATTCTTTGTGATATGGATCTTACGGAGTATTTTCTATCATATACTTTTGTAAAGGTATAATTTTTTTCTTAATATTTAAGAAGTTAAGATTATATTACCTTTACATGTGATTTAAACCTGGTTTATTTCTTTGTTTTTAATCTTTTGAGAATAAACTATGTTTGTGCCAAAAAAAATCCGGTCTAATTTACTGGGAATGCAAGAGAGATTTAAAGGTACATTATTTTTGCATTAAAATTACATATTTAAATTATTTTTTCTTTTTAATTAAATTATACTTTCGTCTTTTTCTATAATATTTTTACCCTCTTCAAATCAATTCACAATAAGTTTTCTTTTATAACCTGCATGTAATCTACTTTTTAATTATTTTTCTGATTTTAGTTTAATTTGATTATATGGTCATTTTTTTTCAGCACAAATATGTTATTTTTGTAATTTTTTATATTGTATTATAATTATAATATAATGTAATGTATGATGCATGAATTGGTTTTATTATGATCTAGCTGAATGAATGCACAATGCACAACCAAAGACAGTAAATAATTAAATCCTCTAAAGAACGTGGGTTTCTTCAGCAAAAAACAAAAGAAATTTTTCCTAGAAAATAGGGACCAATAGGAAGCCAGGAAAAAACCCATCTTTTATACTATGTAGATGGAGCAAACATAAAAATGAAAAGTGGACGAGAAAAAGTATAAATAAAAACTTACCAAAAAAGGAAAGAGGAAAGATAACCAAACTAGTGTGAAAAAGGAAAGAGGGAAGATAATAGGAAATTGGAGGGAGTATGTTAGTTTTTTGACGTCAAAACTTAATTTTTTCTGAGCTTATATGTAATGTTTTTGAATTATATTGTAATTTTTTTAGTTTTATGTTGAAATGAATAAACTCAAAAACTTTCTAATAAAACTTATAATTTTAAAAATAAAACTCAAAAACTTTATCTTAATGCTCAAAAACTATATCATCTGATGTAGTACATCATATGTATAATCCACTTACTGTGGTCGCCAATGAGTTAGAATGACTAATGAACGATGACAAATAATTCGTGTAACGAGTTATAATGGCAAGGACAAATAGTTCACAAAACAAGTCACAATACGTATTGCAAAAGTAAACAACGTAACTTTATTTTACGGAATATCCCTTATTTACTAAATGAATAGGTGAAACTCCCATTTTTCCCGCCTAAAAAATATTTCCTAAATTGGGCTAAGTATTTGTAGCATATACGATAATTTATTTTGACATTTTATGATAAGAAGTTGACTAAAAAATATGCCGCCTTGCTCAATTTAAAATCTGTAACGGGGTCTAAACAAATTATCTCATTATAATTTGGACCACATAAACACACTCGGAGATGAAACAGTTACACTCAGTGTATAGAAATTTCTATATAACACTAATAAAATTTCGACATGTGGAACAATTTAATATTACTAATAGAGGCGACATGTGCAAAAAATCTCTCTTCTACTAAAAGAATAAGAGCTCTCTAACTTTTTTTCGTCTAAGTGAAATGTTTAATGATTGGTCCTTACTCCTCATATTATATCATATTAATACCGCCTAAGTGAAATGTTTTATAATTGGTCATCATTCTTAACATTATATCATATTAATTCTATACCATAAATAGGAGATATTACTACTAATTTTTAATTTTAATTTGTAAACACACATTAATGAGATATTTTAATTTTGTTATACATGTGGTAATACATTAATACTCACTCCATTATTTTATATATGACGTTTTCGTTTTACGAGGTAAGCCTTTGACTTTCAATTATATAAAAATATACTTTAGAAAATATTATGAAAATTATATCATTAGGTTCGTCATAAAATTTGCTTTCAAAAGAGTATACATTTCATATTATTAACTTATATATTTTGAGAGATATTAAAGAGAGAATTGAGTTTCTCGAAATGTGAGAATAACATATACTCGTATAAAATATGTTGGGGCTGGTGTCCTCCACAGTTAGTGCAATGACATATAAATCTCTAAAAGGATCAAAGGGTATACTTTTGTATTATTATCAGTTGATCCACGTTTATCAATAACGGTTGGCTTGCTAGATAAGTTTGAAGTTATTTTCATACAGATGGCGGTGATCAACTGGTCCCTAAAAGTCACACCTATAGGATACGTTTGAGAGATGTGACGGTATGAAAATACTGTCATGTTGATGCCTAATGTGACTAAGCGGTTAGTCGGAGTTATTGACCAATAATTAGTCAAACGCGATGTTGAGATAATTATTTAATACGGATTAAATAATACTGGCTAATGTGAATTAAGCGGTTAATTCGTAAATTGAATATAAACGATTATATTTAATTAATGTATATTGAATTAATTAATTATACAATATTGTCATTGTCGGACATGTATTAATATATCGACTAATTCATGTTACTAGCCGATGTTTTATTATCCGATAACGAGTGACGATTTATAATTAAAACCCGTCATATACATTTAGCAAAAAATCAGTCGGACCACGAGTTAAAATAAGGAGAAAGTGGAAAGCCCACTCCCTCCCCTAATACACGGTTTGGCCGAGATGAACAAAAGGGGAGTTCTTCTTTCCTTTTGACCTAATCTTTGTCATTTGCACAAAAATTAGGGTTTTGGAGGCATTCTCTCTGAAATCCTAGATCTCACATCGAAAACCTCACAAAAACTCTCTCAATATTGCAAGGCAATTAGAGAGTAATTTCTAGCACAAGGGGCATAGTCTCAGACGATATTGGGTGCAACGATTAGGAGGAAATCTACATTGATTTCTGTTCATTAGGCCGAATTCACATAGGACCTGAGGTTGATTCTTATTCTTTTATCGTTTCTCTTGTTTTTCGTTTATGACAATTAATCACATGTTAAATTGCGTTATAATCCTCAATTTTAATGGGTTTTATACGGATATTACCCCACAAGTGGTATCAGAGCGAGGCCACGTGTATTTTTCATCGTGATTTTCATAAAACGATTTGAATCGATAATTTTGTTTTTGCCTTGAAATCCTTTCGGCCGAACTGTTTTTCAATATGCCACGTTCGTTTTTTTTTGCTGTTGTTAACAGTCAGCCGAACTGTTCAGTCGATCGAGGACTATAGTGTCTTGATCGATTGGTTTTGTTTTCGATTTGTTTTTGCATATTGTTATTATAAACGGTCTTTATAGCAATATGTTAAGGTTTTATCAATTGTTGATTTAATTTTATACGGATTAGATCAATTTGCAATTGGTTTTATTTTGTCAAAACGATATTGTTTTGATTGTTGGCTCCCGGCATAACCGCTGAAATAAAAAAAAAAAAAATCGTTTTTTTTTTCTTTCTTTTGGCCGAGCCGATTTTTTTTTTTTTGGCCATAATATGTACATTATACGGATGTTGTACACTCGCTTGATAGTGAAACGGTTCACTCACGTACCATTTAGTTATTTTAAAGAAATTTAAAGTAACGGATTATCATGAATTAAAATTAAGTTGATAGAAGCGGTTTTGTCACATAATTTTAATCATTAAAAGGTGGTTTGGATAAATTTAACATAATTGCGGAATTATGTCACGAATAAATTTTGTTTTAGTTGATGCAATTTTTATTTATCGTTACTTTTGAATGTCATGAATGTTTTTATTACGTATTTAATTTTACAAACGGTTGTAACTTAGTGTGGCCTTAGTAGATCGTGTTACCGTAATGATGGAACACGGTCTTGGTTGTATTTTTGAGATCTCGCATCTCCGTTTTGTTTTTTCCTTGTAATTACAGTTTTTTTTTTTTTTTTTTAGAATGTAAATAGATTTATATTTTGTAAATTTTAAATTGTAATTTTGAGAAGACCAAAGATGGAGATCGGATGCTCACTCCCGCTGCATGGATCAAGATGGAACATCAAGACAAGCTTCTCGGGTCCAACAGTGGATTCCAAAGTTGTATTACGTTCATTTTGCTAGGATAGGCCACACTAGGACTTTTATTTACGTTTTGCATTCTTTTATGTTTTTCATCGTAACGATAGTTTGCATCATTTTCCGCCTAAAACCAAACCACCTAATATTTGCATGAAAACTGACTCATATAGAGGTTACGCGTTAGTTTTCTTTGACATACAGATGTCACACGATCATTTATAAGCCATCACCTAAGTTAATTCATACACGTAATGCTAGTTTTTCGTTCACTTAAAATGAATTAAAACTAAGTTGATGGGATCTTCCTCGTATAACCAAAAATTGAGAATAGTCTTTATAGGTCAAACTCCAATGAATCCCTTCTTCGTCGGTAGGCATAATATGACCCCTTCTACGTCGAGTAAGTTGGAACTAATTGACCTATTTTATCTCAACACTATGGTCACTCGTACGATCCTGTGATTATGGTGGACTAAAGATAGGATTTACGGAAATCTATCGACCAAGAGTTCTAAACGGTAGAACTAATCAAACAGTTGGCTTATCAATTTACGGAAATTGAGTTTTGGGATCATTTGTATAATTCTTGAGGTAGATCAATTATACAAGTGTAATGAGTCTACACGTTAAAATGAATTTTAAATAGACTTAAATCACCTCGATGAGTTGCTTATTTCGTTTTTGTTTTTCTTTCTTTTTCAGTGTAGAACACGATCATTTAAACTGCTAATAACAAAATGGCTGGTCTTATAGACGACCCAATGCCAAGTGCCACATTGGACCGTGAGTCCTGGCTTCGGATCTTCATGAATCAGATGAATCAGTCTACTCGACTGAAGAATGATGGATCAAACTTCGCGGAATGGGAGGCGGCATTACGGAATGCTGCCATTGCTGACGGGAAGCTCAAACATTTGATAGAGCCCATCCCGCCAAACCCAGGCCCCACGGCTGGAGCTAACGAGATCGCCAAGTATAGCGATTTCGTCATGGAAGCGGGTGCGATCAAGAACGTACTCATTTTTGCAAGGGAATCCAATTTGCAGAAACGCTTCATAGCCCAAGGTGCAAACAAGATTTTCACCACGCTCACTAAGGAATTCTCGAAAGCACCGAGAATCGTGACATATGAGCATACCACTCGCTTCTTTGAGGCGAAACTCCGGAAGGGCCAACCGGTTAGCCCACACATTCTCAAAGATGATTGAGAATGTTGAAAAACTGGAGGCACTTGATTGTAAGATCAGTGAGAACATCGTGATTGACCGCATGCTTCATTCACTCCACGATGGTTTTGCGCTCTTTAGAGCCAATTACTATATGAATGATTTGAAGAAAAGTCCTCATGCACTACACTCCCTTCTCGTACGCACAGAGAAGGACATGAAGTTTAGTGGGAGCATGAAACAGGATGTTCTCGTTGTGTCAAACAAGGGCAAGGGTAAGGGCAAAGCTCGGGCGGACCTAGCGAGGGGTAAACCGAAGTTTAAGAAGTCGGGATCAGGTAAGAGTGGGCCTGGTGAGTCGAGCACCTCATCAGGCGCGACAAAGAGCAAGAACGGTAACATGGAATGCCATCATTGCCACAAAACTGGGCATTGGAGGCGTACATGTCCTGTATACCATGAGGACATAAAAGCAGGTCGCGTTATTCCTGTTGGTATGTCTACTTCTTCTTCTTCTATTCATATGATTGAGATTAACCACGCAAGTTACGGAACTTGGGTACTAGATACTGGTTGTGGTTCTCATCTGTGCAATCATGTGCAGGGGCTCCGAAACATCGAACCCCTCATAAAGGGTGAGGTGGACCTGCGTGTCGGGAATGGAGCACGAGTGGCTGCCGTCTCGAGGGGAACATATGTGATCCAGCTTCCTAGCGGATTTGAGTTATTTTTATATAACTGCTATTATGTACCCAGTCTATCCAAAAACATTATTTCAGTTTCTGCACTTGACAAACTTGGTTTTTCATTTGTAATAGGGAATAATAGCTGCATTTTCTCATTACACGATATGATTTATGGCAAGGCAGTCTCCATGAATGGAATTTATGTTTTAGATCAGACCACTGAAATATTGCACGTAATGAATAAAAAGTTAAAGGTTGGTGACAAAGATCAAACTTATCTATGGCACTACCGTATGGGACACATTAATGAGAAACGCGTTAAATAGCTCATACAGAATGGAGCTATCTCGGCCTTTGATTTTCAATCATTTGGCACGTGTGAATCATGTCTCATTGGTAAGATGACTCGGATTTCCTTAAAAGGTGTTGGAATGCGTGCTACTGACCTATTAGGACTCATACACACGGATGTATGTGGACCTATGTCAATCACCGCACGAGAAGGCTATAGGTATTTCATCACTTTCACGGACGATTTAAGTAGATATGGCTATGTCTACTTAATGTAGCATAAAAGTGAGTCCTTTGAGAAATTCAAAGAATACCAGAACAGGGTACAGAACCAACTGGGTAGAAAGATTAAAACACTACGATCAGACCGTGGTGGCGAGTATCTTTCACACGAGTTTGATCAACACCTTAAGGACTGTGGGATTGCCTTACAGTTAACTCCACCTGGAACACCTCAGTTGAATGGTGTGTCCGAACGGAGAAATCGAACACTACTTGATATGGTTCGATCCATGATGAGTCACACCGTGTTGCCTGATTCATTGTGGGGTTATGCTCTTACATCACCGCTTGCTAAATACTTAACCAAGTCCGTCTAAAGTCAGTTGACAAGACTCCATATGAACTATGGAAGGGAACAGTCCCTAACTTGTCCTTTATACGGGTTTGGGGCTGCGAGGCTTATGTCAAGTGGAGATACGAGGATAAGCTCGGCCCGCGATCGGTCAAGACATACTTTATAGGTTATCCTAAAGGAACATTTGGTCATTACTTCTATTCGCCAACCGAACAACGTGTATTTGTTGCGGCTAGTGCGACATTCTTAGAGAAGGAGTTTCTCGAGAACGCGAAGAGTAATAGAACCTTCGAGCTGTCGGAGATTCCAGAACCAAATGCCGAGCAACCATTGGAGGAACCAGTTCCTTCAATCCCGGTTCATGTTAATATTCTGAGGAACCTAGGAGGTCGGGTAGAGTCTCTATTCCTCCGGACAGATACATTGGTATGGTCGAGGAACATGACATAGATGACATTATGCTCTTAACGAGTAGTGAACCCGCAACCTATAAAGGTGCCATGACTAGTTCCGACTCAAAGCTATGGCTTGAGGCCATGCAATCCGAGATGGACTCCATGTATGAGAACAACGTATGGGATCTTGTTGACTTGCCTGCTAAGGTTCGTCCCCTTCAATGCAAATGGCTTTACAAGATAAAGCATTCTGTGGAAGGTCAACAAGATATCTATAAAGCACGACTAGTTGCTAAAGGTTTCACCCAAGTGCCAGGTTTGCACTACGATGAAATTTTTGCACCCGTAGTCATGCTGCGTTCCATTCGGATTATCTTAGCGATTGCCGCTTTTCATGACTATGAAATTTGGCAGATGGATGTGAAAACCGCCTTCTTAAACGGTTATTTGGAGGAAGAGTTGTACATGGTACAACCCGAAGGTTTCATCGATCCTGAACATCCTAAGAAAGTGTGCAAGCTTAAGCGTTCCATTTATGGACTTAAGCAAGCTTCTCGGAGTTGGAATCATCGTTTCGACCAAGTGATAAAAGAAAATGGATTTACTCGATCGGTCGAGGAACCATGTTTATATATCAAGTCGAGTGGGAGCAAGATTGTCTTCCTAATATTGTATGTTGATGACATACTCCTGATTGGGAATGACATACCTCTCTTAACTTCGGTAAAAGTATGGTTGAAGAACCATTTCCAGATGAAAGATCTGGGTGAGGCACAAAGAATTTTGGGCATCCGTATCTATCGAGATAGATCACGTCGGATGTTATCTCTCAGTCAGGAGTCTTACATAGACAAGATTCTAGAGAGATTCAGCATGACTAACTCCAAAAAGGGGTTTCTTGAAGGAAATGTAGATTCAAATACATACTAACATACTCATATATGTTAAAATAATTTGTCATAAAATTAAATACGGATTTTATGCATGCAAACAATATGATAAAATAGAGGAGAAATCATGTCCTTACATTGGTGATTTCGGTATTAAGGGCACAAAAGAAATCTCCTTTTCTTTTGTTCTTGAGCTTTCCCTAAAATGGAAGAACAAGATCCAAGTATAGGATCTCTCCCTAAGCTTTATACCCAAGGCTTTCTCTTAATTTAATTAATATTATAAATACTAGTACAACATTAATCTTAGTAGAAAATTGATCCAAAATATTTATTAACACTTAAATATTTCGGTATTATAGAGGGAGGAGAAGAGAGCTTTTTATCTCTCTAGAAATCTCAATTTTGGATGATGGAATGAATGAATAATCTTCTACAACATTATGTATATTATTAGGTAAAAATAAACAAAAACCATGATGGTTTTTGTCTTCTCAAAACCGGGTAAGAGGAGGGGTTTTTGGGGAGCCAATGCATGAAGTTGTTGCTCTTAACAAAGTTCATAGGCATGCATGGCTAGACAATTAGGTAATCATTGTGTTTACTTAATAAATTAATCAACACAATATTAACCTAATACCCCATTAATTTCGGTACAATCATAATATGGAGTCCATATTATTTTTGTCAATTTCTCAATATGTAACATGTCACATGTAACATAAAATTGTTATGTATTTTTAACATATTAAAAATCAACGTATTAATAAAAATACGTCACATACAAAAATTGATTTAGTAATTTCATAATTACTTGTGCCAAAATATTTTACCATTTATAAATCACAACGGATTGTATTTATAATAATTCATTCAATTTAATTGTTACATTAAACAATTATTTCATCCGAGTAATTATACAATTTGATTACTCAGACCGTATCTCATTTAATCATATTTCAATTTGATACGTAAATTATATTTCCAAAATCGTCCGTCAATTTTCAAGTAATTTAATTAACTCGCAACAATATACGATTAATTAAATAATCAATTAAGAGTATTACCCTTTAGGTATGACCTAGGGGGTCAACTGATCACCACCGTCACACGACAGTAATGTCAAACTCTAGTCAGCCAATCATTACCGATATATGTTGACCAGTTGACAGTAACAATATTACTTCCCAATTGTATTCATTTTAATGAGACTTAAACATGTGATCATCATGATCAACAGTCGTGATCGCATTATTGTCGGAGGACACATATTCCAACAATCTCCCACTTGTCCTCGACAAGTGTGCATCACCAATTCTCTTGTCCTATTACTATCTCCCACTCAATGCAAGGTGTCTTTCAGGTCGTACTTGCAAGTGATCATATCGAGAGTGGTTTCCTCGATCTGGAGAATAACTGATTGACCGGATTTATCTACTCTGGATACTTTCCGAGCGTGGCCACGCATTTCCAGTTCATTACTCCTCGAGTGGCCCTGAGATATTGTTATAACCCTGACTAGGGATGGACAATTCCTATCGCACTCATTCCTTCGATCGCCACACCGGCCATCGCCATCATAACCCAAAATATGCCCATTTGACCCCATTTACGAAGGTCGTAGTAACACAAATCAAAGTTAATCTGAAACTGTGTCATCTTAGGTGAATAGTCTTTAGTCAAAAGAATCGACTCATTTGAATACTATAGTAGCTCTCGCCAAGACCAGGCTATATAAATTTGCCAGAACTCTATAAGCGGTCATTTGGCCCGACAAAATGTTCCTAACAATCTGCCTATGTGATCGACTAGTCATCTCATATGACTCTATGGCACTTGAACTTGCCATCAATCGCATCACACTCTAGTCACTTCGAGACGTCACCTCATATAAGTAACTATGGGCAAATACTATGTTAATCCGCGTTCACTTTAACGGGGTTCAATTGTCTTCACAACCCGTTTGGATGTAACAAAGTATAAGGTGAGTTAACAATAACTCAAACGACAAATGTCGACATCACACTCGGGTAGTCAATATCATATTACAACCTTGTGATGTATATCCTAAGTGTAAACACTTATTGATTGCAATAGAAGTTTAACATGCCATGTGTCCATGTGTTCAAAACTTCTTACACTTGCAATTTCCTTCACATTCACGTTCTCTCTCATAGCATGAATCTTACCAAGTACACATCAAGGTTCCCGACCTTGGTTTCGGTTCTTTAACTTGAAAGAACTTTCTTATCGATTATCTCATAACGAACAAATTTGTGGTGAATGATATAACTTGTACTGATCAAGTACCTATCCACACACAATGCACTAGGTAAATGTTTTGTAGAATCTTACAACAATTGTCAAGATGATTAGCCTAGTACTTCTTCTTACAAGTCCTAGCTTATTAGGAAAGATTAGTTTTAAGCAACTTCTTGTTTAACTAAATTTCTTCCCCTAACTTATTATTTCTCTTTCTAGCTCGAAAGTTTTAGGATTTTCATAAATCCTTACATGTGCTCGGATTTCATTTATATGTGCAACCTCTTGTCACATGATAGAGTATTCCGTCAAACACCGAAATCGCTCATCGGATTCTACTTGAGAATTCATGACGTTTATATTATGGCTTGCCAATCAATCATCATGCTCTTATGCATATGATTCATATTTGGACATATGCTTGATTATTCTAATGGCGGAAACATTAGTAACTAATAATCATGAGATCAACCGTTCTCAGGTTCTATGAACGACCATGACTGCTAATGGTAATTCCATTTTCATTCATATGAATAACCTATATGTAAGTTGATGTGATGTGTATCTCTCAATACTAATCCAACATCCCTTGATGTAATTGGATTCATCATAGTCCATTTTCATCCAGAATTGAAAACTCAAAACTTCCTTTATGAAGGAAGGTATTAGCTCGTCATTCTTCAATGAGTGATGAGTTATAACTTTTCCAAGATGATTGCTCCCACTAAATTCCATGTCTTCACATGATAATAGCCAAACTCCCACTCAATTCCACATGTTTCGAAATTGACTTCTCAATCGGAACTTTTAAGGAATTTAAATCGAAGAATTGCATTTGCCAAGTTATTAAGATAGAACCATATATGTTCCCATCATATCCCTTCAAAATACCTATTTTGAAGTGGTCTCATCTTAACCTTATTAAAAGATTTTAATATCTAACTCACACATATCATAATGATGTGTAGCAATGTCTTTATTCAAATATAAATAATATTTAGAATACATCCTTTGAAATACCCTTTCGAAAGGAGGTTTAACCATTTGATTTTCACAAAGAGGTTAATAAGTGACATTTGCTAGGTTAGTACTTAACTTAGCTTTTGAAGATATCGGTATATCAATCCTCGCAATTTCTAGTCATAAATCTCATATATATATATATATATATATACTAGAAAGTTACTATGATTCATTTAGGCTCTTAAGTAAATCTCGGTTGAAACTATAGGTCAAAACTTATCACAAAATAGTCTAAACTTAGTCAAAAACTTTTATTAAGACTTTACTTTAGTCATTTCTTCCAAAACTTTCTTTTGGTGTCCTCACGTAGTAATCTCAAGAATATCTTCTTTCGATTCTTCACGTGGTCTCTTTAGTCATATAGAACTTGCTTGAGACCATAGATCACATCTATTGGGTATGTCTATTTAAATAGACATACCACTATTCAAATCATTCTTCTTTCTTGCGTAGACATTTACACAAGTACACAAGTTTAATCTCGCCTCGTGTGTTGTGTCCTCATTTTCTCCCACTCTATCTTTAGAATAAATACGCTAGAGATTCAAAGATAGCATATGAGACACAAATAATGATTTTTGAAGTATAAGGAGAACTACCTCATAGGTTGACTAATAGTTTTAGATTTTGTATGTGTACTTGGTGATAGACATTCCTTTAAGAGAGTTCATAGACTCAATTTACTTTATAAATGATCATACACAAGCCTTAAGCATGTGGACATATAATGAAACCCGTCATTATATTTGTCTATTAGATCACTTTAAGTAAATAATCTTATGTTTCAATGTGCAAGCATTTAAAGATGAATTTTAGAACATAAAAGGATAAATGATAAAACGGGTGACTTGGGTTGCAAACCAAGTCACTATCATCCAAAATACAAACCATTATCCAAAATACCTTTCCATGTCGAACACGGAAACTTAAAGTTCTAAAGATTCAAAACAGAACTTAAAACAAGACAATGAAAAGCAAAGCTCCATAAAAGCTATCCTTAGCTTCTCCATGGTTTCTTATGCTTGCTTTTCCTTTCCTTTGTCTTTGCTTGGTGGAGGCCCTATTTACAATAAAAAGGGAGATACATTATCACAACTTTGCATCATAATACCATAGTTGAATTAGAAACATAAAAGAAGGTTAGTCATTTACCTACTGGAGTGATCTTTCCAGCTTTGATATCACCAAGGTATTTGGAACAATTTCTTTTCCAATGTCCCATGCCATTACAATAATGGCACTTATCAAGAGGACCCTTCTTGACTTTGGAGGTGCTAGCTTCACAAGACTTAGCTTTGGTGAATGTGGGAGCTTGCCTTTTACCCTTTCTTCCACTCTTCTTGAATTTTCCCTTACTCTTAGTGCTTATGTTAAGCACATCTTTGGGAGGGTTCACATTTAACCCCATGTCCCTTTCGGCTTGCACAAGTAACTTGTGCAACTCCTCAAGAGACACATCCTTGTCTTGCATGTTGAAATTCACCCGGAATTGCACATATGCCTTGACTTTAGACAAGGAGTGTAGAATCCTATCTACGATGAGTTCTTTGGGGATTTCAACCTTTTGAATTTTCAAGGTCTCGACAAGCTCCATGAGTTTGAGCACATGAGGGCTAACCTTTTGGCCCTCTTTGAAGTCGAGATCAAAGAATGCCGCGGCCGCCTCATATTGGACGATCCGCCGAGTTTGTGAAAACATGGTCACAAGTTTGGAGTAAATCTCATTAGCATTGCCCATTTTGAAGGCTCTCCTTTGGAGGTCCGTCTCCATCGCAAATATTAAGACATTTTTCATTGCGGCGGACTCCTTTTGGTAAGCCTCATATGCTTCCCTAGTGGCCGCGGTGGACCTAGTGGAGGGCTCGGGTGGAGAGGCCTCGGTAAGGTAACGAAGCTTGTCATCACCTTCGGCGGCTAATTTGAGTTGGGCATCCCAATCGGAGAAATTTGACCCATTCTTTTCAAGTTTACATCGATCCATAAAGGATCGGAGCCAAGACGAACTAGCGAGAGGCGTGGCATTAGGGGTTGGTGTTGATGTTGCCATTTGTTATGAAAAAGAAGTGGTCTACAAAACAAAATATAAGGAGTAAAACAATTGTCGTTTTAATAATACTCGTAAAAGTATGACTTAAACAAGTTTTATGCATTTTTCTAGTGACCTCTACCCAACTAGATAAATGATTCCAAGACCCAAATTCATATCAACTTAGGCACGGGGTAGCCGATGCAACCTTCATTAATATAACTCGGTGGATTAACCTTTTAATCGATTCTACTTTTAGAACTCTTGGTCGATAAAATTACTCTAATGTTTATCTATAGCCCAAAACACATCAACAAGGGCACGGGGTAGCCGATGCAACCCTTATCAATTACTTTTGTTGAGTTCAATCCAAATTTCGAATAAATGTGTCCATTATCCAAACCCATATCAACTTAGGCACGGGGTAGCCGATTCAACCTTTATTAACATGAATTCGGTGGATTAACATTCATCACCCACTTCCCCTACGTAACAAGGTTTGTACCCCGGGGTAGCCGAGTGCACTCCCTCGCGAAATAGGTTTTCATGGTTTCTACTATTTGGTAAGGCTATGCCCCAATTAATTGTTTTAGCGAGAGGTCATGTCAATTTATTATCTATCACGTTTTAAGTGAACTAAAGCGGTGAACTACGATAATTCTAATTGACACGGTCGATAAACTCGATAAAATGACAATGCATGTTTAGTTATGGCGATTTAGCAATGCATGTGACATAAAATAAAATGCAAGCATAAAGATAAATAAATCCTAGTATGGCCTTTCCTAAAATAGAAAAACTCTTTAACTATTACAAATTCGGAAACCAACTCCATTGCTCCCTTGAACTTCGGTTGTGGCACGCATCTCGAGGTAGCACCGTCTTTATGTATCGTCATTCTTGAAGAAATCCGTCTTTGGGAACTCCGGAATGAATAAAATTACATAAATTCCTATTATACATTTGTAACTAAATAAAATAAATCTATTAAATTACAAAACGGTGATACGAGATCACAATAAAAATTACAACCGAATCGATATTCCCATACATTTCGGGAAATACCAATTAAAATCTAAGGCCATACTAAGTAAAATACATAATTCAAAATTACATAAATGAAAAATATGACAATCATAAAGAAAATGCAGCATTATAATATGTATGAACATGCTACATTTTATGCTAAATCGCCTTTAAATTGCCAATATCGTATATTACTCGCTTTTTACGGATTTGCGTGATTTCAACATTTTATAATCACAAAAATACATAAATTCATATTTATGCATTAGTTAATTACCCTAACCACTTAGGACTCAAAATTTAGTCTTCACTAATAAATTGACCATAATTAACTTATATTACTAAAATTGTTCATAAATAGTCCAAAAATACAAAAATAAGCTATTAAACTTCAAATAAATCACAAAATTTCAAATAAATTCAAAATTTGAAATTTAAATTTATGAACATTCTGGAAAAATACCATGACACTCATAATGTTCAAAATCTTAGGTTAAAAATTTCGAAATTTTCCCGGAAAAACAATGTTGCGGTTTATCGATTTTAACTAAAATAATCATAAAACATGAGGAAAAATTATATTCATTAACTTTTCAATTTTAGATCTGAAAATGATAATAAAAAGCAACATTAGACGTTTTTCCTAAGTCATAGATTATGTTTTCTTATATTTTAACTAATAATGTCACTATTTATGCTATTTTTCTTCAAAAATCCATAAATCATGCATAAGGACTTCTTTATGGCCAATTATTTTACACACATCTTGTAAAATTTCATGTGACAACATATAAAATTTCTATGACCAGATTCAAAATTTAACTCATATTAACCTATTTTTCACTTTAAATCCGAATTAAAAATGAAAAATCCATTTTTCGAGCATAACAAGTCCAAAAATTATGAAAATTTACAGGTTATCTCAAAATAATATATGTGACAACATATCTAAAAATCACTGGAAAATTCGAAGTATAGCAAATTTTAGACCAAAAATGACATTTTTACTCATAAAATCACATTTAAATGCCATTATTGTAAATTATGAACAATAAAAATCCGAAAAATTAACCAAAATATACTAAAACATTTTAGGACCAGAAATATTAACATGCATGTAGTAATTTCGTGATATATCATAATAACACAAATTTTACAAGTTTTATTTGTTATTCTTATAACTCGGAAAAACTTTTAACCAATTTGCATGCAAACAACCGTGGCTCATGATACCGATTGAAGGAAATGTAGATTCAAATACATACTAACATACTCATATATGTTAAAATAATTTGTCATAAAATTAAATACGGATTTTATGCATGCAAACAATATGATAAAATAGAGGAGAAATCATGTCCTTACATTGGTGATTTCGGTATTAAGGGCACAAAAGAAATCTCCTTTTCTTTTGTTCTTGAGCTTTCCCTAAAATGGAAGAATAAGATCCAAGTATAGGATCTCTCCCTAAGCTTTATACCCAAGGCTTTCTCTTAATTTAATTAATATTATAAATACTAGTACAACATTAATCTTAGTAGAAAATTGATCCAAAATATTTATTAACACTTAAATATTTCGGTATTATGGAGGGAGGAGAAGAGAGCTTTTTATCTCTCTAGAAATCTCAATTTTGGATGATGGAATGAATGAATAATCTTCTACAACATTATGTATATTATTAGGTAAAAATAAACAAAAACCATGATGGTTTTTGTCTTCTCAAAACCGGGTAAGAGGAGGGGTTTTTGGGGAGCCAATGCATGAAGTTGTTGCTCTTAACAAAGTTCATAGGCATGCATGGCTAGACAATTAGGTAATCATTGTGTTTACTTAATAAATTAATCAACACAATATTAACCTAATACCCCATTAATTTTGGTACAATCATAATATGGAGTCCATATTATTTTTGTCAATTTCTCAATATGTAACATGTCACATGTAACATAAAATTGTTATGTATTTTTAACATATTAAAAATCAACGTATTAATAAAAATACGTCACATACAAAAATTGATTTAGTAATTTCATAATTACTTGTGCCAAAATATTTTACCATTTATAAATCACAACGGATTGTATTTATAATAATTCATTCAATTTAATTGTTACATTAAACAATTATTTCATCCGAGTAATTATACAATTTGATTACTCAGACCGTATCTCATTTAATCATATTTCAATTTGATACGTAAATTATACTTCCAAAATCGTCCGTCAATTTTCAAGTAATTTAATTAACTCGCAACAATATACGATTAATTAAATAATCAATTAAGAGTATTGCCCTTTAGGTATGACCTAGGGGGTCAACTGATCACCACCGTCACACGACAGTAATGTCAAACTCTAGTCAGCCAATCATTACCGATATTAATATACGATTAATTAAATAATCAATTAAGAGTATTGCCCTTTAGGTATGACCTAGGGAGTCAACTGATCACCACCGTCACACGACAGTAATGTCAAACTCTAGTCAGCCAATCATTACCGATATATGTTGACCAGTTGACAGTAACAATATTACTTCCCAATTGCATTCATTTTAATGAGACTTAAACATGTGATCATCATGATCAACAGTCGTGATCGCATTATTGTCGGAGGACACATATTCCAATATTTCTTCCTATGGCTCCAGGGGTGCACTTGAGCAAGTCTCAGGCACCAGAGACACCGGAAGAGAAAGAGCGCATGACCCAGATTCCTTATGCTTCGGCTATAGGATCAATCATGTATGCCATGATATGCACACGTCCGGACATGGCATATGCATTGAGTATGACAAGTCGATTCCAACAGCATCCAGGTGAATCACATTGGATGGCTGTCAAGAACATTCTTAAGTACCTACGGAGGACTAAAGATTGGGCATTGACTTATGGAGGCGATCAAAAGCTATACGCAACCGGTTACGCAGATGCTAGCTTCCAAACGGATCGAGATGACTCGAAATCTCAGTCTGGATTCGTTTTTACTCTTAATGGCGCTGCATCACCGAAGAGTTCCAAACAAAGTGTTACAGCAGATTCTACGACTGAGTCCGAGTACTATGCCGCGTCTGAAGCTGCAAAGGAAGTGATATGGATGCGTCAATTCTTACAAGGACTATCAGTAGTGCCTAGTTCGAATGACCCGATCACCGTCTATTGCGACAATAGAGGTGCCATATTCCAGGCTAAGGAGCCTAAGTCTAGCAACAAGTCTAGACATGTACAACGGAAAGCTCATCTAATCCGAGATTACGTGGAGCAAAAGGAGGTAGTGATAGAAAAGATTGCTACAGATGATAATATAGCAGATCCTCTCACTAAACCATTACGACAAGATCAGCATGAAGGGCATGTTATTTCCATGGGAATTAAACGTCTTCCTGAGTTGTAGTACTCTTTTATGGATTAGATTCATTTTCTCGTGTACTCTATACGACATCATCGTTTTGATATTTATATATTTTGTTTTTCATATGGAGTTGTACGAAAATTTTGAACACCACAAAGTGAACTGAACAAACATTATATTTTGGTCCTTAATTGCCCAAGTGAGCTGATAACTCTGGTAATTATTTTGTGACGTTGGTTGATGGTGGGTTCAACGAGCCATAAGTCAAACAGTTGACTGACCAATCACAGAATATCTCGTAGGACACAATTGTGACAACGACGTGGAGTCCTAAATGTTTTATAACATTCGGTGCCAGGTCGTGGATAAGACCTCCATGGTGATCCTAAGAGTCGATTCTTTTGACTATCGGCTGTCTCTTGAGATTAAGGCAGATTTTGGGTGACTTTAGTTTCTTTCTCACGGTCATCCGTAACAGGGGGCCAAGTAGATTTTTTCTGGGTCATTTCATGCTGTGCTTAGATCGGCATGAGTCGAGTTGAAGGAAATATTCAGCCTTTATCAGGTACTCGATATTTCTCAGGGCCACTCGAGGAGTCAGAATCGAAATGCATGGCCATGCTCGAATACGAATTCGTTTTATCAGTTAAGTTACTCTCTAGTCGGGGAAACCACTCTTGATACAGATCGATTGTAAAATACGACCTTTGCGGATACGGATCTGCAAATTGTTTTACATTAAGTGGGAGAAATTTTAAATGGATATGAGAATCGGTTATCGCACATACACTTGTACGGACAAGTGGGAGTTTGTTGGAGCCGGTGTCCTCCAGTTAGTGCGGATAACGTTATTGCACGAACACTTGTACGGACAAGTGAGAGCTTGTTGGGGCTGGTGTCCTCCACAGTTAGTGCAATGACATATAAATCTCTAAAAGGATCAAAGGGTATACTTTTGTATTATTATCAGTTGATCCACGTTTATCAATAACGGTTGGCTTGCTAGATAAGTTTGACGTTATTGTCATACAGATGGCGGTGATCAACTGGTCCCTAAAAGTCACACCTATAGGATACGTTTGAGAGATGTGACGGTATGAAAATACAGTCATGTTGATGCCTAATGTGACTAAGCGGTTAGTCGGAGTTATTGACCAATAATTAGTCAAACGCGATGTTGAGATAATTATTTAATACGGATTAAATAATACTGGCTAATGTGAATTAAGCGGTTAATTCGTAAATTGAATATAAACGATTATATTTAATTAATGTATATTGAATTAATTAATTATACAATATTGTCATTGTCGGACATGTATTAATATATCGACTAATTCATGTTACTAGTCGATGTTTTATTATCCGATAACGAGTGACGATTTATAATTAAAACCCGTCATATACATTTAGCAAAAAATCAGTCGGACCACGAGTTAAAATAAGGAGAAAGTGGAAAGCCCACTCCCTCCCCTAATACACGGTTTGGCCGAGATGAACAAAAGGGGAGTTCTTCTTTCCTTTTGACCTAATCTTTGTCATTTGCACAAAAATTAGGGTTTTGGAGGCATTCTCTCTGAAATCCTAGATCTCACATCGAAAACCTCACAAAAACTCTCTCAATATTGCAAGGCAATTAGAGAGTAATTTCTAGCACAAGGGGCATAGTCTCAGACGATCTTGGGTGCAACGATTAGGAGGAAATCTACAATGATTTCTGTTCATTAGGCCAAATTCACATAGGACCCGAGGTTGATTCTTATTCTTTTATCGTTTCTCTTGTTTTTCGTTTATGACAATTAATCACATGTTAAATTACGTTATAATCCTCAATTTTAATGGGTTTTATACGGATATTACCCCACAAAATAATAGAGGGAGTAATAAGTATGATATGAGGCAAAATATTATGCTTAATTTTTTTTCGTAATTCTATTTTCCTGTGTTTTATACAAAGGTACTACAAGTTGATTATCTTCTTTTGCCAATTTTCTAATTTTATTGTATAATTAAGTCATTACTCGAGGTTATTCTTTTGGTTAATGTAATCGTATAATATTATTATATGTAATAGTGAAGTAATTTATATAATTAGGTACAGTTAAAATGTCAATCTTATCTGATATGAAAACTATCTAATTTTCTCTATTATATCGCTTAAGCATGTTATCAAGTTATATATTTAACGTCTTTGTAAATTATTATCTAAAATACCGCGCATTTGCGCGGGATCTACACTAGTAATGTAACAATTTCATAAAAGCCTAATCACAAATGAGATAAAATTCTCCATTCATCCATCACCCTCAAATTCTCAACCTTCACCAAACGACGACTACCAGCAAAAACTACCATTTTGGTATTACCAGTAAACAAATACGAAGATTCATTCCAAAAATTAAGATGTATTGTGACTTGCTTTGCTCGCGCTCATTTCCTCAATTTTTTGACCTCCATTTCGCTTTGCAATACGCATTGTGACTTATTTTGTGAACTATTTGTCCTTGTCATTATAACTCGTTACACGAATTATTTGTCATCGTTCATTAGTCATTCTAACTCGTTGGCGACCATTTGTCATCGTTCATTAGTCATTGTGACTTATTGTGCGAACCAAATTGTCTTTGTCATTGTGACTCGTTGTGCGAGCCATTTGTCTTTCTCATTGTGACTCGTTGTGCGAGTCATTTGTCCTTGTCGTTGTGACTCGTTATACGAACCATTTGCTATCGTTCATTAGTCATAATACAGTATTTTTTTCGTAAAACTTTCCATTTATGTACCCTTCACTAAAAACAAACAAAAAGTGAATTCTCTCAAAATTTAAGATTATAACTTCTCAATTCTATCAAACTAGGTTGTACGGGTCTGCTTTTATGATTTTAGATGTACATACTTAATAATAATAAATATATACAGATAACTATTATTTTCGAATTATTATACATGAACTATTATATATTGTGTTCATTAGTATAATCAAGACTTAAAATAAAATTAGTAAAGATTTTAATTACTCATTGCACCATTTTTAAAATATGTAAAGTAGTTATACAATAAATATTTGTATATTACAAATTATTAGAAGACCCAGTTAATGAAAATATAAACAAAATGTTGGGTTAAAAACTTAAATTTGATTATATTTTCAATAATGTTGATATAGCAAACAACAGTTATTGCGTGCGACTGTTTGACACTGAGATGATTCAATTTTATTAATTGATTACTTATTTACTATTATATAAATAGCGGGGAAGTGGTGATTGACCCCCATAACTTCAGTAATCAATTCGTTCAATATGATGAAAACTAAGTTCACTTTGCGACTCACTCAATCAAGCTCACCTAACTCCATTTTAATCGCAACAATCGTGAAACACCATCATCTTAATCACACCTAACCCATCATATGCTATCTCCATCATCATCATCATCCTCCTTGCCAATCGTGAAACACCATCATCTGCTACCTATTATCATTCGGACTCATCATCTGCGTCATACCTTATCCGGTCGGTCAAATACCTTCTTTCAAGTGACGAATGGCGACGGGAGTGCAGTTGGAGGCCATAGCGGAGTTATGAAATTTTCTCTTGAAATTTATGAACGATGGTGATAGAGGGAAACGTTTGGTTGAATGTGAATTTTATTGTGATTTAGGTAGTAGGGTTTAACTGATTAGCAATATTTTGGGAGGATATTAATTGATTTCTTCCCTAAAATATGGGCAATCAGTTCTCAATTTTTATAATTTTAGTTTTATTTTGGGGAGGATATTAATTGATTTCCCTAAATATCTTTTTTTTGAAATCACCGTGCTTTGCTTGGGAAATGAGGTTGACTTGGACTTATCTATCAATTATCAATGAAAATTACTTTGTTTGAGTGTAATTAGGAAACAAAAATAAAGATATAGGATATAAAGATATGGAATATGGAATATACCATCACATCATATAAATATACAATCATATAAAGATATGGAAATTTCCACAATAATCACGTTGACAAATTTATTATCATCAATTTTTTTTTTATTTTTTTTCACTGATGCTCATAAACTACCACGTGGGACAAAGCTTATAAATTATGATGCCACATCAGCGGATGTGGCTACTGCATTAGAGAAATATATGATTTACTCGACAATCAATCATAATTTAATTGAGACCATGTATGTGTTTGTAAAATCCAATTAATTACTGAAATAATTAGTTTTGTGTCCCGTGAAATTCACGGGATCTTCAATATTTATCTTGTAATATTTTTTAGTGATTTGATTCTATGAGAACATAGTCCAATCAACTTGGTTCACGTCTTTCACGCTTTGAGGGTTGTATGAACTTATTTAGTCTTTTGTAAAATGACTTCAAGTAAAATTAAAATTAAAGTGGTACATTCCCCAAAAAAATAATGGTCATTATCGTAACTTCTTTTGTAAGAGTATTATAGTAAAATGGTAAGTAATTTTGCACAAATTTTTGTATAAAATCGCCTTATATAGGAAATTAGTGAAGAAAGCAACTTGAAATTATTCAAACGGGTCAATCTTTTCAAGTTATCTCTAGAACCACTCTTGTTGAGTATTACTCTTCGATATAATATCATGTCTAGAAAAAGCCTTTGCATAGTAAAAAAAAGGTAGCTAACTTAGAATGCAATTAGTCTCCCTTGTGACATGCACTATCCGTCACAAGGGAGAGACGGGTCGGTTCCATACCATATTGGTTAATATGGGTAAAGTTGACCCATTTTTATATTAATTAGTCTAAAGTTGATTTGACAATACATAATAAACAAATAATAAAAAGGATTAATTGATAAAAATACTCTAAACTATGGGTGTGCTGCTCAAAATACTCCGAACTTTATTTTAACTACCAATATAACCAACTAATACTCTCTTTCGCTTTGAATAGAATTGGTTGTTTTGTTAACTTAATGTAGCAGGTCATCTTCTACATCTTCTTCTTCCTTATTGTCTCCATTTTTTTTCTCCTTTATGAATCTCCATCTCCTTCCTTATTGTCTCCATCTTCTTCCTTTTAACCCGTGTTTCTTCCTTCTCCATTGTTCATCTTCTTCCTTTATAATTATATCACCCTCTTCCATTTTAATAATTGATTTAAACAATAATCATAAAATAAGAAACACAATAATATAAGGGTTTGAACAAATATTCAATATCATATTCACAATCTAAAGAACACAACTTTCCAGTTCCCATTAAATTGAACACATATTTGATTAATACCCCCATCAACATCGGGTTTGAACAAACCTACAAAAAAAATCTGGGTTTTGCTTCATATAAAAACCCAAGATCTATGAAAATAATTTAAGAAAAATTAAAATTAAGAGTTTAATAGAAAAACTCAGATTAACGAAATATGGATCATCTGGCATGTAGATGATGGGATTGGGTGGGTTTAATGGTGGGATTGGGTGAAGACATTAATGGTGGGATTGCCATTATCTTTGTATGTCTGAATCCGAATATCGAGATCAACTGAATCTTTTAACAGCTCCGTTGTGTTACATTAAGAAACCGCAACTTATCAAGAGCATCACTTGCATTGCTGAAGCACAAATAAAAAAAATGATTGCCATCAGATAAAGGTATCGAACAGTAGGTAATTACTGCAAAATTAGTGGATGTCATTAGCCGTTATCAACTAGATTCACCTAAAACAAATTGATCAAACTCTCGCCAATCCTCTGAAGTTGCAATGGGGTTCATACAGAAAAACAAAAAACTGAAATAGTACTTGGTTTAGTATTATACAACTGGTATTGTTGTTCAGATAAGGAAATAAAATTACTACTGACAACCAGTCTGAAATCCAACAGAACAAAAGTAAATCTAAATATGAGAAGAAACTAACTGAATAAAACATTGTCATGATGTCGACTAGTTTAAGGTCGATTAGGGGACCAATAGTTCATTTCAAATTTAGAAGAGAAAAATCTACATGCCAGATGATCCAGTTTTGAATTTAGATTGGGGCATGTACAAGACATTAACAGAGAAATAAAAAGAGAGGGAGCTTTAATGGTGGGATTGGGTGAAGACATTATATTAACAGAGAAATAAAAAGAGAGAGAGAGGGGTTAAAAGGAGAGTTAGAAAATTATTTACTTGCTTAGTAGGTAGCCGGTCACATATCATAATAAAAGCGGAGGAGGGCATTAGTTGGTTATATTGGTAGTTAAAATAGAATTTGGAGTATTTTGAGCAGCACACTAATAGTTCAGAGTATTCATATCAATTAATCCTAATAAAAAAGAAAAGATGGAGCTTTCCCAACGACTAAAGTCCTCTTTTTTCTCTTTTGCTCAGTAATCACCATCATCTCCTCTCTCGTACAATTTTCAAAATTCAAACTAATTCCCTTTTCTATAAACATCATTTTCATCTCCATCAAGATCTTCATAAAAAAAAAGTGGTAACATTTCCATCATAATCTTCATCTCCTACCTTCCTCAAGACAATGGGTAAAAAAAATGCTAAAAAACACATCCAAAGAAGCTTGGAAAAAAACAATCGAAGGTAAAAAGTTGATTATTGTGTTTTTTTTTTAAATTGTGATGTCATTTTTTACTCAAAGTTGATATTTTTATTGGGTTTTTGTTTGATTTATGTTAAAAAAGTTTGAATCTTGTGTTTTGATTAGTAAATCTAGGGTTGTTGATAAAAAAATGAGGATTTTATCCAAATCAGAGAGATTTGGAGTTATAATCTTAGTTCACAGTATCATTTGTAAAAAAAAAATCACATTGGTTTAATTATTAATTTTTTTAGTGTACAATTTTTTTGTTTTATTTATAAAAAATTCTTAATTTCAAGATCTGAGTTTTATTTTTAAAAAATCTTAGCAATTTTTTTTGGTTAGTAAAACATTTTTTTGTGGTGTACTGCTGATGTATTTTTCTTGTCATGTAGTAGCGCTTAACCCCGTCATCAGCTGCTGGCACAAAAAAGAAGAGCAAGAGACGGATATGCGCTGAAGAGGTATGACTCTAATTTGGAATATATTTTTGCCATAACCTGAGAAAAATGTAACCACCTTAGTGTTGATAATGTGACCACATTTGTTGATAAATGTACCTACGTTTGAGTGTGTTGCTATTTATATTTATGTTTGTTTGGGTTTAAAATAAATCTTAACACGTTAACATAAATGACTAAACATGGTGATATATGCGTGTGTTGAAAATGTGACCAGCTTAGCTGAAAAATGTACCTATGTTTAAGTATGTTGGTCATTATATAAATGTTTATTAGGGTTTAAAACGAATCCTAACATGATACCATGTTTTAAATGTTACCATGTATTAGTCAGAATGTGTTGCCATATATTTTGTTTGAAGGGCACTTTTAATGTAAAGTAATGGTAAGATTTCATACTCAGTTCGCAGAGATTCGTATGCAAACGCAACACCTAAAAATAGACAAAACAAAGCCCGACGTTGGACAAACTTCAAAGCAGTTGGAAATGCAAACAACAAAGAAATTGGAGGTCCTCTAAAAGGTGTTGACAAGAAAAAAAATGAAGGGGGCATAGGTCATTCATGGATTATTATCTGTTTAACTGTCTGTTTGTAATAAAACTTATATTTAGTACTTGGTGGTTTGTTTGGGGATATGTTATTTTAGAACATAATTTTAGTCCTTCGTGATGTCAGACATCTAAGATAATGTTTGTTTTGTGACCACCTTAATAACTATAAAATGTTCTCATTATTTATTTAAATGTGCGCATTTTTTCTTAATAATTTTAACTATGTCATCATAACCGTCTAAAAATGTCTTAATTTTTGTCGAATATGTGACCACTGAAATTAGAAAATACTTCAAAGAGTAGTATGTGACTATAAGAGAGTACAATATAAGAGACTATAGTAGTATATTACCTTCAGTTCTAAAATACTACAGAAATTTGTTCGTTTAATTTCTAATGTTACCATAAGAGAGTACATTGTTACCATTTGAGAATGTATATAAAATTGTAATTAGTTGGTAACAGATTTTATTTAAATGGTAACATAACATAATGTTAACATAAGAGACTAATATGTGACCACTTCAGTAGTAAAATATTACATACTTCGTTTTTTTTAATTTCTAATGTCACCATGGAGAGTATAGTGTTACCACTTAAATTCCACTGGTAGTTTGAAATAGTTTCCGAAATGATAGCATACTTAGCTAAAGTGGTGACATACTGGAGTTAAATGGTAACATATTTAGTTAAACTTGTGATATACAAGAGTGAAATGGTAACAATTTGAGCACTTGTTGATTAGAAAACGTACGCTGACAATGTTATAACAACCTTACAACACTATTGTAGATACCTCATTTCTGCACCCCTCGCAAACCACCCGGTGATGATTGGGCCGCATGTTTGATACACGGAACGATTTGTGACAATTCGTAAGATTATCGTCAAGTGATTGCTCAAATATTAATGTCTACCTCTTAGTTGTCATCTACCCGCCGATACGGTCGTTTTGACAGTAATTAGAGTACATTCGGAGTCCGGGCCTAAAACCGTCTCCATTTTCTGATAACCGTTAAATCCCGAGTCAGAATGTTCTGGAATGTTCCGGATATTTCTATTCCATATTTCATAAATTTTATCTTTTAGTAAGCAATTTCCCGTAATATTCACATAATATATTAAGGAAAACAAGATTATTTCCGTCCTACCATAACTCAAACACGGAGATCTTTCTTCTGCAGGAGGAAACCCCTTGAGAACAGACGCAGCAGGTGCTGCGCCTCTTCCAAGAGACGCACGGTGGGCCGCGCCTCTTCCCGTGCCCTTTTCGCATGTTTCTCGTATCTTTTTCATATCTTTCCGAGATTCACTTCCAAAGAGTCTCCGAAACCCTAATTCCTTCACGTGATTAGTATAAATAGGAGCCTTCGCTCCTCATATTTCTCACGCGAGTGTCCGCCCTTCTCTTCTCCCTTTGCATTCTAGACTTCGTTCTTACTTTTTGGCGCCTACATGCTTGAACATTCGACCACGTAAGCTCGGATCTTTCCGAGTACCAGCCTTTCCGTTGCATGACCGACCAATTTGACCAACTCCACAAATAATTAATCAACTTAATCAATCGACTTAATCGTTTTCCTCTTACGAGGGCACTTTCTTTACATTCGCGTCGAGCATCACTAATCGATATCTTAGTCCTTCTCGTTTCGTCAAACATGTAAGTCTGAGGGTGTAAATCTCTCTTTTATTTATTGTATTTTACTTTTTGTATCATTATTGTAAGGTTTATGTCGAAAACATCTCTTAAAACCGATTTCTAAAACCGTCTTTAAAGAAACCTTTTTTTTACGGATTTTCAGTAGACAGACGTCGAGAAAGGACGCAGCAACTGCTGCGCCTCTTCGAAGGAGCGCAGTACCTGCTGCGCCTCTTCGTGAGGCTGCCGCAGTTCCTGCTTCCTTTCTTCTTCCTTCGTCCTCTGTAATTCGTTTTCTTGTTTTATTCATATTGTTTGTTCTTTAATTCGTTCACATGATATCATATTAATTCACATGTACATTAATCATCATCATTAACATATAATTCATCATAAATTCGACTTAAATCCCTTATAATCAATATTTGCGGGTTTTCGTCATTAAATTCAATTCCGGGTTGTAGAGATTCAATTTGTCCATATTGAGTTTCTGGAATTCGTCTTTGATATAGTTTTCATCTGTTTATTCATATGTCCATCATATATTCATCATTAATTCATCATGTTTAACCTATTTCATTCACCATGTCACTAATTAATATTTTTCACTTCTGTAATTAATTCATCTTAGTTCCGTCTCATCCGTATTTTACTGTTTTTATGACTCATTCATATGCTAAATAATCTGATAATCACTTTCATCCGAGTAAATATTTTAATCCGTCACTAAATTCATCAATTAACATTAACGGTTTGCAAATACGGCTTCACAAAATTTAATCGGTTAAGGAACAAACGCGCAGCGGCGTCGCTGCGCTATTCCAAAGGACGCAGCTCTGCTGCTTCTGGCCGAGTTACGTCACCCGAACTCCGTTTACGCTTGACTTAATTAATTGGTCTACGTATTAATTAACTATTAATCGTATTATCACCTTCTGATTGGTTTGTTTATTTATTCTTTTATTCTTTTTCTCAAATTATCCGTTTTAAAGGTATTTTCGACATAAATCACCTATTCCCATTGTAATTATTGTAATTTTCATTATTGTAATTTATATTTATCGTATTTATTGTATTTCTTGTATCATTTGTATGCTTTCACATGTAATTGAGCATTAAATCTTACTTCGACATAATTGTATGCTAATTAATTGTTCACCGACTTAGCCTAATCTTCACATGTTAGGATTAAAACTGGGATTAGGTGTTCGATCAAAAGAGCTTCCTAATACGTACCCTCACCCCTTACTCCAGATCTCCGTGAGCACCCGTGTTCATTGGCATCCACGAGAGTCATTCTAGACATAGAATGCTAAGGGTAACGATTGCTTAGTGTTTATGTCACTACTTTATGTCTTGACATGACATGAGGTATTCGAACGGTTCCAATTTCCCATAAAAATTGGTGGCGACTCCATACAAAAATGCAAACGCTTGTTTCTCTTTTCCGTCCCAAGCGCCCCCGTGGGCCCCCGCTGTCCACAACTATACAACATGTACTTCCTAAAACGTTTTCTCCAAAATGTGGTCGGATTGTTATCATATACCCTAATGCCCTTCCGCGCCTTTAATATCAGACACGGGAGAACATTGTACTCGGAACTATTAGCTGCCCGCATCTCAGTCCTTTTCCTAGCCTTCTTCTTTCCTAAGTTCCTTTTTTTAAAAGTTGATTACGCCCATTATCGTACAACGTTTAGGGTCAATAATAGCAGGCGCTCACAACTCTATGGTTGGTTGATTTTCGTCCATATTAAGGGCCACATATGTGCCACCAACATAGCCGATGTCTCGTTGCTGGTAAATCTGGACACATTATCAGCATATAAACTTCAGATGTTTACACATTAACATTTAATGTAACCAGTTAATAGGTAGAATGTTACCATCTTAGTTATACTATTAAAATCTAACTGTACAAAGAAGATGTGATTAAATTTGAATAGAGACTTATAATGAACACATATATGCATTGAGATGGTGACATGAGGTTTTGTGTAAAATGTTATTATCTAAGTCAATAAGTGTAACCATCTACAATAAGT
The DNA here is from genome assembly GCF_048544455.1 of Silene latifolia. Lineage (NCBI taxonomy): Eukaryota > Viridiplantae > Streptophyta > Magnoliopsida > Caryophyllales > Caryophyllaceae > Silene > Silene latifolia. Next base: position 38,849,956 of record NC_133533.1, read on the forward strand.
TTGCTTTGATTTAAATGAATCTTATAATAATAACATATATGAATGAACATGCTGACATGCGAGTTTGTGTTAAAATTGTTACCATCTTAGTAAGTATGTGTTGTCACTTTATAGAAAGTGTGCCATAAATGTTACTACCTTAGTAAAATGATATCATCTTAGGCTGAAATGTAACCATAATAACAATGCTTAATTGGTCATAAAAGTGTCAACAAATAAGTGGCAACATTTATGCAGGAATGTGGTGATATAAGACAATATGTCAAAATGTAACCATGTTAGCTTATGTTCTTACACACTAAGATGGTAATATTGTGACACATTCTCCTTTGTATGCAAATTCAGGTAATAACATTTTGAACACAAACAAATATGTGACCATGTTTATGCAAATATGTCATTATGGTGACAATTGTATAGTCAGACAAAGATAGGTACATATCTCTGATAAAGTGGTCACATTCACATATATGTCACTATGTTTAGTCAATTATGTTAACAAGTTAATAATATTTGTACGTTCCTGAAATATAAGTACATATATTTGATAAGGTGATCAAATTTTCAACAATCACATATAACTCACCATGTTTATTAAATATGTTAATATGTGACATTGTATAATCAGACTAAGATAGGTACATATCTCTAATAAGGTAGTGGTCACATTCATATATTTGTCACCATGTTTAGTCAATTATGTTAACAAGTTAATAATATTGGCACCTGTAATACTACGGTTTTATGTGCTGTTGGGTACTCTATCAAGTAAGGCTTACTCTGTCGAGTAAGTGAGTTTTGCGTGCGAAATAGTGTTCTGTCTGATGGGTACTCGATCGAGTAGGGGCCACTCGATCGAGTAAGTCGGTTTATACGGGTTATTCGTCGAGTTTTGATAGCAACGTGAGAATGTTATATAAAGTTATTTTTACCAGTTATTTTTACTTTTTTCACTCATTCGAAATATTTTACACAAGAGAAAAGTTACGTAGCATTCCTTTCTCTCACTGCTGTCAAATCCTAAGGGCTAGAGTCGTCAGATCGCAAAGTTCTTTATACCGTTGAGACCGCCGCATTGTGGGTAAGATCCTAGTACAGTTTTTATGTTGTTTCGTTAATATTGGTTAAACCCTAATTGGGTAATTTGGGGGTTTTGGGAGTATTTTGATACTAGATGGTGATTGTATGATTATGTGATTGATATGAGGTGATTTCGTAGAGGAACGTTTCAGATTAGCTGATTGTGACGATCTTGGTGATTGCTTTTTCAGGTAGGGTTTCCCTACTCAGTTATTGGTTACATTGTATTAGATGATTGGTTGATTGTTGATGATTGTTAATGTTGTTGATCTATCATAGTGGAATTGGTAATTGGTAATTGCTGATGTATAGTTGGTTGGTTGTGTTTGTCTGTGGTTCGCGAGGTGCGTCCTCGGCTGAGTGGAGTCACTTGTGGGAGCGGCTTCACACCCTTGATTCGCCCTTTGTAGAACCCGCTACAAAAGGGGATGTGCACATTAAGGAACTTGGGTTTGCGCTCGGTATTGATGAGCGGGGCTTAGGTGGGAACGACTGCGGCCCCCCACTGGTGGTGAGAATTACTGGTTGCGGCCGTAATCTGGCAGGACTAGACCTTCAGGCTAGTCAGGTGATTGGAGATGTGACGGAGTTGGGTAATGGTGTGTATTGTTGATATTGCTTTATCTTATATTGTGTAATCAGTAACTGACCCCGTTTAATTATTTTAAAAACTATGGTGATCCATTCGGGGATGGTCAGTAGTTGTTGAGCAGGTATGATATGGATGCGCGAGGGATAGCTGAGATTGAGTCACCACGAGTCATTTAGAGTCTTTTGCTGTGTTATCAGACTTTATAGCTACTTGGTTGGTTTTTGGTTTGGAACAGATGTATCTTACTTTACAGTTTTTGGGTTTTGATGTATTCACTTAAACTATCTATTTAAAGTACGTTATTTTATGGTTTATTTGATATTCATTGCCTCGGGTAACCGAGATGGTAGCACTTTCATGCATTAGGTGGCCTTGGTAAGGCACCTTGGTGTATGGGGGGTGTTACAAAGTGGTATCAGAGCGACAATTTTGGAACCTGTAACTAATGAGCCCAATGAACATAGAGAGTCAAATTAAAATGAACCCGGGTAGGAGTTTATAGGAGCTAATGCAAAGACTTGGGAGACGTCCTAAAGTCGCAAACTCTTCCTACAACTTTGAGCCGGTCACTATGGGGTGTCATGGGATTGCTACGTGTTTACTATTGTTCATGTGCATATGTTGGATGAATATGTTGGATGAATAGGTTAGATGAATATGTTGGATGAATATGTTGGATGAATACGTTGGATGAATATGTTGGGCGAATAGGTGGTATGATGGATGAATTAGTGGGAAAAGATGAATAATCGTTGCATGATAATATGATTTATGGTTAAGCATGTTGTATGATAGAAGTGATTTTATAGTGTTGTTATGTTTGTAACATGAGAATAGGGAATTTGATGTTGTATATTATGTTATTATTTTTACGTAAAGTTATAGAATAAAATCTTGTGGGTAGTACATGATTGATAAGTTGAATAATATATGTGCATGATGGATGTTGTTGTTTGGCTTTTGTAGATAGTAACATGTGGTTAAGGATACTGATTTTATGAGTATTGAATTATTTTTGTTTATTTTGTTGTTGTTTAAGTTGTTTGGAAGAAAGAATGAGGTAGTTATGTTACCCGATTATAGAGAAGTTGTCTTTAAACTGTTATTACTTGAGATGCATAAATGATATTGATGTGATTCCACTTAGAGGTGATGCTTGTTCTCTTACGATTCAAACGATAGGCCGCACGCCCAAAATGACCAAGAAACGAGTGAGTCAGTGAGATATGACCGTTTTACGAAAATTGGACAGTGCTGAGAACTGCGTAGGGTACTCGATCGAGTAGCCCTTACTCGATCGAGTGCACCTCTTGTTACTCGATCGAGTACCCCTTACTCGATCGAGTAGCCCTGGTAATTTATTGTACGTGCTTCTGATCTTCACCTACTCGATCGAGTAGGATGTACTCGATCTAGTAACCCCTGTTTTTGGTCATATGCTTATTTTTTTTACCTCATCGCATATCATATTTAATTGAAAGGTATTCCTTTGCTTCTTTATGCATTATTTTACATATGTGTTGGTCCTGATGTATAAGTTACCCAATATTATGATGTAAGAGTAGCACCTTATGATGGGTATGAGTTTGGTGGAGAGGACATGAGTTATATGTGGTTGTGATGCATAGTGGAAAAAGGAAAAAGGAAGATTTATGAGCTTTATTGAGGCATGGAGCATGTTTTGTGAGACGTGGTGAGTGATATAATTGTGAGTTTAGGTAATGTAAGGTAAGTGTATATGGGCAATGGGTGATGTAAGTGTAAGGAACGTGAGAATGAAAGGATTGAGATGAGGGATGCGAATAGTGGCAAATTGAGATGTGTAAGGATTTATGGAGGGAGATGGTTAAGAATGTGTTGGTTAAGAATGTATGTAATGGAAGGTCGTTGTAAAGGGATGGAGAAGAATGGTATATAGTGAACTTAGATTGAGTTATGCCACAACGTGGATTTGTAGATAGTAACTGAGTTTGGGAATTTGGATTATTAAGAGGTGAACCTGGTGTGTAATTCTTTGGGCAGTTAACGGTATAAAGTGAAATTTTGGTTCTAGAGATGTAAAGTGGAGATGCAATTAATTGATGAGTACTCATTGATGGTGTAGACTTAATGGTGAGAAGTGTGAGTGAGTAGCATGGTGAGAGAGGATCAGTGATAAGAAAGAATGAGAAGATATTGATATGAATTAATAGAATTTGAGTTGTGGAGCAACGAGAAGGTAACCGGATTACTAAAGAGTTAGGTAGAAGGAGGAAGGAGATGAATTATTGATTGAAATTATTGAGTAAAAAGGGTAAAGAAGGATGGAAGTAAGCTGAGAGAACGTTGGCCGAAGTTAAGGAGCATGAAAGTAAGGAATCATCGAGATGCACGATATCATCATGAAGGGTATGAGTTAATGGTTATATAATAGTTTCAGGACAACATGTTAGCCATGAGTTTCGAGGAGGTAAGGAAAGTAAAAAGTTGGAAAGTATTTGCACGATATGAGGTTTTGGTGGTGAGTTGGGTGACGATACAATTAAGGATAGAATTGGAATGAATGTTCAGGTAAATTTTGTTGATGGATTTTATGTTCGTTATTTGGGATGTTAACCGAAGATAGGAAAGAAACCGTGATATTTAGAGGTGAGTGTAAGAGGTTTGATATACGAACAATGGTAGTGTTGAGGTGTTGTCACTAGTGGTTAAGGGTGATAATAAATAGGAAAGATAGTCATTCTAAAGAGGTTGATTTTGTAGAGGCCGGTGTAATACCTCGTAGTTTCTAAGGCATTCACTCGATCAAGTAGACTGAGTGGACCGAGTATAACCAATGCTAGACTTAGTGGAGTTGTTATAATGTCCGTCTATAGAAGAGTCATCTTAAAACCATCATAACTTGAGATCTAGACATGGTATTGATGTGATTCCAATTAGAGGTGATAGCTTGTTCTCTTACGATTCCAAAGGTAGATCACACGCCCTAAATGACCAAGAAACAAGTGAGATATAACTGTTTTACGAAAACTCGTCATTGCTGAGAACTGCGTCGCACTCGACCGAGTGGACTCGCCACTCGATCGAGTGACGCTGTTCAGAACACGGGATTAAATCATTTCTTCCCTAACTCTAAAATCATTTCTATCTTCTTCCTTACCTCTCCAAACTCTCTCTCTTCTCTCTAAAACCCTCACAAACACCATATTAAGGGATTTAAGCTTGGTTTAGTGGATTGCTCACCTTCCTTCTTCCTTCCACTTGATTTGTAAGTTAAGATCTACCGTTTTCTAGTCTTATGAACCCTAATTTTTGGGTTTTTTTAATTGGGTTGATTAATTAGCAATTATTGTTAATATATGGGTAGTTAGTGGTTAATAATAAGGGGTTTTGTGTTGTATTATAGTATAGGGTGATTTATGATAATCAATATGTGATTTATGTAAGATGAGGCAGTTTTATGAGATGGATACTTGGTGATTTCGACTAGCTTATGGATTATGCTAAGAGGTAGGTTAATCCTACTCGGTTTCAATATTGTGGTTGTTACATGTTTTGTGGTTAATGTTGTAACTAATCTCATATAATTGGAGTAATTTCATTATAACATATTTAGTCACTAATCATGTCATAAAGAGGATAAGCATGATGGTTATTGTGCATCATAATGTAATGATGGTTAAGACGATGTGATGAGTCGGTATTTAGCATATAAAGTGTCGTCTTGCATTTGTTATAATTATCTTGTGTATTGGAGGTTGGTGACGACATGGTGGATTACTTGTTGTTATGGAGACGTAAGGCGGTTGAGAGACCATCTTACGCTTGAGTCGTCTCTTGGAGCTTCCCACACCAAGAGGGATGTGCACATTAATGGCTTGAGTTACGGAGGGACTCATGTGGTTGAGACACAACGTCTGGCAGGGGATCCGGTTGGCTTCCGGACCCGGTAGGTCTGGGCGTGTCCCGGTACCTATTTGTGCTTGTTGGTATGTCTGGGCGTGTCCCGGTACCAGTGTGGTTGTCGGTATGTCTGGGCGTGTCCCGGTACTGTGGTGGTGGTTGTTTTATAGCATGTCATTCATATTACAGTCCCATTGCATATTCACACACTCGTGTCGTGTGACACTTTATATTTATTGAACAGACGTTTGTCTTTCTGTGTAAATGTCACTTATTTCCGGGGTGGCCTGTGTCGATCCATATGATATTTCCGATCATATGGGGAGCAAGTTAAGTACAGGTTTGCTTGTTGACATGATCGAGATTCGGGCCGCGCTACGGACTTTGGAGTCGAGTACATAGTAACTAGGTAGATGACATAGTCATAGACGAGTTGTATTTCATTTATTCATTAGTCTACGTTTGTAATAACTAAACTTTTTATTTATTTATTAAAGTTTCTTGATTGTAATTCCGATTTCACTGCCTCGGGAAACTGAGATGGTAACGCTCCAATTATCTTGGCCGGATAGTTGGGGTGTTACAAAGTGGTATCAGAGCGACGATTTTGGAACCTAAACCAATGAACCAAAATGAATCTAGGAGTTTCTAATAAAATGAATCCGACTTGAGTGCAATAGGAGGTCAGTTTTGGGTGAGTAGGATCCCTCATCTCAAACTAGATCCTATTATTTCGGTTGGTCACTACATGGGTGGTTATGAGTCGGGAAACGTGACGTGATATGTTGAATGATTATATGTGTGTTACGATTTTGTTGAGTTTCTTGCATGATATAGAGGTTTGTGTGGTAAATGATAATATGTGAAAGATGGATGAGTAGGCTAATGTGTATAACATGTTTTAGAAGCAATTGGTGTGTGTTGGTATAAGGGACGTTAGTCCCGAATCTTGGCATGTAGATAAATCATATGCGTGTTTAAACTTGTTAGTGCTATCGTTAAGGCATGAATGTTGATGATTGTTAGTAGAGTAGTTATGAGTATAGAGGTAATGTGTGAAGACGGTGAGTATGATGCCGTATGAGCTAACTCGGGATGGGTCACCGAGGGTCGGTGGACTCCCGAACCTTTCTTTGTGATGCAGGGAATATCTTAGTTCAATTTAATCGAGAATTGAAAGCCGTAAAGGATCACTCGAGTGAGTACGAGGCCACACTCGACCGAGTAGGGCAGTACTCGACCGAGTGGGTGGTCACTCGACCGAGTGGGCAAGTTCCATCAGTTTGTCTTAAATTAATTCCAAAGCTTCATTTTATGAATTGTTGTTTGGATTAACCTTGCTACTCCACTTTTCTTCATCCGCCTTCTCAAATTCGACCATGGAAACGTGTTGACCTTCTTCATTTTCCCGACTTGATTTTGGTTGGATCAACACATGTTTATTCAAGTTTTAGCAAGTAATTGCATGATTTTGTTCAATTCATGGTGGTAATTGACTTTATGCATCATTAAAGTGGTCAAAAAGGTCAAAAAAATGTTTTTTATGTTGGAGTTTTGTCCACCATGGACGGGCTTTAAAACTCGTGTTCTTGAGTCGATAATTTAATTTTTGTGTCTGTTGTTGGGTTTAGTTAATCAACAAAGACCTAACCTTGTTGTTGGTAATAGACTTTGTCTTTCATGTGGAAATTTAGTCTTGAAAGTTCATCTTAATTTTTGGATTTTGGGGCGCTCATGGCCAAAACTGTGATTTTTTTAAGTGAAACTTGGTTTAATCGTCTTATAAGACTACTATCATCAATGGTAGTGTGGTATATTGTTTTGAAAACTAATATTTCCTCATCGATTTGGCAAAATTTTGAACCAAGTGAGGAATATAACCAATTTTGATTTTTATCTTAAACTTGGTTTAATGGTATTGTGAGCCTATAATTTTATTGGGAAGTTGCTATAAATGGGTTGAATCAAAATTTAGCTGTCTTAAGTTTTTCGAAAATGGGTGGTATACATACCCGGATTTTGACTTCTACCAAGTTAGGTCTTATCCTAATTGGTTTCAATTCCTTGTACTTGGTTTATAGTGACATGCACCATTTTATGTCGGAGTTATTCCGTATTGGAAATTTTCAACAAATTTGAGACAAATGATCGTTATGTTAAAGTTTTAATATAGCGATTCGCATTTGAGTCGAGTTTGAATAAAATTGCATAATAAAGAGGGCATTTTATAAAGTTGGTAAAGTTGTTAGGATTGAGCTTTGAAGTTACATCATTATACCAAGTTCGTCGTATTTCAAGCGTGTTATTAAAACGAGTTGTGATTTGATTAAAACACAAAGGAAGCCATGTCGAAAATTCTTTAAACCCATTTTTCGGGTTGAGTAAACTTCATTTTGATGACAAGTTCATGTCAAGAGTTCATTTTAAAGTGTCGGTCATTGATTTAAGCGTTGGGAAAGTTTTCTACCCATTCGAACTTATTTGATTTCCTACCTCTTCCATATCCGTTCCGGATTGTTGTAATTCACATCACCCCTACCCAGAAGTTGCATGTGAAATGAATTCCGGGGCGTGCCAAAGTCATCAAGCAACGCGAGGAGCAACCGAGTAAGGGAAGCTCGCCAAGAGCCGACGGTACCTTCGGTGATTATGGGGATCTCCGAGCATAGAGTTTGTGTGTGAGCCTAATAGAATGATTTTCTCACCCTAACCCTTAGGTATGTGTCTTCGACGAGAAGTGTGAAATGGGATATAGTCATCGTGTTTAAGAATTTGGGAAACCTAGGAAGGTATACTAGCCTATGAAATTTTTTGAGTTGAGTGAGTTGATCATGAGAGACAACCTATAAATAATGACTGGAGTGCGACCAAGGTTGAATATTTAGTGGTTGTTCGGACTCATAGTTATGGAACGGAATTTAAAGGACAAGTGAGAGTGACCTTATTGAGTATGACTCGGGTATCTTGGGATAACATAGGTTTGAGTTAAGATTTATAGAATGGTGAGAGAATAGTGAGGTACAAAGAGTGAAAAGAGAGTGATGACACAAGTTGATAAAAGTTTCGGAGGGTGTGAAATTCGACATGAGAAATGGTATGAATCGAATAAATAGTGACAAAGGTTTATAAAACCGGAAAATGAGAGGGAATACTAGAACGAGTTATGAGTTGGAGGTTTTTGCAAGTTTTGTAATCCAACATTTGATAAGGAATTGTTACAAGTTTTAAGGGAACCCTTGTTAAGAGGTCGCGCTGACGGCCATGACATACGAGGGATGAGTTTGAATTTTAATAATTGAGATATAGGATGGTGGACTTAGTATTACCAACCTTGGTTTTCGCGGTTATGAGATGAGAATGTGATATGTAAAGTATGTGGGCTCAATTGTGTCGCTAAGGTATCCTTATTTCTTGTGTTATGTAGTATGGCCGCTTAAGCAAAGTGTGTATGCATGGAGTGTGAAAGTAGTAGAGTTGAATCTTGGCCTATGAACGGTATTATAGATGTTGTTTGTAAAGTTACCTCCCAATCTTCAGGTGAAACACCCACGGTGTACATCATGACATTGTTGTAGTGCCTAATTGAGTGATGAAATAGGGAAGCTTGGAAACGAGTTTGAGAATAAAAACCTCATGCCCAGGTGACACTCGGCTGAGTGCACCATGTACTCGACCGAGTGGCCGCCTACTCGGCCGAGTGGCCTCCTATACTCGACCGAGTGGCCTGCTTTGACCCTTGTTTTGTTCATACTTGATGCAAATATTAGATGTATACCCTTATATCGTGGTTTATGCCAGTTGACTCGTGTTGGATGAACATGTGGACCTTACATGAGTGATATTTTGCGAATTATTTACGTTTGACCTAATTGGGTAGTTTTGCTATTTAAGAGTGAAATTCAAATGAAAGTGGTAATTGACATGTATAATTGGATGACAAGAATGATATGATAACCTTGTTTGATCTGTGTTAATTGAGATGATTTTATTTTGTTGTGTACAAGTAAGATGGAAATGCGAGTCATATGTCGCCTACTGGTCATTACATGATAGTGATTGTGGTGTTCTGTATAAGCGAAAGTATTAATGATGAATAGGAATGTGGAACATGGTTGAGTCACATTATAAGAATTTTACATTAGTTGATTATTCCTAGAGTCCGCATAGTTGTGTTTTGATGTGCATACATGTTACTGTATGAGGATTGACGTGACTGATAATGAAGAGATTGTCGCGGTTTCCCTCTATCAAAACTATTTGTAAAACCCAATTAAATGTAGTATTTAGTCGGGTGTCGAACACAAAGATGGCGGGGGTTGCTACTAGGTTCAACTTAGAGTCAAGTTTAATCAATAATAAAAGAAGGGGTTTTGGTTTTAACTACTAAAGCAACTAAATAAACGATTTAATGAAGATGAATACGATGATTAAGGGACTAGGGTCTTCGGGGTCACCTAAAGGAACTAAGGGGCAACAAAGTCGATAAAATAGTCTAAGGTGAGGGTTTGTCCTAGAGGCGGTCACCAACTTTCGTTGAGCAACAACTAATTCAAAACAAACAACAAGACCACCAACAAATTTTCATTCAAAGGAGGAATTAAGCGATTAAGACAAAAAGATACAAGCTTTCACTCAAACAATTCGTCAAACACCTTGTGTGCATGCTATGAAAGACAAAATCCTACACCAAAGACTCAAAACTTATCAACTAATCATGCCAATTAATCCTATTTAGGCTCCCCCTAAACCCTAGAAGGGTAACTACTCACTCATATTGGGGATAATCATGCTAATAAGAGAAGAAGAACAAATAACATAAAGAGAAGACATGATGATTATTATAACAATTATGAAAGACAAGAGAAATGTAAACAAATGATTAACAAGTGAATAAGAGAGGAAATATACCAACACAAGGAAAGATGATTGCTTGATTGAATAATAAGAAGGAAAACCCTTCAAAATTCCCAATACAATCTTCAACAAATAAGTGTAAACAATTGACAATTACTTGAACTTACTAATTCTTACTAAATATTAATAATAATTATTGAAAGATTAGAACTTGATTAAGGAAGGATTACAATAAATATGGAATGTTTTTCAGATCTAGGGTTCTGTCCACAAAGGGTTTAAGGAGGGGGTATTTATAGGCTAACATTGGATTAAGGGAGGAAAAGAGAAAAAGCCCATTTTGCGTGCTGCGTGTTCCTGTGTCGGCGGGCCGGCTGCCGGCCTCCTGTGCCGGCAGCGCGTTCTTCAAAAACTGAGGAAAATAGAGGTTGCGTAATTCCCTGCCGGTGGGCCGGCTGTCGGCCTGCCGGCAGAGAATTCTTCTTCTTGAGATTTCCTTCCATTTCTTCATGCCAGGTACCCTCTGCCGGTTGCCCGGCTGCCGGCTGCCTGGGCCGGCAGCGCGTTCCTCAAACTTTTGGCCAAAAACTTCGTCAAAAATTTCTGAAGTATTGGACTTGTGTTCCCTGCCGGTGGGCCGGCTGCCGGCCTGCCGGCAGAGAACATCTTCTCAGCTGGTTTCCTCCTTTTTCTCCTCATAGCAACATCCCCTGCCGGTGGGCCGGCTGCCGGCCTGCCGGCAGAGGATTGTCCTCAGCTCCTTCATCTCCCCTTTCTTCATGTAAAGGCATTAGAATGCCTATCTTGCCCCAATTCCTCTATACTCGACTCGGTTCCTACAAAAGGATACACAAAATAACAAGTACGGGGATCGGGCACAAAATGCAAGGAAAGGCACACGAAACCGACTCGATATGAGCCGGAATGCATAAAAGAAAGAGGGAAATAAGGTGTAAATAAATCGTATATCAACCTCCCCACACTTAAACCTTACTCGACCTCGAGTAAGTCCAAAATCAATGTACAAGTCCCTACTATAATAGATATGGAGAGTGATTGCACAATATAAGCATCACTCAACTAAGCTACTACCTAAGCCGATCGAGTATTAGCGCACTCAACGCCCCTTCAACTCACAATTTGACACTCATGAGGAAAAAGTGCCCTATTGCAAGGCAAGTTGGGTCTTGCTACAAAAATGCGATGCAACTATCATGAAAGCACGTAACCAAACAATAGAATGCATCTAACAAAATGTCCACTTTCCTCATCGAAGTGGCCGAGTTCTCAATCAACTGAACATGGTTTTGGTCGGGAGTACCATCTCAGAAGTTCCAACGAAGGTGCCAACCCCCTAAGCATGACCCAAGCAACCCTCGTGTGACCAATGCTCAAGAAACATATTCAAGAGCGGGGAAAGGAGAAACAGGCAAGTCCGCAGAGAATTACCGAACCGACACGAGATTCAACCATAAAGACCCATGACTAAGGGGACCTAGGCAACGACATCCTCGCGGTTTTCACTCGTCACTCAATGAAAGAACAAGGTGATTTTTGTGCAAAAAGTAACCAAAATCACTCTCCTAACTCGAATAGCGAAAACGTGCCCGCAATCTAATGTGTAAGATCGTCCTATGTCCAACGAAATGCAAACAAAAGTAAAGTGCACACGATATGAAGCAAGGGTTGTAACGGGGCTAGGGAGTAGGTCAAAACGGGATTGGTGCAAGCACCGTTTGGATATGTGGAGTTCAAATCAAGAATACCCGACACATCAAAAACCCATTTCTTATTGCAACACATGAGACACGTCTATGCCCTAACATTGCGAGGATCACCCAAACCATGCAAAAATTGCATAAACCCAACTCAAATTGGAAAAACTTGAAAATACTCCTCTTATTTCAACAAATGAGCAACGTCTACACCCTAACAAAAACTCGGTTTCCCAAATTATGCAAAAATTGTGTAAACCCGACTCACTTTGGAAAAACATCAAATTGCCCTTTTATTTTAGCAACAGCCTTTTCTACCCCTTTTAATGATGAGGAGGGGTGTTGCTTGCCTTTTTCTTTTCTTCACAACAAATATATACAACACGCATGACTTAATTCCCTTTTTTTTTTTTTTTTGATTTTCCACAACTTTTTCACTTTTCTATTTTTGTTTTTCATTTCTTTTTCAAAACCTCTTATATACAATGCCAAATATACACTGAATTCCGACCCAAGTGGACATGTACACTATCCACCATCAAGACCCAAATCACCTCCTACGACACAACTACAAAACCGACCAATTCTTGATTAAGGAAGGGTGGTTATGGGATGTAGCTATTTTGGTGGGTTTGCCAAATGAAAAGGCTAAAGCTCAAAGGGGGTGAAACAAAAAGGGAGATAATGCAAGGGACAAAACAAGGCTACTTGGCTATGTGAGGTTCATACAAACTGATTTTCTTTCATATCACGTGCACAAAATGTAAAGCAATTTCGCGGTCTAAGGACAAAACGACACACTTATGCGTCTAGATGTGACAAGCCTCGCGAGGAGGCCTACTCTCAAACCTAGATGAGGGCGGGGTATGAATGTACCCACCCTATGAGGCTCTACCCTTACCTTTGAGTAGCTAAGTCGAGCCTTCGGTCTAGCCTACGGCCCTAGGTCTCACAAGGTTGGTCCAAACTCATTGGTCAAGCCTGCTTCCCTCGGCTAACTAAGAGGTCACGGGTGCGAGTCACGGGGAGGGGAAAGGCACAATTGGACGCATAACTCATCACAGGGGTACTTGGTTCCCTTCCTAAACCACATTTATGCAAAACATTTATATACAAACGGATGTGAAACTTTAAGTTGAAAGACAAACATACATACACAAGAACATATGCATGCGAGAATCGAAATTGAACACAAGGTAAACATGCAACAACTTTGACTAATCCTAGCAGCACATCAACACCAACAATCCACAAGTTCCCCAAGGGAACATCCAAGGCACAAAATCCCATTCTCCTTCATATATTCAAGAGATAAAAAGAAAGAACGGTAAAGGAGTAAGAGATTAGAACGAGATTACCAAGCGTCTTCTAGCTCCTTTTTGCCTTGAATGGTTTATGTCTATGCCAAAGGTTAGCCAACAAACAACATATATATACAATGCAATATTTTTGTATTTTTCAGAAATTTTTCAATTTTTAGGCATTTTCTTGCTTTTTCTTAAATTTACAAGTATATAATGATATGAACAAATATAGACAATATTCACAAAGTGGATATTTCCCTCCCCACACTTGAAATTTACATTGTCCTCAATGGAACAAAGTATAGGGAGAGAATAGGAAAAATAAACAACATATTTTTGGTATTTTTAATATTTTTGAAAAAGTAAGAACATATTTTTGTTGTTTTGAAATTTTTGAAAATGAAAATTGTTGGGAAATGTGTCCTCAACAATAGTGCGATCATATGATTTAAATATCATTATTAAATCTCATTTCAAGAATACGGAAGGGATGATACATTACATATATAGTCAACTGGTCCACACATATCGGTAATGATTGACTGGCTAGAGTTTGACATTACTGTCGTGCGACGGTGGTGATCAGTTGATCTCTTGAGGTCACACCTAAAGGACGATTCCCTTAATTGAAAAGGTTAATTAGTTGTATACCGATACAGATTAATTAATTCCTTAAAATTGAACAATTCGATTTGTGAGAGAGAATATTGATATCTTATTGTAATGGGATTAAATAAGATTTATTTTAGTAATAAAATGATTTGTTGCTAAAATTATTTATTGTTTGAGAAACAATAAAGATAAGAATGAATGGTTAATTATAATTACAAGAAGTTGTGAATTATAACTATATGACCCATTTTATGTATGTGATCAAGTATCACTTGTCAATTTGTTGTATGTAATTTAATTAATTCATGAAATGATATTTATGTGATAAATATGCATTAAATTGATTAATAACATGTATCATACTACATGTGACATATTGTGTGACAAATGACAAATTGACAAAATAAAATGGTAGTCCATTTTAAGTAATGGACCGAAAATGGAGGGTGTGTTAGTGGGTTTTGGTTGTTTTATTTTAATTGATAAAATAAACATAATGATGCCTACCTACAACTAGTCTTACACACCTACTATTTTTGAGAAGAGAAAAAGGAAAAGAAATGATGCCATTTGAGGCTCCAAAACCGTGACACTCCCTCTCTTTATGGGTAGTTGGTTCTTTTCTTTTATTTTCACACTACCATTCAATTAACATGCAAGTGTTCATGAATATTCTCTCTTCTCTCTCTTTAATCTTCATCAAAAAGATGAGATTTTAATCCATATTGTTCATGTAAGATTACTAATTTTATCAAAGTAATATATGAGTATTAGTAATCAAATTTAAGGTAAACCACAATATAAACATCTAGTACATGTTAGTTTGTGGGATTAAGGGATTGTCTTGGGTGCTACTAATTGGAGAATCTCTACTTTGGGATTTTTGTATGTTCATCCATTATTGGAGAGCTCAAGAACTAACAAGAAGGAGATCTTGTTGGTGCCCAATATGACCGAAATTATTATGGTGAGAAAATGTTTTCTTATCTTCTTTTATTAAAAGTAGCATGAATCCATCATTTTCAACAATTTGACGAATTTAACCTCCTAGGTTTTGAAGAAACAACATCTTACACAAAATGTCTCATGTAGCCAAGAAAGACCAGTTTCTTGCGACATAATATTCTTTGTGGCTCTTGAATAAATTCTCCCACTCTGTCTTCTAGAAATAAACTTGTATTTTAGAAAGACAGCTTCACGAGCCGCAAACCCGTCGTACTCGTGATAATTGAAAAGGGAAAAATGAGCATTTGTTTCTTTGTGAAAACTTACAACCATGGTACCCTTACCATTTCATATCTCATATGATTCGATTTAGTGGAAAAATAATTTAGACAAAAATGATAAAATCCCCAAAAGGATCAAGTAACTCAAAGTAACTTGATCGAAATCCAAACCATATCGAATAGCGTTTGATTTTTTATCTAATCACACATTATTCCATAATGCGTGCTAAGAGAGATTAACTTGTGATACTATATCACATTTCCTTTGGCTTATATCAAAGTCTTCACTTGGATAATCCCATCACGACTAAATCGTGATTCCTTGAACTCTTTGAAATTCTTCAAAGATTTCTCCTTTTACCTTATTAAGTGAACATATTAGCGTCAACTTAAATTGTTGGTAAAAGAAAATGATCAACCTATTTTGGATCGATGATATACAACCTCGATTTCCTTTTCAACCAAAAGGCACGAGACATCTTGCTTTGAATACAAGATACGCATATACCATTACAATCTAATGGTTTCAAGAGTACTCGATAACTCTTTGCGTTCATCTTTCCAAAATTTAAGGTTTAATCTTGGGTTACCAATTTGAATCTTACATCATCTACATGATATATCATTCTAGTTTTGGTTTAGAATATAATCACCTTGATAATGGGCTAGCCATACATCAAATCATGGTGTATAGGGTCACAAAAGTGAAAACCTCTTTTTTATCTTAACAAGTTTATATTCTTATTTAGAGTTTATGCACTTAATAGTCACAATTAAGTACCACTTTAAATCCAAAAACTAGATTGAGTACACAATTACTCTATCTCTCGACTTCATTGTTGCTAGTCGTCATATTCTAATCATCCTATGTATCAAACATAATGATGAAAACCACCACCGGTTTCTAATATTGACGAAGTAATACTAGCAAAATTTATGTTTAATCAAATAAACATTTAACAAAGAAGGTCCCATTAGATGTCCCACAACTAACTTGTTGATTCTTCAATAATTTGGGGTAGTTTCCTTTCTCGTGTCCAACATTTAAGACAATGGAAACTATATCGGTCGGGATTGATAGGTTTAGCATCGTCATTCTCAACAACTTTACCTTTAACATTACCTTGTATCAATTCCATTATAATCTTTACTTCTTGAACCTCGTCCTCATCTTAACGGTTTAAGAGAATGCTCCCACTCATTTCAATGAGACTTTGCTTTGAGAAGCAAAATTGAATTCATGAAGATTACTCTTCATTTGTTCGTTTTAGTCTTAAAACTTTCATTGAAGTGGTTGCGTTATTTTGGTCAATTACGAATTCTGACAAAACTAATTACCAAAATAATTTATCGCTTCAAGGTACTTAATTCACTTAAGTATATGAAAAACAATCCATTGTAAGTAGATGTGTTAGTCAAGAATCAAAAACATGTTTGATAATGAATAACTTTAATCTATACTCTTTACAAGAGATCCTTAACAATGGTTCATTTGAGGTTTTAGAAGCAAATTCATATTTGTCTTTAGTTACGATGTTATAAGGAGATTTGAATCAAAATCGAAATGATATCGTATATGAATTGTGGTAAAGAAATAGAACAATATAATAACGGAATAGAGGAAAACTTAACATTTATCGTTTTATAAATACTTGTAAATAACAACTAAAGCATTTACATAGTGATCTCTACCCAACTATGATAAATGATTCCAAGACCCAAATTCATATTGACTTAGGCACGGTGGGGCCGATACATCCTTCATCAATATAACTCGGTGGATTAACGTTTAATCGATTCTACTTTTAGAACTCTTGGTCGATAAAATTACATTAACATTTATCTTTAGCCCAAAACACATCCGACAAGGGCACGGTGGGGCCGATACATCCCTTATCAAAAAACTTTTGTTGAGTTCAATCCAAATTTCGAATAAATGTATCCATGATCCAAACCCACATTAACTTGGGCACGGTGTGGCCGATACATCCCTTATCAACATGAATTCGGTGGATAGACATTTATCACCCACTTCCCCTACGTAACAAGGTTTGTACCCCGGTGGGGCCGAGCGCACTCCCTCGCGAAATAGGTTTTCATGGTTTCTACTATTTGGTAAGGCTATGTCTCAATTAATTGTTTTAGCGAGAGGTCATGTCAATTTATTATCTATCACGTTTTAAGTGAACTAAAGCGGTGAACTACGATAATTCTAATTGACACGGTCGATAAACTCGATAAAATGACAATGCATGTTTAGTTATGGCGATTTAGCGATGCATGTGACATAAAATAAAATGCAAGCATAAAGATAAATAAATCCTAGTATGGCCTTTCCTAGAATAGAAAAACTATTTAACTATTACATTTCGGAAACCAACTCCATTGGTCCCTTGAACTTCGGTTGTGGCACGCATCTCGAGGTAACACCGTCTATATGTATCGCCATTCTTGAAGAAATCCGTCTTTAGGAACTCCGGAATGAATAAAATTACATAATAAATTACATAATTTCTATTATACATTTGTAACTAAAATAAAATAAATCTATTAAATTACAAAACGGTGATACGAGATCACAATAAAAAAAATTACAACCGAATCGATATTCCCATACATTTCGGGAAATACCAATTAAAATCTAAGGCCATACTAAGTAAAATTACATAATTCAAAAATTACATAAATTAAAATTATGACAATCATAAAGAAAAATGCAGCATTATAATATGTATGAACATGCTTCATTTTATGCTAAATCGCCTTTAATTAGCCAATATCGTATATTACTCGGTTTTTACGGATTTGCGTGATTTTAACATTTTATAATCACAAAAATTACATAAATTCATATTTATGCACTAGTTAATTACCCTAACCACTTAGGACTCAAAATTTAGTCTTCACTAATAAATTGACCATAATTAACTTATATTACTAAAATTGTTCATAAATAGTCCAAAAATTACAAAATAAGCTATTAAACTTCAAATAAATCACAAAATTCCAAATAAATTCAAAATTTGAAATTTAAACTCATGAACATTCTGGAAAATTTCCATGACACTCATAATGTTCAAAATCTTAGGTTAAAAATTTCAAAAATTTACCGGAAAAACAATGTTGCGGTTTATCGATTTTAATAAAATAATCATAAAAAACATGGAAAAATTATATTCACTAACTTTTCAATTTTAGATCTGAAAAAGATAATAAAATGCAACATTAGACGTTTTTCCTAAGTCATAGATTATGTTTTATTAATTTTCCACTAATAATGTCACTATTTATGCTATTTTTCTTCAAAAATCCATAAATCATGCAAAAAGACTTCTTTATAGCCAATTATTTTACACACATCTTGTAAAACTGCATGTGACAACATATTAATTTTCTATGACCAGATTCGAAATTTAACTCATATTAACCTATTTTTCACTTAAATCCAAATTTAATAATGAAAAATCCATTTTTCGAGCATAACAAGTCCAAAAATTATGAAATTTTACAGGTTATCTCAAAATAATATATGTGACAACATATCCAAAAATAAACTGAAAATTCGAAGTATAGCTAATTTTAGACCAAAAATGACATTTTTACTCATAAAATCATATTTAAATGCCATTATTGTAAAATATGAACAATAAAAATCCGTAAAATTAACCAAAATATCCTAAAACATTTTAGGACCAGAAATATTAACATGCATGGATTAATTTCGTGATATCTCATAATAACACAAATTTTACAAGTTTTATATGTTATTCTTATAACTCGGAAAAACTTTTAACCGATTTGCATGCAAAAACCGTGGCTCATGATACCGATTGAAGGAAATGTAGATCTATATACATACTAACATACTCATATATGTTAAAATTAATTTGTCATAAAATTAAAAGTGGATTTTATGCATGCAAACTTTAATAAAAGAAGATAAGAAAACATTTTCTCACCATAATAATTTCGGTCATATTGGGCACCAACAAGATCTCCTTCTTGTTAGTTCTTGAGCTCTCCAATAATGGATGAACATACAAAAATCCCAAAGTAGAGATTCTCCAATTAGTAGCACCCAAGACAATCCCTTAATCCCACAAACTAACATGTACTAGATGTTTATATTGTGGTTTACCTTAAATTTGATTACTAATACTCATATATTACTTTGATAAAATTAGTAATCTTACATGAACAATATGGATTAAAATCTCATCTTTTTGATGAAGATTAAAGAGAGAGAAGAGAGAATATTCATGAACACTTGCATGTTAATTGAATGGTAGTGTGAAAATAAAAGAAAAGAACCAACTACCCATAAAGAGAGGGAGTGTCACGGTTTTGGAGCCTCAAATGGCATCATTTCTTTTCCTTTTTCTCTTCTCAAAAATAGTAGGTGTGTAAGACTAGTTGTAGGTAGGCATCATTATGTTTATTTTATCAATTAAAATAAAACAACCAAAACCCACTAACACACCCTCCATTTTCGGTCCATTACTTAAAATGGACTACCATTTTATTTTGTCAATTTGTCATTTGTCACACAATATGTCACATGTAGTATGATACATGTTATTAATCAATTTAATGCATATTTATCACATAAATATCATTTCATGAATTAATTAAATTACATACAACAAATTGACAAGTGATACTTGATCACATAAATAAAATGTAGATCTATATACATACTAACATACTCATATATGTTAAAATTAATTTGTCATAAAATTAAAAGTGGATTTTATGCATGCAAAGATACCAATTGAAGGAAAAATAGATTCATATACACACTAACATACTCTTATATGTTGAAATAATTTGTCATAAAATTAAGTACGGATTTTATGCAAGCAAACAAATAATATAATAGAAGAGAAATCATGTCCTTACATTGTTGATTTCGGATTTAAGGGCACAAAAGAGATCACCTTTCTCTTTTGATCTTGAGCTTTTCCTTATGGATGAACAAGATCTAAGTATAAGATCTCTCCCTAAGCTTTATACCCAAGGCTCCTCTTAATTTTAATTAATATTACAAATACTAGTATAATATTAATCAAGTAGAAAATTGACCCAAAAATAATGTAAACACTTGATTATTTTCGGTTTTGTGGAGGGAGAAGAAGAGAGCTTTTTATCTCTCTAGAAATCTTATTTTGGATGATGGAATAATAGAAAATGATACACTAACTTAATCAAAGTAGTGTATGTAGAAAATATAAGACAAAACCCTTGCCTTGCTCTCTTGGAAAACCGGGTAGGAGGAGAAGAGGAGGGAAGAACACTCACCCAATGCATGCCCTTGTTTGTCTTAACAATGCACACTGGGGTTGCATGCCTACTCTTATTAGTAATCATTATGTTTACTAATTATAATACAAACACAATATGTAGCTAAAACTCCTCCAATTTTCGGCACTTTACATAATATGGATTCCATATTATTTTTGTCAATTGTCTATATGTTACATGTTACATGTCACATGTCACATATATTTGTTATGTATTTTCAACATATTAAAAATCAACGTATTAATAAAAATACGTCACATACAAAAATCGACTTAGTAATATCATAATTACTTGTGCCAAAATATTTTACCAATTTATAAATCACAACAGATTGTATTTATAATAATTCATTCAATTCCGATTGTTTCTTTAAACAATAATTTCATCCGAGTAATGATACAATTCAATTACTCAGACCGTATCTCATTTAATCACATTTCAATTTGATACGTAAATTTTACTTCCAAAATCGTCCGTCAATTTTTCAAATAATTTAATTAACTCGCAACATTATACGATTAATTAAATAGTCAATTAAGAGTATTGCCCTTTAGGTATGACCTAGGGGGTCAACTGATCACCACCGTCACACGACGACAATGTCAAACTCTAGTCAGCCAATCATTACCGATATATGTTGACCAGTTGACAGTAACAATATTACTTCCCAATTGTATTCATTTTAATGAGACTTAAACATGTGATCATCATGATCAATAGTCGTGATCGCATTATTGTCGGAGGACACATATTCCAACAATCTCCCACTTGTCCTCGACAAGTGTGTGTCACCAATTCTCTTGTCCTATTACTATCTCCCACTCAATGCAAGGTATCTTTCAGGTCGTACTTGCAAGTGATCATATCGAGAGTGGTTTCCTCGATCTGGAGAATAACTGATTGACCGGACTTATCTATCATGGATACTTTCCGAGCGTGGCCACGCATTTCCAGTTCATTACTCCTCGAGTGGCCCTGAGATATTGTTATAACCCTGACTAGGGGTGGACAATTCATATTGCACTCATTCCCTTCGACTAGCCACAGCTATCATAACCCAAAATATGCCCATTTGACCCCATTTACGAAGGTCGTAGTAACACAAATCAAAGTTAATCTGAAACTGTGCCATCTTAGGTGAATAGTCTTTAGTCAAAAGAATCGACTCATTTTGAATACTATAGTAGCTCTCGCCACGACCAGGCTATATAAATTTGCCAGAACTCTATAAGCGGTCATTAGGCCCGACAAAATGTTCCTATCATTCTGCCAATGTGATCGACTAGTCATCTCACATGACTCTATGGCACTTGAACTTGCCATCAATCGCCTCACACTCTAGTCACTTCGAAACGTCACCTCATACAAGTGACTATGGGCAAATACAATGTTAATCCATGTTCACTTCAACGGGGTTCAATTGTCTCTACAACCCGTTTGGATATAACAATGTACAACGTGAGTTAATAATAACTCAAACGACAAATGTCGACATCACACTCGGGTAGTCAATATCATATTACAACCTTGTGATGCATATCATCAGTGTAAAACACTTTTGATTGCAATAGAAGTTTAACTTCCATGTGTCCATGTGTTCAAACTTCTTACACTTGCAATCTCCTTTACATTCATGTTCTCTCTCATAACATGAATCTTACCAAGTACACATCAAGGTTCCCGACCTTGGTTTTGGTTCTTTAACTTGAAAGAACTTTCTTATCGACTATCACATAACGAACGTATTTGTGGTGAATGATATAACTTGTACTGATCAAGTACCCATCCACACACAATGCACTAGGTATATGTTCTGTAGAATCTTACAACAATTGTCAAGATGATTAGCCTAGCACTTCTAACAAGTCCTAGCTTATTGGGAAAGATTAGTTTTAAGCAACTTCTTGTTCAACTAAGCATCTTTCCACAACTTCTTATTTCTCTTTCTAGCTCGAAAGTTTTAGGATTCTCATAAATCCTTACATGTGCTCGGATTTCATTTATATGTGCAACCTGTTGTCACATAATAGAGTATTCCGTCAAACACTGAAATCGCTCATCGGATTCTACTTGAGAATTCATGACGTTTCTTTTATGGCTTACCATCCATCATTATGCTCTTATGCATATGATTCATAATTGGACATGTACATGATAATTCTAATGGCGGAAACATTAGTTACTAATAATCATGAGATCAACCGTTCTTAGGTTCTATGAATGACCATGACTGCTAATGGTAATTCCATTTTCATTCATATGAATAACCTATATGTAAGTTGATGTGATGTGTATCTCTCAATACTAATCCAACATCCCTTGATGCAATTGGATTCATCATAGTCCATTTTCATCCAGAATTGAAAACTCAAATCTTCCTTTATGAAGGAAGGTATTAGCTCGTCATTCTTCAATGAGTGATGAGTTATAACTTTTCCAAGATGATTGCTCCCACTAAATTCCATGTCTTCACATGATAATAGCCAAACTCCCACTCAATTCCACATGTTTCGAAATTGACTTCTCAATCGGAACTTTTAAGGAATTTAAATCGAAGAATTGCATTTGCCAAGTTATTAAGATAGAACCATATATGTTCCTATCATATCCCTTCAAAATACCTATTTTGAAGTGGTCTCATCTTAACCTTATTAAAAGATTTTAATATCTAACTCACACATATCATAATGATGTGTAGCAATGTCTTTATTCAAATATAAATAATATTTAGAATACATCCTTTGAAATACCCTTTCGAAAGGAGGTTTAACCATTTGATTTTCACAAAGAGGTTAATAAGTGACATTTGCTAGGTTAGTACTTAACTTGGCTTTTGAAGATATCGGTATATCAATCCTCGTAATTTCTAGTCATAAATCTCATATATATATATATACTAGAAAATTACTATGATTCATTTAGGCTCTTAAGTAAACCTCGGTTGAAACTATAGGTCAAAACTTATCACAAAATAGTCTAAACTTAGTCAAAAACTTTTATTAAGACTTTACTTTAGTCATTTCTTCCAAAACTTTCTTTTGGTGTCCTCACGTAGTAATCTCAAGAATATCTTCTTTCGATTCTTCACGTGGTCTCTTTAGTCATATAGAACTTGCTTGAGACCATAGATCACATCTATTGGGTATGTCTATTTAAATAGACATACCACTATTCAAATCATTCTTCTTTCTTGCGTAGACATTTACACAAGTACACAAGTTTAATCTCGCCTCGTGTGTTGTGTCCTCATTTTCTCCCACTCTATCTTTAGAATAAATACGCTAGAGATTCAAAGATAGCATATGAGACACAAATAATGATTTTTGAAGTATAAGGAGAACTACCTCATAGGTTGACTAATAGTTTTAGATTTTGTATGTGTACTTGGTGATAGACATTCCTTTAAGAGAGTTCGTAGACTCAATTTACTTTATAAATGATCATACACAAGCCTTAAGCATGTGGACATATAATGAAACCCGTCATTATATTTGTCTATTAGATCACTTTAAGTAAATAATCTTATGTTTCAATGTGCAAGCATTTAAAGATGAATTTTAGAACATAAAAGGATAAATGATAAAACGGGTGACTTGGGTTGCAAACCAAGTCACCATCATCCAAAATACAAACCATTATCCAAAATACCTTTCCATGTCGAACACGGAAACTTAAAGTTCTAAAGATTCAAAACATAACTTAAAACAAGACAATGAAAAGCAAAGCTCCATAAAAGCTATCCTTAGCTTCTCCATGGTTTCTTATGCTTGCTTTTCCTTTCCTTTGTCTTTGCTTGGTGGAGGCCCTATTTACAATAAAAAGGGAGATACATTATCACAACTTTGCATCATAATACCATAGTTGAATTAGAAACATAAAAGAAGGTTAGTCATTTACCTACTGGAGTGATCTTTCCAGCTTTGATATCACCAAAGAAGTTTGTGAAAACATGGTCACAAGTTTGGAGTAAATCTCATTAGCATTGCCCATTTTGAAGGCTCTCCTTTGGAGGTCCGCCTCCATCGCAAATATTAAGACATTTTTCATTGCGGCGGACTCCTTTTGGTAAGCCTCATATGCTTCCCTAGTGGCCGCGGTGGACCTAGTGGAGGGCTCGGGTGGAGAGGCCTCGGTAAGGTAACGAAGCTTGTCGTCACCTTCGGCGGCTAATTTGAGTTAGGCATCCCAATCGGAGAAATTTGACCCATTCTTTTCAAGTTTACATCGATCCATAAAGGATCGGAGCCAAGACGAACTAGCGAGAGGCGTGGCATTAGGAGTTGGTGTTGCCATTTGTTATGGATAAGAAGTGGTCTACAAAACAAAATATAAGGAGTAAAACAATTGTCGTTTTAATAATACTCGTAAAAATGTATGATTTAAACAAGTTATTTGCATTTTTCTAGTGACCTCTACCCAACTAGATAAATGATTCCAAGACCCAAATTCATATCGACTTAGGCACGGTGGGGCCGATACATCCTTTATCAATATAACTCGGTGGATTAACGTTTAATCGATTCTACTTTTAGAACTCTTGGTCGATAATATTACATTAACAATTATCTTTAGCCCAAAACACATCGACAAGGGCACGGTGGGGCCGATACATCCCTTATCAAATACTTTTGTTGAGTTCAATCCAAATTTCGAATAAATGTGTCCATGATCCAAACCCACATTAACTTGGGCACGGTGTGGCCGATACATCCCTTATCAACATGAATTCGGTGGATTAACATTCATCACCCACTTCCCCTACATAACAAGGTTTGTACCCCGGTGTGGCCGAGTGCACTCCCTCACAAAATAGGTTTTCATGGTTTCTACTATTTGGTAAGGCTATGTCTCAATTGATTGTTTTAGCGAGAGGTCATGTCAATTTATTATCTATCACGTTTTAAGTGAACTAAAGCGGTGAACTACGATAATTCTAATTGACAAGGTCGATAAACTCGATGAAATAACAATGCATGTTTAGTTATGGCGATTTAGCGATGCATGTGACATAAAATAAAATGCAAGCATAAAAATAAATAAATCCTAGTATGGCCTTTCCTAAAATAGAAAAACTCTTTAACTATTACAAATTCGGAAACCAACTCCATTGGTCCCTTGAACTTCGGTTGTGGCACGCATCTCGAGGTAACACCGTCTTTATGTATCGCCATTCTTGAAGAAATCCGTCTTTGGGAACTCCGGAATGAATAAAATTACATAATAAATTACATAATTTCCTATTATACATTTGTAACTAAATAAAATAAATCTATTAAATTACAAAACGGTGATACGAGATCACAATAAAATTACAACCGAATCGATATTCCCATATATTTCGGGAAATACCAATGAAAATCTAAGGCCATACTAAGTAAAATTACATAATTCAAAATTACATAAATTAAAATTATGACAATCATAAAGAAAATGCAGTATTATAATATGTATGAACATGCTCAATTTTATGCTAAATCGCCTTTAATTAGCCAATATCGTATATTACTCGGTTTTTACGGATTTGCGTGATCTCAACATTTTATAATCACAAAAATACATAAATTCATATTTATGCACTAGTTAATTACCCTAACCACTTAGGACTCAAAATTTAGTCTTCACTAATAAATTGACCATAATTAACTTAAATTACTAAAATTGTTCATAAATTAGTCCAAAAATTACAAAAATAAGCTATTAAACTTCAAATAAATCACAAAACTTCAAATAAATTCAAAATTTAAATTCATGAACATTCTGGAAAATTACCATGACACTCATAATGTTCAAAATCTTAGGTTAAAAATTTCGAAATTTTCCCGGAAAAACAATGTTGCGGTTTATCGATTTTAACTAAAATAATCATAAAACATGAGGAAAAATTATATCTATTAACTTTTCAATTTTAGATCTGAAAAAGATAATAAAAAGCAACATTAGACGTTTTTCCTAAGTCATAGATTATGTTTTATTAATTTTTCACTAATAATGTCACTATTTATGCTATTTTTCTTCAAAAATCCATAAATCATGCATAAGGACTTCTTTATGGCCAATTATTTTACACACATCTTTTAAAATTGCATGTGACAACATATTAAAAAACTATGACCAGATTCGAAATTTAACTCATATTAACCTATTTTTCATTTTAAATCCGAATTAAAAATGAAAAATCCATTTTTCGAGCATAACAAGTCCAAAAATTATGAAAATTTACAGGTTATCTCAAAATATTATATGTGACAACATATCCAAAAATCACTGGAAAATTCGAAGTATAGCAAATTTTAGACCAAAAATGACATTTTTACTCATAAAATCACATTTAAATGCCATTATTGTAAATTATGAACAATAAAAATCCGAAAAATAACCCAAAAATCCTAAAACATTTTAGGACCAGAAATATTAACATGCATGTAATAATTTCGTGATATATCATAATAACACAAATTTTACAAGTTTTATTTATTATTCTTATAACTCGGAAAAACTTTTAACCAATTTGCATGCAAATAACCGTGGCTCATGATACCGATTGAAATCATGTTTATAACTTACAAAGAAATCGTTTGATTCAAATTGATTACTTCTAGAAAGTAATGAACATATGACTTACATAAGAGTCTTTAAGTCACAACTCAATATAAGGCTTAGAGCCATGAAAATCCGAAATAAAAAAAAGGCTTGATTAGTTGTAAAGGGTTTTGCACTAATAAAGAGAGATTTCAAGGTTTGATTGGTTGCAAAGGGTTTTGCACCAATTGAAATGCTTAAGTCTATTTGGATCTTCTTAGGGATTGTGTTTTATTATTATGAAATACATAGCGAGTGAATCTAAAACCCACTTCTTCAATTAGAAGGAATGTATTCAATACATGTCTTGAGTTTTGAAGATTCTTGCAATCCTAAGATAATGTGAAACTTAACATAGGGTCTTAAGTAGGACATCAATGAGTTAGAATCAACATTTTGATCATGTGATAAAACATTTCTCGATAAGTCGAGAAGTTGTGTTTATACATGAAGTTTAGTGGGAGTTACGGAAATTTTAATTAGTCCGATATGAATGATTTAAGACTTTTGGAGTATTATAATACATCTTTAATATCCAGATTTATGAAGATAAATCCACATGATATTAGCGTCAGTAAGAAGTCTTATGTTGATAAGATTCATGACTAGTTCAATTAAATTGAACATATTTGATTGATTCCATTTGCTTCATTCCGCTTAGGATCAATTAAATGAGTAATGATGTATAACAATTCATATACTTTGAGTATGATGAATTGTTTTCAAAATCGAATTTAAGTAATCTTTACCTGGTATATATAAAGATTACCCTTAAGTGCATGCAGAAGCATTAAGGAAGTAAAGCAAAGTGTTTATGATGCAATTTTGTGTAAGGGTGTTACACAAGTGACAATTGACAATTGAGGTTGCGCATGGTTTCCGACAAAACCATAATCAAAACACATTAGGATGGTTAAGATACCATTGTGGCTATAATAATTAAGAAGTAGATTTTCTAGAATCGTTCTAGGCAATAAAGAACAATGAGAGATATTTATAACGGAAATTGAGTACACTTGCAATCATGAGATGTGAAAGAGGATGAGTCCCGCACACTGTGAAAATAGTGGGAGCTATTCTTAGGCTAGAGGACCTATGTCTTGATTGGATCTCGACACGTACTTAGAAAGTTTTGTGATGGAAATGTATACATTATAAAGGAAAACGAGTATGTAGTAAGGTTGAGTAAGGTACAAGAAATTGATAAAACCTACTAACCAAAGCCTTCTCAAAGGCTAAACATGATGAGTCATGTCATTTCAATTGAATTGAAATTAACAACTACATGCAAGATCAAATTAGATTATAGAACATGAAATAGTAATCAGGCATTGACTATTCATATGTGATAATCGCATTTGTCGTTCGAGTTTTACTTTAAAACTCTTTTATTATACTTTGTTACATCCAAACGGGTTGTAGAGACAATTGAACCCCGTTAAAGTGAACACGGATTAGCATTGTATTCGCCCATAGTCACTTGTATGAGGTGACGTCTCGAAGTGACTAGAGTGTGATGCGATTGATGGCAAGTTCAAGTGCCATAGAGTCATGTGAGATGACTAGTCGATCACATAGGCATCATCTGTTAGGAACACTTTGTCGGGCCGTGACCGCTTATAGAGTTCTGGCAAATTTATAAAGCCTGGTCGTGGCGAGAGCTACTATAGTATTCTAATGAGTCAATTCTTTTGACTAAAGACTGCTCGCCTAAGATGGCACAGTTTGATTAACTTTGATTTGTGTTACTACGACCTTCGTAAATGGGGTCAAATGGGCATATTTTGGGTTATGATGGGCGTGGCTAGTCGAAGGGAATAAGTGCGATAGAATTGTCCACCCCTTGTCGGGTTAAAACAATATCTCAGGGCCACTCGAGGAGTAATTAACTGGAAATGCGTGGCCACGCTCGGAAGGTATCCAGAGTGGATAAATCCGGTCAATCAGTTATTCTCCAGATCGAGGAAACCACTCTCGATATGATCACTTGCAAGTACGACCCGAAAGACACCTTGCATTGAGTGGGAGATAGTAATAGGACAAGAGAATTGGTGACGCACACTTGTCGAGGACAAGTGGGAGATTGTTGGGAAATGTGTCCTCAACAATAGTGCGATCATATGATTTAAATATCATTATTAAATCTCATTTCAAGAATACGGAAGGGATGATACATTACATATATAGTCAATGGTCCACACATATCGGTAATGATTGGTCAAGGCTAGAGTTTGACATTATTGTCGTGCGACGGTGGTGATCAATTGATCCCTTGAGGTCACACCTAAAGGACGATTCCCTTAATTGAAAAGGTTAATTAGTTGTATACCGTCTGATTAATTAATTCCTTAAAATTGAACAATTCGATTTGTGAGAGAGAATATTGATATCTTATTGTAATGGGATTAAATAAGATTTATTTTAGTAATAAAATGATTTGTTGCTAAAATTATTTATTGTTTGAGAAACAATAAAGATAAGAATGAATGGTTAATTATAATTACAAGAAGTTGTGAATTATAACTATATGACCCATTTTATTTATGTGATCAAGTATCACTTGTCAATTTGTTGTATGTAATTTAATTAATTCATGAAATGATATTTATGTGATAAATATGCATTAAATTGATTAATAACATGTATCATACTACATGTGACATATTGTGTGACAAATGACAAATTGACAAAATAAAATGGTAGTCCATTTTAAGTAATGGACCGAAAATGGAGGGTGTGTTAGTGGGTTTTGGTTGTTTTATTTTAATTGATAAAATAAACATAATAATGCCTACCTACAACTAGTCTTACACACCTACTATTTTTGAGAAGAGAAAAAGGAAAAGAAATGATGCCATTTGAGGCTCCAAAACCGTGACACTCCCTCTCTTTATGGGTAGTTGGTTCTTTTCTTTTATTTTCACACTACCATTCAATTAACATGCAAGTGTTCATGAATATTCTCTCTTCTCTCTCTTTAATCTTCATCAAAAAGATGAGATTTTAATCCATATTGTTCATGTAAGATTACTAATTTTATCAAAGTAATATATGAGTATTAGTAATCAAATTTAAGGTAAACCACAATATAAACATCTAGTACATGTTAGTTTGTGGGATTAAGGGATTGTCTTGGGTGCTACTAATTGGAGAATCTCTACTTTGGGATTTTTGTATGTTCATCCATTATTGGAGAGCTCAAGAACTAACAAGAAGGAGATCTTGTTGGTGCCCAATATGACCGAAATTATTATGGTGAGAAAATGTTTTCTTATCTTCTTTTATTAAAGTTTGCATGCATAAAATCCACTTTTAATTTTATGACAAATTAATTTTAACATATATGAGTATGTTAGTATGTATATAGATCTACATTTCCTTCAAAAGTAACATATTTTTGGTATTTTTGTTTTCGGAAATTAAAATGCATGTTTTTGGGTTTTTTTTAGGCCCTCCCCACACTTATACATTTACATGGGAGGGCAAGTTGGAAAATTAAAAGGACTTGTTTTTGGGTTTTTGAATATTTGAAAAGAAATAACATGTTTTTGTATTTTTTAAATTGGTGGAATTTCCTCCCCACACTTATTTATTAACATATTTCCGTTGGAAATGAATGTGTGGAGGAAATTCGAAAATGAAATACGTGTTTTTGGTGTTTTTTGATTTTTCAAATTTTTAGTGGTTTTTGCAAATAAACATGCAATGCATGGTCTAACCTATATGCAATATTGAAATACAATGCAAGCTATATTATATGAATGCAATAACTAAATGTGACAATATATTACAAATTGAAATCTAATGCAATCCTATATGAATGCAATTATATGAATTTCTAACTAAATGCATACAAAATTTAAATATGAATGAGAAGTTTGGATTGTTGGGGAACATACTTGACATTTGGATTGGGAAGGGAGCAAAGATAGGCCAACTTGAGGCCTCTTAGGACTCATTGTCCCCGTCATCATCATCATCATCATTGTCATCCCCGTCCACCGCTCCAAACGCGGACTCCCGAAGGAAGTCGTCGGTGTTCATGGGAACGGTGGAATCACCGAAACCTACGTCGGACGCAATGAAGCCCCCCGTGACCGCTCCGGAGGCACTTCCAACCTCGGGGTTGGAGAAAATGGAGGGGGTACCTCCAAACCATTGTGCATCATGCCCCTCCTCATGAGAAGCGGGAGTGGGAAAGATCGGGGCGGCAAAGTAATCCGGCCGAAGATTGATGTCGGCGTAGACAAAACCCCCATCTTTGTGGTAACCACCATCCGGCTCAAGGTAGTAAGAGGGGTGGAGGTGGGAAGGATGCTCATAGTTCCTCCTCATGTAATCGTCGTAGATCGGAAATTGACCCACGGAGGTGTCATAGTAAATCTGATCCAACCTTTGTTCAATGCCCCGCCTCTCACTAGCGGCGGTTTGCAAACCCAACCGCATATCACTCATGAAAGTGACCAAATCGGCATGCATAGGAGGCGGGGGAGGAGGAACGTTGCTTGAAGAACCTTCACCGAAATTACCCCCCCAAGGTTGAGGTTGGAAGGTGGGTGGTGGTCGGAAGGAGGGCATGAAGTAGTGGAGAGTGGATGGAGTTTCCCTCCGGTTGTCACGACCATAGGTGACGGGGTTGGTCGGGGGAGGTCGGGTCTCATCGGGCTCCTCCTCAATATCAAGGAGGTAGGATTCCTCTCCAGGCTTGATTTTGAATTTTGAGACGTTGGGAATTGGGACGGAATTCTTCTTTTGCACTTGCCAATACTCGACCCCATCAAAAGGATTGGTTTTAATCCACTCAAGGTTCTTCGTTAACCAAAGTTTGGTGATGTAGGTCTCCCCCCGGATCCACCTCAAGTTGTCCAAGCTCACCGGGCGATCAAGGCACTTAGCAACTCGGGTTATTATCCCACCCACATGAAGAGGGACTTTTTGCCCCGACGATTTAGAAAGCGTTTGCAAGTGGAGGGCCAAATGGTGACCCACATTGATTTCATAGGGGGCCGGGGTGGTGAGTAAGTAAGACCCCAAAATCTCCAATTCAGTAACCCGAAAAACCCATGGCTCATGGGTCGCAAAGATAGAACCTCCCACAAATCGATGCCAAATGCGAATGGGGGCATTGTGGCACGCAATCTCAGGCCTTTTCACGCCGGTTTGGTCATCTAATCCCGAAATGGCTTTCCACACCCTAGAAAAGTGAGCGGTCTCGGGTGCCTTAAATTTTGTGGGATTGTTGAGGCCGAAAATTCGGCAAAGTCTACCAAGGGACAAGGAGTGATCACGGTTCATCAACCGGAAGTGTATTTGCTCGACCATACGGGTTTGTCGGTGCTTATCAAGACGGAAACTACTAAGGAATTCCCATGTGAGGCGGGGATAAGTTTCCTCGTGCAAATCATACAAGCCTTTCATACCGACATCCTTAAACAATTCAAAAGTTTCTCCGTCTAATCCCATATTTCTCATAGCCGGTCTACAAATTAACTTAGTCGGGGTTAAGGGGCAATTTTTGAACAAGATAAATTTACCTTTTTGCTCTTGCGTGACGAACTCAACATCCGGGGAGTCGGGATCCGGGTTAGTGTCACTCGTCGCCGCCTCAACCAAACGCCGTTGTGCTTCCGCCATTTCTGATCTTGTCCTCTTGTTTGCCATTTTTGATGAAGGAATGAAGGATTAGAAGGGAAGGAGGAGGAGGGGAATGAAGGAGGTTGAGGTATGGAGGGAGATTTATGGTGATTTGGGTGGGTTTGGGGTAATGGAGGTGAGGAATGAGGGAGATGAGTGAAGAAGGAAAAAGAAAGTAATAGGGAAAAATGGGGTTCACGGGTAGATTTGGGCGTTAAAAGAGTTCCCCTGCCGGTTGGCGAACCGGCAGCCGGCCTGCCGGTAAGGGATTGGTCCCAAGATTTTCAAAAATCAAATTTCGTCAAAATAATTTCAACGCGCTGCCGGCGGAGGGCACCGGCTGCCGGTCCACCGGCAGAGCGTACCCCTATACCCTTATTTAGATCATCAGCGATTCCCCTACCGGTGGGCCGGCTGCCGGCCTGCCGGCAGGGAATTCCTTCTTCTTCAATTCTCCAATGTTCATTAACTTAAGAGACCCTCTACCGGTGGGCCGGCTGCCGGCCTGCCGACCTGCCGGTAGGGAATCCTTTCCTCAATGTTTCCTTCATTTTTTTTTTTTTTTTTTGGCTAAGCATGCGCTCCTCTGCCGGTGGGCCGGCTGCCGACCTGCCGGTAGAGGATTCTCCTACTTCAACTGTTCATTGATTTCCAACAAGCATGGATCCCCCTGCCGGCCTGCCGGCAGGGGATTCTCCTCAGCTTAATTCCTTCAATTTTTTTGATCAAAAATTTTCAACGCGCTACCGGTGGAGGGCACCGGCTGCCGGTCCACCGGCAGGGAGTTACACCACCTCATTTCCAACCCGTTTTTCCTCTAATACTCAACAATCAATTTCCAATTCCTATACTTGCCCATTTTTCGAGTTTTCAACTTTCAAACCGACGGCTCGTGTCGGGATTTTGGGCGAGGCTAGGGGTTCCACCTTCAAATTCAACTTCGCCAAGAATATTCAATCCAAACTATCTCAAATTCTATCTACATGCATGATATTTACAAATGGTGGTTCTTGTGGAACACCACCAAACCAATTCACTTTCAAGAGTTTCAATTTGCCCTCTCCTCGGGGAGGGGTTCCCCGAGATAGAGCACTTCAATGGGACCTTTGTTATCACCGTCATAGTAGCGCTTGATTCTTTGACCATTGACCTTAAACGTTCCTCCTTCTTCACTCCAAAGCTCGAAAGCACCATAAGGAAATATTTTCATCACTTTAAAGGGTCCCGACCATCTTGATTTGAGCTTACCCGGAAACACCTTGATCTTGGAGTTAAAAAGGAGAACAAGGTCCCCAACACTTATCTCTTTCTTCATGATTTTACCATCATGCCATTTTTTCGTTTGGTCCTTGTAAATTTTGGAGCTCTCATAAGCCTCCAATCTCAATTCCTCAAGCTCATTCATTTGGAGAAAACGTACTTCTCCGGCGGCATCAAAGTCAAAATTCATTTCTTTAAGAGCCCACCAAGCTTTGTGCTCCAACTCCACCGGCAAATGACAAGCTTTCCCGTACACAAGCTTATACGGGGTGGTGCCAAGGGGTGTCTTGAAGGCGGTTCTCAATGCCCATAAGACATCTGGGAGCTTTTGGGACCAATCTTTCCGGCTCTTGTTGGTGACTTTCTCCAAGATGGCTTTAATTTGGCGGTTAGAAACCTCCACTTGCCCACTAGTTTGAGGGTGGTAGGCAAGGGCGGTTTTATTCCGCACTTCATGTGATTCAAGTAGAGCTTTGAAAGTACTTTTGCGAAAATGAGATCCGCCATCACTTATGACTACTCTTGGTGTTCCGAACCTTGGGAAAATTGTGCCCTTGAAAAGCTTCATCACAACCTTGCTATCATTGGTGGGGGCGGCAACCGCTTCAATCCATTTGGATACATAATCCACCGCGACCAAGATGTATTCATTTCCACAAGAGTTGGGAAAGGGTCCCATGAAGTCTATGCCCCAACAATCAAAAAGCTCAATCTCCAATATATTAGTCAAGGGCATTTCACTTCTCTTCCCAATGTTCCCAACCCTTTGGCAAGCATCACAAGATTTAACCAAGTAGTGGATGTCTTTGAACATGGAGGGCCAATAAAACCCACCTTGGAGGATCTTGGCAATGGTTCTAGAGGTGGCCAAGTGTCCCCCATAGGCGGAATTGTGAACTCGGTCGACAATCTCCAAGCCCTCCTCTCTCGAAACACATCTCCGGAACATTCCATCCCCACACTTACGGAACAAATGTGGGTCATTCCAAAAGTATCTTCTAGCATCATTCTTCAACTTCCGCCTTTCTCTTGGTTCCATTTCATCCGGCAAGAAACCACTTACAATGTAGTTTGCAAGATCCTCAAACCAAGGGGTTTTGACGGTAACTTCCATGAGTCCATCATCCCGTAACCACTCATTGATGGGTCCACTATTGTCTTGTATCCCATGATCTTCAACGGTCAATCTTGATAGGTGGTCGGCTACAACATTTTCCGACCCGGCCTTGTCCTTAATCTCTAAATCAAACTCTTGGAGGAGTAGGACCCATCTCAAGAGTCGGGGCTTCGCATCTTTCTTCACCATCAATTGCCTTAAGGCGGTGTGATCGGAGTAAACCACCACCTTAGACCCAACAAGGTATTGTCGGAATTTCTCCACGGCATGAACAATTGCCAACATTTCCTTTTCGGTTGTAGCATATCCACATTGTGTTTGATCAAGAGTCTTGCTTGTGTAATAAATCACATGATGCTTCTTATCCACAACTTGCCCAAGAACCGCTCCAACCGCGAAGTCCGACGCATCACACATTATCTCAAAAGGAAGGCTCCAATCCGGTGCCCGGATTATGGGAGCCGTCACCAATGCATTCTTCAACCTATGAAAAGCCTCAAGACAAGATTCATCAAACACAAAGGGGGCATCTTTGAGGAGTAATGAGGTTAATGGTTTTGCTATCTTTGAAAAATCTTTGATGAAACGCCTATAGAATCCGGCGTGGCCTAGAAAACTTCTCACTCCCTTAACATTGGAAGGAGGTGACAAGTTCTCTATAACGGCAACCTTAGCACCATCAACTTCAATACCCCTACTAGAGACAATGTGACCGAGTACAACCCCTTCCTATACCATAAAATGGCATTTTTCCCAATTGAGGACGAGGTTGTGCTCCTCACATCTCTTCAACACATTAGTCAAGTTTTCAAGACCATGATCAAATGAGTCTCCATGGACACTAAAGTCGTCCATGAAGACCTCCATGCTTTTCTCTAGAAAGTCCGAAAAGATTGCCATCATGCACCTTTGAAAGGTGCCGGGCGCATTACAAAGCCCGAATGGCATCCTACGGTAGGCATAAACTCCTATTGAACAAGTGAAGGTCGTCTTCTCTTGGTCATCCGGGTGGATGGGAATTTGGAAAAACCCGGAATAACCGTCTAAGAAGCAATAGTATGCATGGCCCGCGAGCCTCTCTAGCATTTGGTCAATGAAGGGAATTGGGAAGTGGTCTTTTAGGGTCGCGGCATTGAGCTTGCGGTAGTCAATACACATGCGCCACCCGGTCACGGGTCTAGTAGGTAGGGTGGTGCCATCCTCTTGTTCAACCATTTGTACCCCCCCCCCCTTCTTTGGTACCACGTGGACCGGACTAACCCATTTGCTATCGGTAATTTGGTATATAATACCGGCCTCTAGGAGTTTCAACACTTCATTTTTCACCACCTCGGCCATCTTTGGGTTAATCCGCCTAAGACCGTCAACCTTGGGTTGACTCCCCTCTTCCAAAACTATTCTATGCATGCACAAACTCGGACTTAAGCCCTTGATGTCATCAATGCTATACCCAAGTGTTCCTCGATGAGTTTTCAAGATTTCCAAAAGCTTCTTTTCTTGGGACTCACTTAGGTTAGCATTAACGATCACCGGGTAGGCCTCTCCCTCATCAAGGAAAGCATACTTGAGTGAGGGAGGCAAGGGTTTGAGTTGTACCTTTGGAGGGAGAAAGCCCTCCACTTTCTTCAATAGTTCCTCGTCAACTTCATGGTCCTCTTTCATTGCCTCATCATGCAAAGAGATTTGAAAAACCTCTTCCATCTCCGCTTCTTCACGGGCTACTTCGTGCACTACTTCATCAATTACCTCAATTGTGCTCAACCTTTCTACTCTTGGACCTTTCATCAAATTTGGGAGGTTAAACTCGACATTGTTGCCCTCAATTTGGAAGGTTAGCCGCCCATTCTTTACATCAATGAGAACTCCCCCGGTAGCCAAGAATGGCCTACCGAGGATGATGGGAGTGTGGCTATCCTCCGGAATATCGAGGACAACAAAATCGGCGGGAATTAAAAGCTTTCCAACTTTGACGGGTACGTCTTCAAGCACCCCCATAGGGTGCTTGACGGACCTATCCGCCAATTGGAGAGTCATTGAGGTGGGAGCAAGGTTTTGAATGCCGATTCTCTTGGCAACCTTCAAAGGAATAACACTTACACTTGCTCCCAAATCACAAAGAGCTCTAGATATGGGCACACCACCTACCACACATGGGATTGAAAAGCTCCCCGGGTCACCAAGCTTAGTGGGCATTTTGTTAAGGATATGAGCACTACATGCCTCTTCCATAGCCACTATTTCTTGGCTACCCAAGACTCTTTTCTTTGTCAAAATATCTTTTAAAAATTTTGAGTAGGTTGGCATGTTCATTATCACCTCCGTAAAGGGTAGGGTAACCTCAAGTTTCTCAAGCATGTCATAAAACTTGGCATACTTAAGGTTTTCCCTACTCTTTATGGCTCTTGAAGGGTACGGAATTTTAGGAACAAGTTGGGAATTAGAAGATACCTTTGGAGGAGTCGAATTCCTTGTTACCTTTTTAGATTGTGGCAAAGGTACTTCTTCACTAGCTTCCTCCTCATAAGGGAGGTCTTCAATATACCCATCAACATCCTTGTCCTCTTGAATGACCTTTCTAGACCCATCTTCACAAGCCTTCTTCCCTTTCTTGTCTTCTCTAGCATTACCCAATTGTTCAATGGGTGAGCTTTCCTCTTCATCATTCACTTCCAACTCATCCCTCTTGGGGTCTTCATCCATTTCTACCACAAGGTCCTTGTAGGGGTCCTCAAGCTCTACACCACTCCTTAGCACTACCGCATGAGCATGGTGGTTATTTGAGGCATCCTTGGAGCTTTGTCCTTGGGCCAACAAACCACCGGGCGGCCTTTGAGGGTTAGCCATAGCATG
This sequence comes from Silene latifolia, assembly GCF_048544455.1. Lineage (NCBI taxonomy): Eukaryota > Viridiplantae > Streptophyta > Magnoliopsida > Caryophyllales > Caryophyllaceae > Silene > Silene latifolia. Next base: position 38,887,962 of record NC_133533.1, read on the forward strand.
GGAAGCCATCCTAGATTCCATTTCCCTCATGTCCTTAAGGAAGGTAGCCCTCAAGTTTGCTTGTTCTTGTTGAGTAGCTTTAGCAAAATTAGCTATCTCTTGACTATGTTGAATTTGCATGTTCTTTATCATCTTCAAAAGCTCAACTTGAGAGAGCTCACCTTGGGGTTCTTGATAAGGTTGGTTGGCTATGGGCAAAGGAAACCCATAGTCATACCGAGCATTGGGACCTTGATTGTTGTTTTGCCCCCCTTGGAAGTTAGCTCTAGGACCATTGTTGTTGGAGTTCGATCCTTGACCTTGTTCTTGAAACCCTTGAACATACCCTTGCCCGAATCCTTGGTTTGCTTGATTCACTTGATTCCCTTGGTAAAACCCTTGGTTTCCACCAAAATCTTGGTACCCTTGTTGTTGGTTGCCATAGTTTTGATTTTGATTGTTGTTTGGCCATTGGTTTTGATTCCCGGGATTAGGTCTTGGGTTGGAGAATATTCCCCTTTGTTGAGCAAAACCGGGTGGGTTGGTTGGGGCTTGTGGTTGAATGTGTTGTGGGTTTTGAACATTGGTGCTTTTGTAGCTAAAGTTGGGGTGGTTCCTCAAACCGGGGTGGTAGAAATTGGTATTTGGATTGTAGACATTTGGGTTGTTGTAAGGTGGTCTTGTGGGTCTTGAATTGTTGTTAAAACCTTGAAAACCGTTAACCTCTTGAACATTCTCGTCATAGACCCCATTGTAACTGTTGCCACACAAGTCATAAGTATGACCACTTCCTCCACAAAGTTCACAACTCGCGACTTGAACCACTTCTTCCATGGGTGCCCCATATGAGGTTGCGGCTTGATTCACTTGATTTCTTGAAAACTTCTCAAATTGTTTTGTGAGCAAGTCAAGCTTGGCATTTGTCTCGGAGTTGGAGGCATTTTCCTTAGGAAATTTCCCATTCCTTCGTAGCATGTTCCCTCTAGAACCATAGTTTGCCTCCGAATCCACCATTTTCTTGATCAATGTCGTGCCCTCTTCATCACTCAAGTGGTCAAAACCTCCCCCCGCGGAGGCATTTACCATCTCCTTAGTTCTTGGTAGTAAAGTTTGGAAGAATGTTTGAGTGATGTACCATTCCGGTATTCCATGGTGGGGGCAACTTGCTATCAAGTCTTGATAACGGTCCCAAGCTTCACCCAAAGATTCTCCATCCTCTTGTTGAAACGTATGAATCTCATTACGAAGCATCGCGGTCTTTGAGGAAGGGTAATACTTGGCCATGAATGCTTTAGCCAAAGCATCCCAAGTAGTGAAAGTATCCGGTGGGTGAATGTTCAACCATCGGTCCGCTTTGCCCGTCAATGAGAACGGAAACAACATCATTCTCAAGGTGTCTTCGGACACCCCATTCTTCTTCATCATTGAAACTTTCCTCTTAAATTTCCGGAGATGAGCATGGGCATCCTCTTCAATATGCCCCCCGAACAAGTCCTTCTCGATTAACCCGACTTGGGCGGGATGCATTTCAAAGTTGTTTGGGGCCAAGGTGCCAAAATTGATGGGGTTACATGAATCATTATGGTTAGGCCGGTTATGATCTCTAAGAGTCATTTGTGGTGGTGGGTTTGGTTCTTGATGTGGTGGTGTTTGAGGTGGGCTATTATAATTAGGGAAGTTATGAAAGGGGTTCTCTACTAAAGTCTCAATTGTGATATTTGGTTGAATCGTAGTTGTTGTATCAAAATTTTGTGGGATGTGTGAGTTTGGTTGGTCAATGTTTGCTTGTGTGGAATTATTCCTTACTCTTTCAAGAGTCCTAGTCCTCAAGGTTCTAAAAAGCCTTTCGGGGTCGGAGTTGAATAGAAGAGCTTGGTGATTCCTTCTAGGCATACACTTGACAAATCGTAAGTCTCCTAGTGTTTTTACACACTAGGGAAAGGCAAAAATCACACACACTCTACAAACAACACTCAACTACTAAAGCAAACTAACAATTGAGATAAGACTAAAGCAAAGACTCTAAATAAAACTAAGCATAACCTAACACCATCCCCGGCAACGGCGCCATTTGATAAGTAAGAGATTGTCGCGGTTTCCCTCTATCAAAACTATTTGTAAAACCCAATTAAATGTAGTATTTAGTCGGGTGTCGAACACAAAGATGGCGGGGGTTGCTACTAGGTTCAACTTAGAGTCAAGTTTAATCAATAATAAAAGAAGGGGTTTTGGTTTTAACTACTAAAGCAACTAAATAAACGATTTAATGAAGATGAATACGATGATTAAGGGACTAGGGTTTTCGGGGTCACCTAAAGGAACTAAGGGGCAACAAAGTCGATAAAATAGTCTAAGGTGAGGGTTTGTCCTAGAGGCGGTCACCAACTTTCGTTGAGCAACAACTAATTCAAAACAAACAACAAGACCACCAACAAATTTTCATTCAAAAGAGGAATTAAGCGATTAAGACAAAAAGATACAAGCTTTCACTCAAACAATTCGTCAAACACCTTGTGTGCATGCTATGAAAGACAAAATCCTACACCAAAGACTTAAAACTTATCAACTAATCATGCCAATTAATCCTATTTAGGCTCCCCCTAAACCATAGAGGGGTAACTACTCACTCATATTGGGGATAATCATGCTAATAAGAGAAGAAGAACAAATAACATAAAGAGAAGACATGATGATTATTATAACAATTATGAAAGACAAGAGAAATGTAAACAAATGATTAACAAGTGAATAAGAGAGGAAATATACCAACACAAGGAAAGATGATTGCTTGATTGAATAATAAGAAGGAAAACCCTTCAAAATTCCCAATACAATCTTCAACAAACAAGTGTAAACAATTGACAATTACTTGAACTTACTAATTCTTACTAAATATTAATAATAATTATTGAAAGATTAGAACTTGATTAAGGAAGGATTACAATAAATATGGAATGTTTTTCAGATCTAGGGTTCTGTTCACAAAGGGTTTAAGGAGGGGGTATTTATAGGCTATCATTGGATTAAGGGAGGAAAAGAGAAAAAGCCCATTTTGCGTGTTGCGTGTTCTGTGCGGCGGGCGTTTACGCGCCTCCTGTGCCGGCAACGCGTTCTTCAAAAACTGAGGAAAATAGAGGTTGCGTAATTCCCTGCCGGTGGGCCGGCTGCCGGCAGAGAATTCTTCTTCTTGAGATTTCCTTCCATTTCTTCATGCCAGGTACCCACTGCCGGTTGCCTGGGCCGGCAGCGCGTTCCTCAAACTTTTGGCCAAAAACTTCTTCAAAAATTTCCTAAGTGTTGGACTTGTGTTCCCTGCCGGTGGGCAGGTCAAACCGCTTGGGCAGAGAACATCTTCTCAGCTGGTTTCCTCCTTTTTCTCCTCATAGCAACATCCCCTACCGGTGGGCCGGTTGCCGGCCTGCCGGCAGAGGATTATCCTCAGCTCCTTCATCTCCCCTTTCTTCATGTAAAGGCATTAGAATGCCTATCTTGCCCCAATTCCTCTATACTCGACTCGGTTCCTACAAAAGGATACACAAAATAACAAGTACGGGGATCGGGCACAAAATGCAAGGAAAGGCACACGAAACCGACTCGATATGAGCCGGAATGCATAAAAGAAAGAGGGAAATAAGGTGTAAATAAATCGTATATCAGTGACATAGATACGTAATAATAATTGAGTAATACCCCGTGATAAATACGTATTCATATAACCAATATGAGTTAGAAGTTATCTATTAGATTAGAGTTCCGAACCGTGGATTAGACCTGGCGCTTGACCTTTGGGAGGCTCGTAGAGGTATTCGTAGAGAGACTTCTAGAGAGGCTTCTAGAGTGAGATTATAGCAATGACATAAGACGATATGAGATTTGATAATGGAATTGAAATAGGTAAGAGTGAGTGTTGAACCTGAAACATAGTTATTTGTGGAATTTAGTAATGAGCGTATGATATCACGTTATGAGGTTTGATAGTTGAACTTCGGGTCAAAGTTCTGTTTTAGGGGGAGTGGATGTAATAATTCGGAAGTTAAGGAAAGAGAAGTACGGAATGTGAGAAAGTAATGAGATTTGAACAAAGAACCTTGAGACGAGTGCGATGTTTATAAAAGAACGTATACAGTTGATAGACATGTGAGGTACGAAAGAGTGCATGAGAATCGGTGATGAAACTTGAGGAGACCTAAGGAAAGGAGAGAGTGAGGTGAAATTCGAGGATGGAGTTTTTTTAAGGAGGGAAGATTGTAATACCTCGTAGTTTCTAAACCGTTTACTCGACCGAGTGGACTGAGTATAACCAATACTAGACTTAGTGGAGTTGTTATAATGTCCGTCTATAGAAGGGTCGTCTTAAAACCGTCATCACGTGAGATCTAGACATGATATTGATGTGATTCCAATTGGAGGTGATAGCTTGTTCTCTTAATATTCCAACGGTAGGTCACACGCCCAAAATGACCATGAAACGAGTGAGATATGACTGTTTTACGAAAACTCGTCATTGCTGAGAACTGCGTCGCACTCGACCAAGTGAGGTTAACTCGACCGAGTGGACCGGCACCCGACCGAGTGAGTGACACTCGACCAAGTGGACTCGCCACTCGATCGAGTGACGCTGTTCAGAACACGGGATTAAACCTTTTCTTCCCTAACCCTAAAATCATTTCTATCTTCTTCTTTATCTCTCCAAACTCTCTCCCTTCTCTCTAAAACCCTCACAAACAACATATTAGGGGATTCAAGCTTGGTTTAGTGGATTGCTCACCTTCCTCCTTCCTTCTTCATGATTTGTAAGTTAAGATCTACCGTTTTGTAGTCTTATAAACCCTAAATTTTGAGGTTTTTTAATTGGGTTGGTTAATTAGCAATTATTGTTAATATATGGGTAATTAGTGGGTAATAATAAGGGGTTTTGTGTTGTATTATAGTATAGAGTGATTTATGATAGTCAATATGTGATTTATGTAGGATGAGGCGGTTTTATGAGATGGATACTTGGAGATTTCGACTAGCTTATGGATTATGCTAAGAGGTAGGTTAATCCTACTCGGTTTCAATATTGTGGTTGTTACATGTTTTGTGGTTAATGTTGTAACTAATCTCATATAATTAGAGTAATTTCATTATAATATGTTTAGTCACTAATCATGTCATAAAGAGGATAAGCATGATGGTTATTGTGCATCACAATGTAATGATGGTTAAGACGATGTGATGAGTCGGTATTTGGCATATAAAGTGTCGTCTTGCATTTGTTATAATTATCTTGTGTATTGGAGGTTGGTGACGACATGGTGGATTAATTTTTGTTATGGAGACGTAAGGTGGTTGAGAGACCGCCTTACGCTTGAGTCGCCTCTTGGAGCTTCCCACTCCAAGAGGGATGTGCTGAACGTGCACATTAATGGCTTGAGTTACGGAGGGACTCGTGTGGTTGAGACACGACGTCTGGCAGGGGATCCGGTTGGCTTCCGGACCCGGTACGTCTGGGGGTGTCCAGGTACCTGTTTCTGGTTGTTGGTATGTCTGGGCATGTCCCGGTACCATTGTGGTTGTCGTTATGTCTGGGCGTGTCCCGGTACCGTGGTGGTGGTTGTTTTATAGCATGTCAGTCATATTATAGTCTTGTTGCATATTCACACACTCGTGTCGTGTCACACTTTATATTTATTGAACTGACGTTTGTCTTTCTGTGTAAATATCACCTATTTCCGGGGTGGCCTGTGTCGATCCATATGATATTTCCGATCATATGGGGAGTAAGTTAAGTATAGGTTTGCTTGTTGACGTGATCGGGATTCGGGCCGCGCTACAGACTTTGGAGTCGAGTACATAGTCACTAGGTATAGATGACATAGTCATAGACGAGTTGTATTTCATTTATTCATTAGTTTACGTTTGTAATAACTAAACTTGTTATTTATTTATTAAAGTTCCTTGATTGTAATTCCGATTTCACTACCTCGGGAAACCGAGATGGTAACGCTCCAATTATCTTGGCCGGATAGTTAGGGTGTTACAGCCGGATTGATATGTATGGTTGTGAGAGAGTATAGGATGTGGTTATAGGAGGGGGTTGCTAGTAGTTCAGTATTAATGGCATGGTTACATTTGTCAAGAGGTGATGGTTACGTGAATGGGATAATGTGTTATGAGGGGCATACGAGTTAAGCTCGGACGAGAGGTAACCGTTATCAGGTGGTAACTTACGTGATCAGGATTGGTTAGTTAGATTTGATTATGGGTCTATGATTTGTGTAAGTGTTTATTTGAGGTTTTGACCTCACGCATGGTGGTATAATGTGATAGTTATAAAGCTGTTATCTGAATGTTCCGTAGTATATGTTGGGTACGGTAACCTAATAGGATGATATTCAAAAGTGATAATTTGGGTGATCTGGCATGGCTAGTTATACTTATATGTGTATTCATGATATATGTAAGTGTGAAGAGTCTATCGATCTGAAATACTCAAGAGGGGGGAATTGAGGATTAAAAACTTTAACCTACTTTTTCGATTGTAATTGTATAATTAATTATTTAAATTTTATTGATTAAACTTTAACTAATTAACGAATTAGAACAAGGCAAATAAACGAAAGAGAGAGAGAGAGAGACACGGATTTTTGAAGTGGTTCAGTTTCACAAATTGAAACCTACGTCCACTATTCTCGATTAATAAATTTAGTACCTTTCTACGGATTACAAATTTACTAACCAAACTCGTACAACTAACCCTAGTTGTAACTCAAGTGAGTACCGTTAAATACTCGAGTGATTAACTTACGCTAATAAGAAAGCACTTGCAAAGGGAGCTATGAAAGGAAGCTCGGATGGTGGCGAGCTCAATGATGAAACTTGATCAAATAACTTCTTACATCGTGCAGGACGTTAAACCAGCGCTTCTTGGGAGGCAACCCAAGTCTTTTTATTTGCTTTTATTTATTTTTGTTTTTAATTTTCCGCAATTTACTATTTTTCGTAGAATTAAAAATAAATTACTAGACTTGACGATATTTTGTTTTGTGATTTATAGGTGAAAAATGAAGAAAATGAGGCTTAAAAGAGAAAAATCGCGCTTTCCCATGCAAAAACCATGTTCGGGGACGTAAGTTTCAAAATTGGGACGAGATATATCAAATACGGAGGAAGCAAAAAAGTCAGCATAGGACCGGTCAATCCCGATCGGGGTTGCCAGCCCCGATCGGGGACGTGGATTCGTGTTTTCTTGGCTTTATTTTGTATACGAGTAAGAGCAAAATTTACTCTATCATTTTCCCAGCACCCGACGGTAATCTCCTTCCCCTTTCTATCATTTTTCTTCACTTTTCTTCATCTTAAATCACTACAAAACACTACTTCCTTCATCATTTTGCAAGAATCATTCATCATTTATCATCATCAAGTAAGTATTCCTCTCTTTTCTCTTTGATTTCATCCATTTTAATCAGTTCAATCAAGTTTGTCAAACCCTAACTCAAATTGGGGAAAATTGATTTTGTGCTTATTTGTACTAGAAATTGATTGTATTATGCTCTATTAATGTTTATAGGATGAATTAGTTCTCTATTTTGTTCTATTATGTCTATTTGGATGGATTTTGGTTTGCCTTAAGATGAATTTTTGTCTTAAAATTTCAGAAAAATGACACCAAGAAGACCTCCTACCCAAGGTGCTTCAAAGAGGAGAAGAGGTGATGCAGAATCCTCCCGGGTTGCGGAGGATGTTCAAATGGAAGAGGTACAGGAATGGTAAGATCCGCAATTTCCCGGAGTGATCTTTAATTGTAAAAAACAATGGGACAATTGGGTCATCTTACGCAACAAAGGTATGAAACCGACTAAGTTCATTAATCAAGCTTCTTTAAACAATATTGGTATAGAAAATAATGTTAAGGCTGTAATACCCGTCCTTTTAGGGACCCTTTGACCATCGTTGACTGACCTTGGGAATGAGAATAGCCTTAGAGTTAGGTGCCGAGGTCATCTGGAGTTGAGTTGAAAGAGTGGTACTCGATAGAGTAGAGGCTACTCGATCGAGTAGTTAGGTTACTCGATCGAGTAGGGGGTTACTCGATCGAGTATGTTGGGTACTCGATCGAGTGCCCAGTTTCCAGCGAGGGTTATATATCGCGTTTTGTTAAATCCGCATATCACTTCCGCCACTTTCCTCCTATCCTTCAGTCGCCCCTTTCCTTTCCCTTTCACCTCAAAACCTCCATGGATGCCTCTTGAAGATCCTTATGCCTTAGGAGAGCGTCTCTTGAGTCGGGTAGCGGTCTTTTGCCTTGTCTCTCCCTAATAGGTATGTCATAATCATCATCCGTGCCTTTGTCTCTATGGTTAGGGTTTGCTTGTAGTAATAGATATTTGTATGGTGGTTATAGGCCTTGCTTGGTCGCTGGATATGTTATCTGTCAGCGTGGATTGGTTGCGGTTGCTTAAAGGTAGGTTCGCCTACTCAGTTGCTGTAGATCGTCTAGTGTGTCGGTCGTTGTGATAGTATTGTGGTTGCTTGACATAGTAATTGAATTGTGTTATGGTTGTGATTGTGATCGTTGTTGATGGCTCTCGAGGCGCGTCCTCGGCTGAGTGGAGTCACTTGCGGGAGTGGCTTCACGCCCTAGTTTCGCCCTTCGTGGAACCCGCCACGGAAGGGGATGTGCACATTAATGAGCAGGGTTATCGCTCGTATGATGAGCGGGGCTTAGGTGGGAATGGCTGCGGTCCCCCACTGGCAGGACTGGTCCAGTGGACAGTCAGTGATAGTGTAATACCCCGTATTTTTATATAATATAATTAATTAAACGGATATTATTTTATGTTAATTATTATACATTTTATATCACATTTATGTCGGGAAATAGTTGAGTCGATAATTAGTTAATCTATCGCAAGTTAATAAAGACGGGTTTAGAAGGAATTCGAAAGGTGAGCTAAACAATTAAACAAAGGACCCATTTGAGCCGGCCCAATACGGTTTCAAACCAATTAACCCAAAGCCCATTAACCCTAACCCTAACCCTAATTAAACCTAAAGACTACCTACCCTAATCCCTCAACCCGCCTCCCTCTCAACCCAGCCGCCTCCCTCCTTTCCTCATCTCAAACTTCACCCTCACGCAAAACGAGAGAGAGAGAGAGAGAGCATAGGTGGTTGACGGTGCAACAAGGACGAGCAAGGAACCATTGTCGACGACCTTGGGTGGCCGTGGTGGCGACTATGGCGGCGGGGAAGGTAAGGAGTTCAACCTTCCTCTGTTTTCATATTTGATGTCGGGTTTTGGTTGTTGTTTCGTGTCCTATAGAGGTGTTTCTGTGGTGGTTGTCGGGGTATATGGGTAGAGTGGTAAGGGACGAGTGAAATGGTGGTGGTTATGGTGGTTTTAGGTGGTGCTAGTGGCGGTGAGAGGTGGCAGCGACAGGGGGTGCAGCAACGGGTTTTATACACGGGTTTCAGGCGGGTTCAGATGGGTAGCCTTGGGGTGGTGCCACCGTCGACTAGGGGGAGGTCGACAAGGTGGTGCTAGGTTGTCTGTGTTCGTGGGCTGACGGCGAGCAAGGGCGTGGTGGTTTGGCGGGGTAGGGTTGTTGGTTGCGGTGGTGGTAAAGGAAAACGGAGGTGTTTGGTGAGCCGTGGTGGTGAACTGTGCCAAATGGCGGCCACGGTTGGGCTCGCCGGCGGCGATCGACCTAGTGGGGCTGGGTTGTTGGTGGCTGGGTCGAAGTGGGGACCACGCCTGGTGGTTGTCGCGGTGGTTCAGGCGGCACGGGAAGGGTGTGGGCGAGAGTGATGGTGTGAGTGTAAGAGTCGGGTTTTTCGAGTGGTTTTTATGTTTGTTTCGGGTTTTCTTAAATCATTTAATTCGGGAAATCGTTATAATTCGTTATTTGACCGTACTCTTAATTAATTAACTTAATTCCGAGTTAAGTAAATAATTAAAGACGGGTTGTTTGAGTTGTTAAAGTTTGATTCGGGTTTCCTAATCGTATAATTCGTTAATCCTTTATTTATCATATTAGTTATTTAATTTAATCCCCCTTTAGTCGTTTATATAATTAGAAATGGATTTTTAGTCGGGTTTGTTAAAAGAGAAAAGTTTCTATATCGGGAAAGTTTCTATTTTTAGTAATTTCTATTTTGGGAACGGGAATAGTTAAGTAATTGGTTATCATTTCATTATCTTTCAGAGGGCGAATTATTGTGGATTATTACTGAGCACCCGACTATTTGACTGCAGATCCGAGGTAGGGAAATACACTTGACTTACCGGTGTTGTTAAATTGTGTTGGGTTGTTGTGTTACATGTGACCGAGCTGTGATCGATGACTTGTGCGTGGTTGTAATTTATGTTATAATTCATACACTCGGAGTGTGGTCGATCAACTGTTCGTGTTGATTATGTTATTTCATTATTTTGATAGCTGGCATGATTTCATTCATTGATATACATATCATGTTGCATTGATTATCATTGAGCATTGCATATGCATTGGAGTTGGAGGATGGTGTGGTGGTGACGATGATGAGATATGATGTGATGTTGTGATAAGGCCCAGTGCTGGTTCTGCAGACTTGCCCTGGTGTCCTCCGCGCGAAGCGGGCAGATCGACTACGGTCGATATACATAGTCTACCGGGGATCGGTATGGTGGGCGTCTTGGGTTGTGTGTGATGAGTTGAGATGGAGATGGAGGTGACGGAGTATCATGCATATCATATTTACTGTTTTCTTGTTTTCCCTACTCAACCTCGTGGTTGACCCTGTGTATTCGTGAACACCTGTGATGAACCGTTTTATGGGGAGCAGACTTGACAGGTTTAAGAGATAGGACGGGAGCTTGATGGGCGTGAGACACTGGATCGAGATTTACCTAGTAGCTAGATCATCATCTAGAAGACTTCACTTTCATTTACGTCAGCTTTTGTAATTTAATTTAAAAGGAGAATTTTGTAATAATTAAGTTAAAATATTATATAAATTGCCTTGGAGTTTAATTTGTTATTCACTACCTCGGGAAACCGAGATGGTAACACCGTCATTTATCTGAGGAGTCCTAGTTCAGGCCCTTAAATAAATGGGGGTGTTACAAAGTGGTATCGTCAGCGAACGATCCTCAGGCCTAAACCAATGAACCTAATGAACGTAGGATGTGTCTAAATAAAATGAACCCCTGGGAACAAACTGCTAGGAGCTCACAGTGCGGTTAAGAAGGCGCCCTTAATGCGTGCTCTTTTGCCCTCTCAGTTTTGAACCAGGCAACCCAAGAGAAAACGAGTGAATGGGGTAGTTAGAAGGAAAACCTTGGATATAAGCGAGTTAATGTATACCTTGAGACCTATTGCGAATTTATGATATTTATCTGGATGAATGTGAATGACGTGTTGATGGTGCTATTATGTCTGGTGATATGTGGTTATGTGATCCCAAAGCCATGCTAGTATAGTATCGTGATAGTAATGAGAGACACCATTGAATTGCTTGTTTCTAGTCGTAGCAATCGTGATTAGATGTAAGGGGTAGGTCGGGAGGCGAAGGGACTTCTATGGGATAGATGTTTATATAAATACAAAAGCGTGAGATTTAAGTTAGGATGAGTTAGTATCGATAGTATGGTTGTAAGAGCTTGGAACATGGAAAATGAATGATTTAGTGTTGAAATCCGTTTTGTGTGATTTTACTCTGTAATTGATCTTGCTGTCATTTCCTTCCTGTTAATTTTCTACGGATGAAAATTTTATGAGAAATAGCCTCGTGAGTTAGTGTTCTTTTGGCGTTGGTTTCATGCTTATAGGGTATACGGATTAAGAGTAATAAATGTTTTAGTGGGCTGTGGTCGGGAAGTTCCTGTGCAGTGATGTTTTGACCAACGTTTTTGTAAAAATCCTCATTTAATTTGTGTAAATGATTTTTGCATAATTCCAACTCCATTGACTAGAGGTTTCGCACACGTTTTCAAATTGATAAGCCACGCAAAATCTTGATGTCTCTATATTAAATGGTAAGCCTTGCAAACTGACCCATGTTTCGGACCAATTGCTGTCTCATACTTGTTTGGACCAACTGAGTTGTAAAATTCTTTAAAATTTGAATTCTTGAACTTTCGACCTCATTCTTTTTATCACGAACTATTAACTCTCTGTATGTTATGAAAAGTAATGTAACTCGAGTTTTCGTTGAACGGCTGTTTATTCGTGAATTTTGAAAGCTACAACGTGAATCATGACCTGTAAAATGTGCGTTCTATATTAAGTTTTCATACAGTTGATTGCTTAATTCATGAGCCTTAGTAATGTGGAATTATAATGTTTTATATGATGGTAGTAGCACGCATGTTCAGTACTTATATACCTTAACAAGTGATAAAATTTAAAACTTAGTTGATAACATTGTTGGCATGATAGCATGAATTAAATTGGATAGCTTAATTTGATTCTTAATCGAGGGTGAAATGTTTATACGAGTCCAGTTGTTTGCATACTTTGTATACATTTAGCATGGTGTCATGTCTCTGGGTGTGCATCTTATTTGCATAGTGGTCGGGTATATATATAAATATAAAACTATATTGTCAAATCTTGGTAAGTTGATGGCGTTAAAAGTTAATTGATCGTTCTAATATACACGCATGAATAATTATAATAATTGTGTCTAAATGTTCACACGTGTAGGGTGTCATCTGAGTTCCAATGTCTTCTACGCGAATTTGTGTGCCTCTAGTTATACTTGGTACTTTCATTGCAATAAATTATTTCATTGAACTTAAACCTATAACATGATAATAAATGTGTTGTTATTTCTTATTGAATATGTTCGTTATTACAATGTCGAAAATGCTAAAGTGATTCTTGCAATTGTATGGGTGTGATATAAAGGAAACTGTTTGATATAACACGACAATTGGCATATTTATATTCTCGAGTCGTTACTATCAATTATATTAAAATAAAGATTGTTATGATAACTACGTTGACAATTATAATAGGATAACCCTTTGATGATTCACATGATATGCATTGGTTTTAATACTAGTCGTTATAGTCGCATCTAATTGAGCCTACGAGTTGCCTAATTATTTAAGTCGTGCAAATCAGAGAAGTTGTCCAAGTTGCTAATCTTTTACCATAGCTAGTGTTCTACAAAGTATATGATGGCAAATGTATATGTTTAAACTATTTATACAATATCTCTTGTTTTACTGAGAATGAATTCTACCAAGTTGCTGGACACAATTGAATGATATGGTTGCTAAAATGTGAACCATAGGTGTGATATAGAAGTAATGTTGTCGTTGTCATAGATCATATGTAGTTACTTTTATTGAGAAACATGTTTCAGAATTGATATCGTGCAAACAATTTTTTTTATAATTTAAAGTATGAATTATGGGTATGTTGGTGATTGCTTAAATTCATCGACCTAATTCGTGACCTAAACCAATGAGTGAATAAAGGGTTGAATGGACGTGTCAATAAGATCCTGTGATTGTGATAGATAATAGTGGTAGATCTATTTCTGTGGTATGTTTACAAATGTGAGAAGTTCTTAAATTGTTTTGTTGATTTTGCTCTCGCTCGTTCATAGTCTATAATTGATCATCAAACTTGTTTAGTTGTGAAACCGTGTAAACCTTGGTTCCTTTCTTGTTGTTCTTTTAGTTTGAGGTTGTGTTTTAAGTTAAGCATGAGCTAGTAATAAATGCTACTTGTTGACAATCAGTTGATTCCTTAATAAAACCTCGTTTCGACCTTAATGTTGATGCGCAATCTCTTATCATGCATTCTTTCCTGTCACATGTGGTTGATAATGATTTTGTTGTATAGGTATATAAAAATTGAAAAGAGGTTACGAGGACGTAACCATGTTTCTAGTCGGGTAGGATTGTAAAATCTCAATGCTTAAATTGCACTTGTTGTAGATTGTAGTTGATCAAGTTGATGTTTCGTTGTGGGGTACCTATGCAAATGAGTTCTATATGCTTTGTTCCTACTTCTGTTGGTTGGTTGATGTGTAAAAGGAGAGTGTAGTTAAACTATTGATATTGAGATGGAGATTGGCCACTAGTATTGAATTGTGGGGCCTTTGTGCCGAGTTACATTTACGGTCCAGTGTGACCATGGTTATTGAGTTACTTGAGTTCGAGATCGGAATTTAGATGGAAGATGACGGTGTTCTCAGATGGTTATTTAGTTGTTATGCATTTGTGTTCTCAGGTAGTTATTAGTTGTAGTTAGTTGGGTTAAGTGAAAATGAGTTAAACTTCGGGACGAAGTTTATTTTTAGGAGGGCAGAATGTAACATTTCGTGGTTGTTATGTTTAATTGATGTGTCAAAAGTGTGTGTTAACTGTGTTAGAAATGCGTGACGTCCGTATGTACGATATAGTGTACCCTTCTGAGGTTTGAGTACGGGAGCGAACTTCGGGACGAAGTTCATTTTAAGGGGGGAAGACTGTAATACCCCGTATTTTTATATAATATAATTAATTAAACGGATATTATTTTATGTTAATTATTATACATTTTATATCACATTTATGTCGGGAAATAGTTGAGTCGATAATTAGTTAATCTATCGCAAGTTAATAAAGACGGGTTTAGAAGGAATTCGAAAGGTGAGCTAAACAATTAAACAGTGACCCATTTGAGCCGGCCCAATACAGTTTCAGCCCAATTAACCCAAAGCCCATTAACCCTAACCCTAACCCTAATTAAACCTAAAGACTACCTACCCTAATCCCTCAACCCGCCTCCCTCTCAACCCAGCCGCCTCCCTCCTTTCCTCATCTCAAACTTCACCCTCACGCAAAACGAGAGAGAGAGAGAGAGCATAGGTGGTTGACGGTGCAGCAAGGACGAGCAAGGAACCATTGTCGACGACCTTGGGTGGCCGTGGTGGCAGCTATGGCGGCAGGAAGGTAAGGAGTTCAACCTTCCCTCTGTTTTTCATATTTGATGTCGGGTTTTGGTTGTTGTTTCGTGTCCTATAGAGGTGTTTCTGGTGGTGGTTGTCGGGGTATATGGGTAGAGTGGTAAGGGACGAGTGAAATGGTGGTGGTTATGGTGGTTTTAGGTGGTGCTAGTGGCGGTGAGAGGTGGCAGCGACAGGGGGTGCGAAGAACGGGTTTTATACACGGGTTTTGGGCGGGTTCGGATGGGTAGCCTTGGGGTGGTGCCACCGTCGACTAGGGGAGGTCGACAAGGTGGTGCTAGGTTGTCCGTGTTCGTGGGCTGACGGCGAGCAAGGGCGTGGTGGTTTGGCAGGGGTAGGGTTGTTGGTTGCGGTGGTGGTAAAAGGAAAACAGGAGGTGTTTGGTGAGCCGTGGTGGTGAACCAGGCCAAATGGCGGCCACGGTTGGGCTCGCCGGCGGCAGTCGACCTAGTGGGGCTGGGTTGTTGGTGGCTGGGTCGAAGTGGGGACCACGCCTGGTGGTTGTCGCGGTGGTTCAGGCGGCACGGGAAGGGTGTGGGCGAGAGTGATGGTGTGAGTGTAAGAGTCGGGTTTTTCGAGTGGTTTTTATGTTTGTTTCGGGTTTTCTTAAATCATTTAATTCGGGAAATCGTTATAATTCGTTATTTGACCGTACTCTTAATTAATTAACTTAATTCCGAGTTAAGTAAATAATTAAAGACGGGTTGTTTGAGTTGTTAAAGTTTGATTCGGGTTTCCTAATCGTATAATTCGTTTAATCCTTTATTTATCATATTAGTTATTTAATTTAATCCCCGAGTCGTTTATATAATTAGAAATGGATTTTTAGTCGGGTTTGTTAAAAGAGAAAAGTTTCTATATCGGGAAAGTTTCTATTTTTAGTAATTTCTATTTTGGGAACGGGAATAGTTAAGTAATTGGTTATCATTTCATTATCTTTCAGAGGGCGAATTATTGTGGATTATCACTGAGCACCCGACTATTTGACTGCAGATCTGAGGTAGGGAAATACACTTGACTTACCGGTGTTGTTAAATTGTGTTGGGTTGTTGTGTTACATGTGACCGAGCTGTGATCGATGACTTGTGCGTGGTTGTAATTTATGTTATAATTCATACACTGGAGTGTGGTCGACTGAACTGTTCGTGTTGATTATGTTATTTCATTATTTTGATAGCTGGCATGATTTCATTCATTGATATACATATCATGTTGCATTGATTACTGTTGAGCATTGCATATGCATTGGAGTTGGAGGATGGTGTGGTGGTGACGATGATGAGATATGATGTGATGTTGTGATAAGGCCCAGTGGTTCTGCAGACTTGCCCGTGTCCTCCGTCGCGAGCGGGCGGATCGACTACGACTACGGTCGATATACATAGTCTACCGGGATCGGTATGGTGGGCGTGCTTGGGGTTGTGTGTGATGAGTTGAGATGGAGATGGAGGTGACGGAGTATCATGCATATCATATTTATCAATTTTCTTGTTTTCCCTACTCAACCTCGTGGTTGACCCTGTGTATTCGTGAACACCTGTGATGAACCGTTTTATGGGGAGCAGACTTGACAGGTTTAAGAGATAGGACGGGAGCTTGATGGGCGTGAGACACTGGATCAGACGACCTAGTAGCTAGATCATCATCTAGAAGACTTCACTTTCATTTACGTCAGCTTTTGTAATTTAATTTAAAAGGAGAATTTTGTAATAATTAAGTTAAAATATTATATAAATTGCCTTGGAGTTTAATTTGTTATTCACTACCTCGGGAAACCGAGATGGTAACACCGTCATTTATCTGAGGAGTCCTAGTTCAGGCCCTTAAATAAATGGGGGTGTTACAGATAGATTTGGTTGGATTGTTATGATTGTGGTTGAGTCTGATGTCGTTGTTTGTGTTGTTGTTGTAGTTGCCGTTGCCTTATCTTGTCTCAGTACTGACCTTGTGTGGTTGTTTGTTTGTTGTGTGTCTGCCGTGATCCCTTATGGTGAGCAGTCGGTCTTAGCAGGTGTTTGTGTTGATGATAGCTGGAGTCCGGGCAGGGATGAGTCTTCACGACATACGATGGTCATAGCGAGTAGTCTTGAGTTGTACCTTGTATTGTATTTTGGTTTGAATCACTTGTAATATAACTTAATGGTTCTTTTGTTGACGTTTGATAATTACTTTCCTCGGGCAACCGAGATGGTAACGCCCTTATATGCTAAGGAAGGCCTAGTTAAGGCTCCTCTGAATATCGGGGTGTTACAAAGTGGTATCAGAGCGACGATTTTGGAACCTGTAACAAATAAACATAATGAACGTAGAGAGTCTAATAAAATGAACCTGGTGTATGTAAGATGGGAGCCCCGGCTGATGCTAGATTTTGGGTGAGTAGGCGCCCTCATTTCAAAATCTTGGCCCCATGATACTTAAGCCAGCCACATGGGATGGGAATGTGGAGTCCGTGTGTCTATATGTGCTATGTATGTTAATTGTGCCGGAGCTACCTCCGGTTAAGTTTTGTTAGAATTAATAGAGGTGTGATGGTAGTGCTTGGGCCGATTATGGTAATCGTTGACGAGATTATTGAAGCTCGTCGGATGATTAGTGAACTTATAGGATAGCTAGGAGTTATGTGACGAGACTATACGTCATGGAGATGCGTGAAAGTGTGAATTTGAACGTGTAATATGAATAGCGAACATGTAGGTGTTTGTCATAAAAATTAATGATGACGGAAGTTGTAAGTGAGCTTGTAGATCCTACCGAGATGACTATGGTGATAATTATAGTATGGATGAGTAATAATTCGAATCACGGTATATGGTAATGTGTATATGCTTTATTAGCTAGTTGATATTTTCCGCTGCGAAATATTTGAATTATGCAAAATAGATTGCTTAGAATAACATGTACGACATAATTGATTAAGTGAATTGCAAAGTATATAATTATGTGAAAGGTAAATATGGGGAATTAATGTTAATTATACGTTTCAATTTGATGTGAACACGAGTTTAGTAATAGCATGTAAAGTAAGTAAGTAAATGTAATAAAATAGCACGGCTAGGTTTGTACATAACTCGGTGACAGGTAGACCGAGTTGAGTGATTTGTATAACATAACGTGAAATGTCTCTTAGTTGTTGAAGAGTTGTAGTTTGTGTGACAATGGTTATAAAACATGATTGAATGCGATAATTAGTGTCGAATTCCGAACTTAGTTGGACTCGACACGTGGTGTTGTTTTGCAGGTATTCTCGACTTACTTCGTACTTATGATCGAGTACTTAACTATACTTGACCGAGTGCGAGTGCTTACTTGACCGAGTAGACCTCACTCGATCCATTAGGAAGCCAGGATATCGGAATGTGGGAAAATTCCCGCAGTTACTCGATGATTCAGCTCCTACTCGATCGAGTAGGGTGGTACTCGATCGAGTACCCCAGGCACTCGATCGAGTAGGTTACTGTGCAACATTCCTACGGGTTTTCTTAAAACCCTTCACCTTTCTATTTCTTCTTCTTATTCCTCCGTATTTCGACACAACCACCCTACATCACTCTCAAATCCCTTCATCTCTCTCAAAGCTTCTCTTTCTTTTGGGTTAGTAGTGATTCTTGGGGTTGATTTTCTTGTTTAATTCGTTTCTTTATCTTACTAATCAATCAAGGTATGTTATCCTTCTTAATTTATGTGATATGTTACTTTGAATGTGTTAGAATGATGAGATAATCTGAAATTTTCGATTCACATGAGTAATAGTTGCCTTAGATAGTTGAAATATGATTCACATGCCCCTTCTCTATGGTTGTTGGTGATTATATGCTGTAAATTAGATTAGAAATTGCAATAGTTGAACCCGAAATTTCTAGGGTTCCCAAATTGAAATCGATTTTTGGTTGTTTTATAATGATTAGATAGTGAAATTGAGCCTTAATTATGGTTTATATCATGTTGGAGGATAGATTTTGATGATTTTACCCTTAGAAAGTTGCCTTAAAACTCCGTCTTAAAGGTGTCTTATGAGAAATTCGTGACTTAGAATGAGAAAATTGATGTTGTAATTGACAATATAAGCATGAATTGAACTTCAATATGATAATAGAAACAATGATTGATGAATACATGCCACAATTTTCACAGCTGTAAAGACCGTCTGAAAATTTTAATTGAGTTGTCTTACATAATAGTGAAGGGTGATATTGATTTGTCATAAATTATTCATTCTCTTGAACTAGTAACATTAACTAGCAATGTAATAGAACAACCCTTGGAAGCATGATAGGGTATTCAAAGTCGCTGAACATATGCGGCCATCATGATAATTACTTTTACCACTATGCCTTATGAGCAGTAATAATATGAACTTGTGTGTTGAAATCGTATAAACTGCTAAAGAACATGTATACTTATTTCCATACCCAAAGTAACAACGTGAAATATGTGCTTCACATGCTGAGAATGGTTGGAAAATTGGTGTGTGTCTGGCTGAGCAACTAAGTTTGGTGACATGATTTATGTGCTTCAAATGTGGAACTGGTTGATGAATTAGTAGACTTACTAAGTATATAGAACCCAAATTACATGAAGTATATGCTTGCATGTTTATATAAATTGTTTGAACATATGTCTAAAGCAGATGCCGAGACTAAACCTTGGAACCCGTCAGAGTAAACGGGGAAGGGTTGATCCACTTGAGAGGGGGGAGGCTAGTGGACCGGTAGTACCCGCAGTTTCTGAGTACCCTTCTGTGGTTTTTGTTGACTTTAAGCAAAGAGAGCGTTTTGTAGCTTTACAAAAACGCAAGATGAGACCTACAAAATGCATTGACACCGCTGTGTTGGAGGAGTTGGAAATAGAGACGGATGTCCGTCACATATTCGAGACCTTAGGGTTTACAGGTTTGTACCGGTTGAGGAAACACACGTACCCTTTCCTTACCCTAGAATTCATGAGTTCCTTTAACTATGACCCAGCGGGTCAAACTGTTGAGTTTAGGTTGATGAATACCAGCTTTCTGTTGACCATGGACCTGTTTGCCTCTCACCTTGGGTTGGCCAAGCCTCCCAAGGGCTCCATTACCGACATTCCAGCTGAGTGCGGCGTTTGCCGCCTAATGCCTTGTGTGACTGGGAAGCAAGCTCCCACCTCGAGCAATATGCTGATTAATGATGTTCAGCATATCACCTTGAGGGTCTTTCTCCGTTCTCTCTCGAACCTTCTCTATGACCGAAAGGATATTAGTAAGTTGAATAACCATGAGGTCTTGCTTTTGATGTCGTACCTCAATCCGGAGCGGGCCAAGAAAGTGGTCTTTAATGCTCCTTCCATAGTTTGTGCTGCTCTTGCCTTGATGGCTTCTTCTCCTTCTCGATACTTGAGCTGTGGTGCTATTGCCACTCGGTTAGCCGAAAAGCTAACCTCTTTTGAGGCATCTTCGGCATACGTGCCTCTAGTTACCCCTGTGCCTACCATGGATCGTGAGTACTATCTCGACCTGAAATGGTTGAGGACCTTGGCTGATGGTAGCTTGGCATGGAGGGTGTATGGGATGAGCTGGATGAAGATCCCAGCTCCAGAGCACCTCCCAGCCACGGAGCCCTTGGAGCCGGCAGTGGTGACTGTAGATGTGGAAGATGAGGAGGAGGAGGAGGAGGAGGAGGATGAGGACACACCCCGCCAGCTGCAGACCTATCTCATCGACGGCGACATTCTCGATGAGATGCCGGAGCCGACGAAAGGTGAGAATGCGGGAGTTCGGGTGGTGGAGAGACCCAGAGTGGTGAGGGGACCCCGACGAGTGAGGGAGAGGGCCCCGGAGGCCAGGCCACAGCCGATGGCACCACCACAGCAGCAGCAGCCGTTCCCATGCTACCCATACCTTGACACCCCGGAGACGCGATCCGATTACAGCGGCGGAGAGAGTGTCATCTACCTTGACACTCCGGAACATGCACGAGGTGGCGTACACTCGGGGATAGGGACCGAGGGACCGCATCCATCCAGTGGGTGGCGTTGGGAATTACTCGGGGTTTTCCATTCCTACGGGGTGGAACGATCGACATGGGGAGCACCTCGGTCCTTTCCTTATGGAGGCTTGACGCCTTGGTACGTGGGCCGGGAGCGGGAGCGGGGGTGATGCGGGAGTAGGTTCATCCGGAGGTGGTGGTGGTGATGATGAGGTGATGTTCGAGCGGCGGCAGCGGGGGAGTGATACTCCTTGTTTTATCTTCGTTCGTGATTGTTAGTGGTAGTTGTTGTTGGTAGCGTGGTTGGATTTTCAGTTGTTTTAGTTGAGACTTTATTTATGAACTTGTATTGTTAGGCCATAAGGCCGGATTTACTACTTTTACCTTTGACAGGATGATGGAGAGTCGGGGCATCGGCCCGGCTTTTATGTGACAATCATGTCTATATATGTTGGTCTATGACGAGTTGTGTAGGGTATTTAACTGCGGTACTCGACAGAGTAACCCACACTCTATCGAGTAGCTGCAGGAAGAAAAGAAAGGAAGCATTCTGATCTCGGGCTACTCGATCGAGTAGCCAAGACACTCGATCGAGTAGCATGGCACTCGATCGAGTACCGCTACATACTCGATCGAGTAGCACTGTTACAGGAGGTTTTTGAAAATTTAAAATGTTCAATTGTTTTATAATTACGATTTTAATGTTTAAAGTAGTTGTGAGTACGTAGTAACACCTTTGAACCGTTAATTTCATATGTTACAAGTCATGATTGAAGTTTTATAAGCGTATTTGTCACAATTAGCGAGGCGGTAATAATTTCTTGTTGCTTTTATTTTGTATGCGCCTTTTTACGATCTATTTATCGGAGTGGTAGCTTCTCGTACATTTGTGCTTACCATATTAATATATGTTATCAATCGGTGGCTAGTTATCCCGGTGACGTGTGTATGATTTTAATTTAACGAGTGTATAATTAGTGAGTAATGTCCATAATAAACAATACGGTTTTCTTTAATGATTAAGATACAAATAATAAGTAATACGCGTTGGTATTTGGGTGGTGAACTTCGGGGACGAAGTTCCTTTTTAGAGGGGAAGAGTAATGTCGCGGAATAAAAAGGTTGTTTTTGAATAATGTTTTGCATTGTTTATAACGTTGTCGGTAGTTGTTTAGAATGTTGTTGATGTTATGATCTGCTTTAGCTTAACGAGTTACCTTAGTCCTTTAAAGTGAGGGTGGTAGTATGTTTCAAAAGATGGTTATGATGGAATCACATTGCCAAATAACATGGCGGTAGTGGTCACACCACATGAAAGTTGATAGGAGATATGCTCTAAATTGACAATTTGATAGTTGTTGTGGTACGTTGGGAGATCATGAGTGACGATTCGCATTGCGCGTTGAATGTTTTATATATATATACAAAATAAAGGTCAACTGTGATTAAGCTTGCATGATAGTAATAAGAGTCTTTAGATGTATGTATAGACGGTGATGATGACGACATGGGGGGGGAAGTGATAATTCCAGAGAGTAGTGGGTTGAGCGGGAAAATGGATGAAGTCGTGTAGTTTTCGTGTCTCGAGCGGGAGATAGGTGAGGTGAACTTCGGGGACGAAGTTCTTTTTAAGGGGGGAAGATTGTAATACCCGTCCTTTTAGGGACCCTTTGACCATCGTTGACTGACCTTGGGAATGAGAATAGCCTTAGAGTTAGGTGCCGAGGTCATCTGGAGTTGAGTTGAAAGAGTGGTACTCGATAGAGTAGAGGCTACTCGATCGAGTAGTTAGGTTACTCGATCGAGTAGGGGGTTACTCGATCAAGTATGTTGGGTACTCGATCGAGTGCCCAGTTTCCAGCGAGGGTTATATATCGCGTTTTGTTAAATCCGCATATCACTTCCGCCACTTTCCTCCTATCCTTCAGTCGCCCCTTTCCTTTCCCTTTCACCTCAAAACCTCCATGGATGCCTCTTGAAGATCCTTATGCCTTAGGAGAGCGTCTCTTGAGTCGGGTAGCGGTCTTTTGCCTTGTCTCTCCCTAATAGGTATGTCATAATCATCATCCGTGCCTTTGTCTCTATGGTTAGGGTTTGCTTGTAGTAATAGATATTTGTATGGTGGTTATAGGCCTTGCTTGGTCGCTGGATATGTTATCTGTCAGCGTGGATTGGTTGCGGTTGCTTAAAGGTAGGTTCGCCTACTCAGTTGCTGTAGATCGTCTAGTGTGTCGGTCGTTGTGATAGTATTGTGGTTGCTTGACATAGTAATTGAATTGTGTTATGGTTGTGATTGTGATCGTTGTTGATGGCTCTCGAGGCGCGTCCTCGGCTGAGTGGAGTCACTTGCGGGAGTGGCTTCACGCCCTAGTTTCGCCCTTCGTGGAACCCGCCACGGAAGGGGATGTGCACATTAATGAGCAGGGTTATCGCTCGTATGATGAGCGGGGCTTAGGTGGGAATGGCTGCGGTCCCCCACTGGCAGGACTGGTCCAGTGGACAGTCAGTGATAGATTTGGTTGGATTGTTATGATTGTGGTTGAGTCTGATGTCGTTGTTTATGTTGTTGTTGTAGTTGCCGTTGCCTTATCTTGTCTCAGTACTGACCTTGTGTGGTTGTTTGTTTGTTGTGTGTCTGCCGTGATCCCTTATGGTGAGCAGTCGGTCTTAGCAGGTGTTTGTGTTGATGATAGCTGGAGTCCGGGCAGGGATGAGTCTTCACGACATACGATGGTCATAGCGAGTAGTCTTGAGTTGTACCTTGTATTGTATTTTGGTTTGAATCACTTGTAATATAACTTAATGGTTCTTTTGTTGACGTTTGATAATTACTTTCCTCGGGCAACCGAGATGGTAACGCCCTTATATGCTAAGGAAGGCCTAGTTAAGGCTCCTCTGAATATCGGGGTGTTACAAAGGCATTGTTTAAGAACCTTGGTATGAAACATTGTTACACCATGGACTATAAGACCTTTTCCGAACTCACACTTGAGTTCTTGAGCTCTTTTGAATTTCATAGGTCGAAAAGAGAAGGTTATATACATTTTTTTAACTTTTCGGTTGTTTAATAATGATCATAGATTGGACCTAGCGAAATTTGCTAACATTTTCCAATTGCCTCATCAAAACTTGGCCATTGAATCACCCGAGTCTTACAACCCGGTTATTACATGGAATTGCATTTCTCACTCCCCTTTTAAAGATTGGGACCATGTCCCTCACCAATACATTCACTACCCCGAAATTCGTTTTTGGCAAAGGTTTATGAAGTGGACATTCTTTGGGAGAAATGAGCCTCATTCGGTGAAGAAAATAGAGGTTGAGATTTTGGGTGCCTTTCTTAATGTCAATGGTGATGATAAATGGGGGATTAACATCCTTTACCACTTTGCGGTATATTTGACCAAGCAATGTAACCCGAAAAATAGTTCAATTGTCTTAGGAGGATTGGTTACTAAAATTGCTCAACACTTATGCCGCTTTAACCAAGAGACCACCAACTTGAGACCATTACTTATCACTAAGGAAAAGGGGGTTGGACTTGACTATGACTACTTCCTATCTTGCAATTGGTTTCGGGATTCTCATCCAAACATGGTTTGGAAAATTGGTAGACAAGACTCAATTAGTCTACCGGAAGAGAAGAAAGAAATAAAGGCCTTAGTCCAAACCAAGCCCTATCATGGGAGTGCCCATTTTACTCGACTTATTTATCACTTGCCTCTACAAGGTGAGGCACCTACCACCGTTGAGCGGCGTGAGAGAGGCCAACCCTCTCAAGCACGCAATTCCACCTCTAATCTAGAAATGATGGATATGATGCGAGACTTAAGCTTAAATATTAATACCATTCGTGATGACCAAAGACTTGCATTGCATCCCATATATGATCATTTTGCTAGGCAAGGAGTAGTTCGACCCGAGGGGCCACACCCTTCATTTTATACTTATCTCCCGGGTGGATTTTCTCCTCCTTCTCCCCCTTCTAACCATGATGTAGGTACTTTTACTACATATGCTCCCGGTCCAGATTTTTGTGGTTCGGATTATGGAGTTGAGGCACTTAATGGAGGGAGGGTACAGTGGCTATGGTGGCTATGGTGGTTATAGTAGTTATGGTGATGGACTTGGTAGTGGCCAAAACATTGGTGAATATGTCACTCCTCTCCAAGGGGATGATTATAGTGGAAGTGGTCATCAAGGTGAAGCGTCCGGAAGTGGTAGTGGTAAGAAGAAAGGACGGAAGGGGTTCAACTTTTGACCCTTTTCTTGAATGAATGATGAAAGAAAGAGTCCCCCGTATACATACTAGCTTGGGGGAGGCTAGCTAGTATAGTAAGTTTTCTTTGTTTTGTACTTTAGTTTATTTCCCGCAACCCATTAAATATGACCCCCTGTCCTTCTTGTTTATGTGCTTTGAGCCATTTTTATGGTTTAGTTGGGTAATTTAATTGTTGGCACATTGAAGACAATGTTGTGTTTAGCTTGAGGGGGATTGCATTTGCATTGTAGTATAGTTTGCATGTAGAAAAAAAAATTGAAAATTTTGAGAGAAATTGTGTGTTTTTGCTTGCTTTTAGCCTACTTTCCCCTCTAGCTTATCCTAATGATAGCTTATAGCTAATGATTTATTCTTATTTGATGAGATAATTGTTACATGGGAATTTCTTGACATAGTAGGTGGGAGATGGAAAATGAATCGAATAGGCTTGATCTAGACTACTGACAAGCTACAATATTGGTAAGGTAGAACCTCTTTGGACCAATGCATCCATATCTGGTCTCTCTTATGTGAGTGTAGGTCTCCTTATGGTGTGTGTTTCATCAAAACGCACAAGTATGATCTTGATTTCATCTCTTTATAAGCATGCATTCATATGTTGTTAGCATTTTGGAGCCATTCACATGATTAAATTTGTCTCTTTGAACCCCTTCACAAAATTGATCCCTAGCTACATATAAAATTGTCTGCCTTGTTGAGCTAGTAGCCTTGATTAGTTGTGTTTAGTCCTCATTTGGGATTTATTTTATCTTGAAATATCATTGTGAGCTTGGTCTTAATGCTCTTGAAGAAGAAATGAGAAAAGAGAAAAAAAAAATGAAAGAGAAAGAATTGAAAAAAAATGAAAAATGATTGATAAGAAAGAAAAGAAAAGAAGAAGAAAAATAGAATAGAAAAAAGAGCATGAAATGAAAAAAGAAGAAGTATGACTTGAAGAAGAGGTTGGTGTAAGAAAACTCTCATGTCTTATTCATATATTTTGGAAAGAATTCTTATGATTTGTATCAGAATTATTGGGTTAGTTTCTGGATTGAGCATCCTTTCATTTTGAATAGTTGCTACCTTAACTTAAGCTCCACATTTCCATAATTTATTTGTTCCCCTTTCTACCCATGTCTTTTATCCTTCTTCTTACCCATTTGGCTTCTTTTTCATGCTTGCATATGATTGTTTTTGGCTTGTAGTTTTGAAATGATTACCATATTAGATTGCGGGCACATTCTCATGAGTTGAGGATAAGTGAGTGTTTTCACACAAAAATGTCCTTTCACATACAAATGAGTTTGAGTGCATCGTGAGAGTCCATTAGTCAAAAGATCATGCAAGAGCTTAAAGGTTCATTCAAAGTCTTTCATGCTACGCCGTCGTGTAAATCTCATCTATGTTTTTGCATTATTCCTCATGCCCATGTTGTCTCGGGTTTTGAATCATTATGCTTAGCTTGTTTTAGGATATTGCAATTGATGGGATACGGTTTCTTGCTTGGGGATAAGCAAGGGTTTAGCTTGGGGGAGTTGGTGTGTTCATTTTATATATACTTTTACCCCTCATTTTAGCTCGGTTTTTATTGCATATCATACTTTAATTAGTATATTTGTGAGCTAATCTTGTGTTCTAGGTGTGTTGCTTTATTTTATCACATTTTGTAGGAATCTAAGCATTTAGAGGCTTTTTTCTATCACATTAGCAAACACCAAGTTCACTAAGCTAAGTGGAAGCAAGCATGATGACAATTGGAGCCCAGAACAAAGTAATGAAAGTAAGCCCAAAAAGTAATCCAAAGACCAAGTCAATTAGCATTCTTAGGATACTCTTTGGATGCTAAATATTACATTTAACCGGGTGATTAAGGAGGCTTAATGACGTTGCATGAGATTCCTTGGAGCATTTAATCAACAGATGAAGAAGTGTAGCCAGAAACCCATGCCCCCGATCGGGCTGGCAACCCCGATCAGGGTTGACCCCCTATTGGACTTTTACGTTATGCCCCTATTTTACTATAAATAGGGGCCTTAATCCGTCATTGTAGGATATTTTTTTCATACCTCTTCATACACTATTTCACTCTCTATTAGCTTTAAGCACAAAATTCTCTCTTAGTTTTCATCTTTTGTTTTAATATTGTTAAGCATTTGGTTGTTAAACATTTGGTTCTCATTATATTCAAGCTTTTGGTTCTCATATGTTCTTCCTTGCAAGTTTCTAATTCAAGTTCCATTTCCATTTCGGTAATTCTAATTATAGTTTATTAGTTTACATTTCTATTTTAGTTATCATATAATTTTATCATTAGTACTTTAGTTATATCACATAGTTTGTCATTACATTTTATGATTCACTATTTAGTTTATATCATTTCCATAATCATGTCTAGTATTTCATACAACATAGTTTGTAGTTTACATTTCAACATGAGTAGCTAAATTTTCTTAGTATAGGGACTAGGAAAGCATGCAATAACTAATATATGTAAAATGATAAATTAGGTTGATATAATATTGTCTAATTGTTTTTATCGCATGTTTGTATCGTCACGTTTAATCTTTGTTTAAAGGGCTTATTCATTGATTAAGTTTGTTAATTCGTTCTATAAGTTGAGAGGCACGGAATCGGATTAGACTAAGCATGTTTAGTAGGACGACCTAGTCATAAACGAGAGTTTCTCTAGGACCCGGTCTATGGTTGACACTAATATCGTGAGGTGAGTGCCTTTAAGCCTAAACAATTGACAATGTTATTATTTCCGAGTTTAACATGAACTTATATATTTTTACAATTGCATGTGTGACTCGACTCCCCTAGACTCCTTTAATCATATATTTTTATATCATTTTATTTTCTAATCATCAAACCAATCAACAAACCAAACCAAACATAATCGACCTTGATAGAAATCTTTTCATAGCATTTCATAGCGCAATTCTCGTCTCCTTGTGTTTGACTCCTATTACTACATTAATTTGTGTATAGGAAAATTATCTTTGTTAGGTGTGCGACTTAGCCTATCATAGGTGCGGGAGGTTGAGGCAGTTCGACAATAATACTGGTGTTAGTTCGGTTGGACGAAAAGGGTTGGCCGGCGAGATAGTACGCTTACACTCAGATTGTTTTTAACGGTGGCCAGTAGTACGTAGTGTTGTTGTTGGTCAGCATAGACGCGTAGTACATGGTTCATCATTCATGGTTGAATTTGTTTTTTTTTGTTCAATGTACTGTATGTGTATCAATGTAATCAATGTGTTAAAACACACTTGGTTGATGATGCCAAGTTTCATTGTTATTTAATTGTTTGTTTCTTAGTTATAATGTTTATAATTTGAAGCACTCAATGGATTTTCAAATATGGTTCAAGAGTAACCAAGTGGTGTTAGTCCAGTGGTAGCCGGGTTAAACCTTGAAGCTTGCATAAATGCAGGAGTTGAGAGGTCCCGGGTTCGACTATCAGTTGGGGCGATGATCACTTGGCCACTGCAGCCCCCGAAGGGGGTGGCTTACATGGTCCATGTGGTGGTGCGGGAATGCATGGACCCGGGGGGGATTCAACCCCCTCGTCATCAAAAAAATAATTGTTCAAGAATGATCAAGATGAAGTTAAGACAAAAAATCCCTTAACTTTAGTCAAATGTTGTAAACGAGTAAGTGTAACATTTTCAAATAGTCAAGTAACTACAAAACCATGCAACAGTGCTATGCACTATAGTTTCTGGTAGTACGAATGGGGAATTTTCATAAAAAAATATAAGTGTTCAAATCTCTACAAATCCCATATTTTCAAAGGTTTGAAAATTTAAATACAAAGTTTTGAAATCAAATCTGAAAAATAAGATCACAAATACCACAAGTCAAAACCTCTAGATTTGTGCATGTTACTTTTTACCAAAATGGAAGTTTGAAGTTGTCAAAGGTTTAAAATTAGAAATGATTTTTGCCATTTTGGTAAATTATCACATGTTGTATGCAACACCCCCTTCTAACCCGGCCAAGGTAACGGGAGGATAACCATTTCGGTTTCCCGGGGTGGTGAATCGGAGTTGCAATTAAGAAACATTTAACATAAATAAATTATTTAATGAATTACATAACCATAAATGAATAAAATGTGAACTATACAACTTGACTATCATTTATGTCATCTAACAACTATCCATGTACTCGACTCCAAGTCCAAGGCTCGTCCCATCTCCCGCGTGATACCAAAAATAACCTGTAAAAGACTGCTCCCCATATGATCGGAAATATCATATGGATCGACACAGACCAACTCGAAAATAGGTGATAATTTACACCGACACACAACATGTCAGTTTCAATAAATAAACATAAGACACACCGTGATAGATAAATATGCTAACATGCTAATGATATGAATGAGACAATATCACACAATCACCACGCCGGTACTGAGATACGCCAGACGTACCCACAACCACGGTGTCAGGGACACGCCCACGACACCATACCCCATAAACAGGTACTCAGAACACGCGCTAACCTAGTCTATCATTTAAGATAGCTTTTTTTATTCATACATGTGCATCACTATTATTGATTTGTTTTAGTTTTGAGAGGGAAAAAGGGAGAGAACTTTTCTTAATCAGTCCGTCTTCCTTGTGACGGAGGTATCCGTCACAAAGTTGCGACGGGTCGGATTGTACCAAATAGATGCAAAACGGTAGAGAAGTTATAACGTGTGTACTATACGACATTAATTACTGAGTGGACTCTGAGTATTAAAAAAACAATAAAAATATTTGTCTTCCTAAGACACCCTTTCTACCACATGATTCAAAAGTCACAACTAACCTACTCTTATCACATTTACCGTCACTTTCATCATTTCTCTTTCAACTTTTCCTACTTCTCTCACAAATTCATCTTCTCTCTCAAATTCTCCTACTTATTCATACAAATGAACCAAAATCCAAAATATTAACATTAAATTGGTAAGATGGTGGTGAAGAAATCAACTAAAATCCAAAACATTAACACAAATTTATCTTCTCTCTCAAATTTTCCTTCAGTTTATTTGTTTGTTTGTTTGTTTTTGTTTTGTTGGATTAAAATTTATTTATTTATGTCGGATGAGGCATTTTAATTTTCATTGATTTTTTTCAGTTTATTTGTTTTTTGTATTTTGATTTGATTTTTAGTTTTAAATTGATTTATTCATTTTGTTGTTGTTAGATGCTGAGAAAGTGGTGACAAATGAGCAGTCAAAGGCTCATTTTTGGTAAAAAAAAATGAGTTAAATTTAGGGTATGGCTCCTTTTGTATGAAATATGTGAGTATTTTTTTAGTTATTTGATAAGTCTGTATTGAGTAAAAAAAAGTACGTTAGATTTTGGATTTGTTGTTTGATAAATCTGTCTCGTGAGTTGATTTTTCGGGTTTTGGGTATTGGCTCCTTTTGTATGGAAAGTGTTTGCATAATATGCCAATATGTTGCCATTTTCAAAGAGGTAACATATAGAGAAATTCTACGAATATTTTTAGGAATATAGTGTGACTATGTGTTGTCCTCTTTATATAATTTCCTATTAATATAGGGGTCACACTCCAGAGATAACATAACTCGAGATGTTGAACACATAATTAACATGAATGTTATGGATTAATATTATGGTAACTTATTGAGAAAGAGTATGCACATAACTATTAGTGTACCGTTCAAAGAGTTAATACAAAAATGATTGACACACATGATCACATTAAATGCATATATGTTACCCATCATATAAAAGATTAAAAGGTAACATATTGTGAACTTCTACAAACATTATATAAATTTATACAAAGGACATGAACACCATATGTTCATGTTCACATACAAAAAGGACATGTTTATATTAATGCATCATATGTTACATATAAATTTTCGTTTTATTCACTCTATGTAACCATTTTATAAAATGTTTGATTTAATTGATTTTTTTTTTAAAATAATGACATATATGAATACAAATGGTGGGGTGAAAGTATGTGTTTAAAATGTTACCATCTTAGTCGGAAGACGTAACCATTTTAAAAAATGTTTACAAAATGTAACAATATTAGTGAGGGTATGTAATCATTATACAATATGTTTTATTAGAACTGAAAAAATCTTAAATTGGTAACATGTAAAATACAAATGGTAACAGATTGTACACTTTGGTACATTACTTAACATATACAATGTCATAGGTAATTCTTTTTTTTTTTTTAATGTTAACATATTAATACAAGATATGGACATAATTTTTAAAATATAGTGCCATAAGTAGTACACGAGAAATGACAACTTGTTTACATATTTATCCATTATGTTACCAATTTCAATTGTAATAGTTTGTGCAAAAATGATAACATTATTTAACATATAGAATGCCATAAGTAATTCACTTATTTAAATGTTAATATATTGAAAATAAGCTCCCAAAACACGAAACACAAGTCAGTTTTACATACAACTTAATTAACAACTGTTTTAATACAAACATCAAACATGTCCAAAATAAGTGCCTCAAAACACCAAATTACTATTTCTTGGCACCACCTCCACCGTTTGCAGCATCACCCACGGTTTTTTGACCTTTTCTGATTGTCATGAGTGTGTAGCTTTGGTTGTACTCGGGATCCTAAGTGGCAGGTTCACGTTCAGTTGTGGACTCATTTGGACATGAAATATCGAAATATATACATTCTGTCACCACGTAAATAAAACAATGTTACCATTATACAATTGGCAGAATTGGTCACAAACAGTTGATAATTGGTTATAGTTTATAGTAATCCATAACTTTGCCAAATAGTTCACCATGTTGATAATTTAACTTTATATGATACCATCTTCAGTAACATTTTCATTAATAATAATTAACAAAACTAGGCTATATTCACAAGTAGTAAAAAAATATATCATTTGTAACAAAATATGAAACCATCTCAATTTAGCAACATTGTCAAAGAAATTGGTCACAAATATACAATTCACAAGTATAAATTATCATCATATCGATATACTCCGTAATATGTTACCATATATGCATAAGTCATAAATGGTCACATATAGTTAAAATGTAATAGGATATGGAACATACCAAAATTAAAACACCAAAAAATCCGTAAAATTGAAAAAACCAAAATTAAAACAGCCAAAAATCCGAATTAACAACAAATCCTACTATGGCTCCTAGCATCCTATGCACATTCAAGCAAAAATTTCAATTATAATCAACAAAAAGTGAAGATTCTTCTTTTGTATAGATTTGATTGAACAAATTAAATAAATTAAGATTCTTCTTTGGGTTTTTTGTCAAACACAACCTTTAAATTTTTTTTTCTTCCAAACACCACCTTTAAAAAAAAAGTTTGTAAAACACAACCTTTGATAAATTTTGTTGTTGTCAAACACGACTTTTTGGCCGAAGGACTTAGCATTTTGCAATGGGGTAACTTTCAATCGATGTTTGGGATAGCAACCGATGTCGGTTTGAGGTGTTCTTAGACTCGTTAGAAAGGTAGAAATACAAGCTTTCCATGGGTTATCAACATGATGGTCAAAAGTGGCCTTATGTGGGGTCTATTATTGTGTAAAGTAAGGCTGGTCGGAGAGATTAGCGAGTGGTCGGTGATTTTTAGTGGGTCTTTTAAAGAGGTTGTGATGCTTTGTTTGGTCTGAAATTTGGTATGTAGGTAGCGGGGAGTGCAAGGTAGGTCTTAGTTGTGTTGTTTGTGGTGGTTGTTGGTTACAAGTGGTGGTTCGAGGGGAGTTAATTTGAAGGTAAAAAACATTCAAAAGAATGTCAAAGTAGGATTTCTTTTTTGTGGGTCAATTCACCCACCTCAAACCAGCACTTACAACAAACAACCACAAAAAACAACACAACTACAACCTACCTTACACTCCACGCTACCTACATACTAATTTTCAGACCAAACAAAGCATCATAACCTCTTTAAAAGACCCACTAAAAATTCCCAACCACCCGCTAATCTCTCCGACCAGCCTTACTTTACACATCAATAGACCCTACATAAGGCCGCCTTTGACCATCATATTGATAACCCCTTGAAAGCTTGTATTTCCACCTTTCCAACGAGTCCAAAAACGCCTCAAACCGACATCGTTTGCTATCTCAAACATCGACTGAAAGTTACCCCATTACAAAATGTTAAGTCCTTCGGCCAAAAAGTCGTGTTTGACAACAAAAATTTTATTAAAGGCTGTGTTTTACAAACTTGTTTTTTTAAAGGTGGTGTTTGGAAGAATTTTTTTTTGAAAGGTTGTGTTTGACAAAAAACCCTTCTTCTTTTGTATCGATTTTTTCATATCTTCAACAAATGTAAACAAAATAAATTAAAAATTTTCTTTTATATTGATTTTTTCATACCTTTAACAAATGTAATACTAGTTTGAATGCCCGTGCGTTGCAACGGGGTAATTAACTTATTTATAATGCCAAAAAAAAAAACTTTATAAGGTCTAATATTTACATTCTATGTCTTATGACTTGTTTACATTTTATTAAAATATCTCTTTCAAAAAAAATAAAAGATTAATATATACGTGGGTTAACTCTTATTTATAATTATATAATCACCCCACCTTATACTAATCTTTCGATGTGGGACAATTCTGCTATTTATAAGTAATATATTCACAAAACTTGGATTTTTTTCTGATGTGGGACAATTCTACTATTTATACGTAATATATATTCATCAAACCTGCATTGTTTTTCAATGTGGGACAAATAATATATTCAGAATTACACCATCTTTTTTGCACTTAGTTCGACATCCAACCAGATCTCGAATACCGAATACAGACAATTGGTACTCATTATATCTAATAGTTATATTTAAATTTAATAATATGATCAAGTACTCTCCATTAATATTTGTACGTTGTTTTTCTTCAAAAAAAATTTAACATAATTGAGATATGGAAATTTTCCGTGGTACCCCTTAATTTTGTCAGATTTTCCATGTTACCCCTACTTTTAAGAATCTGCCTATGGTACCCTTGAGGTTCCAATTTTTTGCCCATGGTACCCCCTAATGTAAAGGGACGTTATGTTTGATGCCGTGGCAATAAAATAACAATTAAAAAATAATACCCCATTTATTATTTTATTGGTACGGATATCTCTCTCTTTTAAATGAAAAATTAATTAACTATATCATTACAATATTAGAAATTTCTCATGGTAACCTTGAACTTTGATAGATTACACATGCTACCATGGACGTTTATTTTCTATTTTTTTTTATCATAATTAAAATATGTGCAAATGATATGATAGGAACCTATACTCTAATGATAGAATTTTTTTTAACACAATTCTAATTATATTATTTAAAAGTAGTATATTTACCACACCTATATTATTTTTCAATATGGGACATATAAAATCTATAGGTAGAAAATATAATGATATAATCTTTTAAGAACTCTCTAAGACAATACTTAAGAGACTCAAAAGATTTTGGGTTGATACCTAAGTTCCAAGGATGCCTACTATTTATAATCATAGAATCACCCACCTTATGCTATATTTCGATGTGAGAAAATTCTATTTTTTATATGTAGTATATTTATCACACCTATATTATTTTTCAATGTGAGACATATAACATACTATGAAATACATCATCTTTAATATGTGCAAATTATATGAAATCTATATATACTCTAATGATAGCATTTCTTACCATGAATCTAATTTTTTACCGACATTATTTTGCGAAATGAAATGTAAAAGTTTTTATATAAAAATTAGAAACATCACTTGAATATAAAATAAGAAATACAGAGTATATATTATAATAACTAAAAGATTTTCCAAAGATTAACTTAAGTAAGAAATCATTATTGTAGAGACAGTAATACAAACTCTTTTAAGAGCTCTCTGTGGCAATACTTAAGAGAATCAAAAGATTTTGGGTTATGACTTCTATTTATAATCATAAGATCACCCTGCCTTATGGTAATCTTCCGATGTCGGTCAATTCTAATATTTATACATAGTATATTGACCACACTTACATTACTTTTCAATGTAGGACAAATAACATACTAAGTACACCATTTTTTATGCACCTACTTTTACATCAACCCGATTTAATAATGAGAAAATACAATACAATATAATCTACACTCTAATGATAACATTTTTTTGTCACAATCTAATTATA
This sequence comes from Silene latifolia, assembly GCF_048544455.1. Taxonomy (NCBI): domain Eukaryota; kingdom Viridiplantae; phylum Streptophyta; class Magnoliopsida; order Caryophyllales; family Caryophyllaceae; genus Silene; species Silene latifolia. Next base: position 38,923,293 of record NC_133533.1, read on the forward strand.
TAATTTTCATACGATACTTATTTGTCAAATGAAATATAAAGTTTTGATATCAAAATTATAAACATCACTTTTATATAATATAGAAAATGTATATATATGGGACAGTTCTATTATTTATACATAATATATTCACCACACCTACATTATTTTTCAATGTGGGACATATAACATACTAAAAAGTACATATCTTTTATATTTATAGAATGAACTTATGGGGTGGGAGGGGATGAACAGATGCTAGCCTATTGTATTTCGTATACTTTGCTTGCCCTAGAATTTTTGTATCTTTAGGTTATTGTATTACCTCTTCTATATATCTACGTTATTGTTAATTAATGAAATACACACCAATTACACAACTTCTACATATTTAACTAACTCGTGGTCTCGTGGACCGGTTATCTAGCTCACTTCTACACAACTTCTACATATTGTATTACTTGTAATATTTTGTAATAGTTTAATGATGAACAATTGTATGTGTAATTCTAAATAATTAGTATTGCTCCTTATTGTTATAGTGTAATGAGACGATGATTGAATGAAATGTTCTTCTATTTTACCTTAATATTTTGGGTTAATAGTTAAGTTTCAAGGATGCCTCCTATTTATATTTATAGAATCACCTTACCGTATGCTATTATTTCAATGTGAGATACATAATTTAATTATTTAGACGTATTATGTTCATCATGCCTACATAATTTTTCAATGTGAAAGATATAACATACCAATAAATACATGTCTCTTCTTAAAAAAACCACTATTGTATACATATTATTTTTCTTTGAAGGTAAAATCACTTAATCTCGATCATTAGATAGAAATCTCTATATCGTAAATATATCGACTCATTAACGCTCTATTACTGCATTTAGAAGACAACCATTAGTAAAAATTTTTCTTTTTATTTTTTTATATCATATCGTAGATAATGATAGAAAATCTTAAGAGCTCTTTAAAACAATGTTTATGAGACTCAAAAAATTTTGGGTGGATACATAAGTTCCAAATATGCCTCCTATTTATAATCATAGGATCACATCAACTTATATTAATCTTTCAATGTGGGACAATTCTACTATTTATATGCAGTATATTCACCACACCTACTTATTTTCAATGTGGGACAAAACGTACTAAAAAGTACACAATTTTACGTATTAAGAAGTACACAATCTTTAATATGTGCAAATAATATGAAATCTATACTCTAATGATAGCATTTTTTACCACAAAGCTAATTATATTATTTTCATAATTTTTTTAACGATATTTTGTTACCAAATGAAATGTAAAAGTTTGATATAAAAATTGGAAATATCACTTGAATATAATTTAGGAAATATACATATTATAATAATTAAAAGATTTTCCACTTTATTTTTTACATCAAAAATTATACTTTCCTAAATTGATTTTTGATGATGTGGACGCTCTAAGATCGCTCGAAAAAACTCTCTTTTATATATATATATATATAGATAGATATATAGACTTTGGTGTATGCATTTTAATAGTAATGCTAACAATAAAAATAAGAATACCTTTTAGATGGGGTAAAGTAGTCATCGTCTTCCTTGCCATCAGAATGTTGGTTTTTGACTGAAGAATAGATGAAGATGAAGAGGATGATAAGTTGAAGATGAAAGGGAACCTATTTGTATTTTTAGGAATGTTATTTGTGTTATTGGAAAAAGAAAGTTAAAGGGAGGAATTAGGGAGGATGATGAACTTTGAATGAGGAAAAATAGCAAATAATGAAGTATCAAATTTAGCTGATGGATTGAGAAATCAATCGTTAGTTTGTGTTGTGTTTTTGTGTTTAATGTGTTAAAATAATGGGTTAGAAAATCAAGAGTGATTAAAATAATGTAATAAAGTACACACCTACACAAGTACTATGCAACCTACAAAAAACAATCCATCAATTCACATCAACACTATTCGACCCATTTGCTTAAAGGTTGGTGTACTATTCGACCCGTCGCAAGCTTGCGACGGGTATCTGCGTCACAAACAAGAATTTGTGTTTCTTACTTGGTTTTTAAGATGAAGGGTAAAATTAGAACGTCACAGGTAAAATGTGGAGAATTGAGTAAAATCTTGTGCGAGATTTAACAAACACGATAATAAAAATGCCTTCATAATTTTCATAAAACCAAAAAATGCCTTTTCCGTACATTTTTTTGGTCTTATCCTTACTTAAAAGCTGCTTCCGTTTCTTTTCATCTGCAAACCCTCGGTCTCTACTCAGACTACTCTGCTTTACTCATTTTTCCACACAGCAAAGGAATGGAAATTTCCTCCATAATTTCACCGGAGATTCACCTCAAAATAGAATCCTTTTGGCCGGAGATTCTCAAGAGAGTTCCAACTAAACAACTAGGAATTTGCATGTGCGTGTCAAAAAAATGGAACTCACTTATCACTTCTCCGTCTTTCATTTCTTCTCATAACATCTTCCTTTCAAAATCCCAAAAATTCAATCAAAGTTCCAATCTTTTTGTTCTTAGAACATTTTCCATTAAAAACCGACAAAAACCCTTGAAGGAATTGTACCACATTTGCTTCGATGGTGATAAATCAAAGAATCAAACCCTAGAAACCCTAATTGAGAAGAGTGTTCTGTGTCCTTTCAAGACTGCAATTATTGGGCTACAGTTTAGGTTTGTTGGGTCAGTTAATGGTGTTATTTTCTTATCAGATGATTACCTTTGTAATACTTATAATTATATTTTATGGAATCCTCTTTTGAGTTGTTTTATCCAGTTGCCTAAACCCAGAGCTTGTTTTGATACAATTGGGCCTTATATGCATGTTTCTGGGATTGGGTATGATGATGAAGTTGATGACTTTAAGGTTATTAGACTTGTGTATCCATCAAGGAGTGATGGGTTGGATGAAATCCCGCCTCGAGCTGAGTTGTACTAGGTTAAGGAAGGGAAATGGAGGTGGGTTAAAGCTGATAATGTGGAGTATTGTCCTATAGATAATGAGTGGTCACAGTGTTTTGTGAGAGAGAGTATTCATTGGGTTGCTTACGAGAGGCGAAGTGAGGAGGAGGGTAGTGGTCATAAGAGTACTTTACTGTTGTTGTTTAATGTTGTGAAGGAGAAGTTTCAAATGATGAAATTACCTTTGGAGTTGAGGGAGTTTTGTCCATTAGGTCTTAGGGTTTCAGAGTGTCGAGGGTTGTTGTGTGTGAATCACTATGTTATGACCAATATGTTGGTTGGAGAATTGGTGCAGTATAATTTGTGGGTTAAGAAGGAGTATAACAATGGCGGGTCTTGGAGTAAGGTTGCTAGTATTGATCTTAGGGGGAGTTTACAGAAGGGTATTTACTGGAGGAGGAATGGAGAGTTGCTCTTTTCGAGTAAGGATGAGGAGCTTGTGTCTTATGATATCGAAACTGGCAATGTGGCTACGCTTGCACCGGGGAATGCTGTTCGTTATGATGCGTGTTCTTTTGTTGAGAGTCTGGCTTTCTTGAACAAGGATTGCAAGAATAGAAGGTACCACATGGGTTGTTCTTTGTGTTGATTTTAGCCGCTTGTATGCTTTTGTTTGTCAATTTGACTTGTCTGTAATATAAGGAAGTTAATTTGAGTCATGGTTACCGAATTCGCTCGGTGCCCTGCGAATCGCGAATTGCTAAAAGCGAATTCTATCATGTTGCTTATTAAAAATACATATAACACACATTCTATAGGAGCGAATTGCGAATTGGTAAAGACGTATTCATAGCGAATTCGGTAACCATGATTTGAGTATTTGTTATAGGACTTGGTGTTTCTAAATATTGTCTTATGTTTTATATTATGTACATGGTATATGTGGCTTTCTGGCAGGACTCGAAGAATATGAGGTAGATTATTATAAAAGCTTTTTCATTTGGGTTGAGGACTATTTGAACTTAGGACTATGTTAAGGCCAACACGAGTTGTCAGACTTGGCCATTTTGTGGAAATTTTGAGGTTTTGAGCCTTTTTGAGTGTCTTAATAATCACCTAGAATGTAGGACACGCGACACATTACACACTTCTGTTATCTGGCTGTAGGATTAGAATAGGAGAGACGTCGATATATGGGGGTTTCTTCATGCTGTTGTTTTCATGTTATTTATGCCCAAGCTATGTTACCTTGGCATAGCTACAACTGCTACAAGTGCCACGCTCGAGATGGTGTCTAATAGTCTGTCTATTCTGTGAAATGTTTCATAATTTGGTGTGTGGGAGTGATGTATCATCGTATGCACGACACACGCGCACCCAACCCCAATGTGAAGTGCCAAAGTAATGCCATAGTTAGTAGTTTGCCGATTTGTCCATTTTGCACATATATACAATATACTCCTTACCTTGTTTTCTTATGTGCTATATTGACCTCTAATTGACTTTAGTACGTCGACTGTAGATTGTTTCATTTCACATAAGCTGGTGGAACACTGCTATTCCTGGTTTTATGCTTTTGCTAGGACTAATGTCCTGCTATGAGTGTGTTCTAAAGCTGCAGTGTAATTCCGAAGCAAACGATGAAAAATATGCTTGGATTCTTTCTATGCTATGTTGCTATGTTATGACTGGTGACTATTGTGAATGTTGTTGTAGGAGATATATCTCGGAGGAAAATGATGAGAATGACAGCAGTGATAATGATGATGAGGAACTTATTACACGGGGAAGACCTGGAATTGAGTATGATACCCTTCTTTACCTGAAAATTGTTTACTTAGTTATTGTCGATGAATGCATGGACATTCCTCAAAGTCTGAAGATTATATATATAATATGTGTTCTCCTTTATGAAAAACTTTATCCGTGTTATTCATGGTATTAATAGATCTATATTTAGGCATATCATTTTATTTATGGCACAACGACCAAGCGACAATCGATTTTGTGATGAAGTATCAAACATAGATTTAATATAGTAGTAAGATCTCCTTTTGTTTATTAACCCGAGCCTCTATTAAACTAGATCTATCCGCAGTTTACCAATTGATCTCCAAATTCATATTTTCCGTGTTATTAGGCCTTGACACAATAGATACCTGACCAATATGTCCGATAAAAACAAGCCCCGATAAAACATGTCATTGTTATGTACTGTTGTGATTACTGGGACCGTGTTCAATGATGTCATAGAATTTACTACCATGTCCATTTCATTCTTGTATCAAATAATTAATACCATTTGAGTTCTTTTAAATTGATTACGGGACAATTTATGATGCTTTTTTGTGAAACAATTAATCGTATAATTATGTCATTAACTCTGAAATCCTTTGCAGAAAAATGGGGAAATTCTTCTATCGCATGAATCAGCTGAAGAAATTCCGCCGAGAGTTCTAGTTTGCTTATAATCTTCGGCCAGTGCTGCTAGATCAGGCTAATTATTTCGATATGTAACTAAACATCGTCTTGTGATGCCAAGGGATTACCCTTTACCCTACTGGATTCGAACCAAAACCATGTCCTCTTTTGTTAATTTCGCTGTTAAAACATCGATGCTTTCTGTACTAAATGTGAGTAACCTATGCAATATTTCCATGCAGCTAATGGTGCAAAATTTCTTTGGTTTTTTTCTTTTGGCAGGGAATCCCAGGAGACAATTTTCTGCTCCTTCAATGACATTTTCAATGTTTGGGTTCGTTTTGGCAATTATCGTTTACTCAAAAATTTAAATGTCTCGTCCATATTTACTACTAAATCTATTAATATCAGTATAGGCGACCGTTTAGTTGGTAACCGTTTTCACGATTGACGTGATATTGAGATGTTGGCCCGAAACTTTTCTGTTTTTCTTGAACTATTTTACTGAGTATCAAGTAATGGCTAAGTTTACGACTTTTATCGAGTTATTTACCAATTTCATGGTAATTTGTTTAAAATTCATCCTACAGGGAAATGACGATTCTTGTAGTGCGTTATGACTTTAAACTTCAATGTTAACACATTCTTGTAGTCGGTTCGGTTTTAGCATAGTTTTAATTTGGATGCGGATGGACTATGTCAGTGGTTCTCTTTTGACAGTCTGTCTGAGGCAAGGTTACTGGATTCACTCAGACCCTTGTCGAATCACAAATTAGTTTACACGCATTACGTATCCAAATTACGTTGCACTATGGTGTTTGTTTATTTACTGCAAGAGCAGAAACTGTATTCCTTTGGTTTGCATATATGCCTATTTAAAATCTTTTTTTTCCCTTCTCAAAACCACTTTCGACAAAATCTTTCGAAGAGACTCTTTGAGGTCCAAGGTAGTTTTGAAAGATGCACTAACTTCATAAGCCAAGTTGTACTTCCTTAATTTTATTAGATTGTTATCATTTTGTCAAATCCCTCGTACAAAAAAGTCAAAATGTTTACAATTGATTGGTATGGTGGGAGTATGAGTTTTCGGTGAGCAGCTTCGTCTTCCAATGTCTGAGATATATACTTTTGCAACAGGAGTTGAGATATGGGAATTTATAATGACAATCCAAGAAAGAAGTTCCCTAAGCCAAAATAAAAAAAAAATAAAATCAAAACATAGCATTCTGTTTTGATGTCAGAATTATGGTCATTTTGTTTGCTCCATATCTGGAGTTTTATCAGGTCAATTTTTGTGTTCTTTATACGCATAAATTCTTGAAAAAGGCCTCTTTCATATGGATTTGGAATAAACAAGTTTCATTGAGTATATTTGTCACAATCAAGCTCCAAAGACTGTCACTCAGAATGCAATTCGTTCCCTGACAGGTGACCTGTCAACACTCAAGGATTGATAACTCGAGATTTACATATTTATCTATGGGTGATTCTTTTTGTATATGAAAGCTAACATATTTAGTTTTAATTTGAGCTATTATGGGAAATTATACTCAATCTGAGGCAGGAGATATGATGCATCAAAGTTTCTGCTGTTGCACAGGAAAACTGCTGAACATTCAATCCTAACCTGAACTTACTCAAAGCCTATATCTCTCAATCCAGGTCATGTTCTTGCATTATTCCAATTGGAGATGGAATCCAACTCATTTAGCTTCATTTTGGCTACTCATGGGTTTCCTACTTTTACGTTACCCCGAATTTAGGGCATCTGCAAGATGCCCCTGGTTGCTGAACTGTTACAGCACATGTCATGAGTGACCTGCTATCACTCAAAGCTCAATATCTCACGATCTAGGTCATATTTTCAGACGATTCTTGTTGGATGAGATATCTAACATCAATATCTTCAAAATGAGCTATAATGAGCATCATAATTCATTCTGAGCTAAGAGATATAAACGCTGCAAGTCAGACCTGAGTTCAGAATGCTATGGCAAATGACCAAGGATGGGGGAGTGCTGTTGGACTTATTACATGGTGATATATGGCAGGTATTCCATGTTTCTGCCATTGATGATCCAATTAACTCCAAACAACTCATAATTTTTTGATTAAACATTTTTGATACATGATGCTGCTGGAGCTTTCCCAGTGGTATAATCTTATGAGCTGAGCTATATTCGCACCTCGGCTTTGGAATCTAGAAGAGTGAAAGTTTCAGTTATGTGACAACTTACTGTACTGCATAAGTACATAGTATAAATTCTTGCCTCTATCTCAACGTATTCTTAAGAATCTTCTATTCTTTCGCTTGGTCTGAGACGCTAAGCCAGGCACATTGCTTTCTTGTCATGCCATCGCTATCTTATCGCCTTCACTTTGGAACCTAGAAGAGTGAAAAACATTGTTGCCTTCATCACTATATGTGACAGTACTTGATTGTGTACACACTAGAACACAGTGTAAACATCACTATATATATTGTGAGAACGATGAAGGGAATTAGAGAACACAACTCGAAATTATCATATATGAACATCGACTCCCTTTTTATGAAATTGATGACATATAACCTACAGGCGACAACCACCGTGAGTTGTGTGACAGTAGCGCGTCTTGTTACTTTGACAAAACTAAAATTTACTTGTTTTCAAATTTCAGGGGTGCAGCTCTCCCATGTACCCCTTCTAAATTCGTCATTGACCACTGTCAACCGTAAAAGAGATAATTCTGAGTAATATCCAAGGGTCATTAAAATTACGAGTTATTATGACTACTGTTTACGATAGCATTGTATATTTGTATGTCATCATCTTTAGACTAGCAAAAATATCATGCTCCGACTCCCCTCTCAGCCTCTTACAGTTTTCAACACCAATACCAAGTTACCAAAATACCAGCTGTACAGCCTCCCACAATGACTCTTCCATTTAAACACAGACGGGTTGCCCTTGGGCATAAGTTAGCAGGAGGGAGACTAGCAGAAGCAGTCATCACGGATTACTGGTAGTAGGACCAGGGGTTGCTAATTTAATCAAAGTAGTAATTAAGGATGACTAATGATAATTAGATTTAATTTTGTACGGAGTATATGACTAAGACTACTTTGTTTATGACAAAAGACTTTCAAAGTTGGATTTTAGTGTCGGCATTGATTGAGATTGGCATTTGGTAGGGTATGTGACAAATGTTCTGCAATATGAAAATCTATGATGGTTGCTCAACGTGCACTGCCTAAATATCTATTGAGTGATATGGAAAATTTTCTACCTCCATTTGGCAATATTCTTTTGGATTCTTGTTATATTTTGTCAAGTTCTTAATAATAAAGTGGATGAAAAATAAGACAATAAAATGACCGGGACGGAGTGAGTAATAAAAGATCAATCACACTGGATCCATCTCGGATTCTGTCATAGTTCAAGTCTCTTGATCGAAAGTACCATTTTATGTAAAAGCTTCCGAGCCCTTGGCTTGTCCTTTAAGCCAATTGATGGATATTGTTACAATTAGTCTTACTTAAGACGGATGATATCCGTTTTAAGTGTAAAACGGATCAGGTCAATACCAAATTGTGTGGAAATGGGTAAAAGTAGACCTATGGACTAATTGCATGCAGACTGAGGTGGAAGGTAGCTGTGTAGTATGAAAAAGTGAGATTTGACTAAAGAGAAAATGAAAGAAAATGTTTGCAATAAATAAATCTTTTATTTTCACATTACCAATACAACACTCATACATCTCAAAAACCAAGTGTCATAAAAGAGCAGTTACCATACCATTTTCAAAATCATTTATTCTCCTCCGATTTTTATTTCATCCAAAAATCATCACAATATATTTTCCTCCACCAAAATCATCTTTTCGTCTCATCCCTATTAAAATCATCTTTAATCATCACATAAATATGGTAAGAAAGACTATGATAAAGAGGATACACGCAAAGAAAAAGGAGAAGACACTACATGTACTGGATGAAAATGTTGAAGATATTTTTTAATTTTTGGTTTTGTTTTGTAAAATTGTCAAATTTAAGATTTATTTTCCTCCACCGAAAACATATGCATCTCGCCCCATTATTTGATTAAGCTAGTTTTAAATTTGCATTTTTTTTATTAAATTTTCAGATTTAAAATTGTTAATTTGTGTTAACCCATTTTGAAACTATGAAAGCAACTAAGAGGATGAGAAGATGAAAGCAATAAGAGAAAAAAGAAGGTGACACAATAGATGAAGGAGGACAAACAAAGAATGCAGTGTCACCACTTGAAGTCCATTTGTATATATATTAGCAAGAAATGTAAACAAATTGATATGGTAACATATCATTCGATTATTGTTATATAGGTTGTGATGCTAAGATATCAATCCTTTTGATGAAAGTCATATATTAGTAATATATTTTGTGAAAATGATAGTCTAATTAATGTGGTAACATATGTGATAATAATGGTAACATACGATTCATCATTCTTTTGTGAAATTCCATAAGAGTAACATCATAAATTTAAGGGTTGTGCTTTTTCACATACGCATTTTACTCTTTTACATACGCTTTTTACGATTTTACCCTTGTTATTTTTTTCACTCCTAACTCAAAAAGTGATTTTATCCACCCTTCACCTCATTTCACCACCGACGTTCGTCGGTCGTCTCTCCGGCGAACCTGGCTACGACCAACCGTACTGCCCCGCTCCCCCTGATCCGACCACCCCAGCCCCAGCCATGGAAGACCTCGGACAGAACCATGAAAATTCAGCACATTTTGTATCGCTCAATGCACTCATTAGCAACGCCATTGTTCAAATTTGCAACATTAATTTGGGATATATCATTAATTATTTGCCTCTTGTAAAGATTTAAACTCCATTTTCCGCATTCATGGCCGTTTATAAGTCCTAGGCATAGCCCATTATAATTCAACAAATTCCCATTTAATTAACACTTGTTCATCGCACCAAAGATGTGTTCGTGCTTAGTTTTTGATTTTATTATAAACTTAGGTGTAGTTTTGTGTAACTCCATGATTAAAGTTTATCTTAATTAACTAATTAGAAAAACTTAGGGTCAATGGTTCCAATCTTTGAGCATTTAGATTAGATTTTAGGGTAAAAGATTGATATAAGAGGTAATTTGGTTATATTTAGGTAAAAGGGTATTATAATAGGTAAAAGGGTATTGTATGGAAAGTTAATGAAAAAATGTATGTGAAAGAGTAAAGTTCGTATGTGAAAAAGTAATTCCGAAATTTAAATGGTAACAAAGTACATTAAAGTGATTGAATGTTGGCCGTATTGATTAAATTAGACAATCTAAAATACTTACATAGTTCAATAAAATGGTAACATATAATGTCAAGGGTAACATATCATTCGAAAATGGTAACATAGTATGTAATGCTGAGATCTAGGTAGCACGGACACTTCTCCTAATCAGCCGTCCCGTGTCCGACACCGTGTCGGACACCGACACTCCTCGGACACACGTCGAAACGTGTCGGACACCTATAAAGCCGTGTCTAACTTTCTACATTTATTCGGGCACGTGTCTGACGCGTGTCCATGGTATTTCGGCCGTGTCCAACGCGTGTCCATGACATTTGGACATCATTTGGGGTGAATGATGTTCTTTAAACGTGAAATGAGCTGTCGAAAGAGATTGATTAAAAGATTCGTTTGGATGTTAATGAAAATGAGTTATAATCAAGGGCAAGTTTTAGCTTCACTTATTTAAATTTAATTTCAAATACTTTTATAAAAATAAAATCGAACGTTTATAATTATAAAATATATATTTTATTAAATTTAAATAACGTGTCCCGTGTCCTAAATTTTAAGGGATGCCGTGTCACGTGTTCGTGTCGTGTCCGTGTCCAGTGTCCGTGTCCGTTTTGGTGCTACCTAGGCTGAGATCCCCGAGAAATAGAAAAAATAATATATATTCTAATGACATTTTATAAATATGTATTGGTTTGTAAAAAAAAAATATGTATTGGTAACATATTTTGTAAAAATGGTAACAAACTATATATGGTGATATTGTTACATATTAGGAAATGACATTGTGATTATACTGACATTAAAATTATACCGTATGAGATGATGTTATAGTACACCGCATGTGATAACATATGTGATATTAATGGTAACATATTACCGGTTCATGTTATAATAATTCTTTGGGTGGAATTCTTAATTCCAAAATGGTTATATAGTAAATTGAAATGGTTACAAAGTACATTGAAATGCTGACATGATGTGACGAAATGATTTAATATTATGCAGTCTTGATTAAATTATACGATTTGAAAAACTACACATTCTAATGAAATGGTAACATATATAATATTATGGCGCAATCATCATCGTTATCATCCAAATTAATGGAATATTTATAGGTCTCGCTGTCGTAGTTGTTAGTTAGTTACGATGAACCAGGTTTTTTTTACATCTTTCAAATAGTGAATGCAAATGATGAAAGAAAAATTTCTTAGTATAAAAATGATGAATTGAAAATGGAGAGCAATGAGAAAGAAGAACAATGGAGAATGACAAAATATGATGGAAGATGAAGAATAATGGAGAACAGTAGGACAAATGAGATGAGATGATAAGTTGGCTATTCTCCTGCAAACACAATTAATGTCTTGTTAAAAGTAAATGACTAGACTATATTAAATAATAATATGTAGGTGTACTCTCAATCCTACCTACAACAGTTCAACGTCACACCCCCACATGGCCACATGCTACATAATACAAATTTAACCCATTTACACACAAAATGGTACCTATCCAACCTGTCTCACACTTCAGACTGATACCTTCCGCCTGAAATGAGAATTTGTAATTGTTATGGGAAAAATTTCATAATTTCTACCTAGATGACGTGGCATGGTGTGAGTGGATAAGATTTGGAGGAAGAGATTGATGATATGGGAAGATGGGGCCAACAATGTATTTAGTGGGAAAAATATAAATATCTTCTTTGGCAAGGTTTGAACAAGTCAAACAAGGAATCTTTAGCATAATGAGTAAATGGTGAAATAAATGGGTCAACAGCCGTTACCTATTATTTGGGGATTGAAGGCTGAAAATCAATAGCAGATCCTGATTCGGAAGAACCTGGACGCAGATGCAAGAAAGGAGCATTCAATTGAAAAAGTCAATAATGGCTAGTCTTAAGGGGAGCATTTAGTGGAGAATTTAAAGGAGTATTTAATGGGGCATTGAATGAGTCAAACAACCACCTCCTATTTTGGTGTAACCGACGCAGGAATTCAGGAGCAGAAGCTGAGAGAATGTTGTTGACTCAAACCCTAGCATTCAACCACTATATAAAGGAGAGCAAAGGCAAACTAAAGGGGACCTCATTCTATCACCAAGACATCGACAAAAAAACTCTTAACATTCGATAAACAATTCACTAGCCAATCTCCATTGTATTTCCTCTTTTTCGTATTTCCGCCTCGATTATAGTGCCAAATTGGTGGGATTCTGACTCCCTCCGCGGTTGTTCCCACATCGGGTTTTCCGCGTCAGCAAAATCTCGCGTGTCATTCTTTTATTTTGCCGTACATACGCTCGTTAAATTAGTTTTACTCGCATCATCGTTGGCCATAGATTAATCACTATCACTCACTAAATTAAATCAATAGTCGGTAAATTTTTACCAAAACATTAATATTATTATAAGCACACTTAAATACTTGATGATATAAAAAAAGGACCACTTATAAAAGTATTTATGATATTTAATGTCCCATATGTCCTACCGAAATAAAATGGTAATAATGTTCCATATATGCATATCACTGTAATAATATGAGTACTAACATAATTACTTAAAGAGAGTTTTCAAATATCTGGTATGGTACAAATTTCTGTTTAAGATGCATATATCTGTCTTAAACTTAAAACAAGTTAAATAGGATGAATAAGACAAAAGAAGAGTATTGATAACTGCTTTATTAACCCGTATTTCATACAATAATCCTTTGTTTATTCCTCATTTGTATGCATAATATGTGATTATTTACATTCATATCTCTTAAAATGCATAAAACTCGTCACCTTGATACTTGGTTCGATTTTGCTTGTTTTTATTGCTTTTGTAGGTGACATGAAAGCCCAACAAAGCTTGACAGCGGCCCACGAACCAACCACAAGACCCATGGCCCAACAATAGAAGGAGGATGACTAGAAATGAAACAAAACCCAAAGAAGTACATGAAGTGTGCATCCGACCATTCGTTACCCATCTCATCTCCTATCGGGAAGGCCACGCCGTGCGGATCCGGTTGTGCCTCCCTCAAGTCCACCGTGCGCAATTTTAGTTTTATGCACAACTTTCTGCTCCCAAAGCGACTCACTTTACTTGTTTTGTAACCTACAATAAGTACCTAAAACCCAAATATTTTATCTCTCGACCTCACTTATTAACATTTTAGATAGAAAAACTCAATTTATTTCCTTGTAAACTTCATCAAACCTTCACCTATTTCCATTTTAATTCAAGTTTTAAGCTTTATTATTCAATCTTGTTCTTCCTTGTTCCTTTTTTCGTATTAGTTGGTATTATTTTCATTCTCTTTCTTTTTATTGTTGTTTAGTTCTTGCATGTTATTGTAGAAAAATTCAAACTTTATCATGTTTAATATTAAAGACTCAAACTTTATTGTTTTTATGTGTCTAATACCCATGATTAACGAGTAGTCTTTTCAGTAGGATTCGATTAATCCCCGACATGTATAATTTTCACGATAAAAACCCACTTTGATTAGTTACTGGGGGATTGGTTAGGGATAATTAATTAGAGGATTTAATTTGTTTAATGTTCAATTTAGGATTGTTATTGACTTTTAACCCTTGACCATCAACGGAGTTAATTAGGTTGGGAGTGTAATACCTCGTAAATTCTAGAGCTAGTACTCGGTCGAGTGCCGAGTACTCGACCGAGTAAACCTCACTCGACCGAGTGAGGGACCGAGCGAGTCTGCAAATTTGTTAAAGCTCATGATTCGTAGGTGACTCGACAGAGTGGAGGTTCACTCGACTGAGTGGAGCCTCACTCGACCGAGTGAACCGAGCACTCGACCGAGTGCTGCGGGAACCGCTGAGTTTTCACGCGTGGACTTTTCTAATGATGGGCCTTGACATATATATACCCTATTTTCTGATTTTTCCCATTTCCAAACCCTATTTCCTTCTCTCTAAACCCCTCCTACCTCTCTCTACAATCCCTCATTCTCTAAATCCTAGATCTACAACTATGGATGAAGAATTTGGGAGATTCATTCACATATTCTTGTTCCTTATCACTTGGTGAGTATTATACTACCTTTTTCCCTTTAATTTGGATAATTCGTTTTAAGAGTCAAACCCTAGAATTTGGGGAGTTTTTATGGGTGTTGTTAATTAGTATTTTAATTAATATTAGGAGTAATTAATCGGTAATAATGAAGGGTTAATTAGTGGTATTAGTTGTTGTAGGATGCTTTGTGATAGTTGTTATGGAATTATGTAGGATGAGACGATTTTATGATATGGAGGCTTGGTGGTTTCGGATTTGCTTATGGAGTATGCTAAAAGGTAGGTTAATCCTACTCGGTTTCAATAATGTGGTCATTACATATGTTGTGGTTAATGTTGTAATTAGTGTCACATAATTAGAGTAATTGCATTATAACGTGTTTAGTGGGTAATAGCATCATTAAGGAGATACGTATGTTGGTTGGATTGCATTATAACATGATATTGGTTAAGACGATTGAATGAATCGGTAATTGACATGTTATTTGGTGGTATCTTGAATTTATTGTGTTGTCTTATATGTCAGAGAACATGGAGGTTTGATTGGTTACTTGTTGTTTGGAGACGTAAGATGGTTGGGAGACCGTCTTACGCTTGAGTCGCCTCTTGGGACTTCCCACTCCAAGAGGGATGTGCACATTAATGGCTTGACTTACGGAGGGACTTGTGTGGTTGAGACACGACGTCTGGCAGGGGATCCGGTTGGCTTCCGGACCCGGTACGTCTGGGCGTGTCCCGGTACCTGCTTGTGGTTGTTGGTATGTCTGGGAGTGTCCCGGTACCAGTGTGGTTGTCGGTATGTCTGGGCGTGTCCCGGCACCGTGGTGGTGGTTGTTTGATAGCGTGCCATTCATATCATAATCACGTTGCATACTCACACACTTTGAGCTGTGTCACACTTTATTTTCTTGAAATTGGCATTTGTGTGTCTCTGTAATTGGCACCTATTTTCGGGGTGGCCTGTGTCGATCCATATGATATTTCCGATCATATGGGGAGCAGGTTGAGTATAGGTTTTGCTTATTGACATGATCGCGATTTTGGCCGCGCCTTGGACTCGGAGTCGAGTAGTGTAGCATGGATGACATAGCCATAGACGAGTTGTATTTCATTTATTCATTAGTTTATGTTTGTAATAACTAAACTTGTTATTTATATAAAGAGTTTCTTAATTGTAATTCCGATTTCACTGCCTCGGGAAACGGAGACGGTAACATCTCCCAATTACCTTGGCCGGGTAAGAAGGGGGTGTTACAAAGTGGTATCAGAGCGACGAATTTTGAACCTAAATCAATGAACCAAACTGAATCTAGGAGTGTCTAATAAAATGAACCTGACACGAGTACAATAGGAGGTCGGTTTTGGGTGAGAAGGATCCCTCATTTCCAAAACTAGATCCTATTGTTTCAGTTGGTCACTACGTGGATGGTTATGAGTCGGGAAACGTGAAGTGAAATGTTGCATGATTATATGTGTGTTATGGTTTTGTTGAACACCTTGCATGAGTTACTCACCAAATGAAATGTGACCATGTATGATGTTGGATGAAATAATTGATGAGCGTAACATGTTTTGGAGCGGTTGTTATGTGTCAATGTGTAAAGGCTATGTGAAATGTGGTGTAATTACATGTATTCTATAACAAGTTGATAGGATTTTTACATGATGTAATTATTCATTTGGTACATGTTAATATGTGAAAAAAATTGGATGAAAAAGAGTAAATGAGTATGCCATGTTTCGAGAATGATTGTTACGTGTTAGTGTGTGAGGGGCACTAGCCCATTCCTTTAGCATTTCAATACCATATATGTGAATTTAATTAATACCATAGTAAGGTGTGATTAGTAATAGTTGTTAGTAAAGTAATCACTAGTATAAGCATAGTAATTTTTAGTCGGAATTGCAAACCATATAGGGGCACCCAACCGAGTGCGGGCTAGTACTCGACCGAGTACCAGTTGTATGGGTAAAAATACCCTCTCAATCTCATCATAACGTGGCAAATCGCAATTGGATAAAGTAAAGGCACACAGATCAATAACAAGGCAGCATGCTGCTAGACGCAAGGAAGAACAAGGGGGGATAAACCTAGACATTCAAGTAATACAAAGGCCACGTTTGAATTAAATAACAAACAGCCAGCAGGAACGTTGAAATGGTCAGCAGGAACATTGCGGTGATCAGCAGAAGCTTTGACAAAGTCAGCAACCACTTCCTATTTCGTAGGAAGTGGAGCATATGGTTGAGCATATGTAGGGAGCATGTGCAACAATTCAAAGGAAGGCTATAAAAGATCAAACAAACATCGGATTCAGGGCATTCATCATTGGCTCCACTCGGAGAAACATCATTCACCACCTACAACAATTAATATCATTATCATACTTAGAAATTAATACATCGTTCGTATCAATTGTACTTAGTCATTTGGAGATCACTGTTGTTGTACCTCCTGATCGTTCCAGCTAGGTTCACCCTCGGATCCTATTACTACTAGTGGATCATTGGTGGGATACCATTCCCCCCGCGGGTTTTCCCACATTTTGGGTTTCCCGCGTCATAATTTTGCTTGTGTCGTTTGTCTCTCTTTCTTTTCGTTTGTTTCTCTTTCGTACTAGTTGTTTACTTTCGTTCTCGCTATGTTCTTACTACCGATCTACTCAAGTCTTTAATATGGTATTTTAATTGGAATAGCCGCATTGACTCACAAATCTTTAGTCGGTAAAATCTTACCAAAACAATTTGGCGCCCACCGTGGGGCATTGTGGTTAATAATCGTGGTTAAAATACCTTTTTTTGAAATATCCTAACATCTCTATACTTGGTAATGCCAGGATCCAATCGGAACGTATCAGATCCGATAAGTACATCAGCGCAAACTTGTGGACATGGCCCACCTGCAAACCCAGCCGATGTGTGGACATACAACGGTCTTTTGAAAGCCACGCTCGGAGGCGTAAAAATGCTTTCGACCGGATCGTTTTAGATCGGTCGGTTTCGTCTCGGTAAGGGTCTCGAAACGATTAGAGATGTTCGGAGTCGCCACCAAGCAATTGTGGGATGCTTGGAACCCGTTCGAATCCACTTTATACCTCGGTCAAACGAAGCACAAAGCAGTGTTTGACATAGGTACTAAAGATAAGGAATCGTCCCTCTTTAGCATCCTATCTCTAGAATGACTCTCGTACGCCCCGGATAAGGTCGTCCACTATCCAAAGTTTTTGAGTAAGAGGTGAAGGTACGTATTGGGAAGCCCTTTAATCAGACACCCAATCCCGCCATGAGCGGCCTCTACTGATCGATCTTGGTTGGTTGAATGCAAAAGTTGATAAAACGGTTTAAATGCATGAATGCGCATCCAATAATTTAAACCTAACATGTGAGAGCTTTATAAGTCAGTTGATTTAATCCAAGTATCAAGTATAAGATGTCGAGTTGGATTTATGGTTTATTTGCATGCAAGACGGAAATTAAACATCCATTTACCGTATTAGGTTTATGGTGCATAACGTGATACATTTGTCTTAGTAAGGCGTTTCGCAAGTACGATTTTTGAATGAGCAAATAGTCATCTGATCCGTCCTATATCCGGGTTAGCCGGAGTCGGGATCGTCCTAGACTAATGCTGGAAAGGAAACAAGCCCTGTGCCAGACGGCCATATGAGGCGCGAGCATGCCGGCGATGTAAGGGGGTCTCCCCTAGTTTTGAAAATAAGAAAGAAAAGGCCTATTTAGGCGCGGGTCAGCCAACGGTTATATGCCGTGCTCTGACCATTTAAAAAACGTTTATAAAACGTATTGAAAAATGGGTATTTGACCCGATTTGGTTTGAAAGGGCCGTTTAGACCGCACTTGTTGATTTGAGGAACGAGGCTTGAATAATCGTCATTGTTTTGACGATATTCGGCGTCGGGTTCGATTTGACATGGATAGTTTTGATAATGATCATGAACTAATTGTTTTAAGTTCATTTGAATATAATTAGTCGATACTCATCATCGTACCCGGGTTAAAATCCGGCATGGTATGTAGAACCAAGGATGACTTTGTGTTGGTGACTAATATGTTTGTTTTGAAAATGTAAAGAAATGAAATAAAAGGTTTTAAAATACCTTTTAAATGTTATTAACCAAATATTATCACCGAAACACGGATTAAACCGTCATGGTATTAAGAACCAAGGGTGAAAAACGTTTTATGGTTAAAACTTGTAAAAATACATAAAAGGGTTCGAAAATATTCGAAATGGTAAAAACCGATTACAAATATGAAAATAGATTAAAGGGGAAAGACGAGAACAAACACGGCTGAGTTCTGACCTGGACACCGCATTGAGGCGCGAGCCTCTGTGCAGAACAAGGGGCTTCTGTCTCAGGTTAAAACTCAGTTTTGGCTCCTCTATCCTATGTTTTGGATCGTGTTATGCATGATTTAGCATGTTATAGTCATAAAACAAGTAAAGACATGATAAAAGAAAGATTTTCACACCCTCATACTTACATGTTTGGTTATGGCGAGAAACCGACGTAAGTGTAACAACTCGTTTGGTCGGAAAAAGACTCGGTTTAAAACCGTTTTGGTAAGTAAAAAGATTGTTTTATTAAGTTTAGTGACGGTGTAGTGGTTGAAGTGGTCGGTCAAGTGATTTAATGCACGATGACGGTACCAAATAATGTGTAAGGCTTGTATTTACGATCGGTAGGTCATAAACACGCGTCAGATTGTGACTTAGGAAGTCGAGTCGAGAATTTTAAGGGAGAAAAGAGGGGGCGGACACTCGTGTAAGTTCTCAAATGGGGGCATTTGAGGGGTATTTATAGGAAAATGAGTGGTTGTGTGAGTTTTGAGCGACGTGGCCACCTGGGCTGCTCAAAGAGGCGCGAGCCACGTCGCGGGTGTTCGAGTTGTCCTGTCACTTTCACACAAATGCAATCATAATTTGTTCTATCCTAGGATTTGTAGTCACATGTTTGGTACTTGACCATTCATGAATCCGGGAAATCTTAGTATAGAAGGTTTGAAATGGTTTGTTTTTTGTGGTTGACTCGGTTTGACTCGTTGTTGGAGTCGGAATTTGAATTTTTGAGTCGGTTTTTGGTTCGGTGTCGGTTTTGACTCTAGTTAGTGTAACTGCGACCTCGTCGTCGTGCATTAAACACTCCAGGTACTTTTGAAAAGTTTTGAAATGTTTTATTTTCGAAATCGTTTTAAGTTTTCCGTCGTAAAGTTGTACACGAACTGTTGATCAAACGCCGCGATTCCAAAGCATGTTATAGTCCGATAATCATCGGGTGTTTGTTGGAGTCTCAGCAGATACTGGGTATCTACAGAGCCCCCACTTTGACTGAGGCTTGGACAGGGCGAAAGTCAAAGTAGAGCCCTCAGGTCAATCGAAGATTACAACCCGGAGACCCAAGCGACGTCGAGGTGGCTCGAAAGGATTCGGGCCAAGGACCTGCCGTCGGGAAGGGCGACGCCAAGGCGACTCGAGGGTACGAGCCAAGGACCTATCGTCGGGAACAGTTTAGAGTCTGTCGACTATCCTTGCGGTTCGTTTAAAGTCCGTTAGACTACATACAAAGGCTCGCCAGCCATAAGAAGGAGTCATATCTGAGGCATCTTCGGATATGTCCTTGCGCGTTTGCGGACAAAGGCTTGCCAGCTGTGGTGCGTACATGAGAAGGGCTCGCCAGCCATGATGCGTAGTAAGGCTCGCCAGCCATGGTGCGTATATGAGGAGGGCTCGCCAGCCGCGATGCGTTGTAAGGCTCGCCAGCCATGGTGCGTATATGAGGAGGGCTCGCCAGCCGCGATGCGTTATAAGGCTCGCCAGCCATGGTGCGTAATAAGGCTTGCCAGCCATGGTGCGTAGTAAGGCTCGCCAGCCATGGTGCGTAATAAGGCTCGCCAGCCATGGTGCGTAGTAAGGCTCGCCAGTCATGGTGCGTAATAAGGCTCGCCAGCCATGGTGCGTAGTAAGGCTCTCCAGCCATGGTGCGTAATAAGGCTCGCCAGCCATGGTGCGGTCAGTTAGTTGACCGTGAGAACAGCCGCGTTGAATGGGCTTGTTTTGAACGTAGCAGACTCATGATGTCGCCGTGGAAGTAGTGAATTTGAATTTTCACTACCGTTGTTTTTTAAACAAGCGGGTATCGCGAGGGAGCCCCCGGTTGACATTTGAAGGAAAAGTGAATTTTGAATCTTCACTACTCGTTTTTGAATTTGAAGTGGCGGATTTAATCGCCGTTTGTTTGAATTTTTGAAGGAAATAAAGAATTTTAAATTTCGCTATTACGTCTGAAGTGACGGTTTATGTGCCGCCATTGACATGTGAAGGAAATAGTTAATTTGGAATCTTCACTATTACGTTTGAAGTGACGGTTTATGTTGCCGCCGTTGACATGTGTGGTGAAAATAGTGGAATTTAATTTCCAACTATGATTTTGAGAATGACGGTTTTAATTGTCGTCGTTTGAAATTTGAAGAAATAGTGAATTTTGAGATTTTCACTATTATTTTGAAAATGACGGTTTTAATTGCCGTCGTTTGAAATTTGACGAAATAGTGAATTTGAATTTCCACTATTATTTTGAAAATGACGGTTTTAATTGCCGTCGTTGAAATTTGAAGAATAGTGAACTTTGATTTTTCACTATCATTTTTGTATTTCAAAAATGACGGTCTTTAATGTCGCCATTGAAAACTTGAAGTTTGTTACGGGAAATTGGGCCAAAGCCCAAAATTTCGCTGAAAGAGCAGGGAGCACCTCATTGAGGCGCGAGCAACCTGGCGAGTCAAGGGAGCTTCCCTATTTTTCTGTAAAAGACGCGAGAATGGTTCGCATACCATTCTCATATCGTCTTCATCGTCTCGATAAAACACAAAAATCCGCCATTGTTGGACCTTTGCTCGCTTCCATTCATGCCATTATCAACAATGTCATCTCAAGGTATGTATTTCCTCTTGAATCCATTTGAATTTGTTGGTCCTTTTGATAGATTGCATTAGGGCAAAATATTTACCCTAGAAAATCGATTAGGGCGTTTTTGATTGAGCCCATTTCGAGTGAAATTGATGATTGCATTAGGTTAGAAACCCGTTTAGGAGTATAGGGGTGCTTTTAGTTTGCATTTTGGTCCCCGTTCCCGCTCCCTATGCTTGAAAAACGTGAGTGAGGCGATGAAACCGTCTCATCTCACAATGCCAAGTTTATTTGCTTGGGTAATGGGTCCCACTAGGTTGCATTGTAGCTGGGAAAGACCGTATTTGCCATTGTGGACCTTTGTTGGGTATTGTGGGCAAAATTGGAATTTTTGCCTTTTGTGACGGTCTTATGTATGACAAAATAAGTGCCTGTTCGGGCTTGAATTGAGTCAGTTTGCCTTGAAATGGACCCCATTGGTAGTTTAGGTCGCTTTGAGGCGTGATAAAATCATGTTGCCTCGTCGTGGCCGTATTTTGAATCTTTGACCGGTTTGTGCTCAAATTGGCGTAGGAATTGCCTTTTCGAGCCGTAGAAAAATACCCCATTGTACCGGGAACGTATTTTGATTTGTTGGCGGACCTTGTATGGGCCTTGGGGTGCCGCTTTTTGTTGTGGTTGTTTTGACTCGTCTTTTGCATGAAAAGAAGGGCGAGTCGTTTTTTTTGTGCATTTTTTTTGTGAATTGTTTTTGTTGTTGGGTTTGGGCGGGATTGCCCTTGTTTTGCTTTGCAGGTTTTTTTTTGGATTTTTTTTGGATTTGTCCATTTTACGCCGTCGTAATGCCGAAATTTCGGCTGACGTTCTTTGTTTGCCTTTGATTGTAGGGTACCATTTGGGACCTGTGGGGCCTGTTGTGGAGCGTGGGGAGCCCGTTGTTGGGGCTACTAGTGTTGAGAGAGCTCAGACTGGGTCTGAGGCTGGCACCTCTGGGAGGAGGGTTTCTACGAGGAGGCGTCGTCCTCGTCCGACCAGACGAACGTTACGGAACGTCGCTATGATCGTTGAGATGCCTTCTATCCGCCACGTTGAGTTTCGCGGTCAGAAGAGACGGAGGGCGGAGACGGTTGAGGACGATGCTGACGTCGCGAGTTGGGAGGCTAGACGGGTTACAGCCCCACGGGGGCTGAACCTACGGGCGGCGCCTGCATGGGCCGAGGGTTTTGACGGTAGCCAGTTGTTGCTTCGACTGGACAGACACATCTCCTACCGTGCTCATGAGGGCTTGGTGAGTTGTGTCACCTGGTTGAACTTTCGTCACCTTTGAAGTGTCAGACCTGAATAGGTGTTCTGACGTTGTTTGTTTTTTATTTTAGGAGATCGGCACCATGAGGACTTTCTCGGGATTCACTACCTGCCTGGGTTTTTACGACGTTCTCTGAGCCGGGACGAGGGCGTTGATAGAGAGGTTGGCTTTTATGCAGTTGGTGGCTGCTTGGCGGGATATTCACAGGTCTTCGATTAGGTCGAACCTGTGTCTGATCCGTGCCATGTTGGATCGGTACTGGGACACGACGTCGTCGTTCCACATGGAGTTCGGGGAGGTCGGCGTGACCTTAGAGGATTTTGCTATGATATCCGGCCTCCCTTGTGGCGAGACGCCTGTTGAGTTTACAGAGACATTGGAGAGGGTGTCTTCTCCTGCGGTTACTCGTCTGATCGGTACTGCTTTGCCTGAGCCTTCTGACATTACTCCGTACCTGATCGCGAGTTCGTATGTGAGAGACTACTTCAGAGGGAGAGTGGTGGGTGTCGCTCCGGCGCCGTTGGCGAGTCCGGAGGCTGAGGCTAGAGCTGACGCGCAGGAGGCGCGGTTGTGGTACTTCTTGGGTGCCACGTACTTTGGTGACAAGGGTGAGTGCTTGTCGACCAAGGTACTTCCTCTCCTTGCTGACCTTGTCACTTTGGGTCAGTTTGACTGGGTCACGTCGGCTTTGGAGAGTTTTACCCAGTATATGCACGCAGCGGTGCGTCCGGAGGCAGTGGGGGATGGTAGTGCCCCTGCTTTGGTTGGTCCCGGCCTCATCTTTGAGGTACGAGCGTTTTTTTGTTGTAGTTTTGAGTTTGATTTTGATTTTGATTTTGGCAATTTTTTGAAAAGATTGGCTGTTTTGTTTTTGCTGTGTTTGATTACAGGTTTGGTTGTATGCTTACTTCGTCCCTCTGCGTCCGGGGACTACATGTGGTGTCCCTTCGACCTACCCTGCTGTGAGGGGTTGGACGGTGGCTCGAAAGAAGTCAATTAAGTCGACTTACGAGGACTACAGGCGTCGTGTGAACGCCCTTCGAGTTGCTGATGTAAGTTGCTGTTCCTTTCTCCTTCTTTATAGAAATAGATAGAGATAGGACGATTAGGTAGCTTAGGAAGCCCCCAGTCGGTTGAGTAGCTCTGTTTTGAATGCAGTTTATAGGGCGGCCTTGGGAGCACTACACGGAGGTGCCGGCCGCTGTCAGGGAGCGTCTGGGACCTCGCAGTTCCCAGCGTTTGTACCTTGAGACGGCGATCAAGCCGGTTTGGTACTGATACCGTCGTTTTAGTATCAAAAATAATATTTATAAAACCAAATTACTAAAAGGTAGTAATAAGGGTCGATCCGCAGGGAGGCAAGATATCTGTTTTAACGGTTCGTTTATTCGGTCACAAGTGGGGGTTTTATAAAATTGGTTTTCTAAACTACGAGTTCGAGAGAGTAAGAGAAAAGCAAGGGAAGAGGGATAGCTAAGACAGTCGGTTCACCATGATTAATCAGTTTAGCAATCTAGGTCTAAGGTCAAGCAAATAGATTTAAGGGGTAACGAACGTCACCTTTCGGTCCTTAATTCGCCCTAAAACACAAATAGCTTAGCTCTCGCCCTCACTACCGTGCCCTAATGTATCGCTACGAGTCTCACCCTATCCAATCTTTCGATCTAGGACGAGGTTTACTAAGGTTTATAATCTAATTGCGTCGACTCAATTAAACTATAGCAATTAAATGTAGCGACAACAACATAAATCATACGAGCATTATCATAATAAATTGATTACTAATCTAACAAGATCATGGATCCTCTATTGTCTTAGCAAGAGAATTAGCAATGCATAATTAAAGAATAAAGCATAAAAGAAGGGGGAGAAAATACCGAAATGAATTAAGAATAGAATAGAGTTTCAAGATCCGGAATAAGAAAGGGTCGAAACTGGAGAAGAGCTCCAGTCCCGTCTGTGTATATCTCATGTGTTTGGCGTGCAAGCCTATTTATAACAAAATAATGACTTGCTAAACCTAAATAACAAAACAGGCCAAGCCCGTCAAAGATTGTTGCTCGATTGAGCACTTAAGGCACTCGATCGAGTGATATTCCTTAGCATTCCTCTCGATCGAGAACAAATTCTCTCGATCGAGGACTTCTCAGCGCGTAATTCCTGCTTCGCGCACTGAACTTCAAACGGCTGCCATTTCTTCGTTACTTGTCCGAATCAAGCGATTTTTGTGGCGTTGGAAAGCTAAGAGGATAAGATTTCATCTCCAATTCGAATCACCTGAATA
Organism: Silene latifolia; assembly: GCF_048544455.1. Classification (NCBI taxonomy): domain Eukaryota; kingdom Viridiplantae; phylum Streptophyta; class Magnoliopsida; order Caryophyllales; family Caryophyllaceae; genus Silene; species Silene latifolia. Next base: position 38,948,437 of record NC_133533.1, read on the forward strand.
TCAGTTGTAGAACTCTAGATATGGCTCTTTGAATTAAGCACTCGTAATTTGGAGTTCTTGTTTTGCTCGCCTAGCTTCTTTACTTCCGCGCGCATCTCAAATCAATAGTTCCCAAGCTCCAATTCAACTCATCTCCTAAATGCATGCCTAGGGACATGTTTTAGGCTTGATTTACTCCTTTCTGGCTCATACCTGCAAATATTACAAGAGAACCCAAAGTAGACTATTCGGGGGCATATTCGTAGCAAATTACTACTAAAATAGCATAGAAATGTGTGCATAAATGGCCTATAAAGACTATGTAAAATGCACACATCAAACTTCCCCAAACCAAACTTTTGCTTGTCCTCAAGCAAGCTAAATGCAACTAACTAATGAGCTAAATGGAAAGGAACAAAAACTAGGACAAGCTGAAACCGTTTACTCAAACCGATTTAATGCAAAAGAGTCAACTACTAATAGCGCAATAACAAAGCAAACGAATTTATACATATCTCATAAATAGTTGAACTTTTGACCTTGCAAGACTTTCAAAATTGGACTCTCCCGGGTCACTCTCTCTCAATTAAGCACAAGGTAAGCATTAAATGTAAGAGAGAAAGAAAAATAGACGCTCACCTAAACTACGACCCACATAAACATGCATGCAACTAATATGAAAGACAATTCTAGCTACCGTACACATACATTCCAACCAAACGAGGTCCGTCACAGCCGAGAGCTTACAAAATTATGGTAAAGTGAGGCAATGGGTAAGAATAGGCAAAACATTTTTCGGAAATGTGAAGGTATAGGTGATCAAGCTAGCACCCTAACAGAACCAAATGGAACATATCCATCTCTTATCCATCAAAATTAAGCAGAAGTGCTCTTCATTTGGCACAAAACTCACTGAAAATACTCCTCATATGATTATAATAAAGCATAGGAGCGAAACATCTTTCTCTTTTTTTTTTTTCCTTTTTTCGTTTTCGATTTTTTTTTCTTCTTCTTTTGATTTTTTTCATTTTTTCCTCCTTTCCTTCATAAATTACCAACTCCCACAACTTTAGATATAAGACCAAACTTGGCACAATAAATAATATACCACAAAACAATCTAAACTAGCTTGACAGGGCAGGCTAGATTTGGATGTAGTTAAGGGACAAAAGGCAAATTTGGCTAAATGTGGAGTTATATGGGTAAAAATGAAAGAAAAGGTAATGTAAGCATCTCCCTGCATGTGACACCAACCACTAACCCAAATGTATGTAGGCAATAAGCAATTGAATTTCATAAATGTGCAAATTGATGATACATGATATGCAAGGAGTACTACTCTCAATTCCTATATGAAACTGGTCATAGATGTCACCAGTTTATAGAGCTCTAAACCTCAGAAAGTTATTGTAGTTTGCCAAAATTTCAAGTCAAGTCTAATTGTTCAACATATTTAGAAACGAAATTCGAGAAATTGCTTTGAAAATTACTAAAAGTCGTGAGAAATTTGCAAGGCTTAAGTGAAAACAATTCTAGCATAGAAATGTTCCATTCCGACACAACCTAAATGCAAAATTAAACGTGATTTTTTTTGAATTTTTGTGAAATTTTTAAGTTTTTATGGGTTTAATAATTTTTCGAAATTAAGTGCAATGCATACGGAAATGCAAGAAATATGAATGCAAAACGAATGCAAATGCAGACTCAAAAGGATGCATATACCCTCCCCAAACCAAAAACAGACAATGTCCTCATTGTCTTCACAAAATAACCAACAAAGAAGAAAGGGAGATGGGCGCAAACCTAATACATGTTCCTAAAATACAAAATGAGATGGAAAAACAAGGGAAGGCGGTACTCACAGACGACTTCCCCAAACCAAAGATCAAACTAAGGAAGCGAGTAGCCAAATACTACTCGAAGAAGCGCGCACGAGACAAAAGCACAGCAGAAGAGGTGGCTACGGCAACAGCAGGGTCCGTAGTCCTATTTGGTATTTTCTGAGCTAATATAAACAGATAGAAAATTAAGGGGGAAGGGGTGCACGAAATTGGGAAGTAATAAATGAGGAAAATAAGTCGAAAAGAATAAGAGAAGTCGAAGGAACTCCCCTTAGTATCGAAATCTCCTTGATCGAGGAGTTTTTTTTCCTCCAAAGAGGTCTCGATCGAGCTGATTTCCTCAAGAGACCTCTCGATCGAGTAACAAGGTTACTCGATCGAGACTTGGCTATGCATCCTCTTCCTCGATCGACCGGATACGGCTCTCGATCGAGACTTTGTCCTTCCAATTTCCCCTCAATCGAGTAGTAAACTACTCGATCAAACCTTCGTTAACTATCTGCAAAACTCAAAAGTGCATTCCAAATACCAAATAATTGTTTTGCGCGAGAAACAAAGTTTACCCAACTAAATGTCTAAAAATGTTTAAAAAGCAAGTATGGTTTTAAGTGTAAAATTTATTCCAAAGTGCACGGGGTTGCAAACCCGGCTTAACAACTAACGAAATAATTCGCTCCTCCTCGAGGCTTTTGACTGAAAGCAGTTATTTCAGCCATTAGAAGCTTCACAATCGTCCTCCATATCACAGCAGTATCGAGACAATGGCCTATCACAGCCTCCATCACGACTTTATCTACCCATTGTCGTGCTTTCTTCCTAGGTGGGATAGAATCTTTCGATTCCCTTCCCGAGTCCCAGCTTGTTAGACCTGTATAAGAAGAAATAAAATGATTTTCCTCCAAATTGCTCTCGAGTTGGGGCGGAGGCGTTAATTCAAAAACAGCATATGAATCAACGGAAGGACTAAAACTAGTCGTACTAAGGTCAATAAAAGGAATGATAGTACCTTCTATTGGAGCGGTATGACCTTCGTTAGCCTTCACATCGTTAATTGGGACAGAATCGGATGAATAACCATTGATGTCCGCAGCTACTGTGGTCGATCGAGAGGTTGCAGCACTCGATCGAGACTCTTCTTCACCTAATCTGCTCGATCGATCAGTGGTAGCAGGTCGATCGAACAACTTCTCCCCACCAGCAGTCGATCGAGAGCTTTGAGGAGCTCGATCGACCAATTTTTCTGCTGGGATTCCCTTGTCAAATATCGCAATGAAGTAATCGTCCTCGGAGTCTGAGTCGTACACATCAAAGTCTGGCTCGATTGTTACTTGAGCGACCTGGTGCGTAAGACTCTCAATTGAGGCATTCCTCGTTTGTTCCACTTGAAGAGTGAGTGTCGCTAATAGCAATTTTAACTCATCGAACTTTTCATTGTTGACAGCGGGAGCGGGGGTTGGTTGCTGCGGCGAAAAAGGATAGGAGGGCTCTTGGAAGCCACTTTGATAGTATGGATGTGGCGTATAACTGCGCGGTGGGAGCGAGGCAAAATGACTTTGTTTATACTGTCGATAAGCATAAACATCGTCAAGATCTGCAAGGCAACAAATCGCATCGTGTCCCACGACACCACATCTCTCACAAAATACCTGCTGAAGCATCGCCAATAGGACCTGTAAGACCTATCAAACAACACTAGAGAAGGAATAAGAACTGTCTCAGGAAATAAAATTCCCTGAGACGAAGGGGAAATAAACGAAACAAAAACAAACAAATAGGGCAATTGCCTCCCCGGCAACGGCGCCAAAATTTGATACCGTCGTTTTAGTATCAAAAATAATATTTATAAAACCAAATTACTAAAAGGTAGTAATAAGGGTCGATCCGCAGGGAGGCAAGATATCTCTGTTTTAACGGTTCGTTTATTCGGTCACAAGTGGGGTTTTATATAATTGGTTTTCTACAAACTACGAGTTCGAGAGAGTAAGAGAAAAGCAAGGGAAGAGGGATAGCTAAGACAGTCGGTTCACCATGATTAATCAGTTTAGCAATCTAGGTCTAAGGTCAAGCAAATAGATTTAAGGGGTAACGAACGTCACCTTTCGGTCCTTAATTCGCCTAAAAACAAATAGCTTAGCTCTCGCCCTCACTCACTACGTGCCCTAATGTATCGCTACGAGTCTCACCCTATCCAATCTTTCGATCTAGGACGAGGTTTACTAAGGTTTATAATCTAATTGCGTCGACTCAATTAAACTATAGCAATTAAATGTAGCGACAACAACATAAATCATACGAGCATTATCATAATAAATTGATTACTAATCTAACAAGATCATGGATCCCTTATTGTCTTAGCAAGAGAATTAGCAATGCATAATTAAAGAATAAAGCATAAAAGAAGGGGGAGAAAATACCGAAATGAATTAAGAATAGAATAGAGTTTCAAGATCCGGAATAAGAAAGGGTCGAAACGGAGAAGAGCTCCATCCGTCTGTGTATATCTCATGTGTTTGGCGTGCAAGCCTATTTATAACAAAATAATGACTTGCTAAACCTAAATAACAAAACAGGCCAAGCCCGTCAAAGATTGTTGCTCGATCGAGCACTTAAGGCTCTCGATCGAGTGATATTCCTTAGCATTCCTCTCGATCGAGAACAATTCCTCTCGATCGAGGACTTCTCAGCGCGTAATTCCTGCTTCGCGCACTGAACTTCAAACGGCTGCCATTTCTTCGTTACTTGTCCGAATCAAGCGATTTTTGTGGCTTTGGGAAGCTAAGAGGATAAGCTTTCATCTCCAATTTGAATCACCTGAATATCAGTTGTAGAACTCTAGATATGGCTCTTTGAATTAAGCACTCGTAATTTGGAGTTCTTGTTTTGCTCGCATAGCTTCTTTACTTCCGCGCGCATCTCAAATCAATAGTTCCCAAGCTCCAATTCAACTCATCTCCTAAATGCATGCCTAGGGACATGTTTTAGGCTTGATTTACTCCTTTCTGGTTCATACCTGCAAATATGACAAGAGAACCCAAAGTAGACTATTCGGGGGCATATTCGTAGCAAATTACTACTAAAATAGCATACAAATGTGTGCATAAATGGCCTATAAAGACTATGTAAAATGCACACATCAGGTACCTGGGCGAGCGTTTAGCTCGTCAGTGCCTTACTGAGATCTTCGTGGTACCGGTCGACCCGCCTAGGGTGTTGTTCCAGGAGTCGACCCTCGACGAGGTTGAGGAGCACCTTCACGGTCAGGGTGGTGAGGAGCTGTTATTACGGGACGTTGACTACGACACCTTACGGCTGTCGAGGCTTGCCTGGTACCCGATCGAGGTATGTTTTTCTCTGTTTATTTGTTTTCATTGTCTCCTTTGATAGAAGGGTTTGTTACCTTTGATGCAGACCTGAATTGCAGGGGGTCGACGCGTTGATGAGGACTCAGCCCCCAGTTTTCCCGGCGGAGACCATCTTTCAGGGACCGGGCGGTGAGGAGCTACAGTTGCGCATGCCAGAGCCTGCGGTTGCTGAGGTGACCGATGTGGACATGGAGTGGAGGTTGGTCGTTCTGAGGGTGAGTTCCTGACTTGAACGTTTTTCCTCATTCGTGTTTTGCCTTGCATTGCATTGAAGGACCTTTTTGGATATAGGTGACGAACGTTAGTCATCAGGCTTTGTGGCGGATGGCTAACCGCTGGAGGGCGCTTGCTGGTGACCTGGCTGCGAGGGAGGCTCGGCTTTCTCAGGTGCTTTTTGTGTGTGGTTTTTTGTGTATTTTGTGTTGTATTTCACATTTTTTAGATCTTGATGATCTGTATTGTGTTTTGTAGGGTACTGCGGATCCGACTGAGCTTGCTCGGGTCCGTGCTGAGTTGGATACAGCCAGGTCGACGATCGAGGCCCAGGGGTTGGGGATCACCCGTCGAGACCAGGAGTTGAGGCGTCGTGAGGACGAGTTACGGAGCCCAGACGCGGAGATTGACTCTCTCAGGGCTCAGTTGGCTGCAGCGGAGGAGCTTCATGTCGAGATGGAGCGTGAGATGCTGGAGAGTTCTCCGGAGAGGGAGTCTGAGCAAATGGTAGTGTCTACCTTGGCAGCGACTCCTTGTGAGACCGGAACTGGTCCAACGGGAGGCGCTGAGTAGTTGTAGTAGCTTGCCCGTGTCTTGGCCTCTTGTTTGTACATATTTACATTTTGCGTGAGGCGGTTTGTATATATGTGTTTTTGGATTGTGGTTCATTTTGTGATTTTTGGCTTTTTTGTGTTGTGTTTCGGAGGAGCGCTGTCGGCTGTCAATTCCCCTTTTACTTTGTGCCAATTCCTGCATCGTTAGTGTAGAAAACAGACAACAGGTAGCACATATGCATAAACGTTGAGGAGTCTATTGATCGAATACGAAAGAGGGGGGGGTGAATTGAGTATTAAAAACGATGACCGCTTTTTCGAAATATATGATATAAATTAATTACTTGATTTTATTGATTAAAATCAACTAATTAAATTACTAACAATAAGTGCAAAATCGAAATAACAATAATAAAGAGAGAGAGAAAGAGAAAGAGAGACACACAGGATTTTGAAGTGGTTCAGTTTCACAAGTCGAAACCTACGTCCACTATTCTCGATTAATAATTTTTAGTACCTTTCTCCGGATTACAAAAATTATCAATCCACTCGTATAATCAACTATATGATTATAACTCAGATTGAGTATCGCTAAATACTCTAGGTTGCTCTTACGTTAATAAGAAAAATACAACGACAAATACTAATCTCACATTATGCGAGTGAGTATACTATCCTTGGGTATTTAGTATCCTATAACGATTTTTCTTCGAGTGATTGACAAATTTAATGCGCAATTTTTGTATAAGCAAATTTGGAAAATAAGAATTAAAGCTCAAATGATTTTGCTTAAAATATTTTTCTCTCTTGAAATTTGTAGATGTGTGTGTCAACAATTAATGTTGAATGAATGAGAGTATTTATAGTTGAGTGAATTAGGGTTTGGAATGTTCTGGAATTAGGGCATAGGAATGTTCTGGAATAACAAAGCCTAAACAACTTGATGAACAAGTAAGAAACAAAGGAAGAAAGAGTTTGGCCTCCCTAGGGTTTCGGCCTCCCTAGGGTTTCGGCCTCCTAGGGGTTCGGCCCACCTAGGGTTCGGCCGGCCTCTAGGGCTCCTTCGGTCCACTTCTTGCTTCTATAGCCCACAACAAATCGAGATAGAATTTAGTTAAAGCCCTAGGTTGCATGACGATATAAATATCGTGTTACAAACCAATAGTTTATTTAACTTAAATTCTTATTAATTAATTCCAATTAAAATAAATACTCTCTTATTTTATAAATCACTAAAAATATATTTTCCAAAAATTAACGCATCATTTTTGTCTAGTAATGAAGTTATGGCTATTAGGTCATAACTTCACTAACCTTTAAATCAAACAAAGTAAAACCATTACCGAATGACGACCTATACTAACTAATCTTCAGTAGATCTTCAGTAAACGAATCGTCTCTTCACAAGTCTCTCATCTTGAGTCTCGTGGTTGATTTCCAATCTTGATCTTGCTTGAATGCATCGATCAAATGTATTTGAAGTTGTACCTCCTTGGTCCAAACTTCAAGCTTGCGTCATTGTAATTGTTCCTTTCTAAATAAAGACTTAAGCACACAATTACACGCATATGTTTATAATATAAAGTCCACATACAAATCATTACTGTCATTATCAAAACAATTAATTAGGACTAATGGTCCAACAAATTCCCCCTTTTTGATGATGACAAGTCTCCTATGATTTGTGTCTAAGTCTAGTTCCCCCTCAACATAATACTTCCCAAATTATAGAACAGTTGAGCGTAGCAACTAATAATCTCTTCAAAGTTATAACTATAGAACGCCATGAGAGAATTAACTTTGAGACGGTCGCAAATCATAAAAACAATTCCCCCTCTTAGCATCATTGAAAAGATAAGAACAAACATAAAACGACCAGAATAATATATTATGAGACAAGAATTAATCATGAAAAACATATTATATTAAACGCAATCTAGTTCTTAATTAGCATAATAATATTATAAACTGAAATCACACAAGGAATAATGCGGAATTGAAAAAGCTAATATCCATAAGAATGGATTTTTATTGTGAGCAAAGGAATTAAAAAGATAAGGCTAGGTTGAATGGATTAGGGCAAGATGGTCAAGGGTAACGTGGGCTCGGCGGGTTGGACCTAGGACGGGTTCGATATTCCAAGTCCTCGAGTCGCGCATGACAATGGTCTAGGAGTGCAGCTTGGGCAGTCAATCGAGTATCAAAGTTACCAATCCTCAAAGTCATAGCTTTAACTGCTTCATATATGGTTTGCATCTCAGACCTCATCTCCTTCCCAGATTGCAAGAGCTCATCACCAAACTTAACCAAACTAGCCATACCTTCCTTTATTTGAGTAGACTCGGAGTGAGTTCGCACGGCGGCCTTAAAAACACTGTCGAGCCGTGTATCAAACCGTGACAACACGGTATTTAGACGAGCCGGGCTAATTTCACTTGGTCCACTAGTATCAACTCTCATTTCCTTTTTAATTAGATCAAACAACTCTCCTAATTTCTTGTCTTGCTCATTAATCCTTCCAAGAATAGAAGAGAAATTCGATTCCATCTTAGAATCCAACATCTCAAAGCTCACATTGCTTTTCCCTCCTTTTTCTCCTTTTTCTCCTTTTGTCTCAAAACCTAATTCGTTGCCATTAATAACGAGCTTCATATAAGATAGATAAAGATCGCTCATCTCGTCATTAGTGATAACTCCATAGCTATGCTTCCCAATTACTCCTTTCTTCTCTAAAATTCGTGAGATCCAATTCCCATAAGGCAAACTTAAAGTAGAAGCTAAATCATCCATCTTAGCCGTTACACTAGCTTGTATAATTTTATGAAACACAAGCAAGGGTAGACTAACCTTTTCTCCTTTAAGCCAAGCCCTCATAATAATCATCTCATGAGCCCCGAATTTATCTCTACCTTCTTTTCGAGGAACAATGGTATTCCAAAGAACGTTCAAAAAGAACCTCAATGTTGGGGACAATTTCGCAGTTAAGATAGTCTCAAACGAAGTTGCATCTTGTTTGAAATACCGTTTCACTATCAACCTTTTTTCAGGTAACATACTTCCCCATTCTATGCTTGGATTGATTTCGAGTCCTCCTCCAGGAACTCGAGCCAAGTCGCAGAAATCACCAGGTGAGACTTTTATGGAAGTCTCATTAACCACAGCAAACAAATTTCCTTCCTTCAGATGAACAGAAGCATAAAATTGATATACCTCAATAGGAAAGACAGGACCACTTACAGCAACAATATTTTCCCATCCTTGATCTTTGAGAAAATTTCCGAAGAACCCAAGTGCTTTATATTTCTTTAACCAATCAATCGAATATACTCGTCCTGCGTGAATGCGATATCGAGCAACTTGATTGATATTACTTCGTTCTACTTGAGTTAATCGAAGATTATTCAGTCCATTGTTGGTGTAATCATCCATATGCTGTGCGTAAAGAATACGTGAAGAACCATCTTGAAGTATATAGTTCTCAGTCTTAGAACTTACCTCAATTTCCGAAACCAACTTTCCCTTACCCTTAACCAATTTTCGTCGCTTCTTGTCGTTTTTGGGTAGGTCGGCGGTGATCCGTGGGGAACGAGGGGTGTCGGCTGGTGAGGTGGAGCGGGTTCTTGGCGGTGATTGGCTTACCTTCTTTCTAATAACAACATGTTTCTTTGATTGAAATCGGGTTGTAGGTTGATTAGTCATTATTAAAATTGAAGATAGTAGTAAAAGGTAATTAGGGTTTAGAGATTAAAATTGATGAGAATTATGGAGAGATTAAAGGGGTATATATAGTATAAGGAATTTGAGTTTAGGTAAGAATATGATTCCTTAAAAGATAGAAAATAATACCAATTTCCTTATTTCTTTAATGCCCTTTCTTTTTCTCGGCACCTTTCCTTTTTTTTTTTTTTTTTTTTTTTTTTTCGTGCCTCCTTTTTTTTTCACGGCACTTTCCTTTTTTTTTTCTTGTGCGTTTTTTTTCGCACTTTCCCTTTTTTTTTATTTTTGGCATTATCTCCTATATCATGTAAGATTAGGAAGAAATCTTTTGTGTTGGAGTTTAGGCAGGATTTGTGTAGGAATATAATAAGATAGAAATATCTTTATTATATAGGCAGTTTATTGTAGATTTTGTCGAATTTTTGTAAGGAATGTGATTATGCAGAATATAAAATATTACCATACACATAAGCAAGATATAACACGTAAAATAAATATTATTTAACATAATTAAACTTGCAACAAAAATATACGGACACAATCGTACAATCTCATCTTCCTAGCCAGTCATTCAGGTTCCCAGACATAATTATGACGGATTTAATTATCGCTAATTAAACCAATCTCAAGTCTCAATAACTCAAAGCGTTTTCTAGCTAATGCCTTAGTCAAGATATCAGCCCATTGCCTTTCGGTACTACAAAATTCAAGTGAAATGTTGCCTTTCTCTACATGATCCCGTAGAAAATGGTGTCGAATATCTATATGTTTGGTCCTCGAGTCTTTGGCGGGGTTTCTTAGAAATTACTATAGCACTCGTATTGTCACACATAATAGGCATACGACCTACATTTATACCAAAATCACATAATTGTTGCTTTAACCAAAGTAATTGAGAACATACCGATCCTGAGATACATACTCGGCCCCGGTGATGAGACATTACAACCGAATTTTGCTTCTTTGATCCCCATGTGATAATACAAGGTCCAACAAACGTTGCATACCCGTAAAGTGCTTTTTTTTTATCTAAAGAACATCCCGCATAATCGCATCCAATATCCTACTAGATCAAAATTACACTCAAGTGGATACCATAAGTATAAATTAGATGTACCAATTAAATATCTCAAGATACGTTTAACTGCAATCATATGTGATTCTTTAGGGCACGATTGATATCGCGCACAGACACATACGCTAAACATTATATCAGGACGACTTGCAGTTAAATATAAAAGTGAACCAATCATACCTCGATATGTAGTCTCATTGACACACTTACCATGTTCATCTATAGTCATATTCTTTTCGGGTACCATAGGTGTATCGTATGATTTTGCATTTTCCATACCGAACTTACGAATCAGTTCCTTGATATATTTCTGTTGGTGTATCTTTATACCATCCTTTGTTTGTTGAATTTATAAGCCTAAAAAGTACTTCAATTCTCCCATCATGCTCATTTCAAACTCAGAAGTCATTAGATCAGAAAAATACTTGCACAATTTTTCATTTGTAGAACCGAATATAATATCGTCTACATAAATTTGCACAACAAGTAAATTCGAACCCTCGGATTTTAGGAACAAGGTTTTATCGACAGATCCTCTTGTAAAATTATTTTGTAACAAAAACTTGGATAATCTGTCATACCATGCCCTTGGAGCTTGTTTCAAACCATATAAAGCTTTGTCTAATTTATAAACGTGGTTTTGAAACTTGCTATCTAAAAATCCAGGAGGTTGTTCTACATAGACTTCTTCCTCCAAATAACCATTAAGAAATGCTGTCTTAACATCCATTTGGAATAATTTCATTCCTTTATGAGCAGCAAAGGCAATAATGAGACGAATAGCCTCAAGTCTTGCTACAGGTGCAAAGGTTTCGTCATAGTCGATCCCTTCTTGTTGATTGTAGCCTTGGACAACTAGTCGTGCCTTGTTTCTTGTAATAAGTCCTGTATCGTCCAATTTATTTCTAAACACCCATCTCGTACCAATAACAGTTCGATCACTAGGTCGTGGCACCAAGTGCCATACCTTATTGCGTTCGAATTGTTGAAGCTCATCTTGCATAGTAATTATCCAATCAGGTTCCGCAAGAGCTTCTTTAATATTGGTAGGTTCGATGGTTGATAGAAATGAAAAGAACGAGCAGAAATTATTCAAGGACCTTCTAGTTTTAATGCCTTGCTCTAGATTCCCTAGGATTTTGTCCAAAGGGTGGGAGCTTTGATGTTTCCACTTTTTGAGAACTCTAGGCTCATTATCATTTGATGGACTAGCATCATCTGCAGATGAAGAATCATGATTTGTTCCCCCTGAGTTGGACTCGGGATTTTCTTCAGAAGTATCACTAACTTCATTAGAAATATCATGATTTGGATCGGAAGTTACAACATCATTAGGTATAACTTCAAGATCTTTTTCTTTATCTAAGGAAGGGTCAATAGTATCATCAACTATGGACTCATCACTTCTCTTAGGATCGTTTGCAGAATTTTCTAGTTCATCATTGATACCTTAAATATCTTTTTCTTCATTTAAGGGCTCATTTCTTGCTAGAAAGAAATCGGGCTCATCTGGATCCTCTTCTTCCTGTTCAACTTTATCAAACACATTATCTTCGTCAAAGCGAACATGAATACTTTCTTCTATGCGCAAGGTTCTTTTATTGAACACTTTGTAAGCTTTACTATGATCCGAATATCCTGGAAAAACGGCTTCATCACTTCGGGGTCAAATTTTCCTAAATTTTCTTTTCCATTATTGTGAACAAAGCATTTGCTCCCGAAGCAACGGAGATGTGATATATTGGGTTTTCTCCCTCTTAAAAGTTCATAGGGAGTCTTTTTCAAAATAGGTCGGATCATAGCTCTATTATGCACATAGCATGCGATCTAACGACTTCAGCCCAAAAGCTTCTAGGAAGGCCACTACACAAAAGCATAGTACGAGCCATATCCTCTAGGGTTCGATTCATACGTTCCACGACACCATTTTGTTGTGGGGTACGTGGTGCGGAGAAGTTATGCCCCACACCATGTTCCCTACAAAATTCTATAAATAATTGATTATCAAATTCCGTGCCGTGATCCGTCCGAATCGAAACAAGCTTATTATCATATTTATTTTGGGCAAGCTTCATTAATACCACAAATTCATCGAAAGTTTCATCTTTAGAGGAAAGAAAGATTGGCCAGACATACCTTGAGTAATCATCGACTAGAACAAATACATACTTTGATCCACCACGGCTTCTAACTCTCATAGGTCCACATAAATCCATGTGTACCATCTCAAGTGGTCGTTTAGTGCTAACTATTCTTTTAGGTTTAAAAGAGGATCTAACATGTTTGCAGCGGGCACATGAGTCACACATTGTCTCTTGCTCGAATTTAATTGAGGGCAAGCCTTCAACTAAATCCATGGACTTAAGTTTCTTTAAAATCGTTGGACTAATGTGTGCAAACCTCTTGTGCCACAAGCAAGACTCATCTGAGGTTGCTTTCATACACGAAAAGGAATTTGTATTGACAACATTTAAGTCAATCATATACACATTCCTCATACGGTGACCCTCAAGTAAAACATTACCAGTACCTTCAATTATGATACGACAAACATCGGCATGAAAAACAACTCTATTTCCTTTGTCACATAATTGAGAGATGCTAAGTAAATTATGTTTAAGATGGCTCTAGTGAAAGAAAAAGATTTCTGTCTCCTGTCATGTGTCTCGAGCATCCACTGTAGAGATACCATAGATTATTTTCTTTCACTTCTTCCTGCAAATGAATCAAATACAAGTTTTAGGTACCCAAGCTAAGTTGGGTCCTTTATGGTTAGTAATTCTATATATTTGATCCTTTCTAACCCATACTTGTCTTGTTATTCTTTTGGCTTTAACACAGGGTTGTCTTGGTCTTTGTCTAACAATCGGAACATGAGGTACTCTAGGTTTTGTTCTAACAAAAGTAGCTCTAGGTCTAGTGCCTTCATGAGACGCTCTAGGTTTAGAGTTGTGAACTTTAGGCTTGAATTTATGTTTTTGATTCTCATTCATTTTGTTTGATTTTGAAGGAACAGATGAGTAATCAAAAGCCATATCATAAGTCCATCTAAACTTATTATTGCGTTCTTCGTTGTCGTTAGATTCATCTATAGTAGAGACATCATCTTCCACTATGACATCACAAGTTTTGGTAGTTTCAACATTCTTTCGCTTATCCATAGCAAGTTTGACACAATTGACTTGTATATGTCCAGTAGAGCCACAGTAATTGCAAATCAAGTATTCTGGAAGATTAACATATTTTCTTTTTCTGAAATCGTGATCAGAAGGATTAGATTTGCATTTATCATGGTCTCTACGGCTATAGCATTCATGACCAAGTCCCATCTTCATGTTATTGTCAGATTGTTCAGTAAGGAAGTTTAAGACCTTTGTGCTTCCTTCCCACTTATCATGAACTTTTCGTGCATGTAAAAGTAATTCTTTCAAGGACTCAATTTCTTTTTCACATTTTGAATGATCTACATTTGAATCCTTGGAAGAGCTACCTTTCTCGAAGTTTTCACGAAATTTATCAAAACGTTCATTCAAGACACGTTTCTCATTTTCATGTTGTTCCTTAAGTTGAGACATGCTTTTGCTAGTTTCTTCTAATTGCTTAGAGAGAAATATAATTTCTCTCTTGTGTTCGGAAACCACACTATCTTTGCCATTAAGCTCATCTTTTAAAATCTCATTGACTTTCTTCAACTCAGAAGTTATAGCATCACTAGCTGTAACTTTAGCTTGAAGATGTTTAATGTTGAGTTTAAGCTCTGAAGTTCTGGCATCACTAGCCGTAACTTTAGCTTGAAGATGCTTAATGTTGAGTTTAAGCTCTGAAGTTATGGCATCACCAGCCTTAACTTTTGATTCAAGAGCGTTCTTCTCAAAGATTCGTCATGTCCGGTTATAGCCGGAGTAGCCATAACTTTAGATTTGAGTTTTTTTGGCTTTGGCTTTCAGAAGTTGGTTTTCCTCAGCAATATCTAAAATCTGTTCCTTAAGGTCTTTTAACTCTAGACTTTGTTCATGACAATGATCAAGGGATTGTTCACAACACTTAATTAAATTATCCTTAGAAATTTTCTTAACTCGCTTTTTAATTTCAAGATAACTTACCTCTTCATCCTCTGAATCTGAATCTGAATTTCCAACAAGACACTTCTCAGCATTTGAAGCATTGCTTTCATTGTCGCTTTCGGAGAATAGGTCAAGACTGACGCTACTTAGACAAACGTTGGCAGTTTCTTCTTCTTCTTCGGATTCGCCATCTTCAGAGTCCAAGTCTCCCCAACAGTATGCCATCATAACTTGCTTGAATTCTCTCTTTGTTTTGTCACGTTGATTTTTGTCTTTAATTTTCTTCCATGTAGGGCAATCTTTGATCATGTGATCATTATCACCACACTTGAAGCATCCACGATTAGAGAAAGACCCTTTTGACTCAAAAGTTTTCTTGGGAGTTTGCTTTGATTTGTTATTTGTCTTATTTTGATTTTGAAAGAAAGACCTTTTCTTAAGACGTTTAATAAGCAATGCAGTTTCATCTTCAATATCTGAAGAATCATCAACCTTGCCAGACTCAGCTTGTAAGGCCATCTTTTTGCTAGTACTAGCTTCCTCCTCATCCTGATTCAGAGTAATCTCGTGAGCCATTAAGGTTCCGAGTAGCTCCTGATAGGATAATGAAGTTAGGTCCTTACATTCTTCTATGACAGATACTTTATGTCTCCATCTGCGAGACATACTTCTGAGTATTTTTCTAGCAATTTCCTCGGAGTCAAAAGTTCCTCCTAAATTCTTTAGCTCATTGATGATGCTAGAAAAGCGAGAGGACATGCTATCAACTGACTCATTTTGCTCCATGGCAAACAACTCGTATTTTCGCATTAGTAATGCCATACGTTGCTTTTTAACAACAGTGGTTCCCTCATAGGCTAATTCTAGACCATCCCATATTTCCTTGGCAGATGAACTGGTTGAGAAACGATCGAATTCAGTGGCAATTATACCGTTTTGCAATAAGCTTATTGCTTTTGAATTCTTCTCAGCCTTTTTATAATCCGCCTCAATATAGTCTTCTTCTTTCTTTTCGACGGTAGTGCCATTCTTTCAAGTTGCAAGTAAGATCTTATTCGGACCATTCTTGATAATCAACCAACACTCCCAGTCGTTTCCCTTAATGAAGTGGGTCATCATATTTTTCCATAAACCATAGTTCTTCCCATTGAATATAGGACACTTTAGGTGTTTGGAATCCATTTGATAAAAAATAAATGCAGCGGAAAAGACGATAAATAGACTACCAAAAAAAACGATCAACTCTAGCTGTTAGGCTATCAAGAGCACGAGGCTCTGATACCAATTGGGGAGTCTATTGATCGAATACGAAAGAGGGGGGGATGAATTGAGTATTAAAAACGATGACCGCTTTTTCGAAATATATGATATAAATTAATTACTTGATTTTATTGATTAAAATCAACTAATTAAATTACTCACAATAAGTGCAAAATCGAAATAACAATAATAAAGAGAGAGAGAGAAAGAGAAAGAGAGACACACAGGATTTTGAAGTGGTTCAGTTTCACAAGTCGAAACCTACGTCCACTATTCTCGATTAATAATTTTTAGTACCTTTCTCCGGATTACAAAAATTATCAATCCACTCGTATAATCAACTATATGATTATAACTCAGATTGAGTATCGCTAAATACTCTAGGTTGCTCTTACGTTAATAAGAAAAATACAACGACAAATACTAATCTCACGTTATGCGAGTGAGTATACTATCCTTGGGTATTTAGTATCCTATAACGATTTTTCTTCGAGTGATTGACAAATTTAATGCGCAATTTTTGTATAAGCAAATTTGGAAAATAAGAATTAAAGCTCAAATGATTTTGCTTAAAATATTTTTCTCTCTTGAAATTTGTAGATGTGTGTGTCAACAATTAATGTTGAATGAATGAGAGTATTTATAGTTGAGTGAATTAGGGTTTGGAATGTTCTGGAATTAGGGCATAGGAACGTTCTGGAATAACAAAGCCTAAACAACTTGATGAACAAGTAAGAAACAAAGGAAGAAAGAGTTTGGCCTCCCTAGGGTTTCGGCCTCCTAGGGGTTCGGCCCACCTAGGGTTCGGCCACCTAGGGTTTGGCCGGCCTCTAGGGCTCCTTCGGTCCACTTCTTGCTTCTATAGCCCACAACAAATCGAGATAGAATTTAGTTAAAGCCCTAGGTTGCATGACGATATAAATATCGTGTTACAAACCAATAGTTTATTTAACTTAAATTCTTATTAATTAATTCCAATTAAAAATAAATACTCTCTTATTTTATAAATCACTAAAAATATATTTTCCAAAAATTAACGCATCATTTTTGTCTAGTAATGAAGTTATGGCTATTAGGTCATAACTTCACTAACCTTTAAATCAAACAAAGTAAAACCATTACCGAATGACGACCTATACTAACTAATCTTCAGTAGATCTTCAGTAAACGAATCGTCTCTTCACAAGTCTCTCATCTTGAGTCTCGTGGTTGATTTCCAATCTTGATCTTGCTTGAATGCATCGATCAAATGTATTTGAAGTTGTACCTCCTTGGTCCAAACTTCAAGCTTGCGTCATTGTAATTGGTCCTTTCTAAATAAAGACTTAAGCACACAATTACACGCATATGTTTATAATATAAAGTCCACATACAAATCATTACTGTCATTATCAAAACAATTAATTAGGACTAATGGTCCAACAAACGTAAACACGTAAAAGCATTTGATTGAAAACACAATTTAACCGCGGTGACACGAAGTTAAAATTTGAAATTTGAAATTTGAAAGGATATTTTGAAAATTTTTGCGACAAGTCGTCACGTTTGGACTCCAAAAGAAATTAATTTGAAAATTGAGCAATTAACTCTTGTCGTGAATTTGACTCGGAAAATTCAAACTCAAACCGTCAGGGATGAATTTTAGAAAAGATTTTTACGAGTGTATTTGATTTGATTTTTTTGTGAGATCAAGACTCGAGTTTGTGAGTGCTTGAAATTTTGAGGAAAATTGATGTCGTGTTATCAATTTTCGATTTTATTTTTGGCAAAAATGCGAAAAAAAGCGAAAAAAATTTCGGAATTTCGACTGACATGGAAATGATCCGTCGCGGATCGGGGCGACTAGCCCTTCCCCCCTTTAAAAAAATAAAGAAAAAATCCGTATATTTAAAGCTGCGTCATGGAAACCGTGTCGGATTTCGTAAAACGCGAAAGCAAGGAAATGTGAGTGTGAGGAAACACAAAATGTCCTGGACCATCCCGAAGAGGCGCGAGCGTTCTGGTGGGAGGTTTGAGGTGTGAGGAGAAAACACAACTTGAAAGAGACAAGTCAAAGCGGGAATCCTGGGAGAGGGCCTAAAGAGGCGCGAGCGGCCTGGCAATGGGAGCCATCTCTCCTTTTTTTCTGAAAAACGCGCTGATTATTTTTGTATAAATAGTGATGTTTGTGCTTCATTGTTTCATCATCCGAAACACAAAAACATCTCTACAAAACTTCTTCTTCTTCTTCCACAAAAATATTTCATGGATGCCTTTGAGAATACGTTGCGACAATGGTGCCGGGATTTGTCGCCTCCCGAAAAGTATCAACTCATTTGCATGGGAGTAGGTCAATTGTTGGTGCTCCGTCAAGTTAAGGTGCAATCCTCATTTCTCGAAGCATGCTTTCGGTTTTGGGATTCGAAACACCATGTTTTCGTTTTCCCGAAAGGTAAAATTTGTCCTCTTGCCGAAGAAGTTGGAGCCATTGGTGGGTGGCCGAGTTGTGTTCCGGTGATTCCTCCGACTCGGTTGTGCTACAAGGAGAAATTCCGTTCAATGTTGGGTTTGTCGACAAGTCAAGTCAACTTTCTTTTTGCTCCACATGGTGTGGATATGTTGGCTCTTATCAACATCTTCTCAAACCGATTAGATGCCAATGTTTCGGAGGTGGCTAGGAGAAGGGTCTTGCCTTTTGCCTTGTCCATGTGTACCTCTTTGTTGATGTTTTGAAGAAGGAGGGGCCGAAGTGCTATGGTAGCATGACCTTTATACATGTGGTCGAGCAAATGGAGCATGGTAGAGATCCATCATGGTTGGTGCTTGGCGAGATCATCCAAGCTTTGGACAAGGAAGGCTCTTGTGGAGAAGCTCCTTCATTTGGGTCCCCAAGGATCCTCCAAGTGTTGCTATTGGAGAGGATAAGGTATGTAGAGCCTTCGGTTGATTCTTATTCTTATTCCTTCCGTCACCTTACTATGAGGAAGAAGTTGTACTCGGATAGCTTTGCTTCCAGCGAGGCTTATTGGGCCGCGAGATTGGCGGAGGAGGGTGGTCCTCACATCCGTTGGGTGGTGCCATGGTGGCACTTGAGGTCCTTCATGGGGTTGCCCGCTTCGGGTGCTAGTCCTCGTTCTGTGATGGTGGTGGGTTTGAAGGTTGCTTGCTTCATTTATTCCGAAAGGCTTATGAGGCAAATGGTGTTGGAGCTAGTGTCCTCCACAATTAGTGTGATAACATTTGTAAATCTCTTATAGGTTCACAAGGGTATACTTAGTATTTTATCAGTTGATTAACGTTTATTAATAACGGTTGGCTTGCTAGAAGTTTGACGTTATTATCATACTGATGGCGGTGATCAACTGGTCCCTAAAAGTCACACCTAAAGGATGAGTTTGAGAGATGTGATTATATGAAAATATAATCACATAGATGCCTTATATGACTAAAAGGTTAGTCCATGTATTTGACTAAGCAGTTAGTCAATGTGATGATGAGACGATTATTTAATACAATTAAATAATATTAGCTGAGACGAGTTAATTATTAATTCGTAAATTGAATATAAACTGTTATATTTAATTAATGTATATAATGTTAGCTTGAACGAATTAAGATGTTAATTCGTAATTAAACGTAATCGGTTATATTTAATTAGCAAATTATAAATATGCGATATTTATAGTTAAAGTATATTTTATACAAGATTGTCATTATAAATTATTACAGACCGATATTAATAAATCGACTACAAGCTGTTGTGTGTGGACTTATTAAATACATGACGAAATAAATGACAATTGATAAAATATACGCATTTTATACAATACCAAACCAACCGAAAATAAGGAGATTTTTCTCCTTATTTGGTTTTCACGGTTTGAGCAAGAAAAAGAAAGAAAAAAAGATCTTCCCCATGTCTCTCCTTTTTCGGTTATATTAGGTGAGAAGGAGGATCATTTTTATTCATTCATTTTTTTGACCTAATTCCATCATCACAAAAACCTAAAAATTAGAAATTAGGGTTCATCTTTTCTAGCAAAAAGAGAGGCATTTCTCATAGCATTTTGGGTGCAACAATTAGGAGAATATCAATTCGATATTTGTTCTTAGGCCAAATTTGCTAGGACTAAAGGTTAATTCTTAATCTCTACCCTTTTTGTTTATGTAAATTCGTTTATGACTAGTTTTTCATAATTATAATTTCGTTATAATCCGAATTTTAGAGGAAGCATACCGATATTTCCCACAAGTGGTATCAGAGCATAGGCCACGAAATTATTTTATATGATTTTCATAAATGGGTTGAGACAAAAATTTTGAAAGAAAAAAAAACCATTCGGCCGAATCCATTTTTTTGCCGAATCAAAATTTTTTTGCCGAGCTAATTTTTTTGGTTTTGTGTTTTGTTTCCATTTAGATTTATTCATATTGTTGTTTTAATTTGTTAAGATGATAATTTGATAAATTTGTAGATGTTTTGATTTAATAAAACATTAAATTGAAATGTAAATGGAATTGTTTTGATTAATGATGATTATTTGTTTTTGCTATATAGTTTTTGGCACACATGATGTTAAATTGTTGTTTTAGGACCATGATTCATTAATTTAAATGTTGATGATTATGCCAATCTTGTTCTAATAGCAACTTTAAACAAATTTGTTCATCTAAATGTTTTTTTTTTCCGATAAAAGAAAAAAAAGGGGGGCTGTTTTCGTTTTTAATTCAGCCGAGAGCTTTAGAAAAAAAAAAAAACTTTTTTTTTTTGTTTTTAGTGCTAAATGCCGAGAAAAAAAAGGGCTGTTTTGTTTTTTTTGGGCAAAATGCCGAGAGCATTAGAAGAAAAAAAAATCTGTTTTTTTTTGTTTTTTTTTAAATGCCGAGAGCTATAATAAAAAAAAATTTTTTGTTAGTTTTTGGCCAATAATAATTATACATTAAATTCATAATGTATGATTGTTAGTTGTGAAAAAGTTCACAAATTATAGATACCCAATTATTTTAAAGAGGTTTAAAATAATGTTGGATTAATTCATATCACTAGTTAATGTGAATTAAGATTGGAATTATTGTGAATAATTGAGGAATTGTCACATAATTTTGATAATTATAAAATAGGTGGTTTGGATAAATTACTCTACATAATTAAGGAATTATGTCTTGAATGATTAATTTATAGTTGATGCATTTTTATTTAGTTGTATGAATTGTTGAATGGTTTTATTTACTTTTTTTTTTTGCAATCGGTTGTAAATTGTAATACCTAGTGTGGCCTTAGTTAATTATATTTTCGTAATGATGGAAACATAATTTTAATGTAATTTTGAGATCTCCAATCTCCTTTTGGTTTTCTTTTATATTATGGTTTTGAAATTAGAATGTAAATAGGTTTATTATGTAATTTTTATTGTAATTTTGAGAAGACTGAAGATGGAGATTTGATTGCTCACTCCCACTACATGGACCAAGATGGAACATTAAGACAAGCTTCTCGGGTCCTAGGAAGGATTCCAAAGTTGTATTTATGTTCATTTTGGTAAATAGACCACACTAGGACTTTATTTTGTTTTACGTTTTTCCATTCTTATTGCTTTTCTTTGCTTTATAGTTAGTGCATCATTTTCCGCCTACACCTACTTATATGCATGAAAATTGACTCATATAGTTTGATATTAGTCATCATGGACATAAAGATGTCAAACAATTTTAAGCCATCATCTTAGTTTATTCATTCTTGCATGCTAGATATTAGTTCACTTAAAATGAATTAAAATAAAGTTGATGGGATCTTCCTCTAAAACTGAAATTGAGACTAGTCTTTATAGGCCAAACATCTATGAATCCCTTCTTCGTCGGTAGGCATATAGGACCTTACTCTCCATATGACCCCTTCTACGTTGGGTAAGTAGTTTGTGTTGACTTAGTTTATCTCAACATTATAATCCGAAGAGTTTCTCGAGATTATGATGGACTATAGATAGAATTTACAGAAATTTATCGACCAAGAATTCTAAAAGTAGAATTAGCCAAGAGGTTGGCTTATCAATTTACAGATAATTGAGTCTTGGGATCATTTATATAATTCTTGAGGGAGGTCAAATGTATAAATGCTTGAGTCTTTGCGTTATAACAGTATTGCATTAGACTTAAATCATAACGATGAGTATGCTTATTATATTTTTCTTCTTTTCGCAGTGTAGAATTCGTTTTATATTGATAATACTACTTACAACAAATGGCTGGAAATAACGAAATCCCTATGCCAAGTGCCACACTTTCACGCGAGTCCTGGCTCAAAACTTTCATGGACCACATGAATTAGTCCACTCGACTGAAGAATGATGGGTCCAACTTTGCGGACTGGGAGGCATCACTACGGAATGCTGCCATAGCTGAAGGTAAGCTCAAGTACTTAACTGAGCCAATACCGCCAAACCCAGGCCCCAATGCAAGAGTTAACGAGTCACTTGCTTATAGTGACTTCGTCATGGAAGCTGGTGCGATAAAGAACGTACTCATTTTTGCAATGGAAACCAATTTGCAAAGACGCTTAATTGCCCAAGGTGCAAACAAGATTTTCACCACGCTCACTAATGAATTCTCAAAAGCACCGAGAATCGTTACTTATGAGCATACCTGTCGCTTCTTTGATGCGAAACTCTAGAAGGGCCAACCGGTTAGCCCACACATTCTTAACATGATTGAGAATATCGAGAAACTGGAGGCACTTGATTGCAAAATCAGTGAGAGCATAGTCATTGACCGTATGCTTCATTCACTTCATGATGGTTTTGCCCTATTCAGGGCAAATTACTACATGAATGACATGAAGAAAAGTCCTCATGAGCTACACTCACTTCTCGTACAGACCGAGAAGGATATGAAATTGAGTGGGAGCATGAAGCAAGATGTTCTCATGATTTCCAACAAGAATAAGGGTAAGGGCAAAGCTCACGGCGACCTAACTGTAGGAAAGCCAAAGTTTAAGAAGTCAGGAAACGGTAAGAGTGGGCCTGGTGAGACTAGTGGCTCACAAGGCAAGGCAAAGAGCAAAGACGGTAACGTTGAGTGCCACCATTGTCACAAGACTGGACATTGGAGGAGGAACTGTCCCGTGTACCGTGAGGACATAAAAGCAGACCGCGTCACTCCTGTTGGTACGTCATCTTATATTCATATGATTGAGATTAACCATGCAAGTTTCGGAACTTGGGTACTTGATACTGGTTGTGGTTCTCATCTGTGTAATCATTTGCAGGGCCTAAAAAACATCACACCCTCGCAAAGGGTGATGTGGACTGCGAGTCGGAATGGAGCACGAGTTGCTGCAGTCTCAAAGGGAACATACGTAATCCAACTCCCGAGTGGTTTTGAGTTATATTTATATAACTGTTACTATGTACCCAGTTTATCTAAGAACATTATTTCTGTTTCCGTACTTGATAAAGACGGTTTTTCATTTTCAATAAAGAATAATAGCTGTATTTTCTCTTTTAATGAAATGGTTTATGGCAAAGCAGTTTCCATGAATGGAATTTACATCTTAGATCAAACCACAGATATATTACATGTGAATAATAAGAAATTAAAGGTTGGTGACAAAGATCAAACTTATCTATCCCCACATTTGATTTTTCTTCATTTGACACGTGTGAATCTTGTCTTATCGGCAAAATGACTCGAATTTCCTTTAAAGGTGCTGGAATGCGCGCTAGTGACCTATTAGGACTCATACATACTGATGTATGTGGACCTATGTCAATTACCGCTAGAGACGGCTATAGATATTTTATCACTTTCACGGATGATTTAAGTAGATACGGATATGTCTACTTAATGAAGCATAAAAGTGAGTCTTTTAAAAAATTCAAGGAATACCAGAACAAGGTTGAGAACCAACTAGGAAGAAAGGTTAAAGCACTCCGTTTAGATCGGGGTGGCAAATATCTTTCAAATGAGTTTGATCAACACCTTAAAGACTGTGGAATCGTTTTACAGTTAACTCCACCTGGAACACCTCAATTAAATGGTGTGTCCGAACGGAGAAATCGAACACTACTTGATATGGTTCGATCCATGATGAGTCACACGGTAGTACTTGATTCATTATGGGGTTTTTCTCGTTTGTCAGCTGCTCTTATACTTAACCGAAGTCCGTCTAAAGCTGTCGACAAGACTCCATATGAAATGTGGAAGGGAACGGTCCCTAACTTGTCCTTTATTCGGGTTTGGGGCTGCGAGGCTTATGTCAAGTGGAGACACGAGGATAAGCTCGGCCCGCGATCAGTCAAGACATACTTTATTGGTTATCCAAAAGGAATGTTTGGTCATTACTTCTATTCGCCTACCGAACATCGAGTTTTTGTTGCGGCTAGTGCAAAGTTCTTAGAGAAAGAATTTCTCGAGAACATGTCAAGTAATAGAACCTTCGAGCTGTCGGAGGTTCAAGAACCAACAACCGAGGAACAGATGGAGGAAGTTGTTCCTTCAACTGATGATACGGTTAATATTCCTCAGGAACCTAGGAGGTCAGGTAGAGTCTCTAGTCCTCCAGACAGATACATTGGTATGGTCGAGGAAAATGACATTTTGCTTCTAGAGAGTAATGAACCCGCTACCTATAAAGGTGCCATGACCTGTTCCGACTCTAAGCTATGGCTTGAAGCCATGCAATCCGAGATGGACTCCATGTATGAGAATGACGTATGGGATCTTGTTGATTTACCTAATAATGTACGACCTCTACAGTACAAATGGCTTTACAAAATAAAGCGTTCTGTAGACGGGCAACCAGATACCTATAAGGCACGACTAGTGGCAAAAGGTTTCACTCAAGTGCATGGATTGCATTATGATGAAATCTTTGCACCCGTAGTTATGCTGCGTTCCATTCGGATAATCTTAGCGATTGCCGCTTTTCATGATTATGAAATTTGGCAGATGGATGTGAAAACCGCCTTCTTAAACGGTTATTTGGAGGAAGAATTGTACATGGTACAACCCGAAGGTTTCATAGAGCCTGAAAATCCTAAGAAAGTGTGCAAGCTTAAACGTTCCATTTATGAACTTAAGCAAGTTTCTCGGAGTTGGAATCATCGTTTCGACCAGGTGATAAAAGAGTATGGTTTCACTCAATCGGTCGAGGAACCATGCTTATATATCAAGTCGAGTGGGAGCAAGATTGTTTTCTTGATATTGTATGTCGATGACATACTCTTGATTGGGAATGACATTCCTCTCTTATCTTCGGTAAAAGTATGGTTGAAGAACCATTTCCAGATGAAAGATCTGGGTGAGGCACAACGCATATTGGGAATCCGTATCTATCGAGATAGATCACGACGGATGTTATCACTGAGTCAGGAGTCTTATTTAGATAAGATTCTTGAAAGGTTCAGCATGACCAGCTCCAAGAAGGGGAACCTTCCAATGACTTCTGGGATGCATTTGAGCAAGTCTCAGTCACCCACGACGCCTGAAGGGGTTGAACGCATGAGTCGTGTTCCTTATGCATCAGCCATAGGATCAATCATGTATGCCATGATATGGACACGTCCAGACGTGGCATATGCATTGAGTATGACGAGTTGGTACCAAAAGAATCCAGGTGAAACACACTGGATAGCTGTTAAAAACATCCTTAAGTACCTACGGAGGACTAAGGATTGGGCATTGACTTATGGAGGAGATACTAAGCTATGTGTAATCGGTTACGCAGATGCTAGCTTCCAAACGGATCGAGATGATTCAAAATCTCAGTCCGGGTTCGTCTTTACTCTTAATGGTGTCAGGTCACCGGAAAAGTTCCAAACAGAAGTTGTAGCATTCTACTCTCAATCCGAGTACTATGCCGCTTCGGAAGCAGCAAAGGAAGCTATATGGATGCGTCAATTCTTACAAGGACTAACCATAGTTCCTAGTTCGAATGACCCGATCACCATCTATTGTGACAATAGAGGTGCCATCTTCCAGGCCAAAGAGCCTAAGTCTAGCAACAAGTCTAGACATGTATATCGGAAAGCTCACCTGATCCGTGATTACGTGGAGCAAGAGGAGATAGTGATTGACAAGATAGCTTCGGATGACAACATCGCGGATCCTCTCACTAAACCGTTGAAATATGATAAGCATGAAGGGCACATTATTTCCATGGGAATTAAACGTGTTCCTGAGTTGTAGTAGTTGATTATGAATTCGATACATTTTCTTTTCATATGCTATTTATAACTTCATCGTTTTATTATCATATTTTTTTTTTCACGTAGATTGTACGACAACATTGAACGCCACAAAGTGAACTGAATTACATTATATTTGTTTTGGTCCGTAATCGCCTACATGAGCTGATAACTCTGGCTATTATTTTGTGAAGTTGATTGATGGTGGGTTCAACGAGCCATAAGTCAAACGGTTGGCGATCGATCACGAGATGCGAGTTATAACGATACCTCGTAGGACAATTGTGACAACGTAATGGAGTCCTAAATGTTTAAAAACATTCGGTGCCGGGTCGTGGATTGGACGTCCATTGTGTTCCTAGAGTCGATTCTTTTGACTATCGACGTCTCTTGAGATTAAGGCGCTTTTGGGTGACTTTGTTTCCTTTCTCATAGTCGACCGTAACTGGAGGCTAAGCAGATTTTTAATAGGTCATTTCATACTGTGCTTATATCTGCAGGATTCGAGTTGAAGAAAATATCCAACCTTTATCAGGTTTAGTTATTTCTCCGGGCCACTCGAGGAGTTGTAACTGAAATGCATGGCCATGCTCGAATGATGATTCGTTTATCAGTTAAGTTACTCTCTAGTCGGGAAAACTACTCTTGATATTGATCACTTGTAAAATACGACCTTTGTGAATACGGATTTTGCAAATTGTTTTACATTGAGTGGGAGAAATTTTAGGATATGAGAATCGGTTATCGCACATACACTTGTGAGGACAAGTGGGAGATTGTTGGAGCTAGTGTCCTCCACAATTAGTGTGATAACATTTGTAAATCTCTTATAGGTTCACAAGGGTATACTTAGTATTTTATCAGTTGATTAACGTTTATTAATAACGGTTGGCTTGCTAGAAGTTTGACGTTATTATCATATTGATGGCGGTGATCAACTGGTCCCTAAAAGTCACACCTAAAGGATGTGTTTGAGAGATGTGATTATATGAAAATATAATCACATTGATGCCTTATATGACTAAAAGTTTAGTCCATGTATTTGACTAAGCAGTTAGTCAATGTGATGATGAGACGATTATTTAATACAAT
The DNA here is from genome assembly GCF_048544455.1 of Silene latifolia. Classification (NCBI taxonomy): domain Eukaryota; kingdom Viridiplantae; phylum Streptophyta; class Magnoliopsida; order Caryophyllales; family Caryophyllaceae; genus Silene; species Silene latifolia. The sequence continues at coordinate 38,975,754 of NC_133533.1, forward strand.
TAAATAATATTAGCTGAGACGAATTATTTATTAATTCGTAAATTGAATATAAACTGTTATATTTAATTAATGTATATAATGTTAGCTTGAACGAATTAAGATGTTAATTCGTAATTAAACGTAGTCGGTTATATTTAATTAGCAAATTATAAATATGCGATATTTATAGTTAAAGTATATTTTATACAAGATTGTCATAATAAATTATTACAGACCGGTATTAATAAATCGACTACAAGCTGTTGTGTGTGGACTTATTAAATACGTGACGAAATAAATGATAATTGATAAAATATACGCATTTTATACAATACCAAACCAACCGAAAATAAGGAGATTTTTCTCCTTATTTGGTTTTCACGGTTTGAGCAAGAAAAAGAAAGAAAAAAAAGATCTTCTCCATTTCTCTCCTTTTTCGGTTATATTAGGTGAGAACGAGGATCATTTTTATTCATTCATTTTGTTGACCTAATTCCATCATCACAAAAACCTAAAAATTAGAAATTAGGGTTCATCTTTTCTAGCAAAAAGAGAGGCATTTCTCATAGCATTTTGGGTGCAACAATTAGGAGAATATCAATTCGATATTTGTTCTTAGGCCAAATTTGCTAGGACTAAAGGTTAATTCTTAATCTCTACCCTTTTTGTTTATGTAAATTCGTTTATGACTAGTTTTTCATAATTATAATTTCGTTATAATCCGAATTTTAGAGGAAGTATACCGATATTTCCCACAAATGGGGCGTCAACAAAAGGTGCCCGCTCAAGATACCCTTGTCCAAGAGGATGTTTTCCAAAATTCCGAGCTTGTGGAGGTCTTCGAAAGGTGGTGGGCCACTCGGCCGCTTTGGGAGGTACCAAACCCCGTTGCCACGACATGGTTGACTCCCGCTTATGTCAAGTGGTCAAGAGCTCCGTCCTTGGAAGGGAGGTCCAAATTTCGTAAGGACGAGGTTGTTGACTTGAAGTATCGAGAGGTTGGCAAGGCCAACCGTGCCTTCTTTGAGGACTATGTTGATGGAGCTAGCCCGGACGTGATGAGGCCACCAAAGATGAGAAGCTCGGGTCCCAAGAATATGGTGGGCCGTGCATGGGCTCGTTTCGGGCCGAACATGGGGTCTTGTGCTAAACCGGAGGCCGTTGCCGTCTTAGATCCGTTGAGGATCCGTTCCGAGGAGGAAATACATGCTAGGCGGGCCAACAAGAAGAACAAGGGGAAAATGTACCCCGAGGGAAAAGGCAAGGGTAGAACGGAAGAGTGAAGACCTCCATTACCCACTTTATTATTATGATGTATTATTGTTGTGAGTTTTCATTATGTTGTACTAGCTATGTTTTGTGTGTTTTATGCTAGTTTTACTATGTGAGGTGTTTTAGTCGACACCTTAGCTTTGACAAGTTGTAGACTCGTCGAGCTTTATTTGTTGTTGAAATTGTAATCCCTCCCATTATTAATTAAATAAGAGGATTGCTCGTGTCGAAATTGTGAACGCTTGTTTCTTCCATCCATTTTCTAAAGGCAATTCGGTTTGAATCGTCCTAAACATTTGCACTTGGGAAAGTGGGATTTTTGTGGAAAGGGAGAAAGGCTTTTTTTTGTATTTTTGTGGGAAAGGGAATGGTTTTCCCTTTCTTTTTCTGATGGGGATGTTTTGTATGTGGGGTTTTTTTTTTGATTATGGGGACGGTTATTTTTGATTGTGGGGATGGTTGTATCCTTCTTGTGTAAGAAAGGACTGCCTACGTATTCACCTGAAGCGGTGAAATCAAAGCATGATCGTAGTTCGAAATGTTTTGTAAATTTATTTGGGTTTTGTGGTTGTATCCCTTAGGTATAAGAGGGATTGCCTACGTATCCACCTGAAGAGGTGAAGTCAAACCATGCTCGTAGTTCAGGGGTTCTTGTTTTAGTATAAATGGATGTTGCCTTTGACAGATCAAAGGGCCTTCGAAACGGGCAAGGTGCTGCAACTTAGACTCGATAAAACATGCAATTTCAAATCAGAACACGTTGAGGAACTTGACTTGAAAATGGTTAAAGCGGTTGCTAGTTGTAAAACTAGGGTTGGGTCGTTGGTTGCTACGGACCAAGGGTAGTATTTCTTGAGTTGGTCTAGGTTGGTCGGGTTTGTAAAATCCTCCCCGTCTAGGTCACTCAGTCTCACTGCGCCCCCCGAAAGTATTTTCTTGACCAGGTACGGCCCGACCCAGTTGGGTTTGAATTTTCCCCTCGGATCGACGGGTAATGGTGCTCGGACCGACTTGAGGACCAAGTCGCCTTCCTTGATATTCCTGGGTTTGACTTTCTTGTTGAATGCCCGTTGTATACGTCGCTGGTATAGCTGGACGTTGTGCAAGGCGTTGAGCCGCCGCTCGTCTAGAAGAGTGAGTTGTTCGTACCTTCGACGGGTCCATTCCGCCTCAGGGACTTGACTCTCCAGTAGGATGCATAGAGAAGGGACCTCTAACTCTACCGGTTGAACCGCCTCCATACCGTATGCTAGGTAGAAGGGTGTGGCACCTGTCGGCGTTCGAATGGAGGTTCAGTATCCCCAGAGTGCAAATGGGAGTTTGCTCGGCAAATCACGGTAGTTGTCTTGCATTTTCTTGATAATGGTGACAAGAGTTTTGTTAGCTGCCTTCACCACTCCATTGGTTTGGGGACGGTAGGGGGATGATCGATGTCGTTTGATCTTGTATTTGTCCAGCAAGGTCTGAGTTTCCGCCCGGAAGTGAGAGCCTTGATCGCTGATGATTTCATGGGGTACCCCATATCGGCAGATGATGTTGTTTTGGATGAACTTGGCCACTTAATTGGCGGTCAAGACTGCATATGATTTCGCTTCCACCCATTTGGTGAAATAGTCGATGGCGACGAGGACGAAGCAATGCCCCTTGGTGCCTACCGGGTTGACTTTCCCGATGATGTCGATGCCCCAGGTTGAGAAAGGCCAGGGTGATGTCATGGTATATAAAAGGGATGGTGGTATGTGTTGTATATTGGCGAAGATTTGGCAATTGTGGCAATGTTTGACGTAGTTACGACAATCGCCTTCCATGGTGGTCCAGTAGTAACCTAACCGCATGATTTTCCGAGTAAGCATCATTGCGCTCATGTGAGGACCACATTATCCGTCGTGAACCTCTCCCATGACTTTTTTGGCTTTGTGATGGTCAATGCAAAGGAGGAGAATCCCTGGGGTGTTCTTTTGTATAGTTGATTTTGGTTTATCATGAATTGTGATGAAAGTAGACGGATGGCTCTTTGTCCTCTTGGGTCAGAGTTATGAGGGAATTCGTTTTTTGTTTTGTAGTTAAGGATGGCTTGGTACCAGGGTTCATCATGGTTTTCCTCGTCGTTGTTGATGGTACAAATGTGAGCTGGCTCGCTCCTTCTCTCGACACATAGGGGCATCGATGTCATGTCGTCAGGTATATTGACGAGCGCGACAAGTTTTGCCAGGGCATCAACAAATTGATTTTCCTCTCGTGGCAAGTGGAAGTAGTCAACTTGGTCGAAGAACTCGGCCTCTTGATTGATTTTCACTCGGTAGGGAGCTAAGCTGTCACTTCGGATTTTCCATGATCCGGACACCTGATTGATGATGAGCTAGGAATCGCCGTGGACTCTCAGTCTCTTGATGCCAAGTGTGATGGCTGCTTGTAGGCCGATGAGGCGTGCTTCATATTCAGCGGCATTGTTGGTGAGGGCGAAGTCTAGTTTGGCCGAGATCGGAACATGTTCTCTCTCTGGTGATATTAGAAGGATTCCTACTCCGAAGCCTCTCAGATTTGATGCACCGTCGAAGTATAGGTCCCATGCATCAAAGTCGGCACAAAGGATGTCTTCGTCAGGAAGTGACCATGTGTCGGTCGTTGGATCCTCGTTGACGGGATTCTCTGCTAGGAAATTGGCGACTGCTCTTCCCTTGATAACCTTGAGGGGTACAAACTTGAGATCAAATTCGGACAGCATGAGTGTCCACCTAGACAGCCTTCCGTTTAGTACGGGTTTCTCGAAGATGTATTTGATCGGGTCCATCTTGGAGTAGATGTGGACCGTGTAGCTGAGCATGTAATGCCGCAGCTTCTTTGTTGACCATACTAGGGCAAGGCATGTCTTCTCCAGTTGAGTGTACCTCGTCTCGTACTCAATGAACTTTTTACTGATGTAGTAGATGGCTCGTTCTTCGTCGTCGACTGTTTGTGCTAGCATTGCTCCCATGGCTGTGTCGGTAACAGTCAGGTATAGGGATAAAGGAATCCCCGGTTGAGGTGGCATGAGGGCAGGAGGCTTGGATAGGATTTCCTTTATCCTGTCGAAGGCTATTTGACAATCGTCGTCCCAATCAGTGTGATCGAAGGCGCGAAGCTTCTTGAAGATCGGTTCACAAATCATTGTGAGCTTGGTAATGAAGCGGCTGATGTATTGGACCTGGCCGAGGAATCCCCGAATCTCCTTCTCATTCTTGGGCCGAGACATTTTTTGGAGGGCTTTGATTTTGGTTGGATCAATATCAATGCCTCTTTTGCTGACGACATGTCCCAAGAGTTTTCCGGAGGTAACCCCGAATGCACACTTCTGAGGATTTAGTCTCATGTTATATTTCTGCAGACGAGCGAAGAATTTCCGAAGGGCGCTGATGTGGCCGTCCCGCTCTCTTGACTTGACAATCATATCATCGACATATACCTCTACCTCCTTGTGCATCATATCATGTAGGAGAGTGGTAGCGGTTCTTTGATAGGTTGCTCCGGCGTTGATGAGGCCGAAGGGCATGACCGTGTAGCAATATGTACCCCACTGTGTAGTGAATGCGGTCTTGTGCATGTTTTCCTCAGCCATTTTAATCTGGTTGTACCCAGCATACCCGTCCATGAATGATAGGAGAGCGTGCTCGGCAGTATTGTCCACCAGAATGTCAACATGTGGCAAAGGGAAGTCGTCCTTTGGACTCGCCTTGTTCAGATCCCTGAAGTCGACGCAAACCCGAATTCTCCCATCTTTCTTTCGTACAGGAACGATGTTGGCCACCCAGTCAGAGTATTCAGACACTTTGATGAAACCAGCCTTGAACTGTTTATCTACTTCTTTCTTGATTTTCAGGGCCCATTCAGGACCCATCCGGCGCAGCTTTTGTTTCACGGGTTTAGCTCCAGGCTTAATGGGTATCCGGTGCTCCGCAATTTCTCTGTCAATCCCAGGCATATCTCTGTAGGACCAGGCGAACACGTCCTTGTATTCGTGGAAGAGGTCAATGAACTGTTGTCTTTCCGAGGGGTCAAGGGTTATCCTTATCCTAAGTTCCTGAGGTGTGTTGTCGGTTCCTACGTTAATAGGTTCGGTCTCCTCAATGATGGGGGTTCTGGTTTCCCGTTTGTCAAGTTCTTTGGCTAGGTGAGGTGGGTATACACTCAAGTCAAATTCCTCATAGTCATTCAGAATTGGATTGCAGTTAAATTGAGACGAGCCATAAGCAAATTTAGCGTTCATTAAGTTGACACGAACGAAAAGCTCGGAGAGGAAAGACATCTCATGGTCAGTCAGAGGCGACACAGCAGAGGGGGTGGCCCCTAGAATAGGCTCCAGGTTGTCACCTTTCATGGGAGTGGGGGTGACCCTAGTAGACTCAGCCTCTGAATCAGCCATGACTTTGTGATAAAACAGCGGGAATGGGACCTTGACTGGGACATCAGGAGTGTTGGGAGCTATGACAGACTCTGACTCCGACTCAGATTTAGATTTAGATTCTTCTTCACTTCCCTCTTTGAACATAGGGCCTTCTCCAGTTGTGATCTTGAGAATGCGGCCTTGGTGATCGGTCCACTTGACAGTCTTCCTTCAGCCTTGTGTAGCTTTCTCCGGGTCAGTGTCGGAGATCAAGGCGGTTGGGTCAAATTGATTGTCTTTCAGGGCGATGTTGATGATGTCCTCATAGTCGAGGTGCTTGATGTTATCTTCTCCAAAGAGGAGAGTGACAACTTGTCCATCGAGGCATGACGACGACTTAGACTCGGTTGATGCAGCTTCAGTGTTGTCGGGGATGAAGTAGCAGTCCTAGAAGACTTCCACACCCGGGTACCTGATTTTGGCCACAGAGTCATAGATCCGCTCCGGAAATCCATGGTAGAGCTCGGACTCTCCCTCGGGGACAAAGTATCCATTGAGGGTCAGATGATATGGACGGAGGATAACTCCGTGCTTCTTGCGCTTCCAAACTAGGAGGTTCATCTCCTGGATATCTTCATCGGTAGGTTCATATCCCAGTCCGAAGGGAATGTTGAGGACCAAGTCGCCTTCCTTGATATTCCTGGGTTTGACTTTCTTGTTGAATGCCCGTTGTATACGTCGCTGGTATAGCTGGACGTTGTGCAAGGCGTTGAGCCGCCGCTCGTCTAGAAGAGTGAGTTGTTCGTACCTTCGACGGGTCCATTCCGCCTCAGGGACTTGACTCTCCAGTAGGATGCATAGAGAAGGGACCTCTAACTCTACCGGTTGAACCGCCTCCATACCGTATGCTAGGTAGAAGGGTGTGGCACCTGTCGGCGTTCGAATGGAGGTTCAGTATCCCCAAAGTGCAAATGGGAGTTTGCTCGGCAAATCACGGTAGTTGTCTTGCATTTTCTTGATAATGGTGACAAGAGTTTTGTTAGCTGCCTTCACCACTCCATTGGTTTGGGGACGGTAGGGGGATGATCGATGTCGTTTGATCTTGTATTTGTCCAGCAAGGTCTGAGTTTCCGCCCGGAAGTGAGAGCCTTGATCGCTGATGATTTCATGGGGTACCCCATATCGGCAGATGATGTTGTTTTGGATGAACTTGGCCACTTAATTGGCGGTCAAGACTGCATATGATTTCGCTTCCACCCATTTGGTGAAATAGTCGATGGCGACGAGGACGAAGCAATGCCCCTTGGTGCCTACCGGGTTGACTTTCCCGATGATGTCGATGCCCCAGGTTGAGAAAGGCCAGGGTGATGTCATGGTATATAAAAGGGATGGTGGTATGTGTTGTATATTGGCGAAGATTTGGCAATTGTGGCAATGTTTGACGTAGTTACGACAATCGCCTTCCATGGTGGTCCAGTAGTAACCTAACCGCATGATTTTCCGAGTAAGCATCATTGCGCTCATGTGAGGACCACATTATCCGTCGTGAACCTCTCCCATGACTTTTTTGGCTTTGTGATGGTCAATGCAAAGGAGGAGAATCCCTGGGGTGTTCTTTTGTATAGTTGATTTTGGTTTATCATGAATTGTGATGAAAGTAGACGGATGGCTCTTTGTCCTCTTGGGTCAGAGTTATGAGGGAATTCGTTTTTTGTTTTGTAGTTAAGGATGGCTTGGTACCAGGGTTCATCATGGTTTTCCTCGTCGTTGTTGATGGTACAAATGTGAGCTGGCTCGCTCCTTCTCTCGACACATAGGGGCATCGATGTCATGTCGTCAGGTATATTGACGAGCGCGGCAAGTTTTGCCAGGGCATCAGCAAATTGATTTTCCTCTCGTGGCAAGTGGAAGTAGTCAACTTGGTCGAAGAACTCGGCCTCTTGATTGATTTTCACTCGGTAGGGAGCTAAGCTGTCACTTCTGATTTTCCATGATCCGGACACCTGATTGATGAATGTTTCGGGCGTGGTGGTAGAGGATTGAAGATAAGTCGGCAGTTGGCATCGTCAAGTCGGGTGATCCTTTCAGAGAGACTGGCTATGGCTTCATCAACCTGTTGGAACATGGTGAGCATAGTGGCGGCACTGAATACAAATACCATGTCCGAGGGATCTTTCTCCAAGGCATTCACCTCGTCATCGACTGGCAGGATGAGGTGAGAGCAGTCCAGAGTTGGCTCATCATTGGAGATAGCGTGGATTCCGAGAGGGTTTTTTTTGTTGTTTGGCTTAGTCGACGGGGGTAAAGGCAATTCCCCTTTCTCAATCATGTCTTGGATGATGTGTTTGAGTTTGAAGCAGGTTTCTGTATCATACCGTTTCCCTTGATGGTACTGACAGTAGGCATTGGGGTTCCAGAAGCGGGATTTTTTAGCATCGGTCGGATCCAGGGTGGGTCCGATTGGTTGTAACTTCCCCTGGTCCATGAGCCTTTTCAGGGCACTTGCATAAGTTGACCCTATATTAGTGAACACTCTCTGGGGGCACTCAGCTTTCTTAGCGGATGGTTCAAGGAGGTTGACCTCATCAATCTTGTTCGTTTGACCGTAAGGGCGAGATCCGGTTGAGGTGGATCCTTGGTAGCCTCTGCCAGTGGTCTTGTCCAAGACACCCTTCCAGAGGTCATCTTCAATGCGTGTCCCGAGGATTTGCAGATCTTGGAAGGTTTTAATGTTCTGGTACCTCAGTAGGTTAGCATACACTGGGCAGAGATTGTTGACGAACTTTTCAACCAAGGTTGATTCACTCGGCTTGCTGACCAGCTGAGTACTTACCCTCCTCCAACGGGTTAAGAACTCGGTGAATCCCTCCTTGTCGTTCTGGGTTAGGACCTCAAGAGTACGGGTATTGGCTTGGATTTCAACATTGTTGGAATATTGCTTGGCAAATTCAACTGCGACTTCGTCCCAGGTAGTAAGGTTCTTCGGATCAAGGGAGTAGTACCATTGACGAGGGATCGGTTCCAAAGAGGACGGAAAGATCCGGGTGAAAAGCTCTTGTTTGACCCCTTTTATGGCCATGTAGTCTTTAAAGGCACAGATATGATTGAGTGGGTCCTCCACTCCTTTGAACCTGGGCACATCAGTTAGGGTAAAGTTGTCGGGTAATTGATCCCCAACAGGTTCAAATCTTCGGTTGTTCTCAAGATGGATATTGTTACCCCGGGCTAGGGGCTGTTTTTCCAAGAGTTTTAGCCTCTTCTCGGTTTCAGTCAAAGGTGGAGTATTATGTTCTCCAGTTTCTTTGTTTTCCAGGGCGTCGATACGGGTCTCGACGCGATCCAGGGTGAACTTAAGAGCGGTGAGCAGGCTGGCTAGCTGATCAGTCGTGACATCTCTGTTGTTATCATTGTTGTTGTTGACAGACGAAGTTGAAGACGGGGCCATGGCTCTGAGGCAGAAAAACGGCTCACATTACAACTCAATCCGACACGGTTCAAAGACTGAACGCAGACAGTGCAAAGGACGAGACAAAGATCAGACTCAACAAGACAAGGGTGACCGTGTGTGATTTCTCGGTGCTGACGCGATTTATGACGTGACGGTGTTGACCGAACTTTTGACACGCGTCCAATGTAGTGGCGTGACGCCAATGGACGAGTCCCGTGGTGAGACGAATCATAAGTAAAGACCCATAAGTACGTTTGCTTCGACTCGATAGACACGAGGCGGAATTGGAATGGTGGGCTGAAGTTTTCGAGAATAGAAATTTTCAAAAGATTCATTTGTCGTTGTATGGACGGCTTCCGAAGATAGAGATCTCCGCAAGTCGGTCAGTTGAAAGGGTTGTCTTAAGTTTATTTGCAAAAGACGGTTTTGAGTTTGAGTCGGCTCGGAAAACAATGTACTGTTTCCCAAGACGGTTTTTGAAATTCAAAATTGTATGTTTTGAAAATCGAGTTTGAAATGTTTGAAGAGGTCTCGGGGACGGTGTATGGTCCTCGGGATCTCGAAAGTGTCTCGAGAAAAGGGTGTGTGCTTTTCTCGGGTTTTGAAAAAGCCATTGTCGGCGCGAAACGGATTAAAATCCGCGTCTAGACGCGGCGATTATAACGGCGTAAAAAGGTGATTTGAAATGGTTGTAGAAAACCGAGTTTGAAAATCGTCATTACGACGCCCTAGAAAGGCGTGTTGAAATGGTTATAAAAACCGGGTTTGAAAATCGTCATTACGACGGCCTAGAAAGGCGTGTTGAAATGGTTATAAAAACCGGGTTTGAAAATCGTCATTATGACGGCCTAGAAAGGCGTGCAACGGTCGGCGAAAGACCGAGGTTTGGAATGGCCATTATAACGGCGCAAAAAGGTGTTTTTTGAAAGTTTGAAATGACACGGAAGGACTTATGATCAAGTAGCACATAAGCACTCACAGTTTCATTATATTATGGATCATGCTGACACGGGTTTTGGCTTTAAAAGGGTGGGTTACACACCAAGCAATCAAACCCCGATTTGCGAGAGGGATACCAATCCAAACAAAATGTGAAAGGAGGGTGCCCTAGCCTCGTGCTCGAAGGTGATGAAAGCTCTTTGACGAAACAGAAATGTGTATCGTCAATGGTATGCTTGACTCAATCGGGATTCTAAACGCGGGGATGAGAAAACTCACGCCGACGTATTGTTGGAATATGTGTCCTCCGACAATAATGCGATCACAATATTCGATCATATTGATCACATATTTAAATCTCATAACAAGAATACGAAAGGGATGATACATTACATATATAGTCAACTGGTCCACACATATCGGTAATGATTGGCTGGCTAGAGTTTGACATTACTGTCGTGCGACGGTGGTGATCAGTTGATCCCTTGAGGTCACACCTAAAGGACGATTTCCTTAATTGAAAAAGGTTAATTAATTGTATGTCGATTCAGATTAATTAATTCCTTGAAATTGAACAAATTATTATCATAAGAGAGAAAATGACATCTTATTATAATGTGATTAAATAAGATTTTATTTAGTAATTTAAGAAGTTATATTACTAAAGTTAATCGGTGTTTGCGAAACACGCGAGATGAGAATGATAAGTTAGTTATAATTACAAGATGTTGTGAATTATAGTAACTAGTATTTAAATGACCATTTTATGAGAAAGTAATTTTGAATTACTAGTCAATTTGTTAAATGTGATTTATTTAATTTGTAAATGATATTTAATTTGTTAAATATGCATTTTAAATTAAAACATGACATAAGACATGTCACATGTCACATGACATACAATTGTACAATTGACAAAAATAAAATGGACTCCATATTACACATATTAACCGAAATATTGGTGGGCAATTTTAGAAGTTTTGTCTTATTCATTTGTCTATGACACTTGATAGTGACTTGACTATGACAAAGCCTTACACAAATTAGTCTTGTGAAGACAAAAAGGAAGAAGAAAAGGTCCTAAAAACCTACCCACCCACCAGTTTTGTGAAGAGACCATTGAGAGTTTATTCTCTATGATTATTCATTCTCTCATGTTTTATGAAAAACAACACTCTCTCTCTCTTGTTCTTCATAAAAATTATTTTTATGAATCTAATTTGTACAAATCAATCACTAATAATACTAGTAGTAGTATATGAGTATTAGTAATCGATTTTAAGGTAAACCACATTACAAATATCTAGTACATATTATTTTGTGGGATTTTGGGATAGTCTTGGGTGCCACTTATTGGAGGGCTTCTATTTTGAAGTCATGGATGATCATCCTAATGTATTTTCTAGCTCAAGAACAAATGAAGGTAGGAGACCTTCATTTGTGCCCATTTGGCCGAATTATTGATGGTGAGAAAACGATTTTCTTATCTCTTCTTATTTTGTTTGCATGCATAAGATCTAGTATTTATTTTATGACTAAATATATTAATTCATATATGAATATGTAAATTAGTGAGATTAATGATTCCTAACAAGCGGTATCATGACCATTAGGTTGTTTGCATGCAAATCGGTTTATAGTTTTTCCGAGTTATATGATTAACATACAAAACTAATTAATTTGGTTTTATGAAGATAAACCTAAAAATAACCTTGTATTTTAAAAGTTTCTGGTCCTAAGTGATTTTTAGGACATTTTGGTTTATTTATGGATTTTATTGTTCATTTTATATAATATTGGCATTAAAATGTGATTTTTATGATAAAAATGTCATTTTTTGGACGAAAATTAGCTAAACTTCGATTTTTTCAGTGATTTTTGGATATGTTTTCACATATATTATCTACTGATGGCCTGTAAATTTTCATGATAAATTGAGTTGTTTTGCTCGAAATATGGATTTTTCAAGTTAAAATCGTATTTAAATGGGTAAATAGGTTAATAGGAGTTGTATTTCGAATCTGATCATGCAAATTTAGTATGTTGTCACATGCAATTTTGCAAGATGTGTGTAAAATATTTGGCTATAATGAAGTCTTTATGCATGATTTATGAATTTTTGATGAAAAATCACATAAATAGTGACTTTAATTAGTAAAAATGCTAAAACATACTTCATGACTAAGGAAAAACGTCACATGTTGCATTTTATCATATATTTCAGATCTAAAAGTTAAAAGTTGATGAATATAATTTTTCTCATATTTTTAGGGTCATAATTGTTAAAACCGATAAACCGCAACATTGTTTTTCTCGATAAATTTTCGAACTTTTTAACCTAAGTTTTGAACATTATGAGTGTCATGGTATTTTTACAGAATGTTCATGAGTTTAAATTTCAAAATTTGAAATTATTTGAAATTTTTATGATTTAATTTGAAGTTTAAAGCATAAATTTTGTATTTTGGGTCCATTTATGAACAATATTAAGATATCAAGTTTAATTATTGTCAAATGTTAGTGGAGACTAATTTTGAGTCCTAAGATGGTTAGGGTAATTAACTTGTACATAAATATGAATTTATGTAATTATTGTGATTTTAATAAGTTAAATCACGCAAATCCGTAAAAACCGATTAATATACGATATTGGCTCTTTAAAGGCGATTTAGCATAAAATTAAGCATGTTAATACATATTATAATGCTGCATTTTATTTATGATTGTCATATTTTAATTTTATGTAATTTTTGAATTATGTAATTTTACTTAGTATGGCCTTAGTTTTAATTGGTATTGCCCGAAATGTATGGGAATATCGATTCGGTTGTAATTTTTGTGATCTCGTATCACCGTTTTGTAATTTAATAAATTTATTTTTATTTTAATTACAAATGTATAATAGAAAATTATGTAATTCATTTTGTAATTTAATTATTCCGGAGTTCCTTGAAGATGGTGCCTTTCGAGAAGACGATCCATCAAATACGGTGTTACCTCGAGATGCGTGTCAAAACCGAAGTTCAAGGGACCAAAGGAGTTGGTATCCGAATTTGTAAAATATTTTATTATATTTACTATTTTAGGAAGGTCATACTAGGATTTTATTTATGCTTTGCATTTTATTTATATGTTGCATGCATCGCTAAATCGCCATATCTAAACATGCATTTTATATCGAGTAAATCGACCGTGTCAATTATAATTATCGTAGTTCACCGCTTTATTTCACTTAAAACGTGATAGATAATAAATTGACATGACCTCTCGCTTAAATAAACAATTGAGACTTAGCCTTACCAAAAAGTATAAACCATGAAAACTTATTTCGTGAGGGAGTGCACTCGGCCTTACCTGTAACGCCCCGTAAATTTCGGACCGTTAATATGTTTCGAAAATAATTAATTAATCAAGTAAAATTTGACAATAATGTATTTAAAGTAAAAATAATTCAAAGAAATATAATTTTATTATATTTTGAAGAAAATTATTTATTTTGATAGTTTTGAAATGTTTAAAAATAGTTTAAACCGTGTAAAATCTTTTATTTCGAAATAAGGGCGTATCGGGGGGAAAATGACAATTCGTTTGAACGTTGGGTAAACGAATTTGGAAATGGGTCGTATGAATACTCAATTTTATTGTAATCTCGTGTTTAAAGACTTTGGACTTGACGGAATTTGCATTTGACTTACGGATTTAATTATTATCGAAACGAGTCAAAACCGACTCGAAAAATCCCGACTCAAACCCGAATCCCGTCCTTTCTTTTCCTCTTACACGGCTCCCCTTCCCCTCACTTTCTTTTTTTTCTGATTTTTGCCTTGTTCATCTTCCAAAACCTTCCAAACTCCATTTTTATATAAAATCAAGCTAGAAATCGACACAACTTCCTCGTTTCTTATCCGTTTTTCGCATAATTTACCTTTCCGGAATCCCCTCGACACGATCTACAACTTAGTATGTTCTAATTTCAATTTTCATTAAGTTATTTTAAGACCAAATTTCGGTGATTTCGGTTTTGTGTTTAATTTTTGTGTTTTTATTGTTTAATTAGGTGAAGGATTGGAAGACGAGTTCGGGGACTCGTATATTGTAGAGGATAGCGGCTAGTTGTGGTTAGGGTTTCGGTTTTGAGGTGCTAATTGCTCATTTTCTAGCTTAAGGTAACATATTTCGAGTTACTCGACGAAAGATCGTCACATGTTTTTGATTTTTGTATGTTTGGTGATTTTTGTTGGTGTAGAAATTTTCACATGTTTAGAATGGTTGCATGCATGTCAATTGTTAGCTTAAATTATGCCTTTTGTTAGTTTAAATTTTCAAAATTGAATTTGGGACGATTAATTAATGTTCAGACGGTCTTATAATGTATAAAAATGAAAACAAAAGAGGAGAAATGGTGCGGCAGCGGGCCCGGCAGCAGCCGGCAGGCCCACGGAAGCCCCGGCCGGTCTTGGGGTTGGCCCGGGTTGGTCCGTGCTTGTTTCGCGGGTTTTCGTACAATCTTGGTCTTTTCGGGTTAATTAATATTAGAATAGTATAAGTAACAAAAGGGTTGTAAGTTGAATTGAAGCATACTAGTAACAAAAATTATGTTATTAGTAAAATTGTGCTTATATTAATAGTTATCACATGTTAGGGTAGTTTACAAAAGGAAATTGTAATTAATAGGCTCAAAATGAATTTTATAGCTATAATTGTAATGTTTTGTTGATTGTCTGAAAACTCGAGCCTTAGTCCCTTTGGTGATGCGATGTCGAGTTAATTGAGTGATTGGTCACCGCAATTTGACTGTACATCGTCGCAGGTCAGGGTTGCGGGTAAAAATTCGGTTGAATGATTTAGATAATCGGCCTTTTTCTTGTTTTAGGCCATTTATCAAGCTTTTGTTCACATGTATAGCTTATTGAATTTAATAGTGACTTGTATTGTAGAAATGGCCCTAGTTTCCCCTGAAGCCTTTAATATGGTTACTATTGTTAGAATTAGAAATTAGTATTGAATACTTATTGAGGATTCTTTTGGGATTGTATCTTTGTAAATAGACATTATAAGCCTTTCACATGATAGAATGTTAGCGTTTAGGTTGGTAAGTAGGACTTTTTGCCCTCTTAAGGTTAAGTGGGTGTCTTACTTGACTTGTGTGGTGAGTCTTGGGTGGTGTGGGCTAAAATATTCAAGGCCGGGACTAGGCGTGACTAGGTCCTAGGTGAGTATTTCGGCCTTCATCATAGATAGGTCTTTATAGTCTTTGACGAGTATATGTTCACTGCTTGATAGCCTTTGTGTTCCTGACTAGTGGATGTTTATCCAAGTTGGGGCATGACCTCAGGTACTTATTTTGATAGTATGGGGTCAGCTTAAGTAGTAGCCGACCCTTCGGTGGTGTCCTTAGGGTACTCACTTCACTTTGTTTTAAAAAAAGTTGTGAGTCTTGGGTGCGGTGGTGTGTATCCGCATGTCTAGGTCTGCGCAGATTTTAGGCTAGGGTTGTGTTGTCTCTTGGCCATGTTTTCTTAATAGTAATCACGAGCCAAGATACCGGTTCGATTACCTTCCCTACCTCGTGGTATAGACTTGAGTTACAAAGTGACTATTGACGGTGCTAAGAACTTATGCCTGTCTTTGATATATTGCCCTTTCTTGTTTGATGATTCTATGAATCATAGAAGGTGAGATGCAAGCCGGCTATGGTTGATAGAGTTTGGATTACAATTTGTTATATGATTCACATGATAGTTAGTTGGGTCAGTTTAGGGGTCATTTGTTAGAATACATGATAAGTAAATGGTTTATCAAATTGTTTACATGTTACATTACATGTTACATTAATTTTGACGATTCGTGGGTGGAGGACTCGGTTACTCCCACCGAATTGTGGCTTTCGTGTTTGTATAAAATGCGATTGACAGGTTGTTGACGCTTTGTTGGGGTCACAGACGAGCTAGTGAGCAAGGAACCTTGGACCTAGTTTGGTTTTCTTTTGTAGAAACCTTTTATCTTTTGGTTATGTAAATAACCTTTTAACTTTTGGTTTGTATATAATTCGAAGGGACATATGTCTCCCTTTTCCATTTTGGGTTGTATCATTATGTATTTTCTTACCTTTAGCGGTGTTAAGTAAGTTAGATTGTAGCAATTGCAGGTTTGGCACCCGTCTTTTGGGAATGTTGGATTGGTTGTGAATGGTTTAGTTAGAAAATGTTTTGAAATTGCAGGTTTTTGACTAGTTGAACCATTTACAAACATATCCTACCAGTTTTTCTGTAGAATTTAAGTAATTAGATAACGTTAATTTTAAGGGTGTCACAGTTGGTATCAGAGCCTATTGCTCCCGACGCACATTTGTGCACCCCACTTAGAAATCACTTGACCTTTAAATAATAAACTTGAGAGATGGGTAGGATGGGTAGATTTAGGATTTTATGTGGTAGTCTGTTTGTGATTGCTAATTGTTAGGTACTAATTGATTTTTTCTTTTGTAAGATGGCTCTCCAATAGATGTAGATAATGCAATCTTACCTTAGTCTTCCAATCTCGTTGTTTATTCGTATTTCAAATTCCTCTTCTCTTGCCTTGGTAACTACCTTTCAATTCCTTCTCCCGATTCATCTTAGGTTCGTTTTCTTCTTATAATAAAGCCCATGTGGACATCTTCCTTTTATTCCGTAGGATAATTCCCTTGTTCAAGAGAACCCGGTTTTGAGAGAATGTATCATTGGAGGGTGAGAACGAGTTGAGAAATTGATTGTTTAAGGTTTGAGTTGTATAAGGGAATATAACTTTGGATCCTTTGGTTAGTCTTGTTAGTTGTGCTTGATATGGGAGTCTAGTGAGTTGTGAAACACTTTGGGATTTATGTCTTTTGAGAGTCTCGATGTTTCTTGTGGAGAATTAAAGGAATGATAGTTAGCCCAATCTTGGTAGGCCTTGAAAGGAATACAAAAGGACATGGACGTTGTTTAATGGATTGGTATCGTACTTTGGAATTAGTTAGTTTGTTAAACCTTTTGAGTTGACCAAATCTAGTATAGAGTAGCCCTTGTTGACCTTATTAATCATATCTGAATTTGGGAATTTTGGTGGAATGTTGTTCGATGTAGTTCGTGAGTTCAAAGATGTGATTCTAATTTATGGTATCGGAGACTAGAAGTATTAAGTCGTGAGATGAGGGAGTAAACAAGCCATGGTACTTGGGAATGACATAGTAAGTGAAGTTCGATGATGAGAATTGCAAAGGAGATACTTTGGGACATGGGTGGTAACAAATGAATTTGTGTGGTGAATTGATTTTGGCTCTTAAAACCAATTGAGTTGAGGAAAACCTACCATTGTGGAGTCCTTGTTAGTCTTATAATTGGGTAGACTTTTGGGGTTTGGTTGAGCACCTTAGTGATGTAACCTTATCATATCGATCATAAGCTTTGATGAGTGTTTGGTAAGCGGTAACCCTTTTATTGTGCCGCTTCTATTCTCCTTTCCTTCTCTTTAACGTTCGTTGAACCTTGTTTTTATGCCAAATTTTACGTACCTTCTTCTTGCCCGAGATACCTTCTTAACTTGAATACCTCTTATTTTTGTCAACCGTTATCTTTACAGTTCGACTCCTTATTTCCTAACATGTCATTTGTCCTTGCTTATCCTTCCTTAACGCCTTTTCATAATACTATTTCTTTTGAGAAATGTTGGCCTTGGCCGGACATCATGATCTTTGAAGGGATTGTTGTGTTTAACCCTTTCCTGGTTTTGAGAAGGTTTAATATTGGAAAGACTTAGGTAGTGTGATGAGATATGGTTGATGGTTCTTATACATATAGATCTTTGATAAAGTGAGTACGTTGGATTGGTGGGTTTTGTGTGTCAAATGTGAGTGATATTGATTACTACTTGAGCTATGGTATGAGAGTGAGAGTAAGCAACATTATTGGGAAGTTTTAGCACTTGTTGTAATAACTAGAATGGGTAATGGTATGGTTGACACCAATTGATAGGCTAAGGAACATAATTTCAATTTATGGTTTTAGGAACTCTGAGGTGATAAAGTGTTGTTACAATTATGACCTTGTGCCTTGAGAATTTGATAGTAAGTAAGTTTAGGATATCAAATTAGAAAGAATACTCCTTGGGAATGTTGATGACCAGAATGGATTGGTGATGTGATTTGGTATTAGTTGGCTCTTGAGAGTTCTTGAGTTGAGAGAGACTTAGTTTTGAGAAGAATTTGTTAATCCTATAGTTTTAAAGACCTTGGGGTCGCACTGAGTACTTGAGATGATGGAATGGTGTTGTAGCTGAGTGTAGTTGAGTGTAGTTCCGCTTTTGGCAATCCTTAATAAATAAAAGGATAGAGGAACGTGAGATCCTATTGATTTTTCGAATTTTGGGATTGGTATGTTACTACCTTGTTTTGAAATGAAAACCTTGTAGAATATTTGAGGAACCCATAGTTGACACTAGTTGAATATGAATATAACTTTGTTGGAAGCCTTGACCTTAGGCTTGTGAAAGTTGTTTTGGAATGTTATTGTAAATTTGGACCTTATATTTAATCCTTTGAGGAATCTTTCTATTGGAATTGGAATATTGTTGGTAAATTGAGTGAACCTTTCTCGATGTACCGATGTCCTAATTCCGATCTCTGACAATTGTCATTCTTGTTATTCTGGCTTGTTCCGTTGTGTTCGCCTTTATGGAACTCATTTGACCTTTTGAGTAAAGCGTCTTGTTCGTTGACATCTTTGTTGACTTCATTCAAGAATTCCACCTTTAAGAGTTTAATCCCTTCTTGTCTGTTGGGTGTGAGTTCCCTATCGCGACTTGCACTTCTCGTCCCCGAGTTGTTTTCCATCTTGCATAAATTCTATATAGTTTGAGTAAACTTTTGGTTCATTTTTCCTTAATTTGGAGTTAAATCGACAAATTGACCTTTTTCTATAACATTTGAACATGATTTCTCACTCTCTTTCAACCCTAGTGTTCAATTGGATACCTAAGCTATTTCTCATTTTGTGTAATGATTCCTTTTCTTACTCTTTTTCCGAGTTACTAAGCCTTGTATAATCATAATTAGTACAGATAGTATTCTTACTATAGGGTTTTAAACTAAAAGTTTGAAAACGCTTGTAAGATTTTCAATGGTTTAAACATTAGTGAATGTTGAATCTCGTTGTTGGTGACGTCCCGATAATGGGTTTTCTCATTTATTGGTGTAGAAATATTTTTATATCTTGATATGAATATGGATGTTCTTGTCTGATCAACAAGAGTATCACCGTTTCATTGAAAAGATACCTATATTTTCTTATAACTATAATTTCTTCTAAGTTTCGAGGACGAAACTTTTTAAAAGGAGGGGTGATTGTAACGCCCCGTAAATTTCGGACCGTTAATATGTTTCGAAAATAATTAATTAATCAAGTAAAATTTGACAATAATGTATTTAAAGTAAAAATAATTCAAAGAAATATAATTTTATTATATTTTGAAGAAAATTATTTATTTTGATAGTTTTGAAATGTTTAAAAATAGTTTAAACCGTGTAAAATCTTTTATTTCGAAATAAGGGCGTATCGGGGGGAAAATGACAATTCGTTTGAACGTTGGGTAAACGAATTTGGAAATGGGTCGTATGAATACTCAATTTTATTGTAATCTCGTGTTTAAAGACTTTGGACTTGACGGAATTTGCATTTGACTTACGGATTTAATTATTATCGAAACGAGTCAAAACCGACTCGAAAAATCCCGACTCAAACCCGAATCCCGTCCTTTCTTTTCCTCTTACACGGCTCCCCTTCCCCTCACTTTCTTTTTTTTCTGATTTTTGCCTTGTTCATCTTCCAAAACCTTCCAAACTCCATTTTTATATAAAATCAAGCTAGAAATCGACACAACTTCCTCGTTTCTTATCCGTTTTTTAGCATAATTTACCTTTCCCTAATCCCCTCGACACGATCTAAAACTTAGTATGTTCTAATTTCAATTTTCATTAAGTTATTTTAAGACCAAATTTCGGTGATTTCGGTTTTGTGTTTAATTTTTGTGTTTTTATTGTTTAATTAGGTGAAGGATTGGAAGACGAGTTCGGGGACTCGTATATTGTAGAGGATAGCGGCTAGTTGTGGTTAGGGTTTCGGTTTTGAGGTGCTAATTGCTCATTTTCTAGCTTAAGGTAACATATTTCGAGTTACTCGACGAAAGATCGTCACATGTTTTTGATTTTTGTATGTTTGGTGATTTTTGTTGGTGTAGAAATTTTCACATGTTTAGAATGGTTGCATGCATGTCAATTGTTAGCTTAAATTATGCCTTTTGTTAGTTTAAATTATCAAAATTGAATTTGGGACGATTAATTAATGTTCAGACGGTCTTATAATGTATAAAAATGAAAAAAAAAGAGGAGAAATGGTGCGGAATGGGCCTTGCGCAAAGAATCGCGGCGAGCCACGGCAGCCCGGCCGGTCTTGGGGTTGGCCCGGGTTGGTCCGTGCTTGTTTCGCGGGTTTTCGTACAATCTTGGTCTTTTCGGGTTAATTAATATTAGAATAGTATAAGTAACAAAAGGGTAGTAAGTTGAATTGAAGCATACTAGTAACAAAAATTATGTTATTAGTAAAATTGTGCTTATATTAATAGTTATCACATGTTAGGGTAGTTTACAAAAGGAAATTGTAATTAATAGGCTCAAAATGAATTTTATAGCTATAATTGTAATGTTTTGTTGATTGTGCCGAAAACTGAGCCTTAGTCCCTTTGGCGATGCGATGTCGATTAATTGAGTGATTGGTCGGCCGCAATTTGACCCGCACTGCCGCAGTGGGGTTGCGGGTAAAAATTCGGTTGAATGATTTAGATAATCGGCCTTTTTCTTGTTTTAGGCCATTTATCAAGCTTTTGTTCACATGTATAGCTTATTGAATTTAATAGTGACTTGTATTGTAGAAATGGCCCTAGTTTCCCCTGAAGCCTTTAATATGGTTACTATTGTTAGAATTAGAAATTAGTATTGAATACTTATTGAGGATTCTGTTGGGATTGTATGCTGTAAATAGACATTATAAGCCTTTCACATGATAGAATGTTAGCGTTTAGGTTGGTAAGTAGGACTTTTTGCCCTCTTAAGGTTAAGTGGGTGTCTTACTTGACTTGTGTGGTGAGTCTTGGGTGGTGTGGGCTAAAATATTCAAGCTGGGACTAGCTGTGACTAGGTCCTAGGTGAGTATTTCGGCCTTCATCATAGATAGGTCTTTATAGTCTTTGACGAGTATATGTTCACTGCTTGATAGCCTTTGTGTTCTTGACTAGTGGATGTTTATCCAAGTTGGGGCATGACCTCAGGTACTTATTTTGATAGTATGGGGTCAGCTTAAGTACTAGCCGACCCTTCGGTGGTGTCCTTAGGGTACTCACTTCACTTTGTTTTAAAAAAAGTTGTGAGTCTTGGGTGCGGTGGTGTGTATCCGCATGTCTAGGTCTGCCTTGATTTTAGGCTAGGGTTTGTGTTGTCTCTTGGCCATGTTTTCTTAATAGTAACCGCTGAGCCAAGATACCGGTTCGATTACCTTCCCTACCTCGTGGTATAGACTTGAGTTACAAAGTGACTATTGACGGTGCTAAGAACTTATGCCTGTCTTTGATATATTGCCCTTTCTTGTTTGATGATTCTATGAATCATAGAAGGTGAGATGCAAGCCGGCTATGGTTGATAGAGTTTGGATTACAATTTGTTATATGATTCACATGATAGTTAGTTGGGTCAGTTTAGGGGTCATTTGTTAGAATACATGATAAGTAAATGGTTTATCAAATTGTTTACATGTTACATTACATGTTACATTAATTTTGACGATTCGTGGCTGGGAGGACTCGAAGTTACTCCCCACTGAATTGTGGCTTTCGTGTTTGTATAAAATGCGATTGACAGGTTGTTGACGCTTTGTTGGGGTCACAGACGAGCTAGTGAGCAAGAAACCTTGGACCTAGTTTGGTTTTCTTTTGTAGAAACCTTTTATCTTTTGGTTATGTAAATAACCTTTTAACTTTTGGTTTGTATATAATTCAAAGGGACATATGTCTCCCTTTTCCATTTTGGGTTGTATCATTATGTATTTTCTTACCTTTAGCGGTGTTAAGTAAGTTAGATTGTAGCAATTGCAGGTTTGGCACCCGTCTTTTGGGAATGTTGGATTGGTTGTGAATGGTTTAGTTAGAAAATGTTTTGAAATTGCAGGTTTTTGACTAGTTGAACCATTTACAAACATATCCTACCAGTTTTTCTGTAGAATTTAAGTAATTAGATAACGGTAATTTTAAGGGTGTCACATTACCGGGGTACAAACCTTGTTACGTAGGGGAAGTGGGTGATAAATGTCTATCCACCGAATTTATGTTAATAAAGGGTATTTCGGCACATCGTGCCCTAAGTTAATATGAATTTGGATCATGGACACATTTATTCGAAATTTGGATTGAACTCAACGAAAGTATTCACGACGATTTCCGGATGTGTTTCGGGCTAGAGATAAATATTAATGTAATTTTATCGACCAGGAGTTCTAAAAGTAGAATCGATTAAAGAGTTAATCCACCAAGTTATGTTAATAAAGGGTATTTCGGCACACCGTGTCCCAAGTTAATATGAATTTGGATCTTGGAATCATTTATCATAGTTGGGTAGAGGTCACTATGTAAATGCTTTACTTGTTATTTACAAGTATTAATAAAACGATAAAGGTTAAGTTTTCCACTATTCCGTTATCATATTGTTCTATTTCTTTGCCTCAATTTATACGATATCATTTCGATTTTAATTCAAATCTCCATTAAAACATCGTAACTAAAGACATATATAATTTTTTCCTTCTAAAACCTCATGTTATCCATTGGAAGGATCTCTTATGAAGAGTATAGATGAAAGTTATTTGTGATCAAAAGGGTTTTTTTATTTTTGACTAACATATCTACTTACAATAAATTGTTTCTCATGTGCTTAATTGAGTTAAGTACTTTGAAACGTTAAATCATTTTGGTGACTAGATTTGTTAGAAATCGTAATTAACCAAAATAACGCAACCACTTCAATGAAAGTTTTAAGAGTAAAACGATTGAATTGAAGAGTAGTCTTCATAAGATTCAACTTTGCTTCTCTAAAGTAAAGATTCATTGAAATGAGTGGGAGCATTCTCTTAAACCGTTAAGAAAAGAACGAGGTTCAAGAAGTAAAGATTAGAATGGAATTGACAAGACAAAGGTAAAATTAAAGACTAAACCTATCAATTCCAATCTATAAAGTTTCCTTTTGGAAGTGTTTGACACTAGAAAGGAAACTACCCCAAATTATTGAACAATAAGCAAATTAGTTGTGGGACATCTAGTGAGACTTTCTTCTATAAATGTTTATTTGATTGACATAAATTTTGCTAGTACAACTTCGTCAATATTAGAAACCTGTGGTGGTTTTCATCATTATGTTTGATACATAGGATGATTAGAATATAACGAATAGCAACAATGATGTCGAGAGATAGAGTCATTGTGTTCTCAATCTAGTTTTTGGGTTTGGAGTTGTACTTAATTGTGACTATTAAGAACATAAACTCTAAATAAGAATATAAACTTGTTAAGATACAAAAGAGGTTTCACTTTTGTGACCTCATACACCATGATTTGATATATGCTAGCCCATTATCAAGGTGATTATATTCTAAACCAAACTAGAAGCAAAGGTAGTGAATGTCATCACAGGGGGGGGGGGGGGGTCAGAGATATGTGGTCTTACTTATTCAGAAGCAAAGCGCCATGCAACCGAGACTAAAGGAGATAAACCAGAGTTCTCCCTCAGGGTCAGCAGACAGGATCTACCAGCAATCTCATTCGACGAGGCAGACATACCTGATG
Organism: Silene latifolia; assembly: GCF_048544455.1. NCBI lineage: Eukaryota > Viridiplantae > Streptophyta > Magnoliopsida > Caryophyllales > Caryophyllaceae > Silene > Silene latifolia. Next base: position 38,999,651 of record NC_133533.1, read on the forward strand.
AGGCAAAACACCACCATGACGCCTTGATCATTACCCTTTCTATAGGGAATTGCCTTGTTAAAAAGATATTGGTAGATACAGGAAGCTCTGTGAATCTGATAATGCTGGAAACCTTGAAGAACATGGGGTTCAGCGAGAAAGACCTGGTGTAGAAGGCAGTACCCTTGGCCTTGGATCCATGAAATGAAAGCGGTACCATCAACGTACCATCAGAACCTGAAGTTCCCTACACCCTACGGGGGTACAGGAGATACGGGGAGATCAAAATGTAGCTCGGGATTGCTACAAGAACGCTCTGAAACCCACCGCGGCTGGTCCAGCATAGCAATTACAGAAACTGTGCGTCCAGAGGGAGTATATAGCACCTCCCTAGAAGGAACTCGACGAAGTAATCCTGGACCCACAGTTTCCAGCAAGAACAGTGCTGGTGGGAGCTGATTGTGCAGGTAACATCCGTGAGCAGATAATTGAATTTCTACGTACTAACATGGATTGTTTCGCCTGGTCCCATAGCGACATGATTGGCATAGATCCAAGTGTAATTACACACCGGTTAAACGTAGACCCCAGCTTTCCTCCAGTCCAGCAGAAAAGGCGGAAATTTGCTTCTGAAAGGAATGAGGTGATAAACCAGGAGGTATACAACCTCCTGGCAGCAGGCAAGATCAGGGAAGTTAACTACCCAGAATGGCTCTCGAATGTTGTGGTTGTACCTAAGAAGAACAGCAAGTGGACAGGCATGAGCTACTTACCTTCCTTGACGTCTGGAGTTGGTACAACCAGATAAAGATGGACCCTAAGGATCAGGAGAAAACAGCCTTCTGATCTGACAGAGGCTTATACTGCTACAATGTGATGCCCTTTGGCCTCAAGAATGCTGGTTCCACCTATCAGCGTCTGGTGAACAGAATGTTTAAGGGGTAGATAGGGAGAACAATGGAAGTCTACATTGACGATATGGTAGTCAAATCCGAGAAGGCAAAACAACATATGTCCCACCTAGAGAATACCTTCTCGATCCTCAGAAAATACCATATGAAGCTGAACCCCCTGAAATGCACTTTTGGAGTCTCCTCTGGGAAATTCCTGGGGTACTTGGTGATGCAAAGAGGGATAGAGGCCAGCACGGAGCAAATCAAAGCAGTATTTCAGTTAGAATCTCCTAAGAAGCCAAAGGACGTACAGAGGCTCACAGGTCGGGTAGCAGCCCTAAACCGGTTCATATCAAGGTCCTCAGACAGGTGTCGATTGTTCTATGACATCCTGAGGAAGAGCCTGAAGTTTGAGTGGACGCAGGAGCATGAAAGGGCGTTTGGGGAGCTCAAGTAGTACCTAAGCACCTCTCCTCTTCTCTCCAAGCCAGAACAGGGAGAATCACTGTACTTGTATCTATCAGTGACAGAGGCGGTTGTAAGCGATGTACTGGTACGAGAGCATGAAGGAATGCAGAAACCAGTATACTATATAAGAAAGTCTCTGTTACCTACAGAGACCAGGTACACATCTCTAGAAAAACTCGTTTTAGCACTTGTTACTGCTTCGTACAAATTGCGTCCCTATTTTGAGTCACATACAATTTCAGTCGTGACCAACTACCCCCTGAAAACCATAATGAGGAAACCCGAACTGTGAGGGAGAATGGTTAAGTGGCCTGTCCACCTGAGTGGGTAAGACCTGAAATTTGAACCCCGAACAACCATAAAGTCCCAAGCCCTAGCTGACTTTGTGTCAGACTTTAGTCCCACCCTTCAAGAACAAGCCGACAGTGAAATCTTGACCCTAAGTGAGGCTAAACGGGAGCAGGTATGGGAGTTACATGTTGATAGGGCATCCAATACGAAGGGAGCAGGGGTGGGGCTGGTCCTGAAATCACCTCAGGGGGAACAGATAATACAGGCAGTACGATGTGAGTTCAAAGCAACGAATAACGAGGCTGAATACGAGGCCCTAATCTTAGGACTCCAATTAGCCTTAGAATTGCAAATCAGCCGCATCGAGGTGTATAGTGACTCCAAAATGATCGTAAACTATGTGAATAACGTATACACGGCCAGGGATCCTAAAATGATAGCCTACCTGGATGTGGCGAAGGAGCTCAAACTCCACTTTGCCTCCTTCCACATCCAACAGATACCAAGGGATCAAAATGTTGAAGCGGATGCTCTTGCCACCCTAGGAGCAGCCTTCACTCCAGGGGCAGTGGGTACTATACCATTCATACATGTCATAAAACCTACCATACGTCAGAATGAATAGCAGAACGCCAGTAAGGCTACAACCACCCAGTGGACATACGAAGCAGGGATACTGTGTACTGCCACACCCCAGGAAGAGATTGATAATTGGCACATGCCTTACATTAGTTGGCTACGTGATGAGGTATTACCACATGACTAGAAAGACACTAGGAGCTTCAAAATGAAATCCTCCAGATTCGTACTCATTGATGGTATCCTATTTAGGAAATCCTTAGCAGGACCCTATCTGAGGTGCTTAAGCGTACAGGAGGCACACGCAGTAATGTATGATATCCACAGTGGTGATTGTGGAAATCACACAGGGGGTAGGAGCCTGTCCAACAAGACACTAAGGCAGGGTTACTTCTGGCCTACCATGAGGAAAGACGCCATAGATTACATCAAGAAATGCGAAGAATGCCAAAGGCACGCTCCTGTCAGCCACCAGCCAGCAGAACATATGCATCCGATCATCTCGCCTTGGCCTTTTATGAAATGGGGAATGGACATTGTGGGACCATTACCCCGTGCTTCCGGAAACAGGACGTACATGCTGGCAATGACGGGCTACTTCTCTAAATGGATAGTGGCAGAAGCTTTCCCTCAGATCCTGGAGAAGCATGTGATATCTTTCATCAAGAGGAACATAGTCAACAGATATGGCATCCCTTCAGAAATCATATGTGACAACGGGTCACAATTCATATCCAACAGAACGGAAGACTAATGCGCCAGGTGGAACATCAAGCTGTTTAAGTCCACTCCTAGGAATCCGCAAACCAACGGTCAGGCAGAATCCAGCAACAAGATAGTCATGAACAACCTGAAAAGAAGGCTGGAGGAGATAGGAGCCAACTGGGCAGATGAGCTCCCCTTCGTGTTGTGGTCTGATAGAACTACCCCCAAAGTGGCAACAGGTTAAACACCATTCAGTCTGGTATATGGGGCCGAGGCAGTTATTCCCTCTGAGGTGAAAGTTCCAACACATCGATATGCCAATGCCACCGAAGAGAGGAACCAGGTAGAAATGGCCAGCAGCCTGGATACCATTGATAAGCCAAGGACCAACGCCCTAATCAGGATGGCAGCCTACAAGCAGACAGCTGCCAGGAGTTACAACAAAAACGCAAGGCTGAGAGCGCTGCAAGTAGGGGACCTGGTACTCAGGAAGGTATTCCCAAACACCAAGAATCAGAGTGCAGGAAAATTCGCCTACAACTGGGAAGCTCCCGACCGCATAGAAGACATCGTGGGTAATGGGGCATACAAGTTGGAGACTATAGATGGGGAAGCTGTCCCTAGATCCTGGAATATCATTCACCTTAAAAAGTATTATGTCTGAGGTTCCAGGTGCAGGACCCAGAAGTCCCACCTCCAACAGGTACATCCCAGGACCCTTGAATCCTAGCATTCAGTACTCCAGAAACCTTGGAACATGAACTTACTTGCTAAAAGTGTCTTTGATTAAGCAGCTATCGCTTGAAAGGGAACAACCCCAGAACCCATTTGCTGGAGCCACAGCTCACTCTCTCATAAGGTACATACGCAAAGAACTAATCATTTTGTTTCATACCACCTGATTGTACCACCTGTATTGGTCTAACAGTAACATCTCTTTTGACAGCAGGAACAACTAAGTCACCAGGCAAGGTCTTTCGTTCAGTACGCACGTGCTAAGTCTCCTGAATTCAGCAAGTACTACTAAGGAAATGACAACTTACAACGTATCTTTCAAATCCTTTGAGTCAAAACCCTTTTTCTTATTTTCCCTTGGTGTCAACTTCACGGGTGTCACAAGGAGCAAAATGTGGAAGCATCATACTTAGTATTTCAAAAGGCCAAAATGAAACTCTATTTCTTTTAAGTTGTTGTAAAACTCGGGAGGAACACACTTTGTGCTCCCCAAACTATTTTGGATTTATGAAATTGCTTCTATTTTTAGGTTTATCATTGTTTTTGGATTGAATGTGGATATGGTAAGTTGAATATTAAGGCAATGTCCTAGTAGGCTAACTGATGAACAGGAACTAGCAAATTGTTCCTCCTGCAGGAAGTACCCAATGTGCGCGTGGTCGAAACAGGGATTCGAGCATCCGATGGACAAAAGCTCCCTGAACCACCATAGACACCTCAACAAGTACGAAGCCGGCACACAAACAGAAAGAACAAAAAATTTGCCAGCAAAACAACAGAAGGAACAAAACGGAATTTTCATAAACACCCCTCAGCAGGGGGAACTTGAAAAGTAAGAATTTTTTCCCCTCCTACGATGCAAAAACAAAGGAGTACTAAAAGGTGCCCAAAACTACCAGGCACCAAGAGTTGGATTACAATGGGCCACCACACAGGGTGCGCAACAAAACATCAAGATAAAAAATTAAAATTTAAATGCCTAAACTAGGCAGCAGCAGCAGAATCCGGGTCGGCACCAGCAGGAACATCTACAGGGGTGTTGGGCTCCACAATAGCCTCTCCCCCAGATGGACCTTCCCCTCCCTGGGCAACAAGGGGATCCTCCCTGACCTCCTCGACCGACGCGACAACTGGTTGTTCAGTTCTAGCATTAGTCTCTCCTTCATCACCACCCAGCAAGTCGTTGATGAGGCTGAAGTCCGGCTTGATTGGATATGCAACATTAAACAGCTGTTCCTCCTCAGCAAGGTCCCAGTTGGAGTGTTCACCCGCCTCAAACTCTCTGATGCATTTGATCTTTTTATCCCAGGCGGAAACCAATGTAGAGTCCAAGAGCAGATGCTTCAACAGCTCCACCTCCTTGTGAGCCTCTTCCATACGCCCTTCTGCTGCCCTCCTCTCAGCATCCAGCTGCTTCTGGGCAGCCCCCTTCTCCTCAGCTAGCTTCTTTTGGGTCGCCACCTTCTCCCTCCTAGCCAGCACCAGATCTGCCTCCACCTTCCCCAGGTTGACGTTGAGGTTGTTCACCTGCCCATCAATCTGGCAACCTCCCTGAGCAGGAACATGCCGTCCTGCAAGACCTGCAAGAAGAACAGTCAGCAGCACGAACAAAATAGACCAATGAAGCATAAAGGGAATTAAAAAAGGTACATGCAGGGCGCGTCCAGGAGCTTCATCTAGTACTGCAGGAAGAGGGGTATTTCCCAGAGAATGGACAGCAGGAGTTGTTCCATGTGAAGCCAGAGAGGCACCCCACTGGAGCCATATCCCTTGGGAAGGCGGATTACAGTGGAAGTATTGGGCAGAGGTGGCCTAGGAGCCACTACAGCCAGAGGAGTAACCTCGATAAGGTCAGGCATATTAACCAGCTCCTTTTCAGAAGGGAGCGATGGCCTCTTCCTGGGAGAAAGACCGGAGGAGGCAGAAGCAAATTGCTTCCTCTTTCTATCCAGCAGGGAGAGAGAGGAAACAAGAGTATTCCCTAGTACAGGAACACAGTTAAAACACAAACGTAAATGACCATATAGCAAGAACTAGAACCTATAAAAAACGAAGCCTTACCAGACGACATCTGGAATTCGGCAGCTGGGGGTTCTTGCTGACTGGTGGAGGTACCAACTTCCTCTTCTTCTTCCTCCACTTCCTTCTCTTCCTTCTCTTCTTCTCTCTCTTCTTCTTCCTCTTGCTCTCCTTCACCAATGTCAAGAGGTTCGGAGGCAGATGCACCAATAGGGGAAGAAAGCACACCAGGGTAAGAACGAGTTGCAACAGGAAGAGCAAATAAACGGCTAATCACGCTGTGATCTCTCGAGGGAACTGGTTGCTTCAAGCCTGCAACAGTACACCAGTAAGAACATTAAGATAAAAGAAAAATGACAGATACCCAGAAACTGAAATTATCTTTAGAGGCCCCCCAATTGTCAAATAAGTACTCGGGGGTGGGGGTAAGAGAGTCAATCTTAACAAAGATGAAGTTCGTATTCCAGCCTTCATCCCTCACTTTGGGAGGAAGGATCACGCCAGGGTTGCTAGTATCGCAGGACCTCAAGGTGATAATCCCGGCAACAAAGGGCATGAAAGTATAGAGCAGGGCGAGGTCATCTAGACCAATCCCCAGAGCGTGATCCTCAGCGAGGATGCAGAGCGAAACCAGAATGTGCCATGCATGAGGCGCAAGCTGGAAGATCGCCAACCTGTAGTGACGCAAGATCCTTTGCACCAAAGGAGGGAAGCAACTCCCAGCATCCATCGAGCAAGAACAGAACCTGGCAGTTGCTTAGGGGTAATTGTATGAGTAAAAATACCCTCTCATTCTCATCATGACGTGGCAACTCGCAATTAGATAAAGTAAAGACACACAGATCAATAACAAGGCAGCAGGCTGCTAGACGCAAGGAAGAACAAGGGGGATGAACCTAGACATTCAAGTAATACAAAGGCCACGTTTGAATTAAATAACAAACAGCCAGCAGGAACGTTGAAATGATCAGCAGGAACATTGCGGTGATCAGCAGAAGCTTTGACAAAGTCAGCAACCACTTCTTATTTCGTAGGAAGTGGAGCATATGGTTGAGCATATGTAGGGAGCATGTGCAACAATTCAAAGTAGGGCTATAAAAGAGCAAACAAACATCGGATTCAGGGCATTCATCGTTGGCTCCACTCGGAGAAACATCATTCACCACCTACAACAATTAATATCATTATCATACTTAGAAATTAATACATCGTTCGTATCAATTGTACTTAGTCATTTGGAGATCATTGTTGTACCTCCTGATCATTCCATCTAGGTTCACCCTCGAATACTATTACTACTAGTGGATCATTGGTGGGATACCATTCCCCCCGCGGTTTTTCCCACATTTTGGGTTTCCCGCGTCATCATTTTGCTTGTGTCGTTTGTCTGTCTTTCTTTTCGTTTGTTTCTCTTTCGTACTAGTTGTTTACTTCCGTTCTCGCTATGTTCTTACTACCGATCTACTTAAATCTTTAATATCGTATTTTAATTGGAATAGCCGCATTGACTCACAAATCTTTAGTCGGTAAAATCTTAACAAAACACCAGTCACTCGACCAAGTGAACCCTACCACTCGACCGAGTGGACCTATTTCCAGAAACTTGAAAATTTATGGAAGAGAGTCACTCGATCGAGTGGAGAGGGCACTCGACCGATTGGATGGGCACTCGATCGAGTGGACTCGGCAGTCGACCGAGTGCCAATTTATGGGCTGTAAATTTTGCAAAATTGTGTTATTACCTTATTTTATTTTACCGCTTTATTATTTCGTCATTTAAAACTATTTCTAAATTCCCTTGTTGATGTTTATTGTTTGGATTCGAGTTTTATACTTCATTTATTCCTTAACTTGGCTAACTTCATCAAGTAAGTGATGTCTTCTTTTCTCTTATTTCTTTTCCGATTTGGATTTTATTTAAATCTACACTAATTCTTTCAAATTTTGTCAATTAATTGGTGTTTTGTTTGATTCATAATGTTAATCGCCTTTTTATAACATTTACGATGTCAAATATTAAATCTTTATGTTGAATTTTACTCAATTTTTTTATGAACTCGAAAATGTGTGTTTTGAGTCTATGATTTGATTTTGTGTATGTTGCATGGTAATTGTTTAACAAAGACTAAAGTTTGATTGTTTTTGCTAACCCTTATCATACATTTGAAATTTTATTTTGAAAATGTTGTCACAAAATTTTTGAAGCTTGGATATTTATGTTTGAGTTTTGATTTATTCTAGTTCTTAAAACTTAATTTAATTGACTAATGAGGTCCAAAAATCTTGTCATGCTTAAGTTTTTACTTTCCTTTGTCAATAACGACATGTATTATTTTGAATCGGAATTTAATTTTAAAATGCTGTCCAAAATCTTTTGAAATTTCATCTTAAAATAAATGATTATGATTTTTGCACTCATATTACCATCTAATCATTTCTTGTGTTACATGAACCTAGGAGTTTTGCCTTACAAATAGCCTCTCAAATTTTGACATATATGTTAGTTGTATCGAAAAATGACCTAATCTTAATTTCCATACTTAATTCTTATCTAATATTGTAATAAAGATTCAAATACTATTTAATTAATGAGGTTAAGCATGGTCTCAAATTTTGAAAATTTTGTTTCAGAGTTTTCTAGATTTAGTTGATTAATAAGATTTCAATTTTGTTAATAATGTCAAGTATTCTTTTAAATCAAAAATCTTGCCTTCAAATTTGCATCGTGGTATACATGATTAACTTTTAAATTTTATACTTAAAGTATGGTTTCCTTGTTTTGTGGTGTTATGACTGATATCGTCCTAATTTAGGACGATTTAACCCCGTCCTACTACCTTATTCGGGCTCGATTTTGCGTGCTTAAATGATTAAATAAGTCATTTATTTACTAATTTATAATAATTAGTCGTCGTAGTTTTATTTCTTAATTAGTCGGATGTTTATTTAATATTAATATTACTATTACTTTAATACAATAATATGTAGGCAAGGAGGAAAAATGAGACGGAGAACGGGTAAAATAAGACGGAAAGGAGCAAATTGGGCCGAGTCAAGTGAGTATGACGGATGAAAATGGATTGCATAACCCAATGATGCCCAATGTTTTAACCAAAGAAAGACCCAATCCCAACCCCCTGCTCTTGTTTTTTGTTTAATTCATCACCATTAACCAACATCTCACCATCATCACTACCATATACCTCTCTATATCGTTCTCCATGCCCACTATAACCAATTTGTCCATCATTGCATCCCAAATTGTACACGAAATTAGCCCATTAATCCGACTATCAATCGACCTCCATCGCTCTTGAACCGGGTTCGAAATGGGAGCCCAAGTTGCAGCTATCATTTGCAATCATCATTTGAATTCAGTCACCATTGCATTTACATTACCATACCTGACATCAATTCTGTCCTTCACCAATCAGCAGCCCAGAAAAGCGACCACCATGGTCGACAAATTCAACCACCAGCCTGCAACCAACATCAGGCGAACCCGCAACCCGCCACCTGGAGCAGCCCCAAATTCCATCCTCAGGCACCATCATCAGTCACAGTCACCATCTCCTCCGCCGTACCAACAGCAGCAATGACGGCACCGTTCTCTGCTGCAAATCAGCCGCACTTCACCATGTTCATCAGCATCACACCTTCTTCCTCCATCACCAACGAGACCACCATTCCACCATGAACATCACTTTCATTCTACACCATCACCATTCATCCTAGCTTCAATCACGACAACCTGCAGCAGCTCAAACTCGAACACGACACTTGCTCTTCTGCCCTCCCCTGCCTCGATAACCAGCAACAACAACCCAGCATTGCCACGCACCAACCACGATAATCACCATGCATCTCCATCATTCTCAGCTCATCTCGCTTCCCCAGCCGGTCCACCAACTGCCGCCCTCACTACCGGCTGGGAATACATGCAAAATTCATCCCTTTCTTCCAGAAGACTCCCAGCCGGCGCTATCACCGGTGGCCGGCCAACCGGCTCGTGCAACACATCACCTTCACTCTCGCATCAATTATTCTCCTAGCCAGGCCACCGACCGTCGACACCTCCACCGGCTCAGCACACCATCAATTTCATTGTAGTTTCCAGAGAACTCCCAGCCGGTGCCACCACCGGCCGCCGGTGGACCGGCTCCCAGACCATATGCTTTGATTTTGTGCCCCGTTTTCCTCTTTTGCCCTTTTTGTTTTGTGTCCTTTTTTTGTCGATTGTTTTTTGGGAATTATAGATTATTATTATTATTATTATTATTATTATTATTATTATTATTATTATTATTATTATTATTATTATTATTATTATTATTATTATTATTATTATTATTATTATTATTATTATTATTATTATTATTATTATTATTATTATTATTATTATTATTATCATTATTATTATTATTATTATTATTATTATTATTATTTTATAGAAGGATGCGCGCAGCTTTCATATATAGGAAAATAAAAGTTTACATGAAATTGGTGGGGAGCCGAGAGACAATCTGGGCTCCCACACCCTTAGCAACAGCAAAGCTAAGTCTAGTAAAAATGTAAGCGGCCACCCGAGCCCCAGCATCATGAGATACCGAGAATTTCTGGATCCGCTTGAGCAAGGCAACAGCATCCGAACCCAGCTCCCCAAGTGAAGAGAAAGAGAAGGGAAGTAAACCATAACCAGATGTCGCGCACAAATCCCCGTACTTAGCACACTTACGCTGAGCAGCATCAGCGACAACCCGGTCGGGCACAAAATCCATCATCCTAGTCTGAGTCAAAGGAGAAGACCCTGTCAAATCAACGCACACATCACGGCCTCTATCTCAGGAATAAAGCAGCAAATCCGCAGGACGAACAGAGCCACCATGTCCGTCAACCAAACCGATATCAACCTCCTTACCCGCAGAAATACCAGATCTATAGCAGATGTCGAATAGAGTGTCACGAACGAGGTTGTGCCGATGCTTAACTCCCACAATACCAGTACAAGAAACAACGTGGTCCCCGAAAACATCATCAGTAAAAACCCGAGAGTAAGCAGGACAAGGCCTAGATACCGTGAATAACGGAACACCCAGTCAATACCCAAGCACACTACGGTAAGTCCTCCCGTTCATAGTCTGACCCAACCCAGAGATAGGAACCGCACGCAACCAATCAGAGGAGTGGGCACCCTGTTGAGACTTCCACAAAGCAAGCTGACGTGGTGCCAAAGAGAAAACAGACTCTGAAGCAGCAGCAACCGTCGCGAAATATATGTCTGCCAATTTCTTCATAAGTTTGGGGGCAGCAATTTCACTAGGGTTACATAAGATATCAGAACCTGTAGTCACAGAAAACACCCGTGTGGCATCGTCGAAAGTAGGGCCAGCATCTACAATACTAGAAGGTCCAAGGAGCTTAGCCTGCAAACGGGACGCAAGAAAAGCATAGTGTAAAACATCTCCCGTCGCATAAACACCAAGACCACCAAGATGAAAAGGGAATGTAGCAAGGCGCCACTGCCAATCCCCAAAACCCGGGCCAGATGCGGTGACAATATGTTCCAAGCTGGAACGAAGAGCAGCATCGAAAGGAAGATGGACCGAACCAAAAACACTAGGTGAGCAAGTACGAAGAGAGAAATAGAGCTTAGAAATACCAATACAGGCTCTAAGCAGAAGCAACTAACATTACGGGTCCTCAATCCTCGCGACCAAGTCCATAAGCTCAATGGTCTTAGTCACTCTCTTCGCCACAATCTCACTGCCAAAAATAGGGCAAATACTGACAGGTCCACCCAAAACTGAGACACCACGCAAGGGCCGAGCAATAGAAGGGGGGAAAACCCCGGGATTCCGACTCCGAGGATCCTCAAAAGGCCAAAAGACCTCAGTCTTGGAGACATTAAGATGCAGTCCAAAACGAGGGCCATCAGCTATAATCAAATCCAAAACCCTCCCCACCTCCAAAGTGTCCCCAACGATGGTGCCATCATCCAAGTACCACGCCTGCATAGTAAGGTCAAAAGAGTCCCGGATTTTGCACACCAAGGGATGCAAAACCAAAGCGAAAAGCAAAGGACCCAAAGGATCACCTTGCTGGACACCCTGACAAGACCACAAGCAATGCTCCCCATAAAAAAGACGGGCATGGCTGGAGTAACAAAACTCCACCCAACGGGAAAGAATCGGGCAACGACGGCGGACTTCCTGAAGCATGGTCGCACGATCAATAAGGTTGAAAGCATTCTGGAAATCGACCAGCAGCATAGAAAGTCCCACCTCAGCACCACGAGCCTCAATGAGCCGATTCAAGGCATGTAAGATAGCCTCTCCTCCACCGGACACACCCACCCCAAACTGAAGACCAGCAAAATAAGAGGACAAAGAAGGACCGACCAAAAAAGCACCAACCTTAGAGACAAGCCGTCTCCAGATAGTGCCAACAGCAATAGGACAAACACCACCGCCCGGTTTAACAAGCGGCGTGAGAGGGGCGCTGGCAATGTACTCACCCAGAGTTAGAGGACACCGGCCCTCAAGAAAAAGATTAACCACCCTAGTAATAGAAGTGATCAAATCATCAGATATAGCCACAACAGCGCCACTCAAAACAAATCCATAAGATGTCAAGGCACGAAACCCATCCCTCCCACAAGAAGTACCACGTGGGAAGCTCCGAATCATATCCAAAACCACTGTCGAAGAGGCAACCAGAGGATGATGATCTCCAGACAAAGGAGGCAAGGAAAAAGGTGGGGTAACAGGATGCTTCTCTCGCAAGGCCACAAGGGTGGCATCAGAGTAGGGGGCAACCCCAGAGGAAGAAAGCACCCGAACAGCAGCAGTATAGTGAGTATCACAAATCTTCCTCCGACATTGACGGAGGTTAAGCTCACTCAAATCAAGATCCTCCTCCATATGAAATAAAGCAGGACCCTCATCCAAACACTCCTGCAACAGCTGCAACCCCCCCCCCCCCCAGGTACCCCCCCCAAGCGAGGATAGCCCTGGCAATACTCTCCTCCTGACGCTGGCGCCGAATAACAGTCCTACACTCAAGATTACTCCGAGGAGCGAAGGTATTAAGTAGACAAAGTGGTAGAATAAGCAAACAAATCCAGAGGGAGAGGTCACCAGGGGAATCAGCCACATCATCTAAAACTCCTTTCAAAGCCCGAGCAAACCCAAAACGACACTTAGGAGGAATAGATTTCACGGTGCGAAGGCCCAACGACAACAAACGATCAAGCGAAGATATAGACCACTGAACAAGCCCAACACCATCATCAGATGAAGAAACCGAAGGAGAAGGAGCCAATGGTCTCGAAATACCGTAAATATGAAAGCTGTACAGGCCATCAACACACCCAGGAAGCGCCACGATATCACCCCTACTATGCCGACATCTAGAGCGAGTGGTACGGGTTTTAAAGCACATCCCACACAACCAGAGCCCCATCCGCTTCAAAGTAATCTCGGCATTAGAGAAAATAGTCAGATTATCAAGAAGAGTTTGACGCGTAAGTTCTAAAGCACCATCATGACAATGTCGGTCCTGAAAATGTTTCTGCCATGCAGCCTTAGTAAGGCCTTTACCAAAACCATCTGGACACGCATGAAGACTCGAAAAAGGACAATGAAACCGTACAAGTTCAGGCATGAAGAAAGAAGCAAAACCCCACACCCAACCTGCACAAAAACCGATATAGCCACCAAGCAACCACCCGAACGAAAACCACCCTGAAGGCAACCGCACAAGCAGCTAGAGGCAAGACACCCGAAAAAGGAAAACTGACCCGTAGCCAAGGTGACCACTAAACACCACCAACTCCGGTGATGATCAACCAATAACCCTAGCTACCAAAAACTCCACCGTACTAGCAACCCGCAACACCCACCGCAAACAACAACCACCACCTAAAGAAAAGGCAGCGGCGACAGAAGCTATGATCGGAGACAGTACCACAGACCACCAGGCCACCGCAAAGGCAAACACCAACAGCAAGAAAGCATAAGAAAAGGAAAGAAAACGGAAAACCCTACAGGAAAAGCAGGGAGACACTCACCGGTGGTAAGAAGGGAAAAACGCAGGCAGAGTCGTCGGCCACCACGACAAAGACCGGCGACGTGAGGCCTGATGGCCGAATAGTGGTGGCGCAGGTGTACACTCGTCGCAAAACAGGCGACAATGCCCCCTGAAAATGACGAACAACCACGCACGAAAACCCTCCCAACAGCATACCACCGAAGGAACAACCAACAAAAACTTCCCCTGACCGGCGACGTGAGGTCTAAAGGTCGACGTGGGGTGGATGTTAGCAGCCAACAGCGGCAAGTCGACGGAAAAACCCAATGCGCTAATAACCCCTCACACGATTCCTCACCCACAACCATAACAACCCACACCAAAATCCATAGGCCGGCGTGAGACAGTGGCGGTGAAGGAGGATGAAGGTTTGACAGTGACGGCGACGGCAGTCGAGCCTGAAACGCCTGATCGCTTGAGAAATCGTTGTATTATTATTATTATTATTATTATTATTATTATTATTATTATTTATTATTATTATTATTATTATTATTATTATTATTATTTTTTATAAAAACGCAAACTTTTATAATCAGTCAAAAGTTTACAGGAAATTATTATTATTATTATTATTATTTTTTATAAAAACGCAAACTTTTATTATTATTATTATTATAAAAGACACATGATTATTACACAATACATACACCACCTTACATTAGACACTCCATTAGACTAGAAAATTAGTCTCTCTATTATTCCCTCAAATATGTAAGAACCCTAATTAATTTATCTAATCTATCAATTTCTCCTTTAACCAAGTTTTAATCTTTATTTATTTAATCTTCAATTCCTCTTTAGTTTATGCAAGTTCTACAATTATCAATAGTTTACATTTACATTAGTGGGTTGTAATTTGAAGGAGGAAGAGATTCATTCCTTATTATTTTCAACCAAGTTTTCTCCTTTATTCATCATTGGTATAATCCTTCTCTTAATTTTCTTTGGTTCAATTGTTTACATGTTTATGGTTTGCTCAATTACTTGTTTCTATATTAAGTTTCCTATTGTTATTCACATGTTAAAGTGTCCATCTTTTGCTTCCCTTTTCATTAATATGTTTGAGTAGTTTATGTCTAGGGATAAGGGGAAGCTCTTGTGAGATTAATGGGTTGGATTTGAGTTATATTTGGATGCTAATCGTTATGAGTAACTTGTCTATAATCTCATGCATGCCAAGTGTTTTTAGAAATGCTTAAGTGAGAATTTGAGTCTTCTACTCTCCATATTGGCTATCCTTTGAAGCGAGAGCTTGGGATTGGCTAATTGATTGCTTGTTTTTATTAGGAACCGATCTAACAAAGGGCGAGAGCTCGCTAGATCCGACCCAAGGGATTTCTTAGACCGAGAGGTTAAGACTCTCCCTAGACAACCACCTATATTCTTAGCTTCTTTTGACAGTGTTTATTGTTGGATGTTTGCCTCTTGTCTTGTGTATTGAGCATGTTTGGGGGAGTGGCTTAAACGAGAGTTTCCTCTTCCTTGCTTGGTTTGACTCGTCTAAGACGAGAGTCTAGGCTACTTAGACCGCACTAGATAAGTGGGTTAGGACTAGTTGGGGCGAGAGTTCAACTAGGCTTGACCCAAGGACCGTCTCATATCGAGAGATAGAGACACACCTAGATTTCATCCTTTTTTCTATCTTATATATCGACTTAGACTAGACCCCTCCTACTTGGGTGACCCCGACACCCTGTCTTTCTTCTCATTGTATTTACCTTGTTTGTTTACTTACTTGTTCATTTATTTCATGTTGTTAGCTTAGAATTTAGCATAGAAATCATATCAACCTTATTGACTGACTAGACTAAAACGAAGACCGAGACTTATAAAACATTTCTAACACACCATCTTTGTGGATCAACCTCATTACCCTACTACATTCATTAGTTTGGTATTGAGATTATAAATATTTTTTGCATATCGAGGAGTATGACAAACTCGCTATCAATGACCCTTGTCAATAATGTGCTATTTTACTTGATTTACCTTGTGGATTGTATAGTTTTGATGAGTGAGGACGTGTAGGCACCCGTGGTTGTGATTGAAAATATGTGAAACGAGAGTGAATTAACGAGCTTTTTAGGGTAATTGGGCAAGTTCTAATAATGTGCAATGAGTGGTGTTGCATTTTGAGAGTTATGAATGTGAAATATGTGTTTTATTGGGATTGATGTGAGTTTGTTCATTTGATGTGGATTTGAGCCATGTAAGTAGGTAGGTGTATGATTTTGTAAAAGAGAGAGAGAGAGAGAGAGAGTTGTTTGATGAATAAGGATGTTATTGGTCTAAACTGTGGAAATGGGTCTTAGTGACTAAACTGGAATTGTGAATGAAAATGAGTGATGTAAGAGTATATGTTGGCAACATAGAGTATGCAAATTTAGAGATATGAGGACGTAGCATGGTTATTGACTTTTGAGGAAGAAATATTTATGTTAAGCGGTGATATTGGTGACCTTGTGTATAATTTACCTTGAAATTTTCGAGTATGAGAAAGTGACTTTAGCTTACGTAAGGTGTCTTGAGTTGAGAAAGATGATTACATGATGCAATTTGTGGATAGTGAGTGATGTGTAATCTAGGTTGGATATTCGTTAAGTGTTTGAACTTATGGATGGTGAACGAGGTTTGAATTGCATGTTGAGGGATATTGTTACTGAGAATGAATTGAGAACTTTGGTTGATGAATAGTTGAGATAAATGATGGTAGATTTAGTATTACCAAGTTTGATTTTCGCGGTCATGAGAGTAAGAATGTGACGTGTAATACTTGAGGATTTAATCATATTGTTGAGGTATTTGATCATTCGTGTTATAGAGTGTAACCGTTTAATTTAAGTGTATACGCATGAAGTGTGAAAGTGGTTATGTGGGAATCCGACCTCATGAGTGGTAGTATAGATGTTATTGTAAAGCTGCCTCCCAATCGTCAAGTAAAGCGTTCGTTATATATATTGTGATCTTGTTGTAGTGTCCATTTGAGGGGTAATGTTATTATTATTCCATGAAAAGAATGAGTGGTTAGGAACGTGTCCATGAGATAGTATAAGTGTTTTGGCTACCGATGTGAATATTGCGGTTGTTGGTGACGGTATGGTGATACCGTCACCGGGTATAGGGGGATGCAATGCTTGTGAAACGGATTTTAAATGTTATGTTGTATCATTTTTTGTTTTAGTTGGGTTGTAATAATGGTCATAAGGCCGTGAGCTGTTGTAATTTGGTTGTTTGACGGTGTATTAATCATCATCGGAGTCTATTAGCATTTATGGGATGAAATGGGAAAGTTGGAACCAAGTTGAGAATGAAAACATTCTGCGCAGGTGATACTCGACCGAGTGCACCCTGCATTCGACCGAGTGGTCGCCTACTCGACCGAGCGGCCTCCTACACTCGACCGAGTGGCATGCCTTGACCTTTGTTTTGTTGATATTTGACCGAATATTGAGCATGTAACCTTATTTCGCGGTTTATATTAGTTGATTTGTGTTTGGATGAGCATGTTGAACTTACATGGGTAGTATTTTTTGAATGGTTTAGGTTTGATTATATAGTGTGGCATTTTGCAAGTAATGAAAATCGTTGATTCGACATAAGTGGATTGATGATAGAAATGATATGATAATCTTGTTGATGTGTGTTAATCAACGTGAGTTTATTTTGTTTTGTAAAAGTAAGATGAATAATGCAAATTATGTGTTGCATAGTGGTCGTTTACATGATTATGATTGTGGTCTTCCGTTTGAGCGGAAGTGTTGGTGATAGATAGGAACGGATATGGAAACACATGTGTGATCATGTGGTGGATTTGACGCGGTACATGGTGGGCATGGTGTGTGGAAATGGAAGTATTGTTCGTGGTTGAGTCACATTACGAGTAATTTTGTCATTGTTTAATTGTTGCATGGAGTCCGCATATTCGTGATTGATGTGCATACATGTTAACGTATGCGATTTGATGTCATATAGATACGTAATAATAATCGAGTTATACCCGTGATAGATACATATACATATAGCCAACATGAAATGGGAGTTATTTATGGGAATTAGAGTTTCGAACCGTGGTTTGGACCTTGCTCTTTGACGTTTGGGAGGCTTCTAGAGTGGAATTTTGACACTGGTATAAGACGATATGAGATATGATAATGGAATTGTAATAGGTAAGAGAGAGTGTCGAACCTGGAATATAAGCATTTGTGGAATTTAGTAATGAACGTATGAGAGCACACTATAAGGGTTGACAGTTGAACTTTGGGACGAAGTTCTCTTTTAGGGGGAGTGAATGTAACAATTCGGAAATTAAGGAAAGAAGAAGTACGGAATGTGAGAAAGCAATGAGAGTGGAAAAAAGAACTGTGATGTGAGAGTGATAATTAGAAAGAGCGTATATGGTTGATAACCATGTGAGGCGAGAGAGAGTACATAAAGATCAAGGATGAGACTAGAGGAAAAGAGAAAGGAAGGTGAACTTCGGGGATGAAGTTCCTTTTAAGGGGGGAAGATTGTAATACCTCATAAATTCTAGAGCTAGTACTCGGTCGAGTGCCGAGTACTCGACCGAGTAAACCTCACTCGACCGAGTGAGGGACCGAGTGAGTCTGTAAATTTGTTAAAGCTCCTGATTCGTAGGTCACTTGACCGAGTGGAGCCTCACTAGACCGAGTGAACCGAGCACTCGACCGAGTGCTGCGGGAACCGCTGAGTTTTCACGCATGGGCTTTTCTATTAATGGGCCTTGACATATATATACCCTATTTTCTGGTATTTCCCATTTCCAAACCCTATTTCCTTCTCTCTAAACCCCTCCTACCTCTCTCTACAATCCCTCCTTCTCTAAATCCTAGATCTACAACTATGGGTGAAGAATTTGAGAGATTCATTCACATATTCTTGTTCCTTATCACTTGGTGAGTATTATACTACTTTTTTCCCTTTAATTTGGATAATTCGTTTTAAGACTCAAACCCTAGAATTTCGGGGTTTTTATGGGTGTTGTTAATTAGTATTAGGAGTAATTAATGGGTAATAATGAAGGGTTAATTAGTGGTATTAGTTGTTGTAGGATTCTTTGTGATAGTTGTTATGGAATTATGTAGGAGGAGACGGTTTTATGATATAGAGGCTTGGTGGTTTCAAATGTGCTTATGGAGTATGCTAAAAGGTAGGTTAATCCTACTTGGTTTCAATAATGTGGTCATTACATATGTTGTGGTTAATGGTGTAATTAGTGTCACATAATTAGAGTAATTGCATAATAACATGTTTAGTGGGTAATAGCATCATTAAGGAGATAAGTATGTTGGTCGGATTGCATTATAACATGATATTGGTTAAGACGATTGAATGAGTCGGTAATTGACATGTTATATGGTATCTTGCATTTATTGTGTTATCTTGTGTGTTGGAGGACATGGAGGTTTGATTGGTTACTTGTTGTTTGGAGACGTAAGGCGGTTGAGAGACCGTCTTACGCTTGAGTCGCCTCTTGGAACTTCTCACTCCAAGAGGGATGTGCACATTAATGGCTTGAGTTAAGGAGGGACTCATATGGTTGAGACACGACGTCTGGCAGGGGATCCGGTTGGCTTCCGGACCCGGTACGTCTGGGCGTGTCCTGGTACCATGGTGGTGGTTGATTGATAGAGTCTCATTCATAACATAGTCACGTTGCATACTTACACACTTTGAGTCGTGTCACACTTTATTTTCTTGAAACTGGCGTTTGTGTGTCTGTGTAATTGTCACCTATTTCCGGGGTGGCCTGTGTCGATCCATATGATATTTCCGATCATATGGGGAGCAGGTTAAGTACAGGTTTTGCTTATTGACGTGATCGGGATTTGGGTCGTGCCTTGGACTCGGAGTCGAGTAGTGTAGTGTAGCATGGATGATATAGCCTTAGACGAGTTGTATTTCATTTATTCATTAGTTTATGTTTGTAATAACTAAACTTGTTATTTATATAAAGAGTTTCTTAATTGTAATTTCGATTTCAATGCCTCGGGAAACCGAGACGGTAACATCTCCCAATTACCTTGGCCGGGTAAGGAGGGGGTGTTACAGGGAGCCACCTTAGCCGCTTGGATAATTTATCGTCTTTAGTTGAACCCGGGGAGGGAGAACTAAAGAAGGGTACCTTGATTGAAGGTTTGAAATCGACTCTTGGAAAATGGAGTGGATGACCTGGAAGCAAACATGGACTTGGTAACCTTGACCAATATACAGGCACCTCAGGAATGACGCCGTTTTCGGGTATTTGGATTTTGAGTTAGGGAATCCGACTCGCAAACCCGGAAGGGAGGGGAGTCGGGATAACTAATGTCCAAACACGAACCCGGGAGGGAGGCGTTTGACGAATTAAAGGTGTTTTCCCCCTAACACATCACCTTAATAATTAATTGATGGGCTATGATAGTAGCTGCAAATTTGGGGGAGAGATCGAATCTTAAACCCTTTTATGATTGAGTTAATGTAACACCCCCATAAACCAAGGTGCCTTACCAAGACCACCCTAACACATGGAGATGCTACCATCTCGGTTACCCGAGGCATAGTAATCAAAAGTAACCATCAAGAAACGTATTTAAGTAATTAAGTTTAAATGTGCGTACATTAAAACCAACTGAAATGTAAATACAATGTCTCAAAACCAAAATCCAACTAAAACAAAAGTGTTATGACAAAACAGCGGAAGACTACGACTGTGACACGTGGTGACTCCATCCCCAGCTAGATCCCGCGCGTATCCACAATATACCTGCTAAACAACTGATCACCATCCCCGAATGGATCACCACAGTTTTCAAAACATTTAAACGGGGTCAGTTACTGCACAAATAGCATAAGCCAATACAACAGACAATTACAAAATCACAATCCTCCAACTCCGTCACATCACCAAACATCTGACTATACACTAAAGTGTGTAGCCCTGCCAGAATATCCATCGCAACAGATATTCCACACCGCCAGTGGGGAACCGCAGCCTTTCCCATCTAATCTCCGCTCATCTCCATCAAGCGAACAACCCATGTCCATTAATGTGCACACCCCTCTTGTGACAGGAACAACAAGGGGCGAATCAAGGGCGTGAAGCCACTCCTGCAAGTGATTCCACTCAGCTGAGGGCGCACCCCATGAACTACAGACAAACACAACCAACCACAATATCAATGTAAACAATGCCAATACCAATTAATGATACAATCAACTTGCCAATCAATCAACAAACCATCTTATAATGTTTACACAGTCAACTGAGTAGGGAAACCCTACCTAAAGCGAAATCACCAATAATCAACCAAATGCAGCGGATCAAAAACCTTCTTCTACGAAATCACCTCCTATAATCAATTAATCACATAATTACAACCTATCACATAAACAATCCCAATAACCCCCAAATCACCCAATTAGGGTTTTAAACAACATTAACTAATTGACATAAAAATAGTACAAAGATCTTACCCACAATACGACGATCACAAAGGTATAATGAACTCCTAAATCCAACAACCCTAGCCCCTTGATTTGATAGCAATGAGAGAAGAGAATTTGACGTTGCTTTGTTTTTATTTTGTAAAAAGATTTAGAAATAAGGCAAAAGTAAAAAGGAACTGACGAAAACTCTTTATATACTCTCCACGCGTTACAATCAAAACTCGGTCGAAAACTCTTAAAACCCGACATACTCGATCGAATAACTAAGGTACTCGATCGAGTGCCGCCTACTCGATAAAGTACCCAACAACTCATAAATATGAGGTATTACAGTTAATCCTTATCATTCTAGTTTGTCACTAATCTTTACTACTTGCATTAGTCTATTCTTAATTAAGTCATCATTTCGTCTAAATCGTTAGTTAATTAATTCAATCCTTTTTATTCGACTTAGCTAAATATTAAGATCAAACAACTAGTAATCATTGCGCTTCGCGGATTATGACACAAGGATATTTTTTTTTGTGTATACCATCCACTTTTCTCCGGATTCAGGCCGGGTAGGAATATAAGCGGCTAAACTCTCCCTCTTGAAGTTTAATGGGATATCATTTTCAAGTTCGTACTCAGAATCTTTTATTACGTTAAACAATCATATGTTAGTTAATTTAAGGGTTATTTTATATGAATAATCCAAACTATTGGTGATCTTCTCGTAATAATCTGAACCTCGGTTTAACTCAAAATAAACCACACAAATGTCCTCCTCTTCTTAAAATGCACCAAGTAACCTACTACCTGCTAGTCAGGTCACACCTTAAAAAACATTGCCTTTTTTAAGACCAACTTCATCTTCTTCAACCTTAACTCCATCATTATTTACCAAACCGAAAGAATACCACATATGCTTGAATTTGTCGAGCCTCTCACAAAAGAATATAACATCCTCGCCAAATTCAAATCATTAATATTATTAGGAAAAATTATGAATTACCACCTAATATGTTCCATTTTTTTTTACACATTAACACCTAATATATTCAACTTTACAAATAATCATCTAACTTTCGGGTTTAACCACATCATTTTCACTTAATCTACATTCTTGTGACGGTTTTGCAAAATTATCGACTCGGTTTCATTTTAACGACTTCCGATCATTTTTTAAGACCAAACTACCCTTATTAGTTATTATACACACACACACTCATTCCCTTAATTCACCCCCTCTCTCACTTCAGGATTACACCCTCATTCAATAACCCTAGAAATTAATTTAGGGATTCCTTCAATTTGTCCTCTTTCAACACCATTAATTCACAGTAGTTTGTCGTGGAAAGAAAGAAAAGCGAGGAAGTTGCAAATAGAGTAACAAAAATAAGCCGAAAAGAAGTAGAAAGTATGTGTCTTTCCTGACATTTAATTATTTTAAGTTATAATCTTTGTTTTTTATAGGATGCTTTGGTCTTTTGGTCTCTTCATCTCTCTCCTTTTTAGGCGTCACTTTTGTTGTACAGTTGATAGGCTAAATCGCACACCTATCAAAGATAAACCAACCGCCCTAAACTAGTGCAGTAGAGGAAGTCGGGATCATATCCACAGGGAGACAAAAGTGGTCTAATTGCAGTTCTTTGTCCGTCTGAGTCACAAATTTCGGGGGTTCATTGGTTTTGTCTATTAAATAAAGTAGCAAGCAAAGGAAATTAAATTAAGGAAAAGGATTTCAAATAAGAGAAAAGGCTAGGATATCGGGTCACCATGGTCTACAATGATCAAGGTTATGTCAACGGTTGGCATAAATACGGTCTGAGGAGTAATGAAAAGGTCCTTCTGGTCCGCTATTCGCCCAAGAGTACTAATTTAGCTTTCGCTCTAATTAGAATGGTCTATTGTTTGTAGCTGGTCTAACTTCTTCCAATCTCTCGATCTAGGTCGAAGTTTCCCGAGTCAAATAATCAATTACGTCGACTTAACCAATTAAATGTTATTAGATGCTACAATTAACAACACAGATTTATATAGATGCCAAACCTAATAATCTAATTATGATCGTCTTAAAATCATGGCTCCCCTAAATCCTAGCGTGAGAAAATTAGTTACGCATGTTCAAACTAACAATGACAATAACAATTATTGTTGGGAAATGTGTCCTCAACAATAGTGCGATCACATGATTTAAATATCATTATTAAATCTCATTTTAAGAATACATGTGGGATGTAATATTTTACAGTCAACTGGTCCACACATATCGGTAATGATTGGCTGACTAGAGTTTGACATTATCGTAGATGCGGCGGTGGTGATCAGTTGATCCCCTTAGGTCATACCTAAAGGGAAATACTCTTAATTGATTATTTAATTGATCGTATACCGATACGAGTTAATTAAATTGCGTAAAATTGACGGATGATTTTGTGAGTATAATTTACGTATCTTATTGTAAATATGATTAAATGAGACACGGTCTAAGTGATCGAATTATTTTATTACTTAGATGAAATTATTGTTTACAGAAACAATTGAAACGGAATGAATAAATTATTATAAATACAGAATGTTGTAGTTTATAATTTGGAAACATTTTTGGTACAAGTAATTACGAATTACTAGTCGATTTTGTAAATGACATATTTAATGAGTATGTTGATTTTTAATATGTTAAAAATACATTACATTGTGACATGTCATGTAACATGTTACATGTGACAAATTTGACAAATTACAAAATAAAATGGATTCTCCATTTTATGCTTAAAAACCGAAAATGAGGAGGTAGTGTAAGATATGTATTGTGTTTTTATCTTTAGTGGAAAACACAATTATCATATCTAAGTAGTAGCTATGCACACCTACCTTTTGAGAAGAGCAAAAATGAAATGCATTGGGCATACTACCCAATGCATTTTTTCGGCCACTCCACAAGAAAAGAGAGAAGAGCTTTTCTCTTACATTATTATTCATTCCTTTTACAAGATAATTTTCTAGTGTAAGAAAATGTATAATCTCTACAATATATGATTTATCTAGAGAAATAAAATCACACAAAAACACCACCTCTTGACCGAAATTTTCAAGAGCCAAATACAATTTATTTTGTATCATTTTATAGCAAAACTAATATTATTACTAGATCTAAATAATATTAGTTATTATGAGTATTCCTTGGGTATATGCTTTTGAGAGGGATTCTATACTTGAATCTTGTTCATCCATAAGGAAAGCTCAAGAACTAAGTAAGGTAGGTGACCTTACTAGTGCCCAAATATCCGAAAATCACATGGTGAGAAATAGATTTTTCCATCTCTTTAATTAATGTTTGCATGCATAAGATCATTAGTTAATTTTATGATAAATTATATTAAAACATATATGAATATGTTAAGTATATAGATCTACTTTTCCTTCAATCGGTATCAAGAGCCATGGTTGTTTGCATGCAAATCGGTTAAAAGTTTTTCCGAGTTATAAGAATAACATATAAAACTTGTAAAATTTGTGTTATTATGATATATCACGAAATTAATCCATGCATGTTAAAATTTCTGATCCTAAAATGTTTTAGGATATTTTTGGTTAATTTACGGATTTTTATTGTTCATATTATACAATAATGGCATTTAAATATGATTTTATGAGTAAAAATTTCATTTTCGGTCTAAAATTAGCTATACTTCGAATTTTCCAGTGATTTTTGGATATGTTGTCACATATATTATTTTGAGATAACCTATAAATTTTCATAATTTTTGGACTTGTTATGCTCGAAAAATGGATTTTTCATTATTAAATTCGTTTTTAAGTGAAAAATAGGTTAATATGAGATAAATTTCGAATCTGGTCATAGAAATTTAGTATGATGTCACATGCAATTTTACAAGATGTGTGTAAAATAATGGGCTATAGTGAAGTCTTTTTGCATGATTTATGGATTTTTGAAGAAACATTGCATGAATAGTGACTTTATTAGTGTAATATTGATAAAACATACTCTATGACTTAGGAAAAACATCATATGTTGCATTTTATTATCTTTTTCAGATCTAAAATTGAAAAGTTAATGAATATAATTTTTCTCATGTTTTTATGATTATTTTGTTAAAAACCGATAAACCGCAACATTGTTTTTCCGGAAAAATGTCGAAATTTTTAACCTAAGTTTTTTGAACATTATGAGTGTCATGGTATTTTTCCAGAATGTTCATGAGTTTAAATTTCAAATTTTGAATTTATTTGAAATTTTGTGATTTATTTGAAGTTTATAGCTTATTTTTGTATTTAAAATTTTAGAAATATGAGTTAATTATGGTCAAATAATTAGTGAAGACTAAATTTTGAGTCCTAAGAGGTTAGGGTAATTAACGTTTGCATAAATATGAATTTATGTAATTTTTGTGATTATAAAATGTTGAAATCACGCAAATCCGTAAAAACCGAGTAATATACGATATTGGCTATTTAAAGGCGATTTAGCATAAAATTGGGCATGTTCATACATATTATAATGCTGCATTTTCTTTATGATTGTCATAATTTTTTTTTATGTAATTTTTTTTTATGTAATTTTACTTAGTATGGCCTTAGTTTTTAATTGGTATTCGGTTGTAATTTTATTGTGATCTCGTATCACCGTTTTGTAATTTAATAGATTTATTTTATTTTAGTTACAAATGTATAATAGGAAATTATGTAATTTATTATGTAATTTTATTTATCTCGGAGTTCCCAAAGACGGATTTCTTCAAGATGGCGATACATAAAGACGGTGTTACCTCGAGATGCGTGCCACAACCGAAGTTCAAGGGACCAATGGAGTTGGTTTCCGAACATGTAATAGTTAAATAGTTTTTCTATTTTAGGAAAGGCCATACTAGGATTTATTTTATGTTTGCATTTTATTTATATGTTGCATGCATCGCTAAATCGCCATAACTAAAACATGCATCATCTTTTAATCGAGTATATCGACCGTGTCAATTATAATTATCGTAGTTCACCGCTTTAGTTCACTTAAAACGTGATAGATAATAAATTGACATGACCTCTCGCTAAAACAATCAATTGAGACATAGCCTTACCAAATAGTAGAAACCATGAAAACCTATTTCGCGAGGGAGTGCACTCGGCTACCCCGGGGTACAAACCTTGTTACGTAGGGGAAGTGGGTGATAAATGTTTATCCACCGAATTTATGATGATGAGGGTTTCATCGGCTACCTCATGCCTAAGTTAATGTGGGTTTGGATAATGGACACATTTATTCGAAATTTGGATTGAACTCAACAAAAGTTTTTTGATAAGGGTTTCATTGGCTACCCCGTGCCCTTGTCGAATGTGTTTTGGGCTATAGATAAATATTAGAGTAATTTTATCGACCGAGAGTTCTAAAAGTAGAATCGATTAAAGAGTTAATCCACCGAGTTATATTGATAAGGGTTTCATCGGCTACCCCGTGCCCAAGTCAATATGAATTTGGATCTTGGAATCATTTATCATAGTTGGGTAGAGGTCACTATGTAAATGCTTTACTTGTTATTTACAAGTATTATTATAACGATAAATGTTAAGTTTTCCTCTATTCCGTTGTTATATTGTTCTATTTCTTTACCACAATTCATATACGATATCATTTCGTTTTTGATTCAAATCTCCATTAAATCATCGTAACTATAGACAAATATGAATTTGCTTCTAAAACCTCAAATGTACCATTGCTAAGGATCTCTTGTAAAGAGTATAGATAAAAGTTGTTCATTATCAAACAGGTTTTTGATTCTTGACTAACACATCTACTTACAATGGATTGTTATTCATGTACTTAATTTAATTAAGTACCTTGAAGCGATAAATTGTTTTGGTAATTAGTTTTGTCAGAATTCGTAATTGACCAAAATAACGCAACCACTTCAATGAAAGTTTTAAGACTAAAACGATTGAATTGAAGAGTAATCTTTATAAGATTCACCTTTGCTTCTCTAAGTAAAGACTCGTTGAAATGAGTGGGAGCATTCTCTTAAACCGTTAAGATGAGGACGAGGTTAAAGAAGTAAAATTACAATGGAATTGATACAAGGTTATGTTAAAGGTAAAGTTGTTGAGAATGACGATACTAAACCTATCAATCCCAACCGATAAAGTTTCCATTGTCTTAAGTGTTAGACACGAGAAAGGAAACTACCCCAAATTATTGAAGAATCAACAAGTTAGTTGTGGGACATCTAATGGGACCTTCTTCGTTAAATGTTTATTTTATTAAACATAAATTTTTGCTAGTATTACTTCGTCAATATTAGAAACCGGTGGTGGTTTTCATCATTATGTTTGATACATAGGATGATTAGGATATGACGACTAGCAACAATGAAGTCGAGAGATAGAGTAATTCTGTACTCAATCTAGTTTTTGGATTTAAAGTGGTACTTAATTGTGACTATTAAGTCATAAACTCTAAATAAGAATATAAACTTGTTAAGAGACAAAAGAGGTTTTCACTATTGTGACCCTATACACCACGATTTGATATATGGCTAGCCCATTATCAAGGTGATAATATTCTAAACCAAACTAGAACGATATATCATGAAGATGATGCAAGACTCAAATTGGTAACCCAAGATTAAAACTTAAATTTTGGAATGACGAACGCAAAGAGTTATCGAGTACTCTTGAAACCATTAGATTATTAATGGTATATGCGTATCTTGTATTCAAAGCAAGATGTCTCGTGCCTTTTGGTTGAAAAGGAGATCGAGGTTGTAAATCATTGATCCAAAATAGATTGATCATTTTCTTTTACCAACGATTTAAGTTGACACTAGTGTGTTCACTTAATAAGGTAAATAGAGAAATCTTTGAAGAAGTTCAAGAGTTCAAGGAATCACGATTTAGTCGTGATGGGATTATCAAAGTGAAGACTTTGATATAAGCCAAAGGAAATGTGATATAGTATCACAAGTTAATCTCTCTTAGCACGCATTATGAAATAATGTGTGGATGGATAAGAAATCAAACGCTATTCGATATGGTTTGGACTTCAATCAAGTTACTTTGAGTTACTTGATCCTTTTGGGGATTTTATCATTTTGTCTAAATTATTTTTCCACTAAATCGAATCATATGAGATATGACATGGTAAGGGTACCATGGTTGTAAGTTTTCACAAGAAACAAATGCTCATTTTTCCCTTTCAATTATCACGAGTACGACGGGTTTGCGGCTCATGAAGCTGTCTTTCTAAAATACAAGTTTATTTCTAGAAGACAGAGTGGGAGAAATTATTCAAGAGCCACAGAGAATATTATGTCGCAAGAAACTGGTCTTTCTTGGCTACATAAGACGTTTTGTGTAAGACATTGTTTCTTCAAAACCTAGGAGGTTAAATTCGTCACTTGTTAAAAATGATGAATTCATGCTACTTTTAAGAAAGTAAAGAGCTTATAACTTACAAAGAAATTGTTTGATTCAAGTTGATTACTTCTGGAAAGTAATGAACATATGACTTACATGAGATTATATAAGTCACAACTCAATACAAGGCTTAGAGCCATGAAAATCCGAAATAAAAAAGGCTTGATTAGTGACAAAGGGTTTTGCACTAATAAAGAGATATTTCAAAGCAAGATTGGTTGCAAAGGGCTTTGCACCAGTTGAAATGCTTAAGTCTATTTGGATCTTCTTAGGGATTGTGTTTTATTATTATGAAATACATAGCGAGTGAATCTAAAACCCACTTCTTCAATAGAAGGAATGTATTCAATACATGTCTTGAGTTTAGTAGATTCTTGCAATCCTAAGATAATGTGAAACTTAAGAGAGAATCTTAAGTAGGACATCAATGAGTTGGAATCATTGTTTTTTGATCATGTGATAAAACTTTTCTCGATAAGTCGAGAAGTTGTATTTATACATGGAGTTTAGTGGGAGTTACGGAAATTTTAATTAGTCCGATATGTGGATGACATATTGATCATTAAGAATGATTTAAGACTTTTGGAGTAATATAATACATCTTTAATATCTAGATTTATGTAGATAAATCCACGTGATATTAGCGTCATATAAGAAGTCTTGTGTTAATAAGTTTCATGACTAAGTTCAATTAAATTGAACATATTTGATTGATTCCATTTGCTTCCGCTGCCGGATCAATTAAATGAGTAATGATGTATAACACTTCATATACTTCGAGTATGATGAATTGTTTTCAAAATCGAATTTAAGTAATCTTTACCTAGTAAGCTATAAAGATTACCCTTAAGTGCTTGCAGAAGCATTAAGGAAGTAAAGCAAAGTGTTTATGATGCAATTTTGTGTAAGGGTGTTACACAAGTGACAATTGACAATTGAGATTGCGCATGGTTTCCGACAAAACCATAATCAAAACACATTAGGATGGTTAAGATACCATTGTGGTTATGTTATTTAAGAAATAGATTTTCTAGAATCATTCTAGGAAATAAAGAACAATAAGAGGTATTTATAACGAAAATTGAGTACACTTGCAATCATGAGATGTGCAAGAGGGTGAGTCCCCCACACTGTGAAAACAGTGGGAGCTATTCTTAGGCTAGAGGACCTATGTCTTGATTGGATCTCGACACGTACTCAGAAAGTTTTGTGATGCAAATGTATACATTACAAAGGAAAACGAGTATGTAGTAAGGTTGAGTAAGGTACAAGAAGTTGATAAAACCTACTAACCAAAGCCTTCTCATAGGCTTAACATGATGAGTCATGTCATTTCAATTAAATTGAGATGAACAACTACATTCAAGATCAAATTAGATTATAGAACATGAAATAGTAATCAGGCATTGACTATTCATATGTGATAATCGCATTTGTCGTTCGAGTTTTACTTTAAAACTCTTCTATTATACTTTGTTACATCCAAACGGGTTGTAGAGACAACGTTGAACCCCGTTAAAGTGAACCCGGATTAACATAGTATTCGCCCATAGTCACTTGTATGAGGTGACGTCTCGAAGTGACTAGAGTGTGATGCGATTGATGGCAAGTTCAAGTGCCATAGAGTCATGTGAGATGACTAGTCGATCACATAGGCGGTCATTATGAACTTTTTGTCGGGCCTTATGACCGCTTATAGAGTTCTGGCAAATTTATATAGCCTGGTCGTGGAGAGAGCTGCTATAGTATTCAAATGAGTCGATTCTTTTGACTAAAGACTATTCGCCTAAGATGGCACGATTTGATTAACTTTGATTTGTGTTACTACGACCTTCGTAAATGGGGTCAAATGGGCATATTTTGGGTTATGATGGCTGTGGCTAGTCGAAGGGAATGAGTGCGATAGGAATTGTCCACCCCTTTGTCGTGGTTATAACAATATCTCGGGGCCACTCGAGGAGTAATGAATCGGAAATGCGTGGCCACGCTCGGAAGGTATCCGAGTGGATAAATCCGGTCAATCGCTTATTCTCCGATCGAGGAAACCACTCTCGATATGATCACTTGCAAGTACGACCCGAAAGACACCTTGCATTGAGTGGGAGATAGTAATAGGACAAGAGAATTGGTGACGCACACTTGTCGAGGACAAGTGGGAGATTGTTGGGAAATGTGTCCTCAATAATAGTGCGATCACATGATTTAAATATCATTATTAAATCTCATTTTAAGAATACATGTGGGATGTAATATTTTACGATCAATCGGTCCACACATATCGGTAATGATTGGCTGACTAGAGTTTGACATTACTGTCGTGCGACGGTGGTGATCAGTTGATCCCCTTAGGTCATACCTAAAGGGAAATACTCTTAATTCATTATTTAATTAATCGTATACCGATACGAGTTAATTAAATTGCTTAAAATTGACGGATGGTTTTGTGAGTATAATTTACGTATCTTATTGTAAATATGATTAAATGAGACACGGTCTAAGTGATCGAATTATTTTATTACTTAGGTGAAATTATTGTTTACAGAAACAATTGAAACGGAATGAATAAATTATTATAAATACAGAATGTTGTAGTTTATAATTTGGAAACATTTTTGGTACAAGTATTTACGAATTACTAGTCGATTTTGTAAATGACATATTTTATGAGTATGTTGATTTTTAATATGTTAAAAATACATTACATTGTGACATGTCATGTAACATGTTACATGTGACAAATTTGACAAATTACAAAATAAAATGGATTCTCCATTTTATGCTTAAAAACCGAAAATGAGGAGGTAGTGTAAGATATGTATTGTGTTTTTATCTTTAGTGGAAAACACAATTATCATATCTAAGTAGTAGCTATGCACACCTACCTTTTGAGAAGAGCAAAAATGAAATGCATTGGGCATACTACCCAATGCATTTTTTCTACACTCCACAAGAAAAGAGAGAAGAGCTTTTCTCTTACATTATTATTCATTCCTTTTACAAGATAATTTTCTAGTGTAAGAAAATGTATAATCTCTACAATATATGATTTATCTAGAGAAATAAAATCACACAAAAACACCACCTCTTGACCGAAATTTTCAAGAGCCAAATACAATTTATTTTGTATCATTTTATAGCAAAACTAATATTATTACTAGATCTAAATAATATTAGTTATTATGAGTATTCCTTGGGTATATGCTTTTGAGAGGGATTCTATACTTGAATCTTGTTCATCCATAAGGAAAGCTCAAGAACTAAGTAAGGTAGGTGACCTTACTAGTGCCCAAATATCCGAAAATCACATGGTGAGAAATAGATTTTTCCATCTCTTTAATTAATGTTTGCATGCATAAGATCATTAGTTAATTTTATGATAAATTATATTAAAACATATATGAATATGTTAAGTATATAGATCTACTTTTCCTTCAATTATATCAATAACTAGATTAAACATTATGTAAATATGGGAATAACAATTAAACATAAAATAAAAGAAGAACGAGGAAGAGTAAAAGAAATAAGAGAAAGTTAATAACTAGATTAAACATTATGTAAATATGGGAATAACAATTAAACATAAAATAAAAGAAGAACGAGAAAGAGTAAAAGAAATAAGAGAAAGTAATAATTGAAGAACAAAGGCTCATTGAATTACCAAATGAAAAAGGAAAGATTACAAGTTTCAGATCCGAAAACTCCAAGGTAAAGTAACGTGTATCAGTTTTGCAATATGAATCATGACCTAATAAAGTTTTGAGTTCCCCTTAAATAATAATAAGGGGAAATTATTAAACAAGCAACTAATGGGCCGAAATAAAACTAAACACATCTCGCAGAATTCACGAGATTGTCGATTGACCAAGATATCAGTCGATCGACTGATTCCAAACTCAGCAATAGTTGATCGACTAAACGGGGTGGTCGATCGACTTTTCTGCACAATACATATTCTCTTTGACGTACTTCCTTGCGTACTTATGCACCTCGAGGCGGTAGCTTCCGAGCTTCAATCTTCCAACATCCAAAATGTAACACCGAGGACAGGTTTCGATTTGTTTACACTCGTCTGGGTCCAAACCTACATAGAATGCAAAGTAACCCAAATTAAACCGTTCTTGGGAGGATAGTAGCTATTTACTACGTAATAAGCATATAGATGCGTTCTAAACGGTAAAGAAAAGTGCATAAATAAAGCACACATCAACAGTCACTTGTCATTGTTGTGCTTTATATGCTTTGGTGATTTTGGATAGTAGTTCTGCTTTATTCTCACTGGATGTACTGAAATTCTCTTTCGACAACATGTTATTTCAGCATATACTTAAGACGAGTAGACTCGTCTTAGCTTAAGACGGGTCAAATAGCTAGGCAAGTGGTGTACTATTTGATCCGCTTTACTCTAAAGATGAATATACTCGTCTTAAAGAAGAGTAATTGATTATTTCACTTATCTTTTTTTTTTTATTGATAGCATGAGGTCAGTATATGGTAAAATGCTAGAATACTAGAGTGTACCTTCAGAGTTCAGAACATAGAAGTTGAATGCTCATTTATTATGCAGTTGGTCTGATTACAATTATGAGCCTTACCTCTGTCCTTGGGCAGTTTGTTTTGTGTTTATATGTTTGGTCGTTTATGTTAAATCACTGAAATCGTGTGACCCTAATTTTCTATTTGAAATATAATAGATGATACCTAGCTGTTTTGACAGGGATTTCATTAAATAAGAACTTCCTGCCAGGGGTTTATGTGTAGGGTGATCTAACTCAAACGAATCGCCTGACTAGTATTGTTAAATAAAAGAATAAATAATAAGTAAGGACACAAAGGTTTTATACGTGGAAAAACCCTGGGAATAAGGGAAAAAACCACGGGCACCAAGCCAGGAGTGATTGTTACTATGATCTTTGACAGCCTGACAGAGTATTGGTATACCAGGCGTGACAGGCTAAATTATATTTCTTAAGAGTACAAGAATGTAAGTGAGAGTAAGAGTGTGTTGAATGTCCCTTCTGATTTTGTCTTCTCTTGCCTTTATACTCGTTTTCCAAGTCCCCTTTTCTGCCGTTTAGGGTTTCCTAGTAAATAGGGCTTATGCCCTATTTACCCGGAGGTGGTTGCCATCCATTTAGCCGTTGCCTTTCCTTATATCTTTTCCTTCTGAATTGGTCTTCCTTGTTTGTAGGGAGCATATGTAAACTGCCTGGTTATTGCCTGTTTTCTTGTGCCAGACTTGTTCTCCTT
The DNA here is from genome assembly GCF_048544455.1 of Silene latifolia. Lineage (NCBI taxonomy): Eukaryota > Viridiplantae > Streptophyta > Magnoliopsida > Caryophyllales > Caryophyllaceae > Silene > Silene latifolia. The sequence goes on from NC_133533.1 coordinate 39,033,514, forward strand.
TTAGGCTGATGGTTAGCTGTTGCCTGCCTTACATCAAATCCTGTTTGGTGCCTATCCATAATTGATAAATGCCTTGTTTCAGGTGTCTTTAGCTTGGAACTTGGTTTTGGTTATTGCTTGGCCTCTGTCAGGTCAGGCAGGATAATTCTGGGCCCAACAATTGCCCCTTATCTGCTTATTCCATTATTGGGTCTGGCCAGGAATAAGGAGATAAAAATTTGGGCCAGGCAAAGAATTGTGCAGGAATCTTTTATCGGATCAGAATTTGTGTTTGATTCAGCTTCTTATAACGGCTCTTTGTCATAAATAGGGTAGGTTCACAAAACCCTAGGAGAGTCATGATTAAACTCATCCACTTGCTTTCCTAGCCGTTTTAGTTTTGCGGCTATAAATATCTTGTCTTGCCGTGTTTTTTCTTCACATTTCAATCTCTAAATTTCTTCTCTCTTTCTAAAATTCCCTCTTTGCAAAAAATCATTTTCCAGGAAAAAAATAAAATATGGCTGGTGGTAGGAGAAAGACGGCAGCTTCCAAAGCTTCGGCTGAGGCTGAGAAAGTTCCTGTTGAGGTAGAAATGGTTCCTTCTGGGGTAGAAGTGGTTCCTGCTGAGGCTGAAAAAGTTCCAGATATTATTCCTGAGGATGATGTGGTAGAAATTTTTGCTGCCCCAGAGATTCTGTCCATGTCATATAAGGGGGTTGAATATACTCCTGTTAAGGCATTGGCAGCCTCTTTCCATGAAGCCAATCAGCTGAAACCGGCCTTTGAGCATTATATAAAGGGTAGGGGCCTCATTCCCAGTGGGGCTGAAGTTTGGATCCCTGAGAGTGGTCCAGTCAGGGCTAATTGGGGTAGTCCAGGCTAGTTCTTTATTTTTGAATGGGCATTCAGGGGGTGGAGGTCAGCTTCCCCTTTCTCCTTTTATGAGTGAGGTAATCAGGGCTATCAGGGTTCCCCCGTTTCAACTTATGCCAATGGTCTGGAAGATCGTTCATTCAGTTGAGCATTTGTGTTCTAAGCATAAGTTGGTTATTACCCTGGATGACTTCAAGAATGTCTATCACCTGAAGAGTCATTCTATTGGACGGTTCAACCTTCGAGTCAGGTCGAAGATGGCTCACCTGATTAGCAACTTTGATTCAGGGGATGACAAGGGATGGGCTCAGACCTATATGTTTATCAAGGCTGATTCAATTGCCCCTGACCTGGACTATCTCAACTATCCAGCTGTTGAAGGAGGTAACTTTCTTTTCTATTGTATTTTTGTTTGGCAGTGATATATTTTGGGAAATTTACTTACTTTGCCTTTGTTTCTTGTAGTAAACGATTGGGTGAAAAATCCTGATGCTGAGGGGTCGGCTGACCGAATAGCATCATTCATGGCGTTGCCTGAAGAGGAGAGGGCGTGGCCTGCCTGTTTGGGGCAAGCCTCTATGCCTTGTTTTAAGAAGGCCAAATTGAGTACGTATAAGCCAGTAAAGAGTGCTAAGGCTTTAGGAGCTTCTTCGTCAGGGAGTAAGTTTTTGCTTTATTTTGCCTTACTGTTTCCTGTGTTGGACATGTGTTTATATTGCTGATTCAGGGCCTCGTCGTGCAGCCACCAGGGCTTCTGCCAGGATTGCTAGCTTTTGTTTGTCCTTGGTGAAGGCAAGGGTTTCCCAGATCACAGGGGAGAAGTCTAAGAGTAGTGAGGCCACAGGGAGTGATAGTGCTGTTCAGATTCAGGAGCCTCTGCATGAGGTTCAGTTGGTGTCGCCTGAGAAGGTTATGGATGAAAGTGATCGTCCTGAGAAGAGGAAAAGAGTAGATGAATCTTCAGGAGGGGTTCATGAGGTCAGGGGGGTTAGGGGGGTTAGGGCTCGGCTGGATGAGGTTCAATTTTCTAAAGAGCAAATCCAGGACCAGGCTTTTATGGTTGACGATCCTTATCATCAGTATCAGGCAGAGTATTCTTCTGCCCGTGCTTTGGCTGCTATGTATCGTACCAGGGACTATGCTGCCAATCTGATCACCATGCTTCAGGAGGTATATATTTTGTCTAACTTTGTGTGGGTGTTTTTGTGTGTTTATTTGTTTTTGTTTTGTGGCTTAGATGGGTGTGTTTTCTTTGTTTAGAATCTAAATGACATGCTGAGGAGCGCATGTCAATTGGATTCAGTCCACAACCTAAAAAATACCCTGGATTGGGAGGTGCAGATTTTGAAAAAAGATAGTGCAAAGTTTAAGGCTGAGTTGGAGATGGCTAAGGCTGAGAATCATTCTTTAAAGGAGGATAATGAGGCAGGGAAGGCTCGGTTGGTGGTGGAGTCTTCTAAGCTGAAATATGCTCAGGATGCTCTGAAAGCTCTTCGTGCCAAGTTTGATACTTGTCCGGGGAAGAGTTAAAGGTGAAAAACAGGCCATGCGGGAGCGATTGAAAGTGAATGAAGAATTGGTCAGTGGAGAGGGATCTGGTTCAGGCCAGGTATAAGGATGCTGCACTTTATTTCTTCGGCAGGGGTCGTGTGGATGCCGTGAAGGAGCCTGTTGAAGTCAGGCCTTTTTGGAATCCTGACCAGAAGCTAGCTAACCTCAATGCTACTTACCCTGAGCTCTGCAAACTTCATGCTGATGAGGAAGTGGACTCTCCACCATCCAAGGAAAAAGGTGGTGATGCTGAAGGGGAAGGAGGTGAAGATGAAGAAGAGGAGGTTGTTGATGAGGGAATTGGTTCTACTACAACTTCCAAAGCAGGCTAATTTTTGTTGTTTCGTGGGGTTTTGTTTTGTGTATTTTTGGCCTATCCAGGGGGGATGTTCCCTAGACAAACAGTTGGTTTTTAGATTTGGTTTTTGTTGGTTTTTGAATGTACCTGGATAAACAGTTGTTTTCCTCGCCCTGGGAAGGATATTTTTCTGGGTAGGCATTTTGTTATGGCATAAATATATCGTTTTCTCCCCTTGATTCTCTTTCTTTGTTTGACCGGCTTGATTTATACCTGTAAATAATTCACTTGACGTTTTTCTGTTAGAATAATGCACATCGGGAGGGCTTATGGCCCTCATTCCCGTATTTTGGGAAATGGTGGCTCTGTTTGCTGTCGGGAGGGCTTGTTTCTAAAATGAGGGTGGTTGCCGGTCGGAGGGCTTATGGCCCTCGGCTGTCGAGATGGCTTATTTTGACAAGTAGTCTGTCTATTCCACCATTGTACTTGTCTTTTATGTCGAGCTCGGTTTAGTTTTTAGGTCGAGGCGGCGGTGCCAAATTGTAGAGCATTTCAGGAATGCTTTTCAGGATAGGTGGAGTGGCCCTCAATCCTGAATATTTGTTTAAGACTTAAATGCAGCATATAATAAATAAAAAGAAGGCGTGAAATAAGTTTTCAGGATTTGGTAAGAAATGATTTGAATAAACAGCCTAGGCAAAGCTAAAAGTAACAGACATGTTTCAGGCAATTTAGCACAGACATATGGTCAAGTCTTTTGATCAGTCCTGCAATGTCAACAGAGAAGTTATATTCTTGGATAAGAGGATAAGTATAGGAGTTACCTCGTTGTTCATGTGTATAGTTGACTTCTGATCTATCAGGTCTTGTGTAAGGAGATGGCCTGGAACTGCTTCCTCTATGGTTAGAACTTTTTCTGTTGACTTTGTCATATCCTCGAATTCACAAGATTGTCCGCCTTGTAGCCTTTGTCTTCTTCCAGCCTGATATAGCCTATGGCTAATGCCTGGACATCTTCAAAGGTATGACAGGGCTTCATGGTCATTGCGTCATAGAAGTCACTGTCCACGGGTAGCCCTTGCCTGAAAGCGTCCACGGCTGTTCCAACATCACATCTGGGGATTGAAACCTTTTCTTTGTTGAATCTTGTCATGTAGGATCTAATTGATTCTCCAGGCTTTTGTTTAATCCTGTATAGGTCGCTGGATCTCTTTTCTAGTTCTCTCACTTGTCGCAAACCGATGATTGAAAGAATTGACCAGTCGGCAAAGGAATTGATGCTTCCATTTGGCAGGTTTATGTACCATTGCAGGGCAGGTCCGTTCAGGGTTGTTCCAAATCCTTTACACATGCAGACTTGGCGTAGTTCACTGGGAATTGATGCTGCTAGCATCCTTTGCTTGTAGTAGGCAACATGATTTTGTGGATCCGTGGTCCCATCATAGATTCTCATTGAAGGAACCACAAATTTCTTTGGCAGGTCTATTTTTGCTATTTCATCCACAAAGGGTGAATCAGCATAACTCTCTAGATTTGCTTCTTCAATTGGGGTAGGAACTCCTGGAATCTTCTCAAATCTTTCATGGAGTTTTTGGATTTCCTGGAACATAGCCATCATGATGGATGTGTTGGTCTGATCTGGTGAGGTTTCTTCATTTTGGAATTCCTCTGAGTCTGTTTCTTCTCCTGTTTTGGACTTTGGTAGAGTAGGAGTGCCAATATTAGAGAAATCAATGTTCTTGATAATTGAGGAGAATGGTGTGTCAGGCTGAACTTTCAACTTTGATCCTGAAGCTTTTTCTCCCAACTTTAGTTTCAGGCTGGATTCTGATTCTTTCAATTTTGCAAAGTCTGCTTCAGCCTGGGCCATTTTTTGTTTCAACTGTTCCATCTCCAACAATTGTTGTTTGGCGGCATCCAGTTGTTGCTCAACGCTATCTCCTGCCATTTGTCAAGTTTTTGTGGTGTTTAGTTATGAGTTTTGATTATTTTTGAGCTAGATGCCCCACGGTGGTCGCCAATTGTTTTGACAGGGATTTCACTAAATAAGAACTTCATGCCAGGGGTTTATGTGTAGGGTGATCTAACTCAAACGAATCGCCTGACTAGTATTGTTAAATAAAAGAATAAATAATAAGTAAGGACACAAAGGTTTTATACGTGGAAAAACCCTGGGAATAAGGGAAAAAACCACGGGCACCAAGCCAGGAGTGATTGTTACTATGATCTTTGACAGCCTGACAGAGTATTGGTATATCAGGCATGACAGGCTAAATTATATTTCTTAAGAGTACAAGAATGTAAGTGAGAGTAAGAGTATGTTGAATGTCCCTTCTGATTTTGTCTTCTCTTGCCTTTATACCCGTTTTCCAAGTCCCCTTTTCTGCCGTTTAGGGTTTTCTGGTAAATAGGGCTTGTGCCCTATTTACCCGGAGGTGGTTGCCATCCATTTAGCCGTTGCATTTCCTTATATCTTTTCCTTCTGAATTGGTCTTCCTTGTTTGTAGGGAGCATATGTAAACTGCCTGGTTATTGCCTGTTTTCTTGTGCCTGACTTGTTCTCCTTTCAGGCTGCTGGTTAGCTGTTGTCTGCCTTACATCAACTCCTGTTTGGTGCCTATTTATAATTGATAAATGCCTGGTTTCAGGTGTCTTTAGCTTGGAACTTGGTTTTGGTTATTGCTTGGCCTCTGTCAGGTCAGGCAGGATAATTCTGGGCCCAACACTAGCCAAGATGATAGCTGGAGAATTACATGGTCAGTTAGGAGAAGCCCTAATGCACCTATTATATCACTTGTGGCTGTGAGAAGAGTGGACAAGTCACAAGTAAGGAGGAAATTGTCAACACTATTTGATCAGGAGGGGGTGATGGGGAACAAACTGGTTATGCTCAAGAGAGGTCTAATGAAGGACAACAAACTGGTTATGATCAAGTGAGGGATGATGAAAAGGAGCAAAGTTTTTATGCTTAGGAGATGGATGATGAGGATTACTGGAGTGAAGATAGTCAATTTAGCCATTTGGATGTAGAAGAGACTAAAGTTGAGGGTGACTTAGTGGAGGAGGAGGAGGAGCTGTTTGGTGATGGGTCTCATGATAACCTAATCGATATGGTTAACAAAAATATTAATTAGTCTTGTAGAAGGGCAACAGGCAAAAGGAAGACAAAGTTGATTGATGTTGATGACTTAGATTTAAGAGTTGGTGAGGAACTTGATGTGAATTCTGATGAGGACATTAGTGTGGCAGGTTCAGGGGATGATGAATCTAAGTCATATTGTAATAACCCACGTTAATTGAAGAGGTCCAGTGATAGACTTAAATGACTAGTGCTTAAAGAGATTGGAAGTACTACTCATATCAACAAAGTGCACTTTCTTTTCTGGTTATCCATGCAAAAGAACTCCACAGTTAAGCGTGCTTGGTTGAGAGTAGTCTTAGGATGGTTTAGCTTCTGGGAAGGTTCCTGGGATACGCATGAGTGAGGACAAATGCGCTAGAATAGACCCGTGTTGATCAGGGGGCCATGTACACAGCCTGGCAAGCTACCGTGAGTGACCACTCCCGATCCTAGGTTTGGTTATGCTCCCAAGCGCAACGAGGACGCTGTTATACGCTCCTGGAGGCTGTTGTTATACGCTCCATTGTGATCACCCACCTAGCGGGGGAGGATTCTGGGTTAGCGGTTAGCGGTTATGCTCCCAAGCGTAACGAGGACGTTGCGTTCTTCAAGTGGGGGTGATTGTAACACCCCACATTAATTGAAGAGGTCCAGTGATAGGCTTAAATGACTAGTGCTTAAAGGGATTAGAAGTACTACTCATATCAACAAAGTTCACTTTCTTTTCTGGTTATCCATACAAAAGAACTCCACGGTTAAGCGTGCTTGGCTGAGAGTAGTCTTAGGATGGGTGACCTCTTGGGAAGGTTAACCGCTCCGGATCCGATTTGGGTCGGGGTGTTACACATATAATACATTTAATCCTGCTGTTGACTTTGGGAGACAAATTATTCTTAAGAAAGGATTTAAATTTCCTTGTGTTGAGGTTTATAGGAAAGCAGTTAGGCAACATGCTATTGAGAATGGTTATGAACCATATTTCGAACACAATGACAGTACTGGAGTAACAATTTACTGCAGACATAGATGTGAAGTCCTTGGAATGCTAAAAGGTTTAGGTTGCCTAAATGTACTTGTGGTGTTAAAAGAAAGTATAAGTTTAGGTTGTATGGCGCGAAAGGTCTAGATTGCCTAAATGTACTTGTGGTGTTAAAAGAAATTGTAAGTTTAGGTTGTATGGCGCGAAATTAAAAGGTGACACAACCACATTTCAGATTAAAATACTGTACTTGGATCATGTCTGTGTATACATAACAAAAAATGGAATGGTTACATCAGAGTGGATGGCCCAAAAGTACCTAGAGGTGTGGAGGGGAGATCCACATTGGCTTTTAAATGGACTTCAGAGTAGAGTAAAGTTTGATTATGTAGTTGATGTAGGATATCACAAGTGTTGGGTGGCTAGAGCAAGGGCAAAGATTATGATAGAAGGTAATTCAGATGGCCAATATAAAGTGTATGGGACTATGTATTTTCAATTAGAAAGTATAATCCAGGGTCCTCGATTTATGTTAAGGATGATAGGATTGACAGACCCTCTCCAATTTTCCAAAGAATGTACATATGTATGGCAGCTTGCAAAGAAGGGTTTCTAAAAGGGTGTAGACCCCTCCTTGGTGTTGATGGCTGCCATTTGAAGGGGATGTAACCCGGAATGTGTTTGGCTGTTGTGTTAATGGATGGGAATAACAATATCTTTCCAGTTGCATAAGGTGTTGTAGTGGTGGAAAATACTGAGACCTGGGAGTGGTTTTTGGATTTGTTAAATAGAGATTTTGGCTCTGATGAAGGAAATGGCTTAACGTTTATGTCTGATAGGTAAAAGGTATTAACATTATATTATACTTAATTCAATTCCTAAGTATAACTATAATATGATGCCCTTGTTAACCAATATTCTTTTGTATGTTAGGGATTGGTTGATGAAAGATGCATGTATTTTATATAAAGTTTTTACCTCATTTTTACACGCATTTCTGTACTATTTATGTAGCATCTAGCTACAAATACACCTGAATGGTGTACTTTGCTTTGTCTTGTGTAAATTACAGGTACGGACCAGAAAGAAGATAAACCGAGCCTAAACTTGTCTCATTTGCATTGCATTTGTGGAGAATAAGGAAACGGAGCTTGGAAACCATCACTTGAAGATGCTTGAGCTGACCTCGGAAGGCGCCAAGGAGTCCTATGTGCTAATATAGTTCGATCGACTAATTATTTAGTCGATCGAATGCTTTATCCATCGAAGGTTCACTCGATCGAGCTATTCTGATGCTCGATCGATAGGGCTGATACAAGAAGTTCTCGATCGAACCCCATTTCCGTTCGATCTAGAGGAATTGCTAGATATGTCCTCGATCGAGTGGTTTCATTCCACTCGATTGAGAGGTTTTACCGTGTATGCGTGTTTTTACCTTATTTTGAGTTGGGCTTTGTAATTAGGATTTAAACTAGGTTAAGTAGTACGTGATACGACTTCTTCTTCATCTCTGGACTGCGACATCTCTCTCCCTCTCGACTCTCTCATACTCTTACTCTAGAACTTTAGCTGGGATCTTAAACTTGTAATCGGTATCATCACTCTTTCTTTATTCTTAATTATTCATTGCTCTTTATTTATTTCTCTCTTTACCTCCAATTGTTATTATCAATCTTTAATTGCTTTGTTATTATGTTGAATTTCTCCTGCTTATGTGTGATTGTTGCTACCCCGATAATCATGCATAGCTAAATTCCCTTGCTAAGACATAGGGGAGCCATGATTCTAAGGGAATGGTAAACTGAATCATTAGGTTTAATGCTAGTTTAATCTATGTTGTTAATCGCTGCTATTAATTGTTTTTGTCTAATTGAGTCGACGCAATTAGTTAATAAATCATAGTAAGCCTTGACCTAGATCGGAAGATTGGAAAGGGTGAGACTCGTAGCGAACATTAGGGCACATTAGTGAGGGCGGAAGCTAAGCTGATTGTGTTCTAGGGCAAATTGAGACCGGAAGGAGATATTCACTGCTCCATAGACTATACTTGCATTGACCTGAGACTTAGATTGCTTGACTAGAGAATCATGGTGAACCGACTGTCTTAACTATTTTCTCTCTATTTGTTTAATTTCTACTCCTTTGCTTTCTTTCTCTTTCATGATCTTATTAGATTAGAACAAACTATTAAAACCCCCAGAACTGGTTACCTAGACGGACTTAATTCAGGCTGACATTTTCCCATCTCCATGTGGAGATCGACCCTACTTACTACTAGCTTCTGTTAGTGTATCTAGGTTTTATTTTTGGTACCTGACGACGGTATCAAATTTTGGCGCTGTTGCCGGGGAGGTGGCGTAATTTTGTCGCTTCTATTAAGTTTGTCTCTCGTCTCAAGGAATTTATTCCTTGAGACTGATCTCATATTTTTGAAAGTTCTTGATTAGTTTTGCAGGATATCTGTTCTAGTAGAGAACATTGTCGTACCTGCTTCACTATAAATTCTATCTGTTAGGATGCCGAATATAGCCAGTCATTCAGAGCCTACGGTGGATTCATTTCCAAAAGGTTTCCTGTTACCCACTACCGGCTCGGGGACTTTGGAATCCACCCCTCATATATACAGCTGGTTGAGAGAAATCTCTTCAGGGAGTATCTGGAGAAGATCCCTGCAAGCATATAGAGCCATTTACAGAGTACTGCTCCACTATTCCTCTAGCTGCTGGGGTAATGCAAGACAGAGTGAAGGGAGTTCTTTTATCTTTTTCCTTGACTGATGATGCCTGGGAATGGTTTAGAGACTTAGACAGGAAAGCTGACGGTGTAACTGACAGAAATTCCCTTGCTTTAGCCTTTTACAGGCAATATTTTCCACCACAGCGCACTAATGCGTTGAGAGCTCAAATTACTGCATTTGAGCAACTACCTACTGAAGACTTGAATGGGGCTTGGACTAGGTTCAAGAAGCTCGTCCGTTCTGTACCTCATCATGGTTTCAAGCACTGGTTCTTATGTACCCAATTTTACAATGGGTTGTATCCAGACCAGAGGGCTATTCTTGATAATGCAGCCAAGGGGAGGTTTCAGAAGAATGTGGAGGATGATAAAGGATGGCATCTTATTGAAGAAATGGCCATTCATGTTGCCGAATATGGAAATCCTTGAGGAGGTAGGCACATGAACGAGTTGGTAGTAGCTGAGGTGGAGAGTCCTAGCAGAAGGCTAGGTAGTCCGGAGATTATACAAACTATGGGTGAGCACGAACAAGTTTGTGCTATTACTGAGCATGTGATAGTGTGTGGTAGATGCGGTATGGAGGGGCATGACCCTATCGGTTGTATGGCGGATGTAGAGCGTGTTATTGCTTATCTAAAATACAAGCAAGGGGTACCATTCTCCAAGCTTTATGAGGATTTGACAACAAAATGTGTCTCTAGCCCTCCTACTCCAGTGCCGCAACCAGATTCGCTCTCTACATATGGGGAGCTAGCTGAACTGAAATCCTTGGTATTGAACTTAATGCAACAGCTAGTGAAGAAATGCGACAAGGATAATACCGCCATATCTGAGCTAAGAGAGCAAGTTGCGCGTCTAACGCTTGCACAAAACCAAGCAAATCAACCACCTCCATGTGACCCAATCAACGCCATTAATCTCCGAAGCGGTCTTACTTATGATGGACCGAAGATGCCGGAAGACGGGGTTGTGACAGCTGATAATACCCCAGATGACGAGTTGGAAGAGCTAATTGACGAAATCCCTGCAGAATATCGTCCTGCAGCTCGATCGAATGAAATTCCTGTTCGATCGAGTGATTTAGCCCCTCCCATTACTCGATCGAGTATAATTCCAACTCGATCGAGAGGTGCCCATTTCACAGACTTCGATCGAGGAGTTGATTCTTCTCGATCGAGTAAACTGGCAGACAAAACCATTCGATCGAGTGATTCTGGGACTCGATCGACATAACCAGAAATCCAAGAACTCGATCGAGAGGTTCAAATACCTCGATCGAGTGATTCTCCTGACAAAAGCATTCGATCGAGTGAAGAAACTATTCGATCGACTGCCATAACCAGCGGAGCTTCAAATATATTATCTAATTCCGCTACCATTTCATCTTCCCCTATTGTGAAGGCGTCACGTGCTGATAAAGGTAAAGAGAAAGTCGCGGGTCCACTCATTGCTACCAGAGTACCCTATCCAGGACGTCTGAAGGACGCCAAGGTTGAGCGACAGTACGGTAAGTTTGTGGACGTGGTCAAGAACCTCCAGGTAATTGTCCCTTTTACCGAACTTATTACCCGGGTACCTACTTACGCTAAATTTATGAAAGATATTGTGACGCATAAGAGAGAGCTAAGTGAATTTGAGACTGTTGTATTTATGGAAGAGTCTAGTAATTTACTTTTAAATAAAGCTCCGCCTAAAATGAAAGACCCAGGTACTTTCTCTATTACCTGTACCTGTGGACATCGGCCCACCTGCAAGCCTGGTCGATCTGCGGATGTGCATCGGTCTTTTGAAAGCCACGCTCGGCGGCGTAAAAATGCTTTCGACCGGATCGTTTTAGATCGGTCGGTTTCGTCTCGGTAAGGGTCTCGAAACGATTAGAGATGTTCGGAGTCGCCACCAAGCATTTGTGGGATGCTTGGAACCCGTTCGAATCCACTTTATACCTCGGTCAAACGAAGCACAAAGCAGGGTTTGACATAGGTACTAAAGATAAGGAATCGTCCCTCTTTAGCATCCTATCTTTAGAATGACTCTCGTACGCCCTGGATAAGGTCGTCCACTATCCAAAGTTTTTGAGTAAGAGGTGAAGGTACGTATTGGGAAGCCCTTTAATCAGACACCCAATCCCGCCCGCGGTAGCGGCCTCTACTGATCGATCTTGGTTGGTTGAATGCAAAAGTTGATAAAACGATTTAAATGTATGAATACGCATCCAATAATTTAAACCTAACATGTGAGAGCTTTCTAAGTCGGTTGATTTAATCCAAGTATCAAGTATAATATGTCGAGTTGGATTAATGGTTGATTTGCATGCAAGACGGAAATTAGACATCCATTTACCAAATTAGGTTTATGGTGCATAACGTGATCCATTTGTCTTAGTAAGGCATTTTGCAAGTGTGATTTTTGAATGAGCAAATAGTCATCTGATCCGTCCTATATCCGGGTTGGCCGGAGTCGGGATCGTCCTAGAATAATGCTGGAAAGGGAACAGACCCTGCACCAGGCGGCCACATGAGGCGCGAGCCTGTTGGCGGTGCAAGGGGGTCTCCCCTGGTTTTGAAAATAAGAAAGAAAAGGCATGTTTAGGCGCGGGTCAGTCAATGGTTATATGCCGTGCTCTGACCATTTGAAAAACGTTTATGAAACGTGTTGAAAAGTGGGTATTTAAACCCGTTTTGGTTTTAAAGGGTCGTTTAGACCGTATTTGTTGATTTGAGGAACGAGACTCGAATAATCATCATTATTTTGATGATATTCGATGTCGGGTTCGACTTGACATGGATAGTTTTGAGAATGCTCATGAACTAATTGTTTTAAGTTCATTTGAATATAATTAGTCGATACTCATCATCGTACCCGGGTTAAAATCCGGCATGGTATGTGGAACCAAGGATGACTTTGTGTTGGTGACTAATATGTTTATTTTGCAAATGTAAAGAAATGATGAAAGGCTTTAAAATACCTCTCAAAATGTGAAGAAATGAAATAAAAGGCTTTAAAATACCTTTTAAATGTTATTAACCAAATAATATCACCGGAACACGGATTAAACCGTCATGGTATTAAGAACCAAGGGTGAAAATGTTTTATGGTTAAAATTTGTAAAAGTAAATAAAAGAGTTTGAAAACATTCGAAATGGTAAAAACTGATTACAAATATGAAAATAGATTAATGAGGAAGGACGAGAACAAACACACAACTGAGTTCGACTGGCACCCCATTGAGGCGCGGGCCTCGTGCGTGCGTAACAAGGGGCTTTCGCCTCGTGCCAAAACTCGCTTTTGGCTCGTCTTCCTATGTTTTGGATCGTGTTATGCATGTTTTAGCATGTTATGGTCATAAAACAAGCAAAGACATGATAAAAGAAGGATTTTTACACCCTCATACTTACATGTTTGGTTATGGCGAGAAACCGACGTGAGTGTAACAACTCGTTTGGTCGGAAAAGACTCGGTTTAAAACCGTTTTGGTAAGTAAAAAGAGTGTTTTATTAAGATTAGTGACGGTGTAGTGGTCGAAATGGTCGGTCAAGTGATTTAATGCACGATGACGGTACCAAACAATGTGTAAGGCTTGTATTTACGATCGGTAGGTCATAATTACGCGTCGGATTGTGACTTAAGAAGTCGAGTCGAGAATTTTAAGGGAGAAAAGAGGGGGCGGACACTCGCGTAAGTTCTCAAATAGGGACATTTGAGGGGTATTTATAGGAAAATGAGTGGTTGTGTGAGTTTTGAGCGACGTGGCCACCTAGGCAGCTCAAAGAGGCGCGAGCCGCGTCGCGGGTCTTCGAGTTGTCCTGTCACTTTCACACAAGTGCAATCATGATTTGTTCTATCCTAGGATTTGTAGTCACATGTTTGGTACTTGACCATTCATGAATCCGGGAAATCTTAGTATAGAAGGTTTGAAATGGTTTGTTTTTTGTGGTTGACTCGGTTTGACTCGTTGTTAGGGTCGGGATTTGAATTTTTGAGTCGGTTTTTGGTCCGGTGTCGGTTTTGACTCTAGTTAGTGTCATTGCGACCCCGTCGTCGTGCATTAAACACCCCAGGTACTTTTGAAATGTTTTATTTTCGAAATCGTTTTATGTTTTCCGACGTAAAGTTGTACACAAACTGTCGATCAAACGCCGCGATTCCAAAACATGTTGTAGTCCGATAATCATCGGGTGTTTGTTGGAGTCTCAGCAGATACTAGGTATCTACAGAGCCCCCACTATGACTGAGGCTTGGACAGGGCGAAAGTCATAGTAGAGCCCCCAGGTCAATCGAAGATTACAACTTGGAGACCCAAACGACGTCGAGGCGGCTTGAAAGGATTCGGGCCAAGGACCTGCCGTCGGGAAGGGCGACGCCAAGGCGACTCGAGGGTACGAGCCAAGGACATGTCGTCGGGAATGCTTTAGAGTCTGTCGACTGTCCGTGCGGGTCGTTTAAAGTCCGTTAGACTACGTACAAAGGCTCGCCAGCCATAAGAAGGAGTCATACCTGAGGCATCTTCGGATACGTCCTTGCGTGTTTGCGGACAAAGGCTCACCAGCAATGGTGCGTACATGAGGAGGGCTCGCCAACCACGATGCGTAGTAAGGCTCGCCAGCCATGGTGCGTATATGAGGAGGGCTTGCCAGCCGCGATGCGTAGTAAGGCTCGCCAGCCATGGTGCGTATACGAGGAGGGCTCGCCAGCCGCGATACGTAGTAAGGCTCGCCAGCCATGGTGCGTATATGAGGAGGGCTCTCCAGCCGCGATGCGTAGTAAGGCTCGCCAGCCATGGTGCGTATATGAGGAGGGCTCGCCAACCGCGATGCGTAGTAAGGCTCGCCAGCCATGGTGCGGTCGGTTGATCGACCGTGAGAATAGCCGCGTCGCATGGGCTTGTTTTGAAAGTAGCGGACTCATGATGCCGCCGTGGAAATGGTGAATTTTGAATTTCACTATCAATGTTGTTGAAATGAGCGGGTCCCGCGAGGAAGTCCCCTGTTAACATTTTGAAGGAATAGTGAATTTTGATTCTTCACTACTTGTTTTTTGAATTTGAAGTAGCGGTTTTAATCGCCGTTTGTTTAAATTTTTTGAAGGAAATAGCGAATTTTAAATTTCGCTATTACGTCTGAAAGGACGGTTTATGTGCCGCCGTTGACATGTGAAGGAAATAGTGAATTTGGAATCTTCACTATTACGTTTGAAGTGACGGTTTATGTGCCGCCGTTGACATGTGTGGTGAAAATAGTGGAATTTAATTTCCAACTATTATTTTGAAAATGACGGTTTTAATTGCCGTCGTTTGAAATTTGACGAAATAGTGAATTTGAATTTTCACTATTATTTTGAAAATTGACGGTTTTAATTGCCGTCGTTGAAATTTGAAGGAAAATAGTGAATTTGAATTTTCACTATTACTTTGAAAATTGACGGTTTTAATTGCCGTCGTTGAAATTTGACGAAATAGTGAATTTGAATTTTCACTATTATTTTGAAAATTGACGGTTTTAATTGCCGTCGTTGAAATTTGAAGGAAAATAGTGAATTTGAATTTTCACTATTATTTTGAAAATTGACGGTTTTAATTGCCGTCGTTGAAATTTGACGAAATAGTGAATTTGAATTTTCACTATTATTTTGAAAATTGACGGTTTTAATTGCCGTCGTTGAAACTTGAAGGAAAATAGTGAGTTTGAATTTTCACTATTATTTTGAAAATTGACGGTTTTAATTGCCGTCGTTGAAATTTGAAGGAAAATAGTGAATTTGAATTTTCACTATTTGCTTTTGTATTTGAAAAATGGCGGTTTTAATCGCCGTTTGTTTGGAATTTTGAAAGAAAATAGTGAATTTTGATTTCACTATTTGTTGTTGTATTTGAAAAATGACGGTCCTTAATGTCGTCATTGAAAATTTGAAGTTTGTTATGGGAAATTGGGCCAAAGCCCAAAATTTCGCTGAAAGAGCAGGGAGCACCTCATTGAGGCGCGAGCAACCTGGCGAGTCAAGGGAGCTTCCCTATTTTTCTGTAAAAGACGCGAGGATGGTCCGCATATCATCCTCATTTCGTCTTCAACCTTCGACACAAACAAACCAAAAAACCGCCATTGTTGGTCTTTAGCTTGCTTCCCTTCGTGCCATTATCAACAATGTCATCTCAAGGTATGTATTTCCTCTTGAATCCATTTAAATTTGTTGGTCTTTTAGTCAAATTGAATTAGGGCGAAATTTTACCCTAGAAAATCGATTTGGGCGTTTTTGATTGAGCCCATTTTGAGTGAAATTGATGATTGCATTAGGTTAGAAATCTGTTTAGGAGTATAGGGGTGCTTTTAGTTTGCATTTTGGTCCCCGTTCCCGCTCCCTATGCTCGAAAAACGTGAGTGAGGCGAAGAAACCGTCTCATTTCACAATGCGAAGTTTATTTGCTTGAGTAGTGGGTCCCACTAGGTTGCATTGTAGTCGGGAAAGACCGTATTTGCCATTGTGGACCTTTGTTGGGTATTGTGGGCAAAATTGAAATTTTTGCCTTTTGTGACGGTCTTATGTCTGACGGAATAAGCGCCTGTTTGAGCTTGAATTGAGTCAGTTTGCCTTGAAATGGACCTTATTGGTAGTTTAGGTCGCTTTGAGGCGTGATAAAATCACGTTGTCTCGTCGTGGTCGTATTTTGAATTTTTGACCGGTTTGCGCTCAAATTAGCGTAGAAATTGGCTTTTTGAGCCTGTAGAAAAATACCCCATTGTATCGGGAATGTATTTTGATTTGTTGGCGGACCTTGTATGGGTCTTCGGGTGCCGTTCTTTTTGTTGTGGTTGTTTTGACTCGTCTTTTGCTTGAAAAGAAGGGCGAGTCGTTCTTTTGTGCGTTTTTGTTTGTAAATTGTTTTGTTTTTGTCGTTTTTTTTTTTTTTGTGAATTGTTTTTGTCTGGTTGGGTTTGGGCGGGATGGCCCTTGTTCTGCTTTGCAGGTTTTTTTTTAGATTTGCCCATTTTACACCGTCGTAATGCCGAAATTTCGGCTGACGTTCTTTGTTTGCCTTTGATTGCAAGGTACCACTTGGGACCTATAGGGTCTGTTGTGGAGGCCTTGGAGGAAGAGGATGATCCCGGAGGAGGAGAGGCGACCGAGGAGGCTGCTGGAGCCGAGGTGGTGGTAGAGGATGCTTCCGTAGAGGAGGGGAGGCGGCTGTCTCAGCCGGCTTGTCCTTTTCGTTGTGGCTCATAGACAGGGCAGCTGATGATTGGAGGTCAACACCGGGGTGGTGCGTCGCATCATGGTCCAGGGCCTTCTTATCATCCAAAGTCTGCCAGACACTGTCTTCTTTTTTGTCGTGGAGCAGGAACGAGGTATTACCGTCATGGTAACCACCTCTGCTTCCGTTGTTGCTCCTCTGTTTCCCGTGTTGCTCCTTTTCTTTTCCGAGCGAAAAGATAGGGAGTGCTTAGTTCGGTAGGTGGCAGATAGGCCCAAGTTCGTTGTCTTAGGCCAGTGTCTGTATGATAAATGTCTGTATTGGATCCTGTTTGTATGGTCAGTCGTTTGTATCAAACGTGTGTCGATGTATTTTGCGTGAGGCGGTTTGTATATATGTGTTTTTGGATTTTGGTTCATTTTTTGATTTTTTGGCTCTTTTGTGTTGTGTTTTGGAGGAGCGCTGTCGGCTGTCAATTCTTCTTTTTGCTTTGCATCAGTTCCTGCATCGTTAGTGTAGAAAAACAGGCAACAGGTAGCACATATGCATAAACGCAAACACGTAAAAAGCATTTGATTGAAAACAAAGATTAAGCACGATGCCACGAAGTTAAAAATTGAAATTTGAAATTTGAAATGAATTTTGAAAATTTTCGCGACAAGTCGTCACGTTTGGACTCCGAAAGGAATTGATTTGAAAATTTGAGCAATTAACTCGTGTCGTGAATTAAATTGCATCGAAATTATTGAAATTGATTTGTGACTCGAAAAATTCAAACTCAAACCGTCAGGGAAGAATTTTAGAAGAGATTTTTATGAGTATATTCGATTTGGTTTTTTGTGAGGTCAAGACTCGAATTTGTGAGCGCTTGAATTTTGAGGAAAACTGATGTCGTGTTATCAATTCTCGATTTTTATTTTTACTGCAAAATTGCGAAAAAGCAAAAAAAAAAATTCGGAATTTCGACTGACATGGAAACGATCCGTCGCGGATCGGGGCGACTAGCCCTTCCCCCCTTAAAAAAAGAAAGAAAAATCCGTATGTTTAAAGCTGCGTCATGGAAACCGTGTCGGATTTCGTAAAGCGAGAAAACAAGCAAATCTGAGTGTGAGGAAACACAAAATGTCTTGGATCATCCCGAAGAGGCGCGAGCGCTCTGGCGGGAGGTTTGAGGTGTCAGGAGAAAACACAACTTGAAAGAGACAAGTCAAAGCGGGAATCCTGGGAGAAGGCCTAAAGTGGCGCGAGCGGCCTGGCGATGGGAGCCAGCTCTCCCCTTTTTTCTGAAAAACGCGCTGATTGTTTTTGTATAAATAGTGATGTTTGTGCTTCATTGTTTCATCATTCGAAACACAAAAACATCTCTATAAAACCTCTTCTTCTTCTTCCACAAAAATATTTCATGGATGCCTTTGAGAATGCGTTGCGACAATGGTGCCGGGATTTGTCGCCTCCCGAAAAGTATTAACTTATTTGCATGGGAGTTGGTCAATTGTTGGTGCTTCGTCAAGTCAAGGTGCAATCCTCATTTCTCGAAGCATGTTCTCGGTTTTGGGATTCGAAACACCATGTTTTCGTTTTCCCGAAAGGTGAAATTTGTCCTCTTGCAGAAGAAGTTGGAGCCATTGGTGGGTGGCCGGGTTGTGTTCCGGTGCTTCCTCCGACTCGGTTGTGCTACAAGGAGAAATTTCGTTCAATGTTGGGCTTATCGACAAGTCAAGTCAACTTCCTTCTTGCTCCACATGGTGTGGACATGTTGGCTCTTATCAACATCTTTTCAAACCGATTAGACGCCAATGTTTCGGAGGTGGCTAGGAGAAGGGCTCTTGCCTTTTGCCTTATCCATGTGTACCTCTTTGTTGATGCTTTAAAAAAGGAGGGGCCGAAATGCTATGGTAGCATGACCCTTGTTCATGTGGTTGAGCAAATGGAGCATGGTAGAGATCCATCATGGTTGGTTCTTGGTGAGATCATCCAAGCTTTGGACAAGGAAGGCTCTTGTGGAGAGGTTCCTTCATTTGGGTCCCCAATGATCCTCCAAGTGTGGCTATTGGAGAGGCTAAGGTATGTAGAGCCTCCGGTTGATTCTTCTTCTTATTCCTTCCGTCACCTTACTATGAGGAAGAAGTTGTACCCGGATAGCTTTGCTTCCACCGAGGCTTATTGGGTCGCAAGATTGGCGGAGGAGGGTGGTCCTCACATCCGTTGGGTGGTGCCATGGTGGCACTTGAGGTCCTTCACAGGGTTGCCCGCTTCGGTTGCTAGTCCTTGTTCTTTGATGGTGGTGGGTTTGAAGGTTGCTTCCTTCATCTATCCCGAAAGGCTCATGAGGCAAATGGGGCGTCAACAAAAGGTGCCCGGTCAAGATACCCTTGTCCAAGAGAATGTTTTCCGGAACTCCGAGCTTGTGGAGGTCTTTGAAAGATGCTGGGCCAATCGGCCGCTTTGGGAGGTACCAGACCCCGTTGCCACGACATGGGTGACTCCCGCTTATGTCAAGTGGTCAAGAGCTCCGTTCTTGGAAGAGAGGTCCAAATTCCGTAAGGACGAGGCTGTCGACTTGAAGTATCGAGAGGTTGGCAAGGCCAACCGTGCCTTCTTTGAGGATTATGTTGATGGAGCTAGCCCCGATGTGATGAGACCACCAAAGAGAAGAAGCTCGGGTCCCAAAAATGTGGTGGGCCGTGCATGGGCTCGTTTAGGGCCGAACATGGGGTCTTGCACTAGACCGGAGGCCATTGCCGTTGTAGATCCGTTGAGGATCCGTTCTGAAGAGGAAGTCCATGTTAGGCATGCCAACAAGAAGAACAAGGGGAAGATGTACCCCGAGGAAAAAGGCAAGGGTAGAATGGAAGAGTGAAGACCTCCATTACCCACTTTATTATTATGTTGTATTATTGTTGTGAGTTTTTATTATGTTGTACTAGCTATGTATTGTGTGTTTTGTTCTAGTTTTATTATGTGAGGTATCTTAGTTGACACCTTAGCTTTGACAAGTTGTAGACTTGTCGAGCTTTATTTGTTGTTGAATTTGTAATCCTTCTCATTATTAATTAAATAAGAGGATTGCTTGTGTCAAAAATTGTGAACGCTTGTTTCTTCCATCCATTTTGTAACACTACTACAAATACAGGCAACCACAACGGCCCTTTAACAACGCTTATTCACGAAAATCATCAAAACACGTTGTAGAATTTATTCCGCGAATTTTACCAAACTTAATGACAACGGTTATGTGTTGGTAACCGTTGTTATTGGTTTTAACAACGGGTCATACTTAAACAACCGTTGTTAATGAAAAAACTAATAACAACGGTTAAATTTTAACCGTTGTTAATGGTTTGGCGCCAAATTAGTGAAAAGTAATCACAACGGTTATATTAGAACCCGTTTTTAATACGTTTTAACAACGGTTGTAGACTCAATAACCGTTGTTATTAATATTATGAAAATCTTAAGAACAACATATTGCTTTATTCTGCTATACGCTACAAACACAAACACAAGCTAATACTGCTACTATATCATCCTCCATTCCTCCCTGATCGTCTCTCTGTCTTCATCTCCGTCACTGTTGTCACGTCTTCTCTCCCTCATCACGCGTGTTTATCAATCAGGTATATATATGTTTCTTAGCAACGCTTATTATAACTAGATATAGGATTTTTTGGGTTATTATCTAATTTGTTGATAATTTAGCTTAATTGCTTTCCGAATTTCGTTTATTTGTTTGCCTATTATTGTATTTTCCGAATTAGTTGCCTATTATTACGAATGTAGAATAATGACTCGAACTTGGATGATTGATGCAAATATGAGTGACCGCACCTACAAGGATGGTTTAGCTGAATTTTATGAATTCGTTTCGAACAATTTGAAAGGTTCTTCTAGTATTGCATGTCCTTGTGAAAGATGTGGTAATATTAGCTATATGGCTTTTCTGGACGTTAAAATACACCTAGAAAAGTGGAGATTTAGTCGATCCTATACACTTTGGATTTTTCATGGGGAATCATTAGAGGAAGAGAATAACTCAAGAAGATGATGTTGAGGTACACGAAAGGCTAATCGATGATCCCGAGTTTGCCGAGTTTTTTGAGTTGGAAGAGTTGGAAGTAGAGAAGTTGAATGTTGGGTCTATAGATAATGAAGAGAATGATGATGAGTCCATTGCTTTTGAAGATGTAGGTGATGACACTAGTAATTGGGATGACCTTAACAACATGTATGAGAAGTTGTGTGAGTCCAAGCACCTCTTTATCCTGGTTGTAAGTTCACAAAAATGTCGGCCGTGGTGAAGTTGTATAATATCAAGGGGGCAAATGGGGTGAGTGACACGTGTTTCACTAGTTTTTAGCCTTGATAAAGGAGTTGCTTTCTGATGGTAATGTTCTACCCGTTAAGACATATGAGGCGAAAAAACTAATAAGAGGAGTGGGTATGAAATATGAGAAAATACATGCATGTCCAAATGATTGCATATTGTATCGGAAATTATATCAAAACTTAACCAATTGCCCTAAATGTTTGGAGTGGCGTTATAAGGATAAGGAAGGGATCCCGGCTAAGGTGTTGTGGTATTTTCCATTGATACCAAGAGTCATAAGGATTTATGCGAATCCCGATGATGCAAAAATGTTAACTTGGCATGAAACAGAAGAATAAATGATGGAAAGCTAAGACACCCTAAGTGAGATGGTAAGCAATGGAAATCGTTCGACGCTAAGTATCCCGAGTTCGGCAATGAACCTAGAAACTTACGTCTAGCGCTGTCCACCGATGGAATGAACCCACACGGAAACATGAGTAGCCAACATAGTACTTGGCCAGTAGTGTTGGCTATTTATAACTTACCTCCATATGTGTGCATGAAAAGAAAGTATTTGATGTTGTCGTTGTTAATTTCCGTCCCTAAACAACCTGGAAATGATATAGATGTATATTTGGAACCTCTTCTAGATGATTTGCGATTGTTGTGGGATAGTGGGATAGAAGTATTTGATGCATATAAGAACGAAACTTTCAATTTGAGAGCGATGTTATTGTGTACAATAACCGACTATCCTGACTTATGGCGACCTTTCCGGGCACACAGTTCATGGGAAAGAGGCTTGTCCATTGTGTGGGGAGGATATCGAGTCCGAATACTTGAAGTCTTCTCGTAAGTATGTGTATATGGGAAATAGGAGGTTCTTGTCTCATGACCATTGTTATCGCAAGATGCAGAAAGCATTCAATGGAAGACAAGAACTTCGTCAACCTCCTAGAATTTTGAGTAGGCATGAAGTTTATCGAAAGTAAAGCATATTGAGATAGATTATGGGAAGAAGAGCGGCTCTAAATTGTCTACTCGTGGGTATAAGAAAAGATCCATATTTTTTGATAAACTTCCATATTGGCCTGACCGGAGGTCGCATTGCCTCGATTTCATGCACATTGAGAAAAATGTCTGTGATAATATTATCAATACCCTTCTCAATGTTCCTGGTAAAACAAAGGATAACGCCGCAGCTAGGGAAGATATGAAAATGATGGGTATTAGGCTAGAGTTGGCACCACAGAAGAGAGGTAATCGTACATTTTTACCGCCAGCATCTTTTACCCTTTCACGGAATGAGAGAAAAGAGTTATGTGCATGCTTGAATGGAATTAAAGTGCCACATGGTTATTCGTCGAACATCAAAAGCCTAGTGTCGATGCAAGACCTAAAACTCACCGGGTTAAAGTCACATGATTGTCACACTTTGATGCAACAATTACTACCTGTGGTTATTCGTTCCATTTTACCTGAAAAGGTAAGATATGCTATAACTAGATTCTGTCTCTTCTTCCAGTCCATATGCGAGAAAGTCATCGATCCCGATGACGCGGATTCATTGCAGGACCTCGTTGTAACCTCTCTTTGTCGGTTGGAAATGTATTTTCCACCCTCTTTCTTCACTATCATGATTCATCCGACCATTCACTTGGTTAGGGAGATTTTGTACCTTGGGCCCGTGTACTTGAGATACAAGTATCCTTTCGAAAGATTGATGAAAGTCTACAAGGACTATACATCTAATCGGTATCGTCCGGAAGGTTGTATTGCTGAACGCGCTATTTTAGACGAAGCTCTTTCATATTGTTACGCTCATCTCTCCCCTGAGGAGTTGATTGGCGTTCCTAAGAATCGTCATAGTGACTGGATGACCGGAAAAGGTATTAAGGGCCGGGTTGAAAAAATTGTGACACGTGAAATGTTGCATTTAGCACACATGTATGTGCTAAACAACGAAGATGAGGTGCAACCTTATATTCAACAACACAAAGATGAGCTCAAATACGATCACCAAAACAAGACCGAGAAGTGGATTGCGAACGAGCATACGAAGACGTTTCCGAGTGGTTTAGGAATATTGTCTTACAAAGTGTACTCGATCAAACTGGTGATGACATCTCTCCTAGGTTACTACGTCTTGGTTTAGGTCCAAATGCCAGGGTCACCTTTTACAACATTTTTGCCATTAATGGATATACTTTTTACACCCGCGAGCAAGATGAGGTGAGCACAATACAAAATAGTGGTGTGAGTTCTCAATTTGAGGCAATGCACTTTGCTACTTCAAAAGATAAAAAGCCTATTTGGGGAAAATGCCTTTATTATGGTGTTATTCAAGAAATATTGGTACTAGATTACATTGATTTCACAATGCCTTTGTTTCGATGTAACTGGGTTGATAACAACATCCATTGTGTCCGAAAGGATAAGATGGGATTTACGTTGGTCAATCTGGGTAAGGTTGGCAATAATAAGGATGATCCTTTCATAATGGCATCCCAAGCTAAACAAGTGTTCTATGTCACCGATCCTATGGATAAGAAGTGGTCTGTTGTACTGTCTATAAGGAAAAGAAGGAGTAGTCCATCCGATAATGATGATGATGATCAGGATGTCGTTTTTGAGGGAATGGATCAGTCTACCACTGTATCTTATTTCGACGATGTTGACACTGATCATGAGGACACTGAAAGCATCTATATGCGTGATGACCATGGTGAAGGTATTTGGGTTAACGAAGAAACTATGACATCCAAGAAACGTCCCCGATCCTGAGATAGTTCATCGGACATGTACAAGATGCATGCATGCTTTGGTGTAAGTTGTCTTATTTTCTTGATCTTATTATTAGATGTGGATGTTGGTGTTGAAATTGCTGAATAATGTTGCAGTATGTATTGTTACAGTTTGGACCGTAATGGAATTACAGATAATTTTTTAAAAAAAGAGGTTCAACAATAACAACGGTTATATTTAAATTACCCGTTGTTAATACTTTTCAACAACGGTGTAGTACCTCTACCCGTTGTCAATTATTTTTTTTGACATATTTCATTTTGGCGCAAATTTGGTGAACATATATTACAACGGGTATATTTTACCCGTTGTAATAAACTTTTGACAACGGTTGACGTTTATTGACCGTTGTTATTATTAACATACAACAACGGTTTTGTTTTGAGCACCCGTTGTCAATAGTGTGTCTTAATAAAAAACTAATATAGAAACCCATCCAAAGATGCCATACACAAACACACGCAACATTATTACTCCAACCGTTGGTATCCTGTGTTAATTCTTCTCTCTTCCTCGCTTTTTACATTCTCGTCGCCGTGCCGCCGCCCGAAGCCCGATTCCGTTGCCTTCCCTTATCATCCTGCTCGTTCTCTTTATCATCATCATCAACAGGTATGTTCACTTTAATTTTGTGTTTCGTCATTAGGGTTTTAAGACGATCATCTTGTTTCTTTTTTCATGCATCTGTTTGTTTTTCGTTTTCTTTGTTATCTTTGTTGGGGTTGGTGTCCTTAACAGTTAGTGCAAGGACTTATAAACCTCTAAAAGGATCAAAGGGTATACTTTGTATTATTATCAGTTGATCCACGTTTATCAATAACGGTTGGCTTGCTAGATAAGTTTGACGTTATTGTCATACAGATGGCGGTGATCAACTGGTCCCTAAAAGTCACACCTATAGGATACGTTCGAGAGATGTGACAGTATGAAAATACTGTCATGTAGATGCCAAAATTGACTAACCAGTTAGTCCGAGTTATTTGACTAGTAATTAGTCAAATATGTGATGTTGAGATATTATATTTAATACGGATTAAATATCATGGGCTAAGGCGAATTAACCAGTTAATTCGTAAAATTAAATATACGTGATTTATATTTAATTAAATGTATATTAAAAATAAATTATACAATACTGTTTTGTCGGACACGTATTAATAATTCAGCTAACTCGTATTATTAGCTGATGCCTTAATTTCCGATAACCGATAACAGTTTATAATATAAACCCGTCATATACATTTTAGCATTTGGTGGACTGGACCTCGAGCTAAAATTAAGAGGAAGTGGAAGCCCACTTCCCCATGCATGCATTCGGTCCGGCCGAACCAAACAAAAGGAGAGACTCCCTCTCCTTTTGACCTAGACAATTTCATTTATAGAAAAACTAGGGTTTTGAAGAGTATTCTTCTCTGAAAAACCTGAGATCTCTCATCTCAACAAAACTCACATCAGTTCTCCCTATATTGCAAGGCAATCGGAGAACACTGTTCTAGCACAAGGGCATATCTCGGACAAAGTCTTGGGTGTAACGATTAGGAGGAAATCTGCTTTGATTTCTGTTCTTTACGCCGCAATTTAAAGGACCCGAGGTTATTTCTTGTTCCTTATCGTTTCTATTGTTTTTATCGTTTTATGACTATAAATTGCATGTTTAAATTTACGTTATAGTCCTGCAATTAAAGGGTAGTATACGGATATTAACCTACAAGTGGTATCAGAGCGAGGCCACGTAAATTTTTATGTGTGTTTTTCATCAAACGATTGTTGAAACGATGATTTTTGGTTAAAAATTTGTCTCGGCAGCCATTTTTTTTACTCGGCAGAAATTTTTTTAATTTGCTGCGTTTTTTTGGTTGCTTTGGGAACCGTGTCCTGTTTACACGGTTGCTCTTGTTGTTGTTTTGTCTCGAAAACCAAACCGTGCCATGTTTTACACGGCTGTTTTGCTTCAAATTTCATGTTGTTTTTACATGTTGTTATTTTATACAGAGATTATAGCAACATGTCAAGTTTTTGTCAATTGTTAAATTTGTTTTGAGGCGTTTTTGATCAAAATTACATTTGATTTTGTCTCGAAATATGTTTTCACGAGGGTTTTGAAGTTTCAGCCACTTTAGCATTCGATCGAGCGTATTTCTACTCGATCGAGTGCTGTTTCTGTCTTGTTTTTGATCGATCGAGTCCCTGTTGTACTCGATCGACCCTGTCTCAAAACCTTTTGCTCGATCGAGTCCTTGCTGTACTCGATCGACCTGCTTTCAAAACCCCTCTGCTCGATCGAGTTGTCCTCGTACTCGATCGAGTAGTTTTGCTGATATAGGTACTCGATCGACCTCCAGTTTAGTCGATCGAGCACCTCCTGATTAGCATACCTCTCGATCGACTTGCAGTTCAGTCGATCGAGCCCTCCTGTCCCTCGATCGAGCACTCGTGTCCCTGGATCGAGGGATTTCGTCTTTAACAGCTTTGAAAATTTGTTTTCCTTTGATTTAAATTTTCTTTTGGCTTCTATATGTACTTTATCCGGATATATTACACTCGCTATGATTGTGAAACGGTTCACACACGTACCATTAAGTTATTTTAAATTATATTTAAAGTAACGGATTATAATAGATTAAAATTAAATGATAGAAGCGGTTTTATCACACGAATTTTAATCATTAAAAGGTGGTTTGGATAAATTTAACATAATTACAGAATTATGTCACGAATGAATTTGTTTTTAGTTGATGCATTTTTATTTATCGTTAATTTATGAATGCCGTGAATGCCTTTTAATTACGTATTTAATTTTACAAGCGATTGTAACTTAGTGTGGCCTTAGTAGAACGTGTTACCGTAATGATGGAACACGGTCTTGGTTGTATTTTGAGATCTTGCATCTCCGTTTTGGATTTTTTCACTTGTAATTACAGTTTTAATTAGAATGTAAATAGGTTTATATTTGTAATTTTAAATTGTAATTTTTGAGAAGACTAAAGATGGAGACCGGATGCTCACTCCCGCTACTTGGATCAAGATGGAACATCAAGACAAGCTTTTCGGGTCCAACGGTGGATTCCAAAGTTGTATCTTGTTCTTTTACTAGGATAGGCCACACTAGGAATTTTTATTTACGTATCGCATTCCTTTATTTTTTTTTGCAACGATAATATGCATCATATTCCGCCTAAAAACCAAACCACCTATAATTTATTGCATGAAAACTGACACATATAGAGGTCACGAGTTAGTTTTCATTGACATTCTCATGTCACACGTTTCTAAGCCATCTTCCAAATAAATTCATTCACGACAGACGCTAGTTATTCGTTCACTTAAAATGAATTATAATTTTGTTGATGGGATCTTCCTCGTATAAACCAAAATTGAGAACGGTCTTTATAGGTCAAACTCCAATGAGTCCCTTCTTCGTCGGTAGGCATACTATGACCCCTTCTACGTCGGGTAAGTTGGAACCGATTGACCTATTTTATCTCAACACTATGGTCACTCGTACGATCCTGTGATCATGGTGGACTATAGATAGGATTTACGGAAATCTATCGACCAAGAGTTCTTCCGGAAGAATTAGCTAAACAGTTGGCTTATCAATTTACAGAAATTGAGTCTTGGGATCACTTGTATCATTCTTGAGGAGATCAATTATGCAAGTGCGAGAGTCTACATGTTTAAAATGAATTTTAAAATAGACTTAAATCACCTCGATGAGTTGCTTATTTCGTTTTGTTTTTCTTTCTTTTTCAAAGTGTAGATCACGTTTTAAACTCGCTAAACATCAAATGGTCTGGTTCAAGTGATAACCCAATGCCAAGTGCCACATTGGACCGTGAGTCCCGGCTTAGGATCTTCATGAGTCGATGAATCGGTCCACTCGATCAAGAATGACGGATCCAACTTCGCGGACTGGGAGGCAGCATTACGGAATGCTGCCGCTGCTGACGGAAAGCTCAGATATCTGCTTGAGCCCATGCCGTTAAACCCAGGTCCCACGGCTGGAATTAACGAAATCAACAAGTATAACGATTTCGCTTTAGAAGCGGGTGCGGTGAAGAACGTACTTATTTTTGCAATGGAACCCAATTTGCAGAAACGCTTCATAGCCCAAGGTGCAAACAAGATTTTCACCACGCTCACTAAGGAATTCTCGAAAGCACCGAGAATCGTGACCTATGAGCATACCACTCGCTTCTTTGATGCGAGACTCCAGAAGGGCCAACCGGTTAGCCCACACATTCTCAGCATGATTGAGAATGTCGAAAAGCTGGAGACCTTTAACTGTAACATCAGCGAGAACATTGTTATCGACCGCATGCTTCACTCACTCCACGATGGTTTTTCGCAATTTAGAGCGAATTACTATATGAATGATTTGAAGAAAACTCCCCATGAACTGCACTCCCTCCTCGTACAGACCGAGAAGGACATGAAGTGCAGTGGGAGCTCGAAACAGGATGTTCTCGTTGTGTCAAACAAAGGGAAAGGTAAGGGCAAATCTCCGGCAAACCTAACAGTAGGTAAGGCGAAGTTCAAGAAGTCGGGTTCAGGGAAGAGTGGTCCTGGTGAGGCGAGTAACTCATCAGGCATGACAAAGAGCAAGAGTGAAAACATGGAATGCCATCATTGCCACAAGACTGGGCATTGGAGACGCACATGTCCTGTTTATCATGAGGACTTAAAGGCAGGTCGTGTTAAACCTGTTGGTATGTCTTCTCTCTCTTCTACTTTTATTCATATGATTGAGATTAACCACGCAAGTTACGGAACTTGGGTACGAAATACTGGTTGTGGTTCTCATCTGTGTAATCATGTGCAGGGGCTCCGAAACATCGAACCCCTCGTAAAGGGTGAGGTGGACCTGCGTGTTGGGAATGGAGCAAGAGTAGCTGCCATCTCCAAGGGGACATATGTGATCCAGCTTCCTAGCGGATTTGAGTTATCATTATATGATTGCTATTATGTACCCAGTCTTTCTAAAAACATTATTTCTGTTTCTGCGCTTGATAAACTTGGTTTTTCATTTGTAATAGAGAATAATTCTTGCATTTTCTCATTACACAATATGATTTATGGCAAGGCAGTCTCCATGAATGGAATTTATGTTTTAGATCAGACCAACGAAATATTACACGTAATGAATAAAAAGTTAAAGGTTGGTGACAAAGATCAAACGTATCTATGGCAATCGCCGTATGGGACACATTAATGAGAAACGCGTAAAACACTCATCAAACATGGAGCTATCTCGGCCTTTGATTTTCAATCATTTGGCACGTGTGAATCATGTCTCATCGGTAAGATGACTCGGATTTCCTTCAAAGGTGTTGGAATGCGCGCTGCTGACCTATTAGGGCTCATACACACGGATGTATGTGGTCCTATGTCAATCACCGCACGAGAAGGCTATAGGTATTTCATCACTTTCACGGACGATTTGAGTAGATATGGCTATATCTACTTAATGAAGCACAAAAGTGAATCCTTTGAGAAATTCAAGGAATACCAAAATAGGGTACAGAACCTATTAGGTAGAAAGATTAAAACACTGCGTTCAGATCGTGGTGGCGAGTATCTTTCTCACGAGTTTGATCAACACCGAAGGACCGTGGGATTGCCCTACGCTTAACTCCACCGGAACACCTCACCGAACGGTGTGTCCGAACGGAGAAATCGAACACTACTTGATATGGTTCGATCCATGATGAGTCACACGGTTTTACCTGATTCATTGTGGGGTTATGCTCTTATGTCAGCCGCTCTAATACTTAACCGAAGTCCGTCTAAAGCTGTTGACAAGACTCCATATGAACTATGGAAGGGAACGGTCCCTAACTTGTCCTTTATACGGATTTGGGGCTGCGAGGCTTATGTCAAGTGGAGACACGAGGATAAGCTCGGCCCGCGATCGGTCAAGACATACTTTATAGGTTATCCTAAAGGAACACGTGGTCATTACTTCTATTCGCCAACCGAACAACGCGTTTTTGTTGCGGCTAGTGCGACATTCTTAGAGAAGGAATTTCTCGAGAATGCAAAGAGTGATAGAACCTTCGACCTGTCGGAGATTCCATAACCAAACACCGAGCAACCATTGGAGGAACCAATTCCTTCAATCCCGCTGCAGTGAATATTCCCGAGGAACCTAGGAGGTCGGGTAGAGTCTCTATTCCTCCGGACAGATACATCGGTATGGTCGAGGAACATGACATAGATGACGTTCTAATCTTAACGAGTAGTGAACCCGCAACCTATAAAGGTGCCATGACCAGTTCTGACTCAAAGCTATGGCTTGAGGCCATGCAATCCGAGATGGACTCCATGTATGAGAACAACGTGTGGGATCTTGTTGACTTACCCGCTAAGGTTCGTCCCCTTCAATGCAAATGGCTTTACAAGATAAAGCATTCTCGGAAGGTCGGCAAGATATCTACAAAGCACGACTAGTTGCTAAAGGTTTCACCCAAGTGCCAGGTTTGCACTACGATGAGATTTTTGCACCCGTAGTTATGATGCGTTCCATTCGGATTATCTTAGCGATCGCCGCTTTTCATGACTATGAAATTTGGCAAATGGATGTGAAAACCGCCTTCTTAAACGGCTTTTTGGAGGAAGAGTTGTACATGGTACAACCCGAAGGTTTCATCGATCCAGGACATCCTAAGAAAGTGTGCAAGCTTAAGCGTTCCATTTATGGACTTAAGCAAGCATCAAGGAGTTGGAATCATCGTTTCGACCAAGTGATAAAAGAAAATGGATTTACTCGATCCGTCGAGGAACCATGTCTATATATCAAGTCGAGTGGGAGCAAGATTGTCTTCCTAATATTGTATGTTGACGACATACTCCCGATTGGGAATGACATACCTCTCTTAACTTCGGTGAAAGTATGGTTGAAAAACCATTTCCGGATGAAAGATCTGGGAGAGGCACAAAGAATTCTAGGCATCCGTATCTATCGAGATAGACCACGACGGATGTTATCTCTCGATCAGAGTCTTACATAGACAAAGTCCTAGAGAGATTCAAAGATGACTAACTCCAAGAAGGGGTTTCTTCCTATGGCTCCAGGGGTGCATTTGAGCAAGTCTCAGGCACCAGAGACACCGGAAGAGAAAGAGCGCATGACACGGATTCCTTATGCTTCGGCTATAGGATCAATCATGTATGCCATGATATGCACACGTCCGGACGTGGCATATGCATTGAGTATGACAAGTCGATTCCAACAAAGAACCAGGTGAACCACATTGGTTGGTCGTCAAGAACATTCTTAAGTACCTACGGAGGACTAAAGATTGGGCATTGACTTATGGAGGCTCTCAAACGCTATGCGCAACCTAAGTTACGCTGAGATGCTAGCTTCCAAACGGATCGTGATGACTCGAAATCTCGCCGGGATTCGTTTTTACTCTTAATGGCGCTGCAGATCACCGAAGAGTTCAAACAAATCTGTTACAAAGCAGATTCTACGACTGAGTCCGAGTACTATGCCGCGTCTGAAGCAACAAAGGAAGCGATATGGATGCGTCAATTCTTACATGGGCTCTCTGTAGTGCCTAGTTCGAATGACCCGATCACCATCTATTGCGACAATAGTGGTGCCATCTTCCAAGCTAAGGAGCCAAAGTCTAGCAACAAGTCTAGACATGTACAACGGAAAGCTCATCTAATCCGGGATTACGTGGAGCAAAAGGAAGTAGTGATAGAAAAGATTGCTACAGATGATAACATAGCAGATCCTCTCACTAAAGCATTACGACAAGATAAGCATGAAGGGCACGTAAATTCCATGGGAATCAAACGTGTTCCTGAGTTGTAGTACTCTTTTATGGATCAGATTCATTCTCCTTTGTACTCTATACGACATCATCGTTTTGATATTTTATATATATATTTTGTTTTTTCATGTGGAATTGTACGACAATTTTGAACACCACAAAGTGAACTGAACAAACATCATATCTTGTTAGTCCTTAATTGCCCACATGAGCCGATAACTCGCAATTATTCTCGTGACGTTGGTTGATGGTGGGTTCAACGAGCCATAAGTCAACAAAGTTGATGACCAATCACAGAGGCGATTTATACGGATATTTCGTAGGACACAATTGTGACATCGACGTGGAGTCCTAAATGTTTTATAACATTCGTTGCCCGGTCGTGGATAGGACTTCCATGGTGATCCTAAGAGTCGATTCTTAGACTATCGACTGTCTCTTGAGACTACGGCAGATTTTGGGTGACTTTGGTTTCTTTCTCACGGTCATCCGTAACAGGGGGCCAAGTAGATTTTTTCTGGGTCATTTCATGCTGTGCTTAGATCGGAAGGAGTCGAGTTGAAGGAAATATTCAGCCTTTATCGTGCTCGATATTTCTCGGGCCACTCGAGGAGTCAGAATCGAAATGCATGGCCATGCTCGGATACGGATTCGTTTTATCAGTTAAGTTACTCTCTAGTCGGGGAAACCACTCTAGATACAGATCGATTGTAAAATACGACCTTTGTGGATCCAGATCTGCAAATTGTTTTACATTGAGTGGGAGAGATTTTAAATGAATATGAGAATCGGTTATCGCACCTACACTTGTTCGGACAAGTGGGAGTTTGTTGGAGCTTGTGTCCTCCAGTTAGTGCGGATAACGTCATTGCACATACACTTGTACGGACAAGTGGGAGCTTGTTGGGGTTGGTGTCCTTAACAGTTAGTGCAAGGACTTATAAACCTCTAAAAGGATCAAAGGGCATACTTTTGGTATTATTATCAGTTGATCCACGTTTATCAATAACGGTTGGCTTGCTAGATAAGTTTGACGTTATTGTCATACGGATGGCGGTGATCAACTGGTCCCTAAAAGTCACACCTATAGGATACGTTCGAGAGATGTGACAAAGATGAAAATACTGTCATGTAGATGCCAAAATTGACTAACCAGTTAGTCCGAGTTATTTGACTAGTAATTAGTCAAATATGTGATGTTGAGATATTATATTTAATACGGATTAAATATCATGGGCTAAGGCGAATTAACCAGTTAATTCGTAAAATTAAATATACGTGATTTATATTTAATTAAATGTATATTAAAAATAAATTATACAATACTGTTTTGTCGGACACGTATTAATAATTCAGCTAACTCGTATTATTAGCTGATGCCTTAATTTCCGATAACCGATAACAGTTTATAATATAAACCCGTCATATACATTTTAGCATTTGGTGAACTGGACCTCGAGCTAAAATTAAGAGGAAGTGGAAGCCCACTTCCCCATGCATGCATTCGGTCCGGCCGAACCAAACAAAAGGAGAGACTCCCTCTCCTTTTGACCTAGACAATTTCATTTATAGAAAAACTAGGGTTTTGAAGAGTATTCTTCTCTGAAAAACCTGAGATCTCTCATCTCAACAAAACTCACATCAGTTCTCCCTATATTGCAAGGCAATCGGAGAACACTGTTCTAGCACAAGGGCATATCTCGGACAAAGTCTTGGGTGTAACGATTAGGAGGAAATCTGCTTTGATTTCTGTTCTTTACGCCGCAATTTAAAGGACCCGAGGTTATTTCTTGTTCCTTATCGTTTCTATTGTTTTTATCGTTTTATGACTATAAATTGCATGTTTAAATTTACGTTATAGTCCTGCAATTAAAGGGTAGTATACGGATATTAACCTACAATCTTTATCATCCCGCATCATCTACTTTACTCCTCTTATCAGGGTTTAGGATTTTAGAAGCTCAATCTGTTGTTTTAAATTTTCATTCCTATTAGGGTTTAGGGTTTTAGATAATACTCTGCATGTACGTTGTTAAGTTGTTCATTTCCAGCTATATCATTCATATTTGGGTTTTAGGATTATCATGGGTGAAAAACGTAAAAGAAGTCAAAAGAATAATGAGCCTGGTGATAATAAGCCTGGTGAGAGGGGTGCTACGAAGTGCAAGAGAGTCCTTGCAGCTATAGCCGCTAAACAGCCGTTCGAAATAACATGGAGTGAGAAGGGTTTCCCTACTGGTCCAAATGCGGGTCTTTTCTCCAGTTGGATTGGTGCTTGCACAAGACAGTTTGTGCCTATCCATTTAGATGATGTTAGAACTTTGAATCCAAAATTGGCGGAGTTATACTTGGCTCGTATAAAGGAAGGCTTTATTATACCCGATATAAGCCATGATGAGTATTTAATGCATAAGGCAGCGGATGTCCACAGGCAGTGGAAGTGTGGCGTTGCTAGGGATTGGTTGTATGTGGACAAGGCAACGGGGGAGATGCGTAAGAGCCCACCGGAAAACAAGTGTCCCACCATCAAGCAGGAAGAATGGGATCTTTTCAAAAAGATGAGAACTACTGAGAAGTTTCAGGTTAAATATCCTCGCCTTTTAACGATTTACCTATCATTTTTTTAATTAATGAGTCCTTTATATAATCTTTTTACTATCTCATCTACTTGCGCTTTTATATAATTATTTGAAGGCCGTTAGCAAAAGAAATCGTGCTAACATTTCATGCAAGAAGGGGAAATTCTATGGTTCTCGAGGCGGTTCTGAAAAGATAGAAGAGGACCTCGTAAGTAGCATGCATTATTGCCCTGTGAGACTTTATTTTTTTAATCACACTTGGACTTGCATTGATACACATTTACGTGTATAAATGTTACCATGTTAATGTGTAGATGGCAAAGGGAGTGAAAGAGGTGGATCGGCATGTAACTTATAAACATGGGCACACGCCTAAAGGATCCCGGTCGTCGCATGACAAATACGATGAGGAAGTTTTGGCCAACATAGTAAGCATTATTTTATTAAGACGAGTTCATTACTAACTTTATTATTTTAGTCACAAATATAATTTGAAGTTTATTTAATATATTATAGGATAACGTATTGAAAGAGGTAGAAGAAGGGAAATTCACTCCCAGTGGTCGTAATGACGTTCTTGCTAGAGCGATCGGCCGACCCGAACATCCAGGTCGTTTGAGGGGCGTTCCGTTACAGGTTGGAGTAACGAAATATTATGGGAAAACTGCCCGATAAAGAAGAAAAGGAAGACTAAGTCTCGGAACGCCGACATGGTAACATTTATTCTATTATTTTCATTTAAGTTCAATTCACATGTTATTGTTGGGATAAAAATTGCGACACATTACATTCTTGGCAAGCGACTTGATTAATGGCATCCGTACTACTAAAGCCGAATGCTTTGGAGGTAAGCTTTCCGAAGAAGAAGTGAAGATGATGGAGGATGTCATTTCTAAAGGGGGTAATAATAAGGTACAACAGATTGGTGAAGAGGCCGCTACTACCTTGGCAATACATGAGAAGGAAGTATCGGTCAACGAGATTCGAAAGATCGTACCTAATAATGCTTCCGAAGTTGTAACAACTAAAGCCGATCAGGTACCTAATATACTTCCTTATTTTTCTTTTGTTTTTTTTTTTTGGGTAAGATCGGGGGTGTTCACCGCCAACTTCGACATGGTGCCATTGAATTGGTTAATTTTATTAGGTAAATAATGGGTCCGAAAAGGAGATGCAACTTGATGAGAAGATTTACCGATGGAAAACAACATACATCCCCTTCAAGTCCGTTCCCTGTTTTCAGTAAGGTATGCATGAAGTGTTTAATTAGTTAAATTTATATGAATGCTGAAGTTTGTGCAAAAATCGGCCTGAGACAGAAAGCGTTTTTGCAAAATCTTTTGAATGCTGAAGCGTTTTTGCAAAGATATAATAATAATGTATGTATGTGTATATTCTTCAGGCCGTAAACAAGAGGCCAGTTATTCTTGCTGACCCTAATAGAATCGAAAAGCCACATGTGCGTGTTGGCCGGGGTCTCGTAGAAAACAAATCTGCAGCAGCGGAAACTGTAGTTCATGGCGAAAAACTTTTGCCGAATCATAGAATAGTAGAGATAACTACAGTCAATCCAGGCCATGAAAAATTTCCACTGCCTGTCCCAGTTCGTGACGACATTATCATTCTGGGAGATGCGCTTGGAAGTTTCATCCAATGGCCTGATACTCACATCTACTTGGCGAAGATATCTCCGCCGCCTCCGCCTGAGCAGCGGAAAGCAGTTGGGGTTAGAAGAAATACCTTTATATATATATATATATATATATGTTACATTTTTAATTGTTGAATGTTTTTATATGTTAAATTTATATGTTATTTTTTTTTTGTAGGGAACAAAAAAGGCGGCTTTGGCGGATAAGCCTAAGTCCACAGACATGCCAACGACCTCGACTTCACAACAACTTGATGAGGTATGTATTTAATTAAGTACGCTTTTATTTTTATTACTCCAACTAGGATATGTTACCTTTGGATTTTTTATTATTTTAATTATCTATACTACATGTGTAGGCTGGTGGTAGTAGCACCACATCAAAGACTCATTCTTTCCCGGCCGTGAAAGTTAGGAGTATAAACTCCACAAAATATAAAGGGAAGGATTACATGCAAAAAGTAAGAACGGGGACGATGATGAGACTCAGATGAGGAGGAGGTCAAGCCATCGCATAGCCTCCGAGCAACTGATAATTATTCCGCTCGAGGAGGATATTCTAGGGGCTGAGCGCCAAGCGCTTATATCATGGGATCTGCTAGCCGTATGGGCTGGACTAGACCAGATTGATATAGCACACATATTTGTTTGGATGAAGTAAGTTTCTTAATAAATAATTTCATAGTCTAATATTCTGACTACTAGGTAGATACTTTTTTAAATACCGGAATTAATACCGTAATAATGTAGGATATTGCAATTGAGAGTGATCCCCGAGAAAAATATTCCATCTGATCAATACGGATTCCTGTGCCCCTATGTTTTATCTTTATTTATTCCGGATTTCTCGTCGAACAACGGGTAGATTATATTGCTCAAAGAATTGACGACAACCAAGAAGCTGATTTTTGGCGCTTATAATGAAAAAGGGTAATAAACAAATTAATATTACGTTTCCCCTACAATTGCATTTTCATAACTAATATATGTACTTGTTAATAATGATGATGTCTCTTGATGTAGGACTCATTGGGTGCTAGCGTACCATCATGCCGACAAAGAAAAAAGTTTTCTCGTTGGACTTTTACATCACCAACCAAGCGAGACTTTTAAGCGCTTGATTAATATGTAAGTTTATAATACTGATTTATTTATAATAACATTAAGTTTCAATTTTTATTTATAGAAAAAAGCTCATTTTTGCCCCTAAAAAAATGAGTTTCTGCCTCCTTTTTTATTTTTAAAAAAAGGGCCTTTGAGAAGAAAAGAGCAAACGAAGATCAACCCACGAAAGATTCTGATGTTGGCCCTGATTTTATTACGATAACAGGGGTACGTGCTCAAATACAATAACATTAAGTGCAAAATCTGTGTTTAATACTAATACAATACCTAAAGTTCAAGATTCTGATGTAAGCCTTCTCTCGTCCTGCTTTGTTTTTATGTAATAATAGGCCCTCGCCAGCCAGATAGCATACAATGTGGATACTACGCTTGTCGGTTCATGTTGGAGATTATTAGGCGAAGATATATCATTATTCCTCCAAAGGTTAGTAATTTAATAATGTGTTTATTACTTTTTTTAAATTAGAGCTAATGTTGTCTTGCTTGTCGCTATATATGCCATGATGTTGCTATGTTGTCTTGCTTGTTGCTATATATACCATAATGTCTTCTCTTTGTTTTTTCCGCAGATGCAATCAACCCGTCGTAAGTTGAGCAAGACTCAAATATAGATATAGACGAGGTAAGAGACATGTGGGGCAACTACGTCTTAGAATATAGAAATGCATGATACTCATAGTTTAGATCAACTTATTAGTAAATTTTTTGTTGAAGTTAGGGAATGATTAGTTCATGTAAATTCAACTCCTTGTAAGTATATATATATATGATGCAAATTTCTTTGTTGTGGTTGAATTGAATCTATTGAGTTCGATGAACCCACTGTGATTTATCTTTGTCTTTGGTATATGGTGTCACTGACATATGCAGGTTTTTGAATGGCATGAAACCAATTTATTTTTTCAAAACATTAGGCGTTTGTAATAAAAACGGTTACTAAAAAAAAACCGTTGTGAATACCTTTAACAACGGTTAATAAAAATAACACCGTTGTGAATGACATTCACAAATACCCGCGCATAATATTCAACAACAGGTTTTAATCGAAGAACCGTTGTTAAAAGTATTCACAATTTATTACAACAACGGGTATTAAACAAAGAACCGTTGTTACTAACAATTTCAACAACGGGCATGTAACATAAACCCGTTGTCAAAAGACTTCATAATTTTGGAGGGAAAGTTACAACAACGGTTATACATACGACAACCGTTGTTATATTATTCCCTCCAAAATTTTGAGACACTTTCCACAACGGAGAACACCCAACAACAACGGCTTTTAACCGTGGTGAATACTTTAGACAACGGTTTCACTAAATAAGCAAACCGTTGTAAATACCTTCTACAACGGCCGCTTTAACAACGTTTGCTTTTTTATTTTACAACGGTTTTTACCCGTTGTTATAGGCTGTATCTGTAGTAGTGTAAAGGCAATTCGATTTGAATCGTCCTACACGTTTGCACTTGGGAAAGTGGGATTTTTGGGAGGAAGGGAGAAAGGCTTATTTTTTGTATTTTTTGTGGGGAAAAGGGAATGTTGTTCCCTTTTCTTTCTTTTTTTGATGGGGATGTTTTTTTGTATGTGGGTTTTTTTTATTATGGGGATGGTTGTATCCTTCCTGTGTAGGAAAGGACTGCCTACGTATCCACCTGAAGAGGTGAAATCAAACCATGATCGTAGTTCGAAATGTTCTGTAAATTTGATTGGGTTTTGTGGTTGTATCCCTCATGCATAAGAGGGACTGCCTACGTATCCACCTGAAGAGGTGAAATCAAACCATGCTCGTAGTTCAGGGTATTTTTGTGAATTTGTTTTAGTGCAAATGGATATTGCCTTTGACAGATCAAAGGACATTCGAAACGGGCAAGGTGCCGCAACTTAGACTCGATAAAACATGTAATTTCAAATCAGATCGCGTTGAGGAACTTGACTTGAAAAAGGGTTAAGGTGAACGCTAGTTGTAAAACTAGGCTGAGGTCGTTGGTTGCTATGGTTCAAGGGTAGTATTTCTTGAGTTAGTCTAGGTTGGTTGGGTTTGTAAAATCCTCCCCGTCTAGGTCACTCAGTCTCACTGCGCCCCCCGAAAGTATTTTCTTGACCAGGTATGGCCCGGCCTAGTTGGGTTTGAATTTTCCCCTTGAATCGACGGGTAGCGGTGCTCGGACCGATTTGAGGACCAAGTCTCCCTCCTTAATGTTCCTGGGTTTGACCTTCTTGTTGAATGCCCGTTGTATAAGTCGTTGGTATAGCTGGACGTTGTGCAAGGCGTTGAGTCGCCGCTCGTCTAGAAGAGTGAGTTACTCTTACCTTTGACGGGTCCATTCTGCCTCAGGGACTTGACTCTCTAACAGGATACGTAGAGAAGGGACCTCTAACTCAACCGGCTGAACCGCCTCCATACCGTATGCTAGGTAGAAGGGTGTGGCGCCTGTCGGTGTTCGAATGGAGGTTCGGTATCCCCAGAGTGTGAATGGGAGTTTGTTCGGCCAATCGCGGTAGTTGTCTTGCATTTTCTTGATAATGGTGACATGAGTTTTGTTAGCTGCCTCCACCGCTCCGTTAGTTTGGGGACAGTAAGGGGATGATCGGTGTCGTTTGATCTTGTATTTGTCCAGTAAGGTCTGTGTTTCCGCCCGGAAGTAAGAGCCTTGATCGCTGATGATTTCATGGGGTACCCCATATCTGCAGAAGATGTTGTTTTGGATGAACTTGGCCACTTGTTTGGTGGTCAAGACTACATATGACTGCGCTTCTACCCATTTGGTGAAATAGTCGATGGCGACGAGGACGAAATAATGCCCCTTGGTGCCTACCAGGTTAACTTTCCCGATGATGTCGATGCCCCAGGTCGAGAAAGGCCAGAGTGATGTCATGGTGTATAAAAGGGATGGTGGTATATGTTGTATGTTGGCGAAGATTTGGCAATTGTGGCAATGTTTGACGTAGTTACGACAATCAGCTTCCATGGTGGTCCAGTAGTAACCTAGCCGCATGATTTTTCAGGTAACCATCATTGCGCTCATGTGAGGGCCACATTCTCCGTCGTGGACCTCTCCTATGACTTTTTTGGCTTTGTGATGGTCAATGCAAAGGAGGAGAATCCCTAGGGGTGTTCTCTTGTATAGTTGATTTTGGTTCATCACAAATTGTGATGCAAGTAAACGAATGGCTCTTTGTCCTCTTGGGTTAGAGTTAGGAGGGAATTCATTTTTGGTTTTGTAGTTGAGGATGACTTGGTACCAAGGTTCGACATGGCTTTCCTCGTCGTTGTTGATGGCACAAATGTGAGCTGGCTCGCTCTTTCTCTCGACACATAGGGGCATAGATGTCATGTCGTCAGGTATGTTGACGAGCGCGACAAGTTTTGCCAGGGCATCAGCAAATTGATTTTCCTCTTGCGGCAAATGGAAGTAGTCGACTTGGTCGAAAAACTCGGCCTCTTGATTGATCTTTGCTCGGTAGGGAGCTAAGCTGTCACTTCGGATTTTCCATTATCCGGACACCTGATTGATGATGAGCGAGGAATCGCCGTGGACCCTCAGTCTCTTGATGCCAAGTGTGATGGCTACTTGTAGGCCGATGAGGCATGCTTCATACTCAGCGACATTGTTGGTGACGGCGAAGTCTAGCTTGACTGAGATCGGAACATCTTCTCCCTCTGGTGATATTAGAAGGATTCCTACCCCGAAGTCTCTCAGATTAGATGCACCGTCGAAGTATAGGTCCCATGCGTCGGAGTCGGCACAAAGGATGTCTTCGTCAGGAAGTGACCATGTGTCGGTCGTTGACGGGATTTTCTGCCAGGAAATCGGCGACTTCCCTTCCCTTGATAACCTTGAGGGGTACAAACTTGAGATCAAACTCAGACAGCATGAGTGTCCACCTAGACAGCCTTCCGTTTAGTACGGGTTTCTCGAAGATGTATTTGATTGGGTCCATCTTAGAGTAGATGTGGACCGTGTAGCTGAGCATGTAATGCCGCAGCTTCTTTGTTGACCATACTAGGGCAAGGCATGTCTTTTCCAGTTGGGTGTACCTTGTCTCGTACTCAATGAACATTTTGCTGATGTAGTAGATGGCTCGTTCTTCGCCGTCGACTGTTTGTGCTAGCATTGCTCTCATGGTCATGTCGTGCATAATCGGTATAGGGATAAAGGAATCCCCGGTTGAGGTGGCATTAGGACAGGAGGCTTGGATAGGATTTCCTTTATCCTATTGAAGGCTTTTTGACAGTCGTCGTCCCAATCGGTGTGATCGGAGGCACGAAGCTTCTTGAAAATTGGTTCACAAATCATGGTGAGCTTGGCAATGAAGCGGCTAATGTATTGGACCTGGCCGAGAAATCCCCGAATCTCCTTCTCGTTCTTAGGCTGTGGCATTTGTTGGAGGGCTTTGATTTTGGTTGGATCAATCTTAATGCCTCTTTTGCTGACGACATGTCCCAAGAGTTTTCCGGAGGTGACCCCGAATGCACACTTCTGA
This sequence comes from Silene latifolia, assembly GCF_048544455.1. Lineage (NCBI taxonomy): Eukaryota > Viridiplantae > Streptophyta > Magnoliopsida > Caryophyllales > Caryophyllaceae > Silene > Silene latifolia. Next base: position 39,074,976 of record NC_133533.1, read on the forward strand.
GGATTTAGTCTCATGTCATATTTCCACAGACGAGCGAAGAATTTCCGAAGGGCACTGATGTGGTCATCCCGTTCTCTTGACTTGACGATCATGTCATCGACATATACCTCTACCTCCTTGTGCATCATATCATGTAGGAGAGTGGTAGCGGTTCTTTGATAGGTTGCTCCGGCGTTGATGAGACCGAAAGGCATGACCGTGTAGCAATATGTACCCCATTGTGTAGTGAATGCAGTCTTGTGCATGTCTTGCTCAGCCATTTTAATCTGGTTGTACCCAGCATACCCGTCCATGAATGATAGGAGGGCGTGCTCGGCAGTATTGTCCACCCGAATGTCAACATGTGGCAAAAGGAAGTCGTCCTTTGACTCGCCTTGTTCGATCCCCGAAGTCGACGCAAACCCAAATTCTTTCGTCTTTCTTCTGCATGCACAATGTTGGCCACCCAAATGAGTATTCAGACACTTTGATGAAACCAAATTTCTTGAACCGTTTATCCACTTCTTCCTTGATTTTTAGGGCCCATTCAGACGCATTCGACGCAGCCTTCGCTTCACGGGTTTAGCTCCGGACTTAATGGGTATCCTGGTGCTCCGCAATTTTCCCGTCAATCCCGTGGCATATCTCTCAGAGGACCAGGCGAATACGTCCTTGTATTCGTGGAGGAGGTCAATGAACTGTTGTCTTTCCGAGGGGTCCAGGGTTGTTCCTATCCTAAGTTCTTGAGGTGTGTTGTCGGTTCCTACGTTAATAGGTTCGGTCTCCTCAATGATGGGGGTTCTGGTTTCCGTTTGTCAAGTTCTTTGGCTAGGTGAGGTGGGTAGTCACTCAAGTCAAATTCCTCATAGTCATTCGTAATTGCATTGCGCTTAAATTGAGACGAGTCGTAAGCAAACTTAGCGTTCATTAAGTTGACATGAGCGAAAAGCTCCTGAGAGGACAGACATCTCATGGTCGGTCGAGGCGACACAAACAGAGAGGTGGCCCCCGAACAGCTCCAGTTGTTACCTTTCATGGGAGTGGGGGTGACCCTAGTAGACTCACCTCCGAATCACCACGACTTTGTGATAAAACAAATGAGGGGGACCTTGACCGGGACACCGGGAGTGTTAGGAGCTATGACAGACTCGACTCCGACTCGCACTCGGTATCTCGCATTCTTCTTCACTTCCCTCTTTGAACATAGGGCCTTCTTGTTGGAGTAGTGTCCTCCACAATGAGTGCGTTTACATATTAAATCTCGTAAAAGGAATATCAGGGATTTATTTATTTATTTGTCAGCTGGTCATCGTTAATCGAATGATTGGTCGACTAAAGTTTGACATTATTCGTCGTGTGACTACGGATCACCGATCCCTTTAGGTCACACCTATAGGATGACGCCCAAATAGAATAAATTAATTGTTAGTATGAGATACGAAATAATTAATTCCTTGTATTACTTGACTTTTAATTAGTCACGTAAATGTATTATTTGATGACGGGTTACGAACTCGGGACAAACAGATTTATTATTTAATTATGAGATATTTAAATAATAAATGATTAGAATTTATTAATTAATTGTTAATTAATTAATTTTATACGATATGTGTATATGTTTTGAGGTAGAATCAATTAGCTATTAAATTTTACAAGAGGTTGTAAAATTAGCTAAATGGGTTAATATTGACACATTGTATGTTGATAAAATGGTCTTATGATTACTTAATGGTTAAGTAGTCATTGATAGTTAATTTATATTATTTAAGTGTTAAATAATTAAATTAATATTTAATTATTTAAGATAATTAAATATAAGACTTATAAGCATTTGTGGGGCAAATGTCGGAAACCGAAATGGACCATATACAGTCCATATGTACCGGTTTTTTAGAGGACTACATGTGTCCATTAAGTGGCAAATTCCACTTCCTTATGTTCCCCATATTTGGCTATAAATACCCAACTATTCACCTTATTTTATGAGTTGGAAAAATTAGAAGAAAAATTTGGTCTTTGTTAGTTGCCAAAAACCGGTTTTCATCATCACCATGAGACCAATTTTTCTTCTTATTTTGTTCATCATTTTTCATCTTAAAACACATATAAAAAATAACTAATAATATTATCAAAGTAATAATATTAATTAGTACATCAAATATACAATTACAAGGTTACTACTACTATTAACTAGTTATTAATTTTAGTAGTATTTTGGGTTAATCTTGGGTGCCACCAAAGGAGATTACCTATATTTGTAATTGGTGTTCTTGGAGGATCATCCATAGTTGCATAGCTCAAGAACTACAAAGGTAGGAGACCTTTGTAGTGCCCTTATTTGCCTTAAACTATTGTAAGGAACTTTTGTCTTAAGATGGTTTAATACCATCTTTTATACCTTTTATTTGCATGCATGTAGATTTAGACCATTTTTAATTAATTTGTAATTTTAATATCATAAGATGAGTATTAATATGGTCTATATAACTAACAAGTGGTATCAGAGCATTGTTAAATACATGCATGTTGTCTTAAGACGATTTTAGTAATTTATGAGATAAATTAATAAAATTGATATTATGTTACTAAATTTCGTTTTATCACATAATATAGTCTTGCATGTAAATAATCTGGTCTTAGGATGATATGGGACGAAAATTTGATTTTTGTTAAATTTTTCCACTTTTTATAACTTAAAATAGCATAAAATTGAGTAAAAATGCATTAAAATTAATTAAGAGTTAAGTAAAATTGATTGCATGTTAATTTTATACATATTTATTTAGAAATAACCACATGCATGTTCTATTTATGAGATAAGTAGATACTTTAAATTAATGTGATTAATTTAGGTTGTTTATTAATTTTTATTTGATAATAAATTGGTAAATAATGGTTATTTAGCAAATAAATATTAATTTAATTTTAGGGCTCGAAATTTCTGAATTTTTAGCTCCTGGAAATTGTTCCAAAATGTACAAAATTTTATTTTAAGTCATTTCAATTTTTATGGTTTGATTTAGAATTAAATCGTAAAAATTGTCACTTTACCGATTAAATTGTGAAAACGTTTTAAATAAATTTTAAAAACAAAAATTTTCACTTGCATGGCATTTTTTGTGTAAGACCAGAATGTTCATGGTTTTGAAATTTATTTTTCCATAAATTTTTATATTAAATGGAATTTTTGTATGATAATTGTGAATTATTATATCATTTTTGTCACAATTGTTTTTTAATTCCCATATAAGTTCAAGATAATTGTTGAGAATAATTATTTTGATATTAGACCAGATTAGTATGATGAGTAAGTCTTAAAAGTGTTTTAAGAATTGATTATGAATTTTTTATTGGTAAAAAATTCCGTCAATGCAAGCTCAAATGATCGTTGTCGGTAAGTTAGACGATTTGGCATGTCATTTTCCATAATGCATTTTATTATTCATTTAGATGAATGGTTTTAGAATTATAATTATGTAATTTTTCCTAATATGGCCATAGGTAGAAGTTGGTATTTCCCGAAATGTAAGGGAATATCGACTTGTTTTGTAATTAATTGCGATTTCGTATCGCCTAATTTGTAATTAATTAATAGTTTTAATTTAATTTTATTACAAATTTTATAATAGGGTATTGTTATGTAATTTAATTATTAGTAATTAGATGAAGCATCTAAAGAAGGAGTTTTCATGAAGACGGTGTTTTCGGAAAGGCGTTCCGAAATCCTAAAGAAGGAGGCCAATCTATGAAGACTCAAGGGACCAAGGAGTTGGTTTCCTAAGTGTAATAATTTTAGTTAATTAGATTAACTAGGTGGCCATATTAGGATTTGTTTGTTTTAATTCTTCTATGCATTCATGCCAAATCGTCACTACATGTTTTATTTTTGTTGTTATCGATTTAATCGTCTAGCATTCACTAATTTTGTTCACTTAAAAGTGATAGACAATTAAATTGATAAGATCTCTCACATTTGTTAAAATTGAGATTAAGCCTTACCAAATAATAGCACCTATGAATCCCTTCTTCATTAGAGGTAGGTTCGGATCACCGAGGTACACTCTTTTTACGTTGGGTAAGTAGGGTAATAAAGGTTATTACGCGTGAAAATTGGTTGGACTCAACGGGATATATATGGGTTGAATCGGTCCACCGTGCCCATATTTATTCTGGGGCTAAAAGATAGATTTTAAGAAAATCCGTCAACCAAGAGTTCTAGTAGTAGAATCAGTCAAAATGTTGACTCACCAAATTTATATAAATATAGGTTGAATCGGTCCACCGTGCCCGTGTTTATATAAAATTGGATCTTGGAATCATTTATATAATTCAAGTGGGAGATCATTATATAAATGGGAACTTGTTAAATAGTTTCACAAGTTAAATATTTCTAGACGATAAATGTTAATCTTTCCTTTATTTCCTTTGTAGTAATCACGATGACTTCTACTAGTGAAACCGCCACCATAGCTAGAGATTCATGGCTACGTTCTTTTATGGACAAATATGTATTAAAAGCCGACAGTAGTAATTTTAAAGATTGGGAGGAACAACTTCGATTAGCTGCCGCAGGTGATGGCAAATTACGCTACCTTGTCGATCCCTCTCCCCCTTCGCCTAGTACTAGGGCCACTGCCGATGTAAGGGAGGCTTTTTCAAATTATCAAAAGGAATCCGCTGCAATAAAAAATGTTTTGATTTTTTCAATGGATCCTGCTTTAGAAAGGCAATGTGTCAAGTTTCGTGATGCATATGAAGTATTCTCAAGGCTTTCTACTATGTTTTCTCAAGCCCCGAGAATAATTCAATATGACACCGCTGTTCGTTTCTTTGAGGCTAACCTCAAAGATGGTCAACCTGTAAGTTCACACGTACTTAAAATGATTGAGTACGTGGAAACTTTAGAGGGGTTGGGATGCAAGATCCCCGACGAACTTGTAGTGGACCGAGTACTCCACTCTCTCTCGCACGTCAAGGGATTTACCCAATTTAGGGTAAATTACAATATGACAAACATGAGAAAGAGTTTACATGAGCTCCATTCTCTGCTTGTGCAAGCAGAGAAGGACATGGGATTGAGTGGGAGTACGAGGAAAGATGTGCTTGCGATTAATGTGAAGGGGAAGAAGCCGTTTAAGAGGAATGCAGGTAAGAAGCCCGTTCAGGTAGAGGGCAAAGGTAAAGCAATTGCGAATTGCTCTACCAAGCCTAAACCTATAAAGGGTAATCCTCTTAAAGACACTTGTAATTATTGTAATAACAAGGGACATTGGAGACGTAATTGTACAAAGTACCTGGATGACACAAAAGCTGGCATTGTGAAGCCGACGTGTAATTTCTCAACTGAATCTTTTATGATAGACATAAATTATGCTTCAAATACAACTTGGGTATTAGATACTGGTTGTGGTTCTCACTTGTGCAATCATTTGCAGGGCCTAAAAAGCATAAGAAAGTTAAACAAAGGTGATGTCGATCTCCGAATGGGAAACGGGTCTAAAGTAGTTGTTGTCTCTGTAGGAACTTATGTACTTAGTTTAGCTTCGGGGTTGGAGTTGCATCTTAATAATTGTTATTTTGTACCGACGCTATCTAGAAATATAATATATGTATCTGTGTTAGACACAGAAGGGTTTTCTTTTGTAATTAAAGACAAGTGTTGTACTTTTTCCCTTAATGGGATTGTATATAGTCAAGCTATTTCAATCAATGGTATTTATATTCTAGATACTTGCAACGATGTTTATCATTTAGATAATAAAAGACTCAAAACAGGTGATCCCGATCAATCTTACTTATGGCATTGTCGATTAGGACACATCAACGAGAAACGCATTAAAAGACTAGTGTCGACTGGTGTAATTAAACCTTTTGATTTCGAATCATTTGGTACATGCGAATCTTGTCTTCTTGGCAAGATGACTCGTTCACCTTTTCTAGGAAAAGGATCTCGAGCTAGTGCGTTATTGGGTTTAATACACACTGATGTGTGTGGTTCAATGACAGTCACTGCTAGAGGTAATTATGACTATTTCATTACTTTTACCGATGACATGAGTAGATATGGGTATATCTACTTAATGAGGTATAAAAGTGAAGCTTTTGATAAGTTCAAAGAGTTTCAGAATGAAGTAGAAAACCAATTAAATAAGAAGATTAAAGCATTACGATCAGATCGTGGTGGGGAATATTTAAGCAATGACTTTAAAGATCACCTTAAAAACTGCGGTATTGTATCTCGCTTAACTCCTCCGGCACACCACAATTAAATGGTGTGGTTGAAAGGAGGAATCGAACTTTATTAGATATGGTTCGATCGATGATGAGTCAAACAGAGTTACCTAAGTCATTCTGGGGTTTTGCCATTTTATCTCATTGTACAATCACTTAATAAAAGTCCCACTAAAGCAACTGACAAAACTCCATATGAGATATGGAAAGGGAAAGTCCCGAATCTGCGATACATGAAAGTATGGGGTTGTGATGCTTATGTCAAGAGCAAGTCTGGCGATAAGCTTGCACCTCGTTCTGAAAAGTGTATTTTTGTAGGCTACCCTAAGGAAACTTGTGGATATTACTTCTACAATAGTAACGAGAACAAAGTGTTTGTGGCTTAGTGAAACTGTCTTTTCTAGAAAAAGAGTTTATTTCTAGAAGACAGAGGGGAGAAAATTTGAACTTGACGGTTCAAGAGCCACAAACCGACATGACAATACATGAAGATGTTCCTTCTACGTCCGAATCGCTTATTGTTCCTTCGAACCTAGGAGGTCGAAAAAAGGGTTAGTCGCCAGCCCGATAGATACCTTGGTATTATCGAGGAAGATGGTGACTATGAGGTTTTACTTTTAGAAAGTGATGAACCCAAGACCTATAAAGCAGCTATTATGAGTTCTGACTCTAAGCTATGGCTCGAAGCCATGCAATCCGAAATGGATTCCATGTACGATAATCAGGTATGGGACCAGGTTGACTTACCTAAAGATGTTCGACCTCTTCAGTGTAAGTGGATATTCAAGATTAAAATCGGCATGGATGGACATAAAGATGTCTACAAAGCTAGATTGGTTGCAAAAGGTTTCACTCAGGTTCATGGTTTACACTATAATGAAACTTTTGCACCAGTTGCTATGCTTAGATCTGTTCGGATAATGTTAGCGATTGCTGCATTTCATGATTATAAGATATGGCAAATGGATGTCAAAACCGCTTTCCTGAACGGGTTTCTGGAAGAGGAAGTGTTCATGACACAACCTGAGGGTTTTGTGGATCCTAAAAATCCTAACAAAGTATGCAAACTTAAGAGATCCATTTATGGTCTTAAGCAAGCGTCAAGGAGTTGGAATCATCGTTTTGATCATGTTATTAAACAGAATGGTTTTTCTCGAAGTGTTGAGGAACCATGTTTATACATGAAGTTTAGTGGGAGTAAAGTTGTTTTCTTACTTCTTTATGTGGACGACATATTACTCATTGGGAATGATGTCGATATGCTTGCTTCTGTTAAGAAGTGGTTGGGAAATCACTTCCAAATGAAAGATTTGGGAGAAGCTCGTCACATCTTGGGTATCCGGATCTATAGGGATAGATCCAAAAGGATATTAGCATTGAGTCAAGAAGCCTATATCGATAAGATTCTTGACCGATTCAATATGAAAAACTCCAAGAGAGGTTTTCTACCTATGGGCAGTGGGATCACTTTGAGTAAGTCACAGTGTCCTACTGAGCCTAAGGATATTGAACGCATGAAATTGATTCCCTATGCTTCCGCTGTTGGATCGATCATGTATGCTATGATGTGTTCTCGTCCTGACGTCTCGTATGCTTTGAGTATGATGAGTCGTTTTCAGAAAACTCCAGGTGAGAGTCACTGGATAGCCGTCAAGAATATTCTAAAGTACTTGAGAAGGACTAAAGATTCATTCTTAGTGTTTGGAGGAGAATCAATTACGTATAAGAGGTTATACGGATGCCGCTTCAAACCGATAGGGATGATTTGAAATCTCAGGCTGGTTTTGTCTTTTTGTTGAACGGAGGGGCGGTTTCTTTGGAGAAGTTTCAAAGAGTCTCGTGATCGCGATTCTACAACGGAAGCGAGTACATTGCGACCTCCGAAGCCGCAAAGGAAGCTGTTTGGATTAGGCAATTTTTAGAGGGACTGAAAGTAGTTCCGACCTCCGAGGATTCTATCACTTTGTATTGTGATAACAGTGGGGCAATTTTTGAAGCAAAAGAGCCCAAGTCTAGTAATAAGTCTAGACATGTACTTAGGAAATTTCATGTAATTAGAGATTTAATAGAAAGGAAAGAAATTACAGTTTGTAAGGTTGGGACAGCTGACAACATCGCTGATCCTTTAACCAAGCCATTGTCTCAAGCTAAACATGATAGTCATGTAGTTTCGATGGGGTTGAGACGAATGCCAGAACTGTTGTAAATTATATGATATGTAATAATCAAATATTGTATTTACTATTTCATATGTGATAAGTTGCATTTATCGTTATATTCAGTTTTATGTCTGAATTTATACTTTGTTTTCTCCAAATAGGTTGTAAAGACAATGTCGAACCCTATTAAGTGAACTGGATTAACATTGTATTTTGTCCCTAGTTACTTAATGAGGTGACGTCTCGGAGTGACTAGATTGTAAGGCGATAGATGACAGGTTCGACTGTCATATGGTCATAGTGATGACTGGTCGATTACATAGGCATATTGTGAGACAATTTGTCGGACAGTGACCGTTTATAGAGTCCTTTAGTTGCTAGGTCGTGGCGAGGATTTCTATTTATTCCGTCGAGTCAATTCTTTAGACTGGTTATTATTTGTCTGAGTTGGTAGGGTTTTCCGGTGGCTTTGGTTTTTGTTCTAGGTCGCACCGTAAAAGGAGGCTGATGAGCATTTACTGGGTCATTGTGATCTGTATCAAACGAAGAAAATAGGTCAACGGGATTGTCCATTTATGTCATATTTTATCTCAAGGCCATTCGAGGAGAGATAACTGTGAATGCGTGGCCACGCTCGGATGAGATCTATAGTAGATTATCCGGTCGAGGCATCATTCTCCGATCGAGGAAACCACTTTATGATATGATCACGTGCAAGAACGACCTGAAAGACATCTTGCATTGAGTGGGAGATATTATTGGACAAGAGAATTGGTAACGCACACTTGTGTCAGACAAGTGGGAGATTGTTGGAGTAGTGTCCTCCACAATGAGTGCGTTTACATATTAAATCTCGTAAAAGGAATATCAGGGATTTATTTATTTATTTATTTGTCAGCTGGTCATCGTTAATCGGTAATGATTGGGTGACTAGAGTTGACATTATCTTGTCGTGTGACGGCGGTGATCAGCTGATCCCTTTAGGTCACACCTATAGGATGACGCCCAAATAGAATAAATTAATTGTTAGTATGAGATACGAAATAATTAATTCCTTGTATTACTTGACTTTTAATTAGTCACGTAAATGTATTATTTGATGACGGGTTACGAACTCGGGACAAACAGATTTATTATTTAATTATGAGATATTTAAATAATAAATGATTAGAATTTATTAATTAATTGTTAATTAATTAATTTTATACGATATGTGTATATGTTTTGAGGTAGAATCAATTAGCTATTAAATTTTACAAGAGGTTGTAAAATTAGCTAAATGGGTTAATATTGACACATTGTATGTTGATAAAATGGTCTTATGATTACTTAATGGTTAAGTAGTCATTGATAGTTAATTTATATTATTTAAGTGTTAAATAATTAAATTAATATTTAATTATTTAAGATAATTAAATATAAGACTTATAAGCATTTGTGGGGCAAATGTCGGAAACCGAAATGGACCATATACAGTCCATATGTACCGGTTTTTTAGAGGACTACATGTGTCCATTAAGTGGCAAATTCCACTTCCTTATGTTCCCCATATTTGGCTATAAATACCCAACTATTCACCTTATTTTATGAGTTGGAAAAATTAGAAGAAAAATTTGGTCTTTGTTAGTTGCCAAAAACCGGTTTTCATCATCACCATGAGACCAATTTTTCTTCTTATTTTGTTCATCATTTTTCATCTTAAAACACATATAAAAAATAACTAATAATATTATCAAATTAATAATATTAATTAGTACATCAAATATACAATTACAAGGTTACTACTACTATTAACTAGTTATTAATTTTAGTAGTATTTTGGGTTAATCTTGGGTGCCACCAAAGGAGATTACCTATATTTTTAATTGGTGTTCTTGGAGGATCATCCATAGTTGCATAGCTCAAGAACTACAAAGGTAGGATACCTTTGTAGTTCCCTTATTTGCCTTAAACTATTGTAAGGAACTTTTGTCTTAAGATGGTTTAATACCATCTTTTATACCTATTATTTGCATGCATGTAGATTTAGACCATTTTAAATTAATTTGTAATTTTAATATCATAAGATGAGTATTAATATGGTCTATATAACTAACACTTCTCCAGTTGTGATCTTGAGCATACGGCCTCGGCGATCGGTCCACTTGACGGTCTTCCTCCAGCCTTGTGCAGCTTTCTCCGGGTCAGTGTCGAAGATCAAGGCGGTTGGGTCAAACTGGTTGTCCTTCAGGGCGATGTTGATGATGTCCTCATAGTCGAGGTGCTTGATGTTATCCTCTCCAAAGAGGAGGGTGACAGCTTGTCCATCGAGGCAAGACGACGGCTTAGACTCGGTTGATGCAGCTTCGGTGTTGTCGGGGATGAAGTAGCAGTCCTGGAAGAGTTCCACACCCGGGTACCTGGTCTTGGCCACAGAGTCATAGATCGGCTCCGGAAAGCAATGGTAGAGCTCGGACTCTCCCTCGGAGACAAACTATCCATTGAGAGTCAGATGATAGGGACGGAGGATAACCCCGTGCTTCCTGCGTTTTCGAACTAGGAGGTTCATCTCTTGGATATCTTCATCGGTAGGTTCATAGCCCAGTCCGAAGGGGATGTTGGGGACCTTAACCTGTTTCAAGGGAGGTAAGGTATCCTTCAGTGGATTGAGGGGCGGACCTTAAGTAACCCCCGGCGCATCATGATGCGGTTGACTGTGAGGTTGGCAAACGGGTCGCAATCAAAGGGCGTTGATTCATCAGTTATGGCGTTCACGGCTTGGAATCCCCACATTTCATTATCATCCTCCTCAATGGCTTGGGAGGCTATTCCCTTTCTCATGACGGCTTTGATCGGGGAAGCCGGAATTGTGATCGTTTTCCCGTTGAAGGGGACCTTGATTTTCTGGTGGAGAGTTGAGGTAACTGCCTTGACGCCGTGAATCCAGGGGCGTCCCAGGAGCATATTGAAGGAGGCGTCGATGTCGACCACCTGAAAACCGGTTTGCCTTTCCAGTGGTCCGGTTGCGACAGCTAGAATGATAAGCCATGCGACCTTGCAACGAGTGCCGTTGTACGCGCGTACTCCTTGATTTGTCGGGACCAAGTCAGCTTCCTTAATACCTAGTTTGTGAGCCGTCTTGAGGGGAATGACATTCACTGCGGACCCGTCATCCAAAAGGACCATGGGCACATTCTTCTTGAGACATTGTACGGTAATGTACAGGGCAAGATTTTGATTGGCTTCGAAGGGAGGGATATCCTCGTCACAGAAGACGACCGGGTTGTTCAAGTCAGGGGCATCCCTTGTCATGTGTGCCACTATTTCTTCAGGGGAGGGGGTGGAGGGCACAGTTAATTTTCCCAAGGCCTGTAGCAAAGCCTGTCGATGCTCAAAGGATATCGCGATCAGTTGCCAAATTGATATTTTGGTTTTTGCCTTCTGGAGCTGCTTGAGGATCGAATGCTCGAGAGCCCTTGGTTGAGTGCCCACGTCCGGGACGACTTGGTCATTCGTTGTTGGAACGACCGTTGGATTGTTCGGGTTCTGATAGGGGCGTCCGGATTGGGTAAGGTGACCGATCTCCTTCGCCTGCTTCCCTGGGACGATATAGACATCCTCAACATCATCTCTCCAGATGCCATTAATTTCCGAATTCCGAGGGTACCTTGGAGGGGCATTCCTCGGTGGGCCGTTTTTGTGAGGGACATTTTTGTGGGGGTGATTCTTGTGAGGGTAGTTATTGTGAGGCTGATTATTGTGGGGGTGATTATCGTGAGGTACATGCCAGAATGGTCGCGGGAGCAATCCATCCTGGTGAGGGTAGTTTTGGGCGCTTGGGGGACTCTCTCTCGGGCGTGGTGGTGGAGGATTGAAGATAAGTCGACAGTAGGCATCGTCAAGTCGGGTGATCCTTTTCGGAGAGACTGGCTATGGCTTCCTCAACTTGTTGGAACATGGCAAGCATAGTTGCGGCACTGAACACAAATACCCCGTCCGAGGGATCTTTCTCCAAGGCATTCACCTCGTCATCAACTGGCAGGATGAGGTGTGAGCAGTCCAGAGTTGGCTCATCGTTGGAGATAGCGTGGATTCCCAGAGGGTTTGTTTTCTTGTTTGGCTTAGTCGGCGGGGGTAAAGGCAAATCCCCTTTTTCAATCATGTCTTGGATGATGTGTTTGAGTTTGAAGCAGGTTTCTGTGTCATGCCCTTTCCCTTAATGGTATTGACAGTAGACATTAGGGTTCCAGAAGCGGGATTTCTTAGCATCGGTCGGATCCGGGGTGGGTCCGATTGGTTGTAACTTCCCCTGGTCCATGAGCCTCTTCAGAGCGCTTGCATAAGTTGACCCTATATTAGTGAACACTCTCTGGGGGCGCTCAGCTCGCTTGGCGGTTGGTTCAAGGAGGTTGACCTCATCAATCTTGTTCATTTGACCATAAGGGCGAGATCCGGTTGATGTGGGTCCTTGGTAGCCTCTAGTAGTGGTTTTGGCTAAGACGCCCTTCCGGAGGTCATCTTCAATGCGTGTCCCGAGGATTTGCAGATCCTGGAAGGTCTTAATATTTTGGTACCTCAGTAAGTTGGCATACACTGGGCGGAGATTGTTGACGAACTTTTCCACTAAGGTTGATTCACTCGGCTTGCTGACCAGCTGAGTACTTACCCTCCTCCAACGGGTTAAGAACTCGGTGAATCCCTCCTTGTTGTTCTGGGTTAGGACCTCAAGAGTACGGGTATTGGCTTGGATTTCAACATTGTCGGCATATTGCTTGGCAAATTCAACCGCGACCTCATCCTAAGTAGTAAGGTTCTTCGGATCAAGGGAGTAGTACCATTGGCGAGGGATCGGTTCCAGAGAGGCCGGAAAGATCCGGATGAAAAGTTCATGTTTGACCCCTTTTATGGCCATGTAGTCTTTGAAGGCAGGGATATGATTGAGTGGGTCCTCCACTCCTTTGAACTTGGGGACATCAGTCAGGGTAAAGTTGTCAGGTAATTGATCCCCAACAGGTTCGAACCTTTGGTTGTTCTCAAGATGGATATTGTTACCCCGGGCTAGGAGCTGTTCTTCCAAGAGCTTTAGCCTCTACTCGGTTTCCGTCAAAGGTGGAGTATTATGTTCTCCAGCTTCTTTGTTTTCCAGGGCATCGATACGGGTCTCGACGCGATTCAGGGTGACCTTAAGAGCGGTGAGCAGGCTGGCTAACTGATCAGTCGTGACATCTCTGTTGTTATCATTGTTGTTGTTGTTGACAGACGAAGTTGAAGACGGGGCCATGGCTCTGAGGCAGAAAAACGGCTCACATTACAACTCAATCCGACACGGTTCAAAGACTGAACGCAGACAACACAAAGGGCGAGACAAGGATCAGACTCAACAAGACGAGGATGACTGTGTGTGGTACCTCGGTGCTGACTCGATTTATGACGTGACGGTGTTGACCGAACTTTTGACACGCGTCTAATGTAGTGGCGTGGTGCCATTGGACGAGTCTCGTGGTGAGACGACTCATAAGTAAAGACCCATAAGTACGTTTGCTTCGACTCGATAGACACGAGGCGGAATTGGAACAGTGGACTGAAGTTTTCGAAAATAGAAATGTCCAAAAAGATTCATTAGTCGCTTTATGGACGGCTTCCGAAGATAGAGATCCCCGCAAGTCGGTCAGTTGAAAGGGTTGTCTTGAGTTTATTTGCAAAAGACGTTTTCGAGTTTGAATCGCCTCGGAAAACAATGTATTGTCTCCCAAGGCGATTTTTTGAAATTCAAAATTGTATGTTTTGAAAATCGAGTTTGAAATGTTTGAAGAGGTCTCGGGGACGGTGCATGGTCCTCGGGATCTCAAAAGTGTCTCGAGAAAAGGGTGTGTGCTTTTCTCGGGTTTTGAAAGAGCCATTGTCGGCGCGAAACGGGTTAAAATCTGTGTCAAGACGCGGCGATTATAACGGCGTAAAAAGTTGATTTGAAATGGTTGTACAAAACCGAGTTTGAAAATCGTCACTACGACGGCCTAAAAAGGCGTGTTGAAATGGTTATAAAAACCGGGTGATAAGGTTATTTTCAGTCGTTTGCCTTAATCAAAATAAATCTTATACTACTACTAACAAAATAGCTAGTGGTAAGTTAGGGTCGAATCCACAGGGAGGCGGTGATTATCTAGTTCGTTTATATTTAATTCCGTCTTAAAGGTAACAATTTTATGGGGTTTGATTGAGATTGTTTTCTAACAACTAATAGCAATTTAAATAAAGATGATAAACAATAATATTAAAGAGTCTAGGGATTTGGGTTCACTAGGTAGTCATCAAAGGGTAGGATTTAATTCATTGATTGAGCAATTTATATTGTCGAAAGTCATATGATCGGTCGATTCTAATATGTCTTTTTAGATCTAACTTAACATTCGATCGCTATCATTAAGTTGGTCTAATTCAATTATCGTGGCCTATACTAGTCTTAACCCGGTCGGTGATAATCCTAGTTTATGCAAGACTAATTAATCAATTCTGATCAGTAATCAACTAATTAGAAGTAATACGATAATTGAACAACAATAGAAAGCAATTTAACAATCAATTCATAAGTAACCCCTTTTCTAACAACCTAGATCCCCTTTCACCCTAGATAAGAGATTTAGCTACGCATAATAGAAAGAAGAACAACAATAACAATAATAAGAAACATGATTGCAAGCATAAAAGATGAACAATGAAATAAATGATTAATAATAAAGGAAAGATTAAGAACAATATCGTAAATAGCTAGATCCGGAAGTAAGAACAATAAATAAACTAAACTAAGTATTTTAGAGAGTTTTCTAAGGTAGCTATATTAAACCTACTGAAAATAAAGCATCCTCAAACCTAGAGTATGAGTTTTGGTATTTATAGTAGTCATAACCGACTTAAGGAAATTTGCGGAATATTGCGGAAACTAGTGGTTCCTCGATCGAGCCAAGGTTGACTCGATCGAGGCACCAATTCCTAGATACCCCAACTCTCGACATTGCAAAGTTTATTTATTAGGTTGGTTCCTCGATCGAGTCGAGAGTGACTCGATCGAGCATGAAGTTCCTCGATCGAGCCAAGGTTGACTCGATCGAGGCACCAATTTCCTGCTTCGCGAACTGAACTTCAAACGGCCGCCATTTCTTCGTTACTTGTCAGAAACAAGCGATTTTTGCGGCGTTGGAAAGCTAAGAGGATAGGATTTCACCTCCAATTATAATCACTTTAAAATCTGTTGTATAACTCTAGATATGGCTCTTCAAAGTAGGCACTTGTAATAAGAATCTCTTTTCTTCGTGTTTTCTTCTTAACTTCTCTTCCTTCATTCTTATGGATTCTCGTGCCATGCTTCGTGTATCCCTTCATGCCCACTCCACGATGCCCATTTCATTCCTTTTCTCCTCAAATGCATCATTCCTGCATTAAATATCAAAAGGCGGAAGTATCAACATTCTAACATAAAAGGCATGTAAATGATATAAACTAGCACGAAAACCGTATCAAAAGTAATTAAGGGGAGGCATAAATATGTATATAATTATGACTCATCAAACTGTTGGGAAATGTGTCCTCAACAATAGTGCGATCATATGATTTAAAATCATTATTAAATCTCATTTTAAAGAATACAATTGGGAAGTAATATTGTTATCACAACTCAATCAACATATATCGGTAATGATTGGCTGACTAGAGTTTGACATTACTGTCGTGTGACGGTGGTGATCAGTTGACCCCCTAGGTCATACCTAAAGGGCAATACTCTTAATTAATTATTTAATTAATCGTATAATGTTGCGAGTTAATTAAATTACTTGAAAATTGACGGACGATTTTGGAAGTGAAATTTACGTATCAAATTGAAATGTGATTAAATGAGATACGGTCTGAGTAATTGAATTGTATCATTACTCGGATGAAATAATTGTTTAATGTAACAATTAAATTTGAATGAATTGTTATAAATACAAACTGTTGTGATTTATAAATTGGTAAAAATTTTGGTACAAGTAATTATGATATTACTAAGTCGATTTTTTGTATGTGACGTATTTTTGATAATACGTTGATTTTTAATATGTTAAAAATACATAACAAATTTATGTCACATATGACATATGACATATTGACAATTGACAAAATAATATGGAATCCATATTATCAAATGGACCGAAAATTACAAGAAGAGGATTAAGCTAATTAATTGTTTAATTAGTAGCTAAACATAATGATTGTTTTGCTTTAGTAGCCTTACAAGCCTATGGTGCATTGTGAAGACAAATGAGCCCATGCATTGGCTCCTTTCCACCTCCTCTTGGCCGAATTTTTAGAGAAGAAAAACCACTTGGTTTTTCCTATTATTTTTGATATACACTATAATGTCATGTGTGTATTATTCATTCTCATCTATCATCCAAAATAGAGATTTCTAGTGAGATAAAAAGCTCTCTTCTCCTCCCTCATTCAAACCGAAATATTCAAGTATTAATAATATTTTGGTTCAATTTTCTTCTAGATTTATATTATACTAGTTCCTATAATATCAATCTTAATTAAGAGAAAGCCTTGGGTATAAAGCTTAGGGAGAGATCTTATACTTAGATCTTGTTCATCCATAAAGGAAAGCTCAAGAACAAAAGAAAAGGAGATTTCTTTTGTGCCCTATAAAACCGAAACATCAATGTAAGGATATGATTTCTCCTCTTTTGATATATTGTTTGCATGCATAAAATCCGTTTTAATTTTATGACAAATTATTTAGACATATATGAGTATGTTAAGTTTGTATATGAATCTACATTTCCTTCAATCGGTATCGGAGCCACGGTTGTTTGCATGCAAATTGGTTAAAAGTTTTTCCGAGTTATAAGAATAACAAATAAAACTTGTAAAATTTGTGTTATTATGATATATCACGAAATTATTACATGCATGTTAATATTTCTGGTCCTAAAATGTTTTAGGATATTTTGGTTAATTTTTCGGATTTTTATTGTTCATAATTTACAATAATGACATTTAAATGTGATTTTATGAGTAAAAATGTCATTTTTGGTCTAAAATTAGCTATACTTCGAATTTTCACTTGGTTTTTGGATATGTTGTTACATATATTATTTTGAGATAACCTGTAAAATTTCATAATTTTTGGACTCGTTATGCTCGAAAAATGAATTTTTCATTATTAAATTCGGATTTAGGTGAAAAATAGGTTAATATGAGTTAAATTTCGAATCTGGTCATAGAAAATTAATATGTTGTCACATGCAATTTTACAAGATGTGTGTAAAATAATTGGTTATAAAGAAGTCTTTTTGCATGATTTATGGATTTTTGAAGAAAAATAGCATAAATAGTGACATTATTAGTTGAAAATTAATAAAACATAATCTATGACTTAAGAAAAACGTCAAATATTGCATTTTATTATATTTTTCAGATATAAAAATGAAAAGTTAGTGAAAATAATTTTTCCATGTTTTTTATGATTATTTTATTAAAAATCGATAAACCGCAACATTGTTTTTCCGGAAAATTTTCGAAATTTTTAACCTAAGATTTTGAACATTATGAGTGTCATGGAATTTTTCCAGAATGTTCATGAATTTAAATTTCAAATTTTGAATTTATTTGAAATTTTGTGATTTATTTGAAGTTTAATAGCTTATTTTGTAATTTTTGGTCCATTTATGAACAATTTTATAAAATATGGGTTAATTATGGTCAAATTATTAGTGAAGACTATATTTTGAGTCCTAAGAGGTTAGGGTAATTAACTTATGCATAAATATGAGTTTATGTATTTTTGTGATTATAAAATGTTGAAATCACGCAAATCCGTAAAAACCGAGTAATATATGATATTGGCTATTAAAGGCGATTTAGCATAAAAATTGAGCATGTTCATACATAATATAATGCTGCATTTTTCTTTATGATTGTCATAATTTTAATTTATGTAATTTTGAATTATGTAATTTTACTTAGTATGGCCTTAGATTTTAATTGGTATTTCCCGAAATGTATGGGAATACCGATTCGGTTGTAATTTTTATTGTGATCTCGTATCACCGTTTTGTAATTTAATAGATTTATTTTATTTTAGTTACAAATGTATAATAGGAAATTATGTAATTTGTTATGTAATTTTATTCATTCCGGAGTACCCAAAGACGGATTTCTTCAAGAATGACGATACATAAAGACGGTGTTACCTCGAGATGCGTGACACAACCGAAGTTCAAGGGACCAATGGAGTTGGTTTCCGAATATGTAATAGTTAAATAGTTTTTCTATTTTAGGAAAGGCCATACTAGGATTTATTTATCTTTATGCTTGCATTTTATTTTATGTCACATGCATCGCTAAATCGCCATAACTAAAACATGCATTGTCTTTTTATCGAGTTTATCGACCGTGTCAATTAGAATTATCGTAGTTCACCGCTTTAGTTCACTTAAAACGTGATAGATAATAAATTGACATGACCTCTCGCTAAAACAATTAATTGAGACATAGCCGTACCAAATAGTAGAAACCATGAAAACCTATTTCGCGAGGGAGTGCACTCGGCCCTACCGGGGTACAAACCTTGTTACGTAGGGGAAGTGGGTGATAAATGTTAATCCACCGAATTCATGTTGATGAGGGTTTCATCGGCCATACCGTGCCCAAGTTGATGTGGATTTGGATCATGGACACATTTATTCGAAATTTGGATTGAGCTCAACGGAAGTATTCGCGACCGTAGTTGCATGTGTTCCGGGCTATAGATAAATATTAGAGTAATTTTATCGACCAAGAGTTCTAAAAGTAGAATCGATTAAAGCGTTAATCCACCGAGTTATATTGATAAGGGTTTCATCGGCCATACCGTGCCTAAGTCGATATGAATTTGGGTCTTGGAATCATTTATCATAGTTGGGTAGAGGTCACTATGTAAATGCTATACTTGTTATTTACAAGTATTTATAAAACGATAAATGTTTAGTTTTCCTCTATTCCGTTATCACATTGTTCTATTTCTTTACCACTATTCATATACAATATCATTTCGTTTTTTGATTCAAAACTCCATTAAAACATCGTAACTAAAGACAAAATATGAATTTTCTTCTAAAGACCTCGAATGAACCATTGCTAAGGATCTCTTGTAAAGAGTATAGATTAAAGTTATTCATTATCAAACAGGTTTTTGATTCTTGACTAACACTTCTACTTACAATGGATTGTTGTTCATATACTTAAGTGAATTAAGTACCTTGAAGCGATAAATTGTTTTGGTAATTAGTTTTGTCAGAATTCGTAATTGACCAAAATAACGCAACCACTTCAATGAAAGTTTTAAGACTAAAACGAACCAATGAAGAGTAATCTTCATGAATTCAATTTTGCTTCTCAAAGCAAAGACTCATTGAAATGAGTGGGAGCATTCTCTTAAACCGTTAAGATGACGACGAGGTTCAAGAAATAAAGATTATAATGGAATTGATACAAGGTAATGTTAAAGGTAAAGTTGTTGAGAATAACGTTACTAAACCTATCAATCCCGACCGATAAAGTTTCCATTGTCTTAAAATGTTGGACACGAGAAAGGAAACTACCCCAAATTATTGAAGAATCAACAAGTTAGTTGTGGGACATCTAATGGGACCTTCTTCTTTAAAAATGTTTATTTGATTAAACATAAATTTTGCTAATACTACTTCGTCAATATTAGAAACCAGTGGAGGTTTTCATCATTGTGTTGGATACATAGGATGAATAGAATATGACGACTAGCAACAATGAAGTCGAGAGATAGAGTAATTGTGTACTCAATCTAGTTTTTGGATTTAAAGTGGTACTTAATTGTGACTATTAAGTGTATAAACTCTAAATAAGAATATAAACTTGTTAAGATACAAAAGAGGTTTCACTTTTGTGACCCTATACACCACGATTTGATGTATGGCAAGCCCATTATCAAGGTGATTATATTCTAAACCAAACTAGAATGATATATCATGTAGATGATGTAATATTCAAATTGGTAACCCAAGATTAAACCTTAAATTTTGGAATGATGAACGCAAAGAGTTATCGAGTACTCTTGAAACCATTAGATTGTTAATGGTATATGTGTATCTTGTATTCAAAGCAAGATGTCTCGTGCCTTTTGTTTGAAAAAGGAGATCGAGATTGTAAATCATTGATCCAAAATAGGTTGATCATTTTCTTTTACCAACGATTTAAGTTGACACTAGTGTGTTCACTTAATAAGGTAAATTGAGAAATCTTTGAAGAAGTTCAAGAGTTCAAGGAATCACGATATAGTCGTGATGGGATTATCAAAGTGAAGACTTTGATATAAGCCAAAGGAAATGTGATATAGTATCACAAGTTAATCTCTCTTAGCACGCATTATGAAATAATGTGTGGATGGATAAGAAATCAAACGCTATTCGACATGGTTTGGACTTCAATCAAGTTACTTTGAGTTACTTGATCCTTTTGGGGATTTTATCATTTTTGTCTAAATTATTTTTCCACTAATACGAATCATATGAGATATGAAATGGTAAGGGTACCATGTTTGCAAGTTTTCACAAGAAACAAAGGCTCATTTTTCCCTTTTCAATTATCACGAGTACGACGGGTTTGCGGCTCGTGAAGTCATTTTTCTAAAATACAAGTTTATTTCTAGAAGACAGAGTGGGAGAATTTATTCAAGAGCCACAAAGAATGCTATGTCGCATTCAAGCCACAAAGAATGCTATGTCGCAAGAAACTGGTCTTTCTTGGCTACATGAGACGTTTTGTGTAAGATGTTGTTTCTTTAAAACCTAGGAGGTTAAATTCGTCAAATTGTTGAAAATGATGGATTCATGCTACTTTTAAGAAAGTAAAGAGCTTATAACTTACAAAGAAATCGTTTGATTCAAATTGATTACTTCTAGAAAGTAATGAACATATGACTTACATAAGAGTGTTTAAGTCACAACTCAATATAAGGCTTAGAGCCATGAAAATCCGAAATAAAAAGGCTTGATTAGTTGCAAAGGGTTTTGCACTAATAAAGAGAGATTTCAAGGTTGATTGGTTGCAAAGGGTTTTTACACCAATTGAAATACTTAAGTCTATTTGGATCTTCTTAGGGATTGTGTTTCATTATTATGAAATACATAGCGAGTGAATCTAAAACCCACTTCTTCAATTAGAAGGAATGTATTCAATACATGTCTTGAGTTTTGAAGATTCTTGCAATCCTAAGATAATGTGAAACTTAAGAGAGGGTCTTAAGTAGGACATCAATGAGTTAGAATCAACATTTTGATCATGTGATAAAACATTTCTCGATAAGTCGAGAAGTTGTGTTTATACATGAAGTTTAGTGGGAGTTACGGATATTTTAATTAGTCCGATATGTGGATGACATATTGATCATTGAGAATGATTTAAGACTTTTGGAGTATTATAATACATCTTAAATATCCGGATTTATGAAGATAAATCCACATGATATTAGCGTCAGTAAGAGGTCTTATGTTGATAAGATTCATGACTAGTTCAATTAAATTGAACATATTTGATTGATTCCATTTGCTTCCGCTGCCGGATCTAAATGAGTAATGATGTATAACACTTCATATACTTTGAGTATGATGAATTGTTTTCAAAATCGAATTTAAGTAATCTTTACCTAGTATATAAAGATTACCCTTAAGTGCTGCGAAAGCATTAAGGAAGTAAAGCAAAGTGTTTATGATGCAATTTTGTGTAAGGGTGTTACACAAGTGACAATTGACAATTGAGGTTGCGCATGGTTTCCGACAAAACCATAATCAAAACACATTAGGATGGTTAAGATACCATTGTTGCTATGATAATTAAGAAGTAGATTTTCTAGAATTGTTCTAGGCAATGAAGAACAATGAGAGATATTTATAACGGAAATTGAGTACACTTGCAATCATGAGATGTGCAAGAGGATGAGTCCCGCACACTGTGAAACCAGTGGGAGCTATTCTTAGGCTAAGAGGGCCTATGTCTTGATTGGATCTCGACACGTACTCAGAAAGTTTTGTGATGCAAATGTATACATTACAAAGGAAAACAAGCATGTAGTAAGGTTGAGTAAGGTACAAGGAATTGATAAAACCTACTAACCAAAGCCTTCTCAAAGGCTGAACATAATGAGTCATGTCATTTCAATTGAATTGAAATTAACAACTACATGCAAGATCAAATTAGATTATAGAATATGGAATAGTAATCAGGCATTGACTATTCATATGTGATAATCGCATTTGTCGTTCGAGTTTTTCCTTTAAAAAACTCCTTTTATACTTTGTTACATCCAAACGGGTTGTAGTGACAATTGAACCCCGTTAAAGTGAACACGGATTAACATTGTATTCGCCCATAGTCACTTGTATGAGGTGACGTCTCGAAGTGACTAGAGTGTGATGCGATTGATGGCAAGTTCAAATGCCATAGAGTCATGTGAGATGACTAGTCGATCACATAGGCAGACGGTTAGGAACTTTTTGTCGGGCCTAATGACCGCTTATAGAGTTCTGGCAAATTTATTTAGCCTGGTCGTGGCGAGAGCTGCTATAGTATTCTAATGAGTCGATTCTTTTGACTAAAGACTATTCACCTAAGATGGCACAGTTTCAGATTAACTTTGATTTGTGTTACTACGACCTTCGTAAATGGGGTCAAATGGGCATATTTTGGGTTATGATGGCTGTGGCTAGACGAAGGGAATGAGTGCGATAGGAATTGTCCATCCCCTTGTCGTGGTTATAACAATATCTCAGGGCCACTCGAGGAGTAATGAATCGTAAATGCGTGGCCACGCTCGGAAGGTATCCAGTGGATAAATCCGGTCAATCGATTATTCTCCGGATCGAGGAAACCACTCTCGATATGATCACTTGCAAATACGACCCGAAAGACACCTTGCATTGAGTGGGAGATAGTAATAGGACAAGAGAATTGGTGACGCACACTTGAGGACAAGTGGGAGATTGTTGGGAAATGTGTCCTCAACAATAGTGCGATCATATGATTTAAAATCATTATTAAATCTCATTTTAAAGAATACAATTGGGAAGTAATATTATTCTTTGTCAACCGGTCAACATATATCGGTAATGATTGGTCGACTAGAGTTTGACATTACGTCGTGTGACAGGTGGTGATCATTGACCCCTAGGTCATACCTAAAGGGCAATACTCTTAATTAATTATTTAATTAATCGTATAATGTTGCGAGTTAATTAAATTACTTGAAAATTGACGGACGATTTTGGAAGTGAAATTTACGTATCAAATTGAAATGTGATTAAATGAGATACGGTCTGAGTAATTGAATTGTATCATTACTCGGATGAAATAATTGTTTAATGTAACAATTAAATTTGAATGAATTGTTATAAATACAAACTGTTGTGATTTATAAATTGGTAAAAATTTTGGTACAAGTAATTATGATATTACTAAGTCGATTTTTTGTATGTGACGTATTTTTGATAATACGTTGATTTTTAATATGTTAAAAATACATAACAAATTTATGTCACATATGACATGTGACATATTGACAATTGACAAAATAATATGGAATCCATATTATCAAATGGACCGAAAATTACAAGAAGAGGATTAAGCTAATTAATTGTTTAATTAGTAGCTAAACATAATGATTGTTTTGCTTTAGTAGCCTTACAAGCCTATGGTGCATTGTGAAGACAAATGAGCCCATGCATTGGCTCCTTTCCACCTCCTCTTGGCCGAATTTTTAGAGAAGAAAAACCACTTGGTTTTTCCTATTATTTTTGATATACACTATAATGTCATGTGTGTATTATTCATTCTCATCTATCATCCAAAATAGAGATTTCTAGTGAGATAAAAAGCTCTCTTCTCCTCCCTCATTCAAACCGAAATATTCAAGTATTAATAATATTTTGGTTCAATTTTCTTCTAGATTTATATTATACTAGTTCCTATAATATCAATCTTAATTAAGAGAAAGCCTTGGGTATAAAGTTTAGGGAGAGATCTTATACTTAGATCTTGTTCATCCATAAAGGAAAGCTCAAGAACAAAAGAAAAGGAAATTTCTTTTGTGCCCTATAAAACCGAAACATCAATGTAAGGATATGATTTCTCCTCTTTTGATATATTGTTTGCATGCATAAAATCCGTTTTAATTTTATGACAAATTATTTAGACATATATGAGTATGTTAAGTTTGTATATGAATCTACATTTCCTTCACAAACTCCCCCAAACCATCTCTTTGCTTGTCCTCAAGCAAAGCAACACACAATACAAAAGGCAATCATACAAATGGCAAATAAACGACTCAGAGCTAATGTTTAATGCACATAAAAATCCCAAGCTATCCATATTTGTAACAAAGTAATGACTAAAGTGTACCAATAAAACAAATTTAAAGGTACGGGAAATAGAAACCATAGCTCAAGTCTCAAGTCACCATACTATAGACAAATGCCAAATACCTTTCGATCTTGCAAGACAAATTAGTCGGATTCTCGCGGATTCACTCATGCACTCATAAGTATATAGGGTGAGTTATATGTGAAGATATAAAGAAGTAGAAACACTCACTCAACTTATGAAACATGCATGCAATCTAATGTGATAGGGATTTCCCCAACTAATATGCAATCATCATATGTAGACAAAAGTACATGTATCAGGGACAATAAGGGTGGCAAATGGGTTAAAGGGATAGAAATGGTTTGTGCCAAAGCACGTTATGGATATGTGGAGGTAAGACGGTAGTCGCAGCGCTAACCAAAACCAAATCTTAAAATAACAGATGAACCCAACTTAGAGAAATGATCTCAACTTTACAACGTATGAGAGCTAATAAATTACTCTCCAATTATGCATTAGACTCTAACAACCATCCTTTTGATCCTTGACAAAACCAAATGAAGCAATCTCTTTTCTTTTCTTTTCTCTTTTTCTCTTTTTCGATTTTTCTCTCTCTTTTTTTTTCTTTTTCTTTTGCTTCATATTTTTCTTTTTCCAACACAAGGATACAACACAATCGCTAAAAGTATTTTGCTATACCCACAGGACAACAATAAGTCTCAACCCAACCATAATAGCAAAATAAACATGATAAACAAGCAATCTATGATCCCCGAAAAAGGTAGGCAAATTCTTGGATTGTAGCTCATAGGATGTAATTTAAGATTGACTACAAGGGTTCAAACGGGCTAACAAAAGGTAATGTAAGGCTTATTTGAACGGTAAGAACCGCCTATCCACATGTACTTAGTCGAATGAAAGCAATAAAAGTATCAAGAAATCAATGTCACACTTATGCAATTTGATATTACACATTCCACAACGAGAAACCACACTCAAGCCTAATTGACAATGAGACCAGTTTATTGATGTTCCTGGCCTAGGAAGCTCTATAGACCTCAGAATTTAAGTAGTTTACCAACGTAATTATGTCAAATCTAATCAATATAAGGCATGTCAATACGATAAAGACTTGAATTATGAGCTTTGTTTTCATGGCTAACGAGTCAAAACAATGTACATGAACAACTATTTGGGATTCAAATGCAAAAATAATGCAATTTAACATCATTGTTATTAAATTCACCAAGACTCGACCTAAAACAAAGGAAAAACATGTTTTTTTATTTTATAAAATTTTTAATTTTTATGGATTTTTTATATAGATGCACACAACATAAATAAAAAGCACACAACATAATAAAAGACCCTCCCCCAAACCTAAATGTCACACTGTCCTCATATTGTGACGCCTATAACATAACAATCACACACAAATCCAGCAACCTAAAGGACACAACTAACAAAAAGAATGGGAAATAACTAGATAATACAATAAAAGAAGGTACAAGGGAAGAGAATACCGGGTAAGAGCTTATGATTCCCCCAAACCAATTTGCAAAAACAGGGTAAATAATCATCCTCGCAAATCCTATCATCGTCTGGCTACGTTATTGACCCAAAAGACGAGGTGACTCGATCGAGCCCTATGACACTCGATCGAGAGACCTTCCTGTCGAGCAGATTTCCTGCATTTAAAATAAATGCGCATACAAGTCATAATCAATACAAGTTAAAGCTCGTAACAGTAAATCAAAAAGTAGCGCATGTGCTACACACAAACATAAGTAGCACCAATAAAAAGTCCAAGCAAAGAATAAAAACAATGTAAAATGTCCTGGCTCATCAAACTCAAAGTCTAATATAAAATATGAACAATGGTCATTGTTCTTCAGGTTATCCTATTGAGGAAGGAGATAAGGCACTTCGTCTGTTATAGAAGCTTCATCAAAAACTCTAACTGGCTCCTCTCTGAAAATTTCTGCCTCTAAAGCATCCAACTCAGCTTTTATGTCAACATTCTCATCACAGCTGTAAACCATCTCAGGAGGAGGATCATCTCCATAAATAAGCTTCTCTATCTCATCCACTTCCTTGCTCCATGGATATGACGCAACAGCAGGGGCGTCAGGTGAATTCCTATCAAAACATAAAGCAAGACAATCATCAAAAGTAGGATCAAGGGCATTAATCATATGACAAGAAGCTTTTAAATCAGGAGGGCGTTTTGCTTTGTCAAGACCAAAAGTGATAGTATCTTCTCCAATATTGAACGTAAGACTCCCATGTCTAACATCTATAACCGCTCCTGCAGTATGCAAGAATGGTCGTCCTAGAATAATAGGAACACGAGAATCCTCAGCTATATCTATCCCTACAAAATCGACTGGAATGAAAAACTTCCCTATCTTAACTGGCACATCTTCTAAGATACCCATGGGGTGCTTAATGACACTGTCACCAATTGGACAGTCATATTAGTACATTTAAGCTTAGTCATGTTTAATTGCTTGCAAATTTTATAAGGCATGACACTAACGCTCGCTCCTAAATCACATAAAGCATTGTCAATATTTAAACGGCCTATAGTACAAGGAATAGAAAAACTCCCTGGATCTTTAAGCTTAGGTGGAGAATTGGCTTGTAACGCGGCGTAACATTCATGAGTGAACGCGACAGTCTCCACTTCATCAAAAGACCGCTTCTTTGACAAAATTTCCTTTAAGAACTTAGCATAAGCCGGCACTTGAGTTACCAATTCAGTAAATGGCACTGTCACTTGAAGATTCTTTACTACCTCCATAAACCTTCCAAACTGTTTATCCAGCTTGGATTTTTGTTGTCGATGAAGAAAAGGTAGTGCAATAGTTATGGGCTTGGCTGGCTTGACCTTAGAAACAACTTTTGAAACACCGCCATCTGTCGAAGAGGTGCCTCGATCGAGTCGAGAGGTGACTCGATCGAGCACGCTGGTTCCTCGATCGAGCCGGCCGACTCGATCGAGGAACCTCTGCGAGTTCACTCCTTCGTCTTTTTGCTTTTCGACAAATCTCGTGTTTCATCTTTGC
This sequence comes from Silene latifolia, assembly GCF_048544455.1. Classification (NCBI taxonomy): domain Eukaryota; kingdom Viridiplantae; phylum Streptophyta; class Magnoliopsida; order Caryophyllales; family Caryophyllaceae; genus Silene; species Silene latifolia. Next base: position 39,102,802 of record NC_133533.1, read on the forward strand.
AAGTTTCTTTTTCATCGTCACTTAGCTCCAAATTTCCAACCCTTAGGATGCATGTATGGAGCTTCATCATCTTTAATGGGCATGTCCGGACCGTTATAAGAAGTACCGCTCCTTAAAGAAATTGCATTAACTTGCTCATGAGCTTGTTTACCTTGAGGAGGAAGACCGGACTGTTTTGATGGATTTTGAGCCGCCATTTGAGCAACTTGAGTATCCAACATCTTATTATGAGCCATAAGTTCGTAGATTTGAGCCGTTTGCTTTTGCTGCATCATCAAAGTTTGTTGCAATAGAGCTTTTAACTCAGATACTTCATTACTTGGAGCTTGAGGAGGAGGTTGAAATTGTTGAAAACCTCCTTGATTTGGCCTTTGATAACCTCCTTGTGGCTGATTACCACGATTTGGAGGAATAATATAGGTACCTTGTTGAGGAGCTTGAAAGAAATTAGAATATGGTGTACCTTGCTTGAAAGATTGGAAGGCATGAACTTGCTCAATAGTACTCATACATTTGGCCGCAATGTGGCCATCTATACCACATCTCTCGCAGGACACTTCTTGTTGAACCATCTCTTGCTTACCCAAGGATTGGGTAGTCTTCAATTCAGCTATTTGAGCCAATATAGTCTCCAACTGTGTCGCGGCCGCACTATCTGAGCCACTTCCTCTCCTACTTCCTCTGGGGTTACCATACTCAGCTGTGTGAGTAGCAATCTGATCAATCAACTTCCAAGCATTACTGTCATTAGTGTTATCTTGGAATCTCCCATTAGCAGCAGAATCAAGTAAAGCTCTATGATCATCATACAACCCTTTGTAAAACTGGTTGCAAAGGAACCAAATCTCAAATCCATGGTGAGGGACGGACCGCACTAGTCTTTTGAACCGTATCCAAGCTTCATTAAAATCCTCAGTAGGACCCTGTTTAAAACTTGTAATCTGACTTCTCAATGCATTAGTCTTCTGTGGTGGAAAATACCTTTTGTAGAATGCAAGAGCTAGATAAGTCCAGTTGGTAATCGCGTCGGTCTCCATGTCTAAGTCCCTTAACCACTCAGCTGCATCATCTCTCAAAGAGAAAGGGAAGAGAGTTTGCTTGACCGATCTTGAGACACCCCAAATTGTTAAAGGAATAGAAAAAGAATAAGTAACGAATTTCTCCATATGTTTTGCGGGGTCCTCTCCCCGCTTTTCCTCCAAATAAATTCCTCTCTATCAAGCTTATGTAAGAAGGCTTGATCTCAAAAGTTCCCTTATCAGCGGTAGGGAGCTTGAAGCCTTTAGGAATAGAATCAACCGTGGGTTCGGAGTGACTTGCTAATGTAGGCATTTTTGGTGTTGTAGAAGTCACAGCTGCAGAAATAAGAGTGTCCTCTTCAAAGAACGGATCTTCTGCAAAAGTATACCGCTCGTAGTCAAGTGTACTCAAGTCTTCCACTTGACTTACTTCTCTTTGAAATCTTCGTCTGTACCGAAAAGTCTTTTCTGGCTCGGGATCAAACGGTAGGATCTCTAACCTGTTAGACCTGGGCATACACGAAAACAACAAGAAAAGATAAAATTGTCTAAAGGAACTGATGCTCCCTGAGACAAAAGACAAAAATAAACAGAAACAAACAGAACAATTGTTGCCTCCCCGGCAACGGCGCCAAAATTGATAAGGTTATTTTCAGTCGTTTTCCTTAATCAAAATAAATCCTATACTACTACTAACAAAATAGCTAGTGGTAAGTTAGGGTCGAATCCACAGGGAGGCGGTGATTATCTAGTTCGTTTATATTTAATTCCGTCTTAAAGGTAACAATTTTATGGGGTTTGATTGAGATTGTTTTCTAACAACTAATAGCAATTTAAATAAAGATGATAAACAATAATATTAAAGAGTCTAGGGATTTGGGTTCACTAGGTAGTCATCAAAGGGTAGGATTTAATTCATTGATTGAGCAATTTATATTGTCGAAAGTCATATGATCGGTCGATTCTAATATGTCTTTTTAGATCTAACTTAATGTTAGGCCCAGATTAGCCTGGCCTGACTGCAACCTGGCCTGACCTTATAAGGCTGATTAAGGCAAACAGAGACCGGACAAATTTAACTACTATTTAGCTGTTGAAGAATATTATAGCAAGCAGGCTACTAAATCCTGGAAGAGAAGCCTGATGGTCAGTATAGAATAGCCTGGCAGAGTATTAAAACAGGCTAGATCAAGAAGATGAACAAGAAATGCAGTTGTATAAGTCAATAACCGTGTCCTATTCTCAAGGAAGACCAAGTCTAATTATGAGACTATATCATCCATGAACCTAGACGTGCAAGAGGGGAAAAGGCTAAGAATCAATCGAAGAAGAACCACTCAACCGAATTAATAGGGAATGTGCCCTATTAATCCGGCAACAACCCCGACAAAAGAGAAGAACGTTGAAGATCAATACAACGTTCATGTTTATGACTATAAATATTGTAATCTGGCATTTGTAAATTCATTCATCATTCATCAGTATTGAACTACTTCACTATTTATTATTTTACGAAGCATCCAATTACTTAAACAAATTTGTATTCAGCTTATCTTAATAATATAAACATTATTCCTTATACGTAGTCTTTCCTTGTTATTCATCTATAATACTCCAAACTTCTAGAGCTAGATACCCATATTATTCTTTAATCAAGCCGGACCCATTCAGGGAAAATCCTGCTAAAACACTTAACATGCGATCGCTATCATTAAGTTGGTCTAATTCAATTATCGTGGCCTATACTAGTCTTAACCCGGTCGGTGATAATCCTAGTTTATGCAAGACTAATTAATCAATTCTGATCAATAATCAACTAATTAGAAGTAATACGATAATTGAACAACAATAGAAAGCAATTTAACAATCAATTCACAAGTAACCCCTTTTCTAACAACCTAGATCCCCTTTCACCCTAGATAAGAGATTTAGCTACGCATAATAGAAAGAAGAACAACAATAACAATAATAAGAAACATGATTGCAAGCATAAAAGATGAACAATGAAATAAATGATTAATAATAAAGGAAAGATTAAGAACAATATCGTAAATAGCTAGATCCGGAAGTAAGAACAATAAATAAACTAAACTAAGTATTTTAGAGAGTTTTCTAAGGTAGCTATATTAAACCTACTGAAAATAAAGCATCCTCAAACCTAGAGTATGAGTTTTGGTATTTATAGTAGTCATAACCGACTTAAGGAAATTTGCGGAATATTGCGGAAACTAGTGGTTCCTCGATCGAGCCAAGGTTGACTCGATCGAGGCACCAATTCCTAGATACCCCAACTCTCGACATTGCAAAGTTTATTTATTAGGTTGGTTCCTCGATCGAGTCGAGAGTGACTCGATCGAGCATGAAGTTCCTCGATCGAGCCAAGGTTGACTCGATCGAGGCACCAATTTCCTGCTTCGCGAACTGAACTTCAAACGGCCGCCATTTCTTCGTTACTTGTCAGAAACAAGCGATTTTTGCGGCGTTGGAAAGCTAAGAGGATAGGCTTTCACCTCCAATTAGAATCACTTGAAAATCTGTAGTATAACTCGAGATATGGCTCTTCAAAGTAGGCACTTGTAATAAGAATCTCTTTTCTTCGTGTTTTCTTCTTAACTTCTCTTCCTTCATTCTTATGGATTCTCGTGCCATGCTTCGTGTATCCCTTCATGCCCACTCCGCGATGCCCATTTCATTCCTTTGCTCCTCAAATGCATCATTCCTGCATTAAATATCAAAAGGCGGAAGTATCAACATTCTAACATAAAAGGCATGTAAATGATATAAACTAGCACGAAAACCGTATCAAAAGTAATTAAGGGGAGGCATAAATATGTATATAATTATGACTCATCACCGGGTTTGAAAAATCGTCATTACGACGGCCTAGAAAGGCGTGTTGAAGTGGTTATAAAAACCGGGTTTAAAAATCGTCATTACGACGGCGTAGAAAGGCATGTTGAAATGGTTATAAAAACCGGGTTTGAAAAATCGTCATTACGACGGCCTAGAAAGGCGTGCAACGGTCGGCGAAAGACCGAGGTTTGTAACGGCGCAAAAGGGTATTTTTGAAAGTTTGAAAATGACACGGAAGGACTTATGATCAAGTAGCACATACGCACTCACAGTTTCATTATATTATGCATAATGCTGACACGGGTTTTGGCTTAGAAGGGTGGGTTACACACCAAGCAATCAAACCCCGATTTGCGAGAGGGATACCAATCCAAACAAAATGTGTAAGGAGGGTGCCTAGCGTCGTGCTCGAAAGTGGTGAAAGCTCTTTGACGAAACAGAAATGTGTAACGTCAATGGTATGCTTGACTCAATCGGGATTCGAAACGCAGGGATGAGAAAACTCACGCCGACGAGACGAGCCAATTGGTCGAAGAGGGTTAGGTTGTGGGTCCTGACAAGGAATCCGACCGTGACCGTAATATCAATTCATGCATTCCAACCAAGACCTCGTTCGAGTCTCACCATCTAGGGATCACAAAGACGTAAGTGTCCTAGTTATCCCCAGCGGAGTCGCCAATCTGTGGACATCGACCCACCTGCAAGCCCGGTCGATCTGCGGACATGCAGCGGTCTTTTGAAAGCCACGCTCGGCGGCGTAAAAATGTTTTCGACCGGATCGTTTTAGATCGGTCGGTTTCGTCTCGGTAAGGGTCTCAAAACGATTAGAGATGTTCGGAGTCGCCACCAAGCATTTGTGGGATGCTTGGAACCCGTTCGAATCCACTTTATACCTCGGTCAAACGAAGCACAAAGCAGGGTTTGACATAGGTACTAAAGATAAGGAATCGTCCCTCTTTAACATCCTATCTCTAGAATGACTCTCGTACGCCCTGGATAAGGTCGTCCACTATTCAAAGTTTCTAAGTAAGAGGTGAAGGTACGTATTGGGAAGCCCTTTAATCAGACACTCAATCCCGCCCGCGGTAGCAGCCTCTACTGATCGATCTTGGTTGGTTGAATGCAAAAGTTGATAAAACGGTTTAAATGCATGAACGCGCATCCAATAATTTAAACCTAACATGTGAGAGCTTTCTAAGTCGGTTTATTTAATCCAAGTATCAAGTATAAGATGTCGAGTTGGATTTATGGTTGATTTGCATGCAAGACGGAAATTAACCATCCATTTACCGTATTAGGTTTATGGTGCATAGCGCGATCCATTTATCTTAGTAAGGCATTTTGAAAGTGTGATTTTGAATGAGCAAATAGTCATCTGATCCGTCCTATATCCGGGTTGGCCGGAGTCGGGATCGTCCTAGACTAATGCTGGAAAGGGAACAGACCCTGCACCAGGCGGCCACATGAGGCGCGAGCCTGTTGGCGGTGCAAGGGGGTCTCCCCTGGTTTTGAAAATAAGAAAGAAAAGGCATGTTTAGGCGCGGGTCAGTCAACGGTTATATACCGTGCTCTGACCATTTGAAAACGTTTATGAAACGTGTTGAAAAGTGGGTATTTAAACCCGTTTTGGTTTGAAAGGGTCGTTTAGACCGTATTTGTTGATTTGAGGAACGAGACTCGAATAATCATCATTATTTTGATGATATTCGGTGTCGGGTTCGACTTGACATGGATAGTTTTGAGAATGATCATGAACTAATTGTTTTAAGTTCATTTGAATATAATTAGTCGATACTCATCATCGTACCCGGGTTAAAATCCGGCATGGTAGGTGGAACCAAGGATGACTTTTGTGTTGGTGACTAATATGTTTATTTTGGAAATGTAAAGAAATGATGAAAGGCTTTAAAATACCTCTCAAAATGTGAAGAAATGAAATAAAAGGCTTTAAAATACCTTTTAAATGTTATTAACCAAATATTATCACCGGAACACGGATTAAACCGTCATGGTATTAAGAACCAAGGGTGAAAAATGTTTTATGGTTAAAATTTGTAAAAGTAAATAAAAGGGTTTGAAAACATTCGAAATGGTAAAAATCGATTACAAATATGAAAATAGATTAATGAGGAAGGACGAGAACAAACACGGTTGAGTTCTGACCTGGGCACCACATTGAGGCGCGGGCCTCCTCGTGCGAACAAGGGGCTTTCGCCTGCCAAAACTCAATTTTGGCTCGTCTGTCCTATGTTTTGGATCGTGTTATGCATGTTTTAGCATGTTATGGTCATAAAACAAGCAAAGACATGATAAAAGAAGGATTTTTACACCCTCATACTTACATTATTGGTTATGGCGAGAAACCGACGTAAGTGTAACAACTCGTTTGGTCGGAAAAGACTCGGTTTAAAACCGTTTTGGTAAGTAAAAAGAGTGTTTTATTAAGATTAGTGACGGTGTAGTGGTCGAAATGGTCGGTCAAGTGATTTAATGCACGATGACGGTACCAAACAATGTGTAAGGCTTGTATTTACGATCGGTAGGTCGTAAATACACGTCGTATTGTGACTTAAGAAGTCGAGTCGAGAATTTTAAGGGAGAAAAGAGGGGGCGGACACTCGCGTAAGTTCTCAAATGGGGGCATTTGAGGGGTATTTATAAGAAAATGAGTGGTTGTGTGAGTTTTGAGCGACGTGCCCAGCTGGGCTGCTCAAAGAGGCGCGCGAGCCGCGTCGCGGGTCTTCGAGTTGTCCTGTCACTTTCACACAAGTGCAATCATGATTTGTTCTATCCTAGGATTTGTAGTCACATGTTTGGTACTTGACCATTCATGAATCCGGGAAATCTTAGTATAGAAGGTTTGAAATGGTTTGTTTTTTGTGGTTGACTCGGTTTGACTCGTTGTTGGGGTCGGGATTTGAATTTTTGAGTCGGTTTTTGGTCCGGTGTCGGTTTTGACTCTAGTTAGTGTCATTGCGACCCCGTCGTCGTGCATTAAACACTCCAGGTACTTTTGAAAAGTTTTGAAATATTTTATTTTCGAAATCGTTTTAAGTTTTCCGACGTAAAGTTGTACACAAGCTGTCGATCAAACGCCGCGATTCCAAAACATGTTATAGTCTGATAATCATCGGGTGTTTGTTGGAGTCTCAACAGATACTGGGCATCTACAGTACCATAGGCAATAAAGTAATAGACAAGGCTCTTTGTGATTTAGGAGCCAGCGTCAGTGTCATGCCCTTTTCTATCTGCAAAATGCTTAATAGGGGTCACCTTAAAGTGACTAATATCACATTACAGATGGCTGATTGATCTGTAAGATGACCCTTGGGTATCTTAGAGGACGTGCCTTTGAAAGTAGGCAAGTTCTTTATACCAGTGGACTTTATTGTTTTAGATATATCTGAGGATACCCGGACCCCAATTATACTAGGAAGATCGTTTTTATGTACAGCTGGGGCCATTATTGATGTCAAACAAGGGCGTTTGACTCTTGCAGTGGGGGACGACGCGATTACTTCCAGTCTGCCTAGTACTTTGGGTCGGCCAATGATAGAGGATACATGTTATTCTGTTGATATTGTTGACGAGTCTGTTTATGACTTCTGGTCGGGTTCTTTTACAAAGGACCCATTAGAATCCCTAATGCTTTTGGATGAGTATGCAGATAACCCAGATAACAATGACACTATGTTGGATTTGCTTGAAGCTGCTTTAGATGAGCGTGAACTCACAGACGCTGAAGGAGAGAGAGTGGGACAGATGATTAGTACTCTTTGCGCCATAGAGGTAAAGGTGATGAGCGTGAACTCACCACTTACAAAGTTGCTGCTTAAGGACGCCCCTTTTGTATTTACTGATGAGTGTCTTTCTGCTGTTAACAGGTTAAAGCAGGCATTGGTATCTGCGCCGATCATACAGCCTCCCGACTGGGATCTGCCGTTCGAGATTATGTGTGATGCTAGTGATTATGCACTAGGAGCAGTGTTAGGCCAAAGGAAAGACAAAGCTTTAAATGTAATTTACTATGCGAGCCGAACTCTGGATGAGGCTCAAGTGAAGTACACCACTACTGAAAAAGAGCTTCTAGCTGTGGTTTATGCTTTAGAAAAATTTCGTTCATATTTGATAGGGTCGGAGATTCTTACCGTTTTTTTACCACCATGCAGCGCGAGACACCTTCTTGCTAAGAAGGAAGCTAAACCACGGCTGTTGAGATGGATACTCCTTCTTCATGAGTTTGATTTGCGGATAAAAGATAAGAAAGGTCTTTGAGAACGTTGTAGGTGATCATCTGTCAAGACATCACAGCAAGAAGAGGAGAAGATTCTTTACCTATTGATGATTCTTTTCCTGATGATTCTTTGTTTGTTGTTTTCTCTTCTATTATTAACCAAGATCCTTGGTATGCAGATTTAGCTAATTACGTTGTCGGTACGCCGCCGCCCGACCTTTCTTATCAAGAGAGGAAGTTTTACGTATAACGTTAAGCGGTATTTCCGGGATGACCCTTATTTATTTAAGGAATGTGCGACGGTCTCTATAGACGGTGTATTCCGCAGTGGGAGACCAAAGTGATCTTGGAAGGCTGTCACTCATCCTCTTATGGTGGTCACCACGGTCCATCGCGTACCATGGCTAAGGTACTTCAGTCTGGTTTCTACTGGCCCACTTTATTTGCTGATGCTAAAGCTTTTGTTTCAGCTTGTGATGCCTGCCAACGATCAGGGAACATTTCAAAGAGACATGAGATGCCACAAAATGGTATTCTAGAAGTCGAGGTTTTTGATGTCTGGGGCATCGATTTCCAAGGACCTTTCCCATCCAGTAAAGGTAACAGGTATATCTTGGTAGCTGTTGATTATGTGTCTAAGTGGGTGGAAGCCATTGCTTCACCCCATTGTGATGCCAAGACCGTGATTAAGATGTTTAAAAAGATTATATTTCCCCGATTTGGCGTCCCTAGGGTCGTCATTAGTGATGGGGGAATGCATTTTAAAGAAAAGAAACTAACTGCTATTTTGTCTAAGGTTGGTGCTCAACACCGACGTGGTTTGGGGTATCATCCCCAAACTAGTGGTCAAGTTGAGGTCTCTAATCATGAGATTAAGGAGATCTTAGCTAAAGTAGTTTCTAAGTCACGGAAGGACTGGAGCCTTAAGCTGGAAGACACATTATGGGCATATCGAACTGCCTTTAAAACACCGATTGGTGCATCACCATATCGGTTAGTCTATGGGAAGTCATGTCATTTACCTGTTGAGTTAGAATTTAAATCTTGGTGGGCAATTCGTGAACTTAACTTTGATCCTAAGTTGTGTGGTCAGAATCGTCTATTGCAGCTAGATGAACTGAAGGAGTTTAGGCTTAACGCCTATGATAGCTCGCGCATCTACAAAGAGAAGACGAAGAAATGGCACGACAAAAGGATCATCCCTCGAGAATTTCATGTCGGGCAGAAGGTGTTGCTGTTTAATGCCCGACTGCGGTTATTTCCTGGCAAGCTGAAGTCCAGGTGGAGTGGCCCTTATATAGTGACAGTTGTCACTAAGTTTGGGTCTGTTGAGCTAGAAGGTTCTGAGGGAAATAGGTTCAAAGTAAATGGGCAGTACGTGAAGCATTATCATGAGGCTAATGATGCAGACAACCGTGTCGAAGTCTTGTACTTCGACAATCTTGATGCGCCAGCTAATTAAAGACAGAAAGGTCGTACGGGACCTCTTAAACCTGCGCTATCCGGGAGGCAACCCGGCCTATTTTATTGTACTTTCGTTTAAACTTATTTTTCTTTTCATTTTGTGTGCTTGAGACTTTTTTTTCTGCTGAACTATCACGCATCTCCCAGCCTCGTATGTCCTTTTTACACGGTTTGCAGGTGATTTAGGTCGATCGAGTGGTTTTTCTACCCGATCGAACCTTTGTGGCTGGAATTTTACTCGATCGAGCTTCTGCTGCTCCCGATCAAAATGCTGCAAATCCACTTCTCTCGATCGAGTATAACATCTTCTCGATCGAGCTCTTTTGACACCCTTCCACTCGATCGAACCACTCCGATCTGTTCGATCGAGTAGTTACGTGATTCAGCTTTTGTTTTCTACATGTTGAGCTGCTGCGTGGCTACCCGTGACCTCCCATGTTCATGGTCGTTTGGGGAGGTCCCTCCTTACGCTGTCTTGTAAGTTTTCCGACTCCCGTTATCTTTTTCTCTTTAGTTTGCATTTCTTTCCCTATTTTTGGTACAATGAGGGCATTGTAAGGTTTGGTTTAGGGAGGTATGCATCCATACCTGTGTCTGCATGTTTTCTTGTATTTCCGCATTACACGTTTATTCAATTCTTGCAATGCATCATTGTATTTAATTCGAAAAATTTTCATAAAATTCAAAAAATCGCACGTTTATTTTGGGTCGGAACGATTGAACTTTGACGCTACTTTGCGTCTTTACCCTTGCCTTGCATATTCTTGACATTTTCTTGGCATGGTAATGTGCATAATCTACGAGTTTTTGTTTCTTTCTTATCTGAACGAATAGACTTGACTCATTTATTGGCAAACTACTTTACATTCCGAGGTTAGAGCTTAATAAACTGGAGACATTCATGACCAGTTTCATATAGGATGTGAGTAGTACTCTCTATAAGGCATGTAACATCAATTTGCATAAGCATGAATTTGCTCTTCTTGATACCTGTATGCATTCGGTCTGTGGATGGTGACACATGTTAGGAGAGGCAGTTCCCTTTATTTCATTCTACCCATGAGCCTCACATAGCCAAATTGCCTTATTTGTCCTGTTTAGCTACAATCTATAATTATGCCTACCCTAGCTGAGCTAGTAATCAGTAGCTGTTTGGAATGTTTCATTAAGGTTTGGTTATATATCCGATTTGAGAAGTTGATGGAAATGTTGAAGGGAATGGAAAGAAGAAAAAAATATGAAAAGAAAAATTTTGGAAAAGAAAAAAATTGAAGAAGAATTGAAAAAAAAAAGAAAGAGAAAGAGAAAAAAATTATGAAAAATCATGAGCTGAAGTTTAATATGTTGTGATTTACCTCCCATGTTCTATTCGTACCTTATGGGGAGTTAATAATTGTATGGTGGTTAGTGAGTTTTGTGCTGCATTATAGCACTGATTTGTATTGATTTATTGAGTATGAAGTTGGGATGTATCTCTAGTTTGGACCCGTTGTTGCTAGCTTGGCTGCTAACTCCACATATCCAGATTCATCTTCGCCCCTTCTTACCCAGTACCTCACTTACCCAATTGTAAGTCCTCGACACGTGTCTTGGTCATTAGTTGGTTGGAATGCATATGTACGGTTGTAGAGACTTTATTCATGTTAAACTGCATGCATGTTCTTGTAGGTCGAGTTAGGTGAGTGTCTTACTTCTTTCTATACTCTACATATATACTCACCCTGTGCTTAAAATTGAGTGATGAGTGGCCCGTGAGAGTCCGATATTTCTGAGTCTTGCAAGGTCGACGGTTCAGTAAGTTTGAGATATTAGTTTAATTCGTTTGCACTTACTACTTGCCACTTTGTCAGTTGTTGCATTAAACTGGTTTGGGTGGGTGATTTGTAGCTGATGAGTTAGTCCCGTTCCACTAGTTGTCTTTAGTTGCATTCATAGTTTGCTTGGGGACAAGCAAAGGTTTGGTTTGGGGAGATTTGATGCGTGTATTTTAGCTAAGGTTTTTACCTCATTTTTACACGCATTTCTGTACTATTTATGTAGCATCTAGCTACAAATACCCCCGAATGGTCTACTTTGGTTTGTCTTGTGTAAATTACAGGTACGGACCAGAAAGAAGATAAACCGAGCCTAAACTTGTCTCATTTGCATTGCATTTATGGAAAATAAGGAAACGGAGCTTGGAAACCATCACTTGAAGACGCTTGAGCTGACCTCGGAAGGCGCCAAGGAGTCCTATGTGCTAATATAGCTCGATCGACTAATTATTTAGTCGATCGAATGCTTTATCCATCGAAGGTTCACTCGATCGAGCTGTTCTGATGCTCGATCGATAAGGCTGATACAAGAAGTTCTCGATCGAACCCCATTTCTGTTCGATCGAGACGAATTGCTGGATATGTCCTCGATCGAGTAGTTTCATTCCACTCGATCGAGAGGTTTTACCATGTATGCGTGTTTTTACCTTATTTTGAGTTGGGCTTTGTAATTAGGATTTAAACTAGGTTAAGTAGTACGTGATACGACTTCTTCTTCATCTCTGGACTGCGACATCTCTCTCTTCCTCTCGACTCTCTCATACTCTTACTCTAGAACTTTGGCTGGGATCTTAAACTTGTAATCGGTATCATCACTCTTTCTTTATTCTTAATTATTCATTGCTCTTTATTTATTTCTCTCTTTACCTCCAATTGTTATTACAATCTTTAATTGCTTTGTTATTATGTTGAATTTCTCCTGCTTATGTGTGATTGCTGCTACCCCGATAATCATGCATAGCTAAATTCCCTTGCTAAGACATAGGGGAGCCATGATTCTAAGGGAATGGTAAACTGAATCATTAGGTTTAATGCTAGTTTAATCTATGTTGTTAATCCCTGCTATTAATTGTTTTTGTCTAATTGAGTCGACGCAATTAGTTAATAAATCACAGTAAGCCTTGACCTAGATCGGAAGATTGGAAAGGGTGAGACTCGTAGCGAACACTAGGGCACATTAGTGAGGGCGGAAGCTAAGCTGATTGTGTTCTAGGGTGAATTGAGACCGGAAGGAGATATTCACTGCTCCATAGACTATACTTGCATTGATCTGAGACTTAGATTGCTTGACTAGAGAATCATGGTGAACCGGCTGTCTTAGCTATTTTCTCTCTATTTGTTTAATTTCTACTCATTTGCTTTCTTTCTCTTTCGTGATCTTATTAGATTAGAACAAACTATTAAAACTCCCAGAACTGGTTACCTAGACGGACTTAATTCAGGCTAACATTTTCCCATCTCCCTGTGGAGATCGACCCTACTTACTACTAGCTTCTATTAGTGTATCTAGGTTTTATTTTTGGTACCTGACGACGGTATCAATGCACTGGATGTGGTTGTGCCTAGAGTTGAGATCAGGTTTTGTGTTAGGCACATATGGGCCAACTTCAAGTTACAATTCCATGGTCAAGCCTTCGAAGATAGCTTTTGGAGGGCTGCTTGGGCAACAACCGAGGTAAATAATTCATTAACCTCCCGCTGTCATTAGATACTATCCGTAATTAAACCGCTGGTACTACTGTAATTACAATGCTATTAGATACCTGCAAACTGATCTGCTACTAAAACTATTGCTACTATTGTCATTACACTGAACAGGTTGAGTTCAAGGCAGAATTGGAAGAAATAAAAAAAAACTTTTAGATGGAGCTTACAACTATGTCAGCAAAATACCACCAACGCATTGGAGCAGACATGCCTTCTCAACCAATTGTAACAGTAGCATGATTCTCTACAATCTTTGTGAGACATTCAATTCTGTCTTGAAAGATGCAAGAGACAAGCCTATTCTTACACACATGGAATATATGCGTAGATATATTACGAAGAGGAACTTTGAAAAAAGAGAAGGGGTAGATAAGTATGAGGGAATATATATGCCATACATTCATAAATGCTTCAAAAGATCGATTATTGAACCAAGGACCGCCAAAGTCCACCCAAGTATGTCCACAGATTTTGAGGTTAACTATAAAGGACATACTTTTACTGTCAATTTGGTGGAACAAAAATGCATTTGCTTTCATTGGCAGTTAACTGGTATACCATGCGTCCATGCCATGACATGTATATTTGATCAAAGACTAATCCCTGAAGATTTTGTAAATGAAGCATATTCTAGGGAGAAGTACCTAATGGCATATACACCTGTAATCAAACCTATGCCTGGTGTTTCCCAATGGGAAGAAGCAGGCCTACCTGAACCACTACCACCTGCCTTAAGAAGGATGCCAGGGAGACCTTCTAAGAAGAAAAGAAGCAGATGAGTCCACTCAAGTGAAGAGAACCAAAAAGTCTAACAAGTGTGGAAGATGTGGTGATCTATGACATAACAAGAAGACTTGTAAGAACCCTCCAACGGCACCCAAGCAAAGAAACAAAGGTGGCAGACCACCTATTACGGATTCATGGGTCAATGCAAATAAGACTAGAGCTCAATACAAAAAAAAAGAACATCCAGAACCCATGATGAAGCCATTCCGAGCCAAACTGAAAGTCAACCTCCTTGTGGGTCAACATCCCAACCACATCAGTAAGCTGCAAATGATAGGTTTATGGGCTAGCAGATTGTAGTTTGTAACAAATTTCTAATATGGACCTTTTGTTATGAATTAGGAAGTTCAATTTGTTTTTTGGTTTTGCTTGTATTAGAGATGATGAATTATTGATATGGATTTTTGGTTTGTTAAATACAAATGGAAGTTGTTAAATGGCATCACTTCGCATTCCATGAATTTATGATATAGTTATTTCGATTGTTAAACTGCATCTAATGTTCATAAAGGAGATTGATGTTTGAATCAATTTCTAATTGCAAAATAATCATACTGAATCCATTGCATAAAAGGTTGCCATATTGCATTCCATTATAACATAAAAGCATTCAAAGTTTCTTAAACAACATAAACTTAATAGAAATTCCAACTTATTAATTCAACAACAATGGAAGAATTCATAAACAATGGAAGAATGCAGTTACATTGCATAATGATCTTACAACATGAACCTACTAATGCATAAATACATCAAATGATCTCTTATCAGTTAAGACTTGCCAAATGGCGTCCTTCTGCAATTTCTCATCCTTTTTTTGTTTCAAATGCAGATTGACTGAATCCTGGAAGATAATGATGAAATCCCATGAAACACATAGCCACACAATCTGTGAAGTCAAGACTTTTAACCGCCCAAGCTTTGGAAAATTCTCCAATGATTTGCATCGACTTGCTACCTTACAACTAGAGGCCGAGATTTAGAATTAGAGAGAGTGCTTCACCGAGTATGTTACTTCACAAAGGGTCTTTGTTAAGGCCCTTAATGGATGGATGTCCAAATTCTTAGTTCCGTTCAAGTAAAATATGTATTCCACAAAAAAATTATCAAATCTTCTTGCCACCCGCCAGCATCAACATAAATAATAGTAGCATTTCGAGCACTGTACGTACTAAGAACGGAACAGCCCCAGAAGTTGAATTAATTTGATTATGAGAGTTCATTCCTAAGACCGATTCAAGGCTTCTTATTCAAGAAGGTTGTCTTGCCAGCAACAGATTCGAGGTAAGGCGCTCTATCTTTCCCAATATGCATAAATTAACCATGACTGAAATTAAACTGAAATTAAGATGGTATATAAGCAATGCAATCCTTAATGTACTTTGATGCATGAGTAATCAGAATGAATCCAACATAATACACTAGTAGAAAAGCTAATTCGAAAAAAAAAAATAAGAAAAGGAGAAACAAACCTGAACTTGCCCAGAAAATGACGACATGAGGAAGAGCTCTAGTAAACGATTTCTGGGTTTTTTGGGGATTGGGGGTATTATTTGATTTGGAGGAATGAGAGGGATTGTGTGTAAATTAAATAGGGTTAGTAAGGGTAGTTTGGTTAGAAAAAATGATCGGAAGTCGTTAAAATGAAACCGAGTCGATAATTTTGTAAAACCATTACAAGAATGTAGAATAAGTGAAAATGGTGTCGATAAACACGAAAGTTAGGTGGTTATTTGTAAAGTTGAATATATTAGGTGATAATTTGTAAAAATGGAACAACATATTAGGTGGTAATTCATAATTTTTCCATATTATTACGATTAATCGAAATGCTAATTATAATCTCATTATTAAGTGTCTCCTTTATTTGGACGTTAATGGCCTGCTTCCTCCTCCAAACCCCATCCGAACGCACTACCATCAAATCCATCCTCCTCCACTAGTGTCACCCAAACTATAACCTCCTACCCGGCTTTCCCTAGAATCAACTCCTCTTCTCCTCATTGCACCGCCTTCCGCAACGAAAACCAACGCCTCGTCTCCTTTTATGATTAATTAGAGACTTACCCTGATCATAATTTAGGGTTGTGGATTCTTACCCAATTTCTGCTCTAATTTTAGGGTTTTTTTTTTGAGAATCTGGGTATTGTTGGTGAGAGTTTAAAGATTTGAAATTGGATATTTTGTGGGTAGTAGAGAAGCCATTATTTTTGAGTTCCTATGTTTTTCCGTGTTCTATTTTCATGGCAACTTAAGGGTAAGTAAGTGGTGGCTACCCTATCTTTAATGGCCATTTGACATACAGATTCTACTACCCCTTGTTTTTATTTGAAATCTGGGTACTTACCCTAATCTTGTTTCAAAATTAATAAGATAAGCCATTGTTTTTTTAAAGGGTGGTGCTCATTCATGGACGGATTTTACTCTTTCATGGACGTAAATGATCATATTACCCCTTTTATTTTAATGATTTTCGTTTTAATACCCTTCTTTCATTCGCTCTCTCTATCTTCTTCATTTAATCTTTTCTCACTCTAACTATCACCATCCAACCATCACTACCCGTCAGCCACCATCTACCACCCTTACCGCCACCTCCCTTCTGCCACCGGACGGTCCTGTGTAAAACATTTAACAAAAAAAAAAGAGTACAAAAATTTAACCCAAAAAAAACCAAAATGAAAAAAAATCAAACAAGCAGAAGAAACTATCAAATGGGTTATGATAAAGATTCATGATAACAAACAAGGTTTAAATGATTTGATACTCATTGAATAATTTTAGTCGTGCCTCCTCCCAATGTACTTGTTCCCTTGTCTATTTTAACTAGTAACTAGTAACTACACCCTTCCTCCTCACGTTTTTCATCACGACAGCAATCACACTTCCTACTGCATAATCATTTCCTGCACTAACTGTAGCTACATCTCGAATTTCATGATTTTCAATCTGCAGTTTCAGCAATATCACCAAATAATTGAATAATTTTAGTCGACTAGTCCACTGCCGGCGGGCCACACACTGAGCATCACCCCAACCCCGGCGGCCGTCCCTCACCCCAACGCCGGCGACGATTTAAGCAAACCCTAATTTAATTAGTGTAAACTAATTCCTTAATTTGATATAATATAACTACTAGTGTAGACCCCGTGCAATGTATACAAGGTATCTATAGAGTTTTGCTTTTCAGTGTATTATTTATGGAATTGAAATTGACAATTTATTTATTTTTCATATTTCTCTTCATTGTATTTTGATTAGATAAATAAAAATTTAAATCGTAAAAAGTAATGAAATGAGTATTTTTTAAAAGTTTTTTTTTGTTTTTTTACCGAGAAATTAATGATGTTAATATACGAATATGAATATTTACTAATAACATATTTTTTAACATCAACTTTTTATCATAAAAACTCAATGAATTTTTAACAAATATTTACTATAAACATATTTTTTAGCCACAACTTTTTATCATAAAAATCAACGAATTTTTATCATAAAGTTCTTTAGGAAAAATAAAGAATTTCTTTATCATAAAAAGATCAGAGATAAAAATTTGTGCAGAATGTGAAAGATTGAATGTTATAAATATTTAAATACAAAAGATTATGTCCATTTATAACTTATCATGTCCATATTCTATAGTACATGCTAAAAATATCAAGCACTATTATAGGAAATATGTTTTAGGCGGGAAAAAATTGGAGTTTCGCCTATTCTTTTAGTAAATAGGGGATTAATAAAATTAAGAATTAGAATTATTACTTGATCGATACGAGAATTAGCATTCATACTTTTTTTTGATAGTGAGAGAAAATAGGGGATTAATAAAATTAAGAAATAGGTTTTGGGCAAAATCGTCTTTACAAGCGGAAGCTATGGCACTTAAATGTGCAATTTCTTAGGCAATTTCTTGTGGCTATCGTCATATTGACGTAACTACTGACTGTCTAAGCCTGGTCCTTCAAGTCTGCGGTTACGTTACTATGGATCAAGCTGCTAAAGCAACTCTGTTATCCTTGCAAGCTTTGGTTTCTCTCAACTACATTGTATTTCAATAAGTCACTGTCCTAGGAATCTTAATAGGGTCTCTCACTCCACTGCTTAATTAGCATTCATACTTGTGTAATTTGACGAATTTAAATAATTTTGTGAATTTGAGTAATTTTGTGAGGGAGAGAATTAGTGAGAGTTTTTTTTTTCAGGCAAAAGACAAAAGGCAAACTATGGAAAAAAATGAAAAAAAGTACATAAATGAGTAAAACACCACAAATACTATCCTACAACTAGTTGTATAATAGCTATGTACAACCACGTCAAAGTTATCGAGCTCACACACAAAGTTATTGAGTTATTTTACAAGTTATTGAGTTATTTTACGAAGTTATTGAGCTTAATAATTATTCTGTTAAGCTCAACAACTTTGTATCATAACTCGATAATTTTGTTAATAGAGCTCGACAACTTTGTAACAAAGCTCCACAACCTTGGATAAGTTGTATATACAACCGATTGTATAATACATTAACTGAACACGTACATGAATGAGCAACTACGTTTTTAAATTATATCCTCCACGTGATTTGAGGGTACATAAATGGTGGTGGACTGATAGTTGGTGATGAAGGAAGAAGGAGGTTTAACAAAAAAAATTAGGATACCTGTTGGTCTACCTGATATTATAGGTAAAAAATGACCCTGGTGAAGTATGAGTAAATAAGGGTAATAGTAAGGTTTATTTTGAGTTACATTAAAATTTGGATTATTATGAGTAGATGACCCTTAGATTATTCCTATTAAAATCGTTTGTAAATACGTCTTACTTAACCCACTCCTACACACGAAGTTGTATCATATGAAATCCTAATGCTCATAATCAAGACTTTTAATTAAAGGAAAATTGACTCATTACATCATTTACATGTTTTGATAAAATCTAAAAACAAAACTTATTCAACCAAGATAATGACCCAAATGGAAATAATAGAAAAGGACACCCTTTCATCAATCAATCAATACTATATATTAATTCCAGAAACCAAGGGACTTCCATGTAATTAAATAAATCTCTACACATTAATATACTATATAGTTTTAAATCGCTAGCGCCATGTGATGGTCCTGAACAAGGGACTTCAATGTAAATATTATATAGTTTTGGTTAAAAGTATAAATTTAGAGAATATTAGAATATGCCGAGTTTCCTTAAATAAACGGGTCCCACTTATGATATTAATTAGTATATAAATATGTTAATTATTTAACATACAAAAATATAATATAAATATATGTTATATTTTGGAAACTATTTAAAGGTAAGTAAATCAATTTAGATTTCCAAAAAATATAATATTCCATAATTCATTAGATTTGTAATTTAATTAGTAAATAATAATGATTAATCTTAAATAATATTCTAATTTAATATTTCAGATTTATTTAAATATACTCCGTATAACTCTAATACAACTAGATAATCAACTATTATGATAGTAACCTTCTATGTGAGTAGTAAAAGCAACAATAATATATAGCAACAGGATTAGTGAAAGTCATACTAGCAGCAACGGGAGTAGTGAAATTAACAATAATAAATGCGGGAGTAGTGATAGGAAAAATAATGACGGCGGGAGAAGTGAAAGTAATAGTAGTCACAACACATTTAATGAAAGTAACATAAGAACAACGGAAAGAGTATGAAAAATTAACTAACAATTCGATTTTAAGAAAAATATTAATTATTTAAATATACGAGCTTGACAAAACTAATGGGTTAACCGTAAAAATAGCAGGAATAGTAAAACAAACAACAGTAACCGAAGAAGTACTGAACGTAATAGTATTAACAGGGGATGTACTGAAAGTAATAATATTAACAGCGGGAGAGGTGAACGTGTCTCATAATTTGTTGATTAATTTTACTTCTCATCATAATTTTAATATATAAATTGTAAATGTAAGTGTTAACCAAATTTAGAGAAATCATATTTCATAGAAAATAAAATGTAAATCTTAAATAAAGGTAGCCCGGACGTAGCTGGGCACCAAACCTAGTTAAATAAAATATTCTAACCAAAATGGAAAGCAAAGCAAAGCAAAGCAAAGCACCCAAATCATCGCATCAAACTCAGCGTTAATACCACTCAATCATCATCAATTCATCAATTAGTTAAATTTGTTTATTGTTTATATAACCCCAAAAAACCATAACCAAATTTCATCCTTAATCACAAATTAGCAACTTTTATCACCATCTTTTTTTTTGTTAATTAATGGCAAAATCATCTAATCATCTAATTTATAGTAATCACCATTATTATCTACTTAATCACACTTCCTGGAGACAACTTTAAGGTCCACCACCTCCAAATCTCAACCTCACTATCTTAATTCTTAACACCATCATCATTTTTATTTTTATTTTTATTTTTATTATTTTTATTATTGGTAATATCTACCCATTAATTATTATCACACCTTCAAATTAAATGCACTTATTTTTCAGTTACCTTTTTGATCCGTTACTTTGATGCTCTTCATCTAATCGCATTTCTGCCGCATACCCATTTCAATTTCTCACTTAATCTTATCTGGGTATTTCTTAGTTTTTCATTTTGTTTTGTTTATTTCTTGGATTTGATGATTTTTTTTTTGCATGTTTTTCACTGTTTATATGTTCATGTTTTTCAGGAAAAAAATGGGTTTAATCTCGGGAGTTATGTTGGGTATGGTATTTGGGATCGCGTTAATGGCTGGTTGGCACCGTATGACGCAGCATAGAAGTACTAAACGTACAGCCAAGGTTTGTAGTTGTGTTTGGGTTTATATAAGTTAATTTCTCGGTCCCGGTCAATATTTATCATTGTTTGAATACGTGAGGAGAGTTTTAAACTATGATAACTAGTGACTGGGACGGAGTGAGTACTTTAATAGTCAGTTTGTATTTGATAGTTTGTTTGATTGATCAATTTTTGTTCAAGTATGTAAATTGGGTTCTATTTTGCTTAATTGTTCCAAGTTTGTTTAGCGGGTATGTTTGATAATGTACTCTCCCTGGTCATATGTATACGGCTTTTATTCTTCACGGGAGGCATTTTAGTCGAAGGTTAACAAATGATTGAGACAAATGGAGTATTTGTCTTGTGTTATGGTCTTGTATATGACTTGGGAGGTGTTTTGGGTGAGCACGGGGACTGGGAATAAGTGCGGACATGTCATCCAAATGCGCAACACTAGTATGGGGCATTTACTTGGTAGACTTATGACAGTGTAAATTGTTTTTGAGATTGTATTAGAGTTGGATAAATTATGCCTTGATTCTTGAGGAATATGACTGAACGTCACTGACGTATTTTGTGAGGAAAGAAATGGCCAGTTTTTGAATATAGAATAGGCGCGAATGGGCGTTACATTGTGAAACATGGACTGCTGTTTGTCCCATGGAGAAAGGAGTAGCATGTGATCAATGCAATGCGATTGTGAATAATGTTGGTTGGGGATCTCGTAAGCAGCAGATGTTATAGTAGAGCTACTAGGTGATTATTTAGTTTGTAGTCTTTGTTGAAAATGGCTCGAACCCATATAAATTTCACATGTGAGTGTTCCCACATTATTCATGAAACGAATCAAATGATTATAAACAAATGAGCTACCTATCATTGCCAATTGGTTTTATGAGGGCATTCTTTTTGGTACTGTATAGACGTATAGTAGATTCTCTCGTTTCCTTGTGAGTGTCGCCTAAACCTTGGTCAATATTTTTAGTTTCGAAAACATTGCATCAATGTGTTCAAGGTACTTCTTTTTAATAGTTAATTGCAAGCTGTTAATTTCTTTTTTTGAAACTTCTACAACATTTATGGTGTTATGTAATTTGCTGCATTACCTTGCATTGGAATATGCACAATTGCAGAATTAGCTTTTAATTGTTGTTTGAGATGATAACATCTCGTGATCGTCGACTTGAATAAGGAGTCAGTGTCATTTTGAGTTTGTTAAGTCATGTATCGTTCGGCCATCTTCTTCATGCAGGCAGCTGATATAAAGGTCCTTGCATCCCTTGGTAGAGAGGAGTTGAAGAAAATTTGTGGTGATAGTTTCCCTGAGTGGATATCTTTTCCCGTCTTTGAACAGGTGTTTACTAAGTCTCTAGTTCTGGCATCTGAATGTCTATGAAAGTTTCCCAAATAAGTCTGAGCACAAAATCAACGTTCTCCCTCCCCCCACCCCCCCCCCCCCCTTCGTGAGTTGAGCCTTTCTTTGCCTCTTAACAGCTCCGATACTGTGGAGTATTTGTGCACCGTACATCGGATCTTTTGCACTTTCCCTTCTTTATTAGTAACATGATAATTGCACCGTCGAATCAATGTTCTCCACCTGTCTTAAAGGGATGCAAAGACGGGAAGGGCGTAATTTATGTTTTGCCCGACAAATTAATCTGTTATTGGTCCTTCTGTCAGGTGAAATGGCTTAACAAGCAGCTGAGCAAGTTGTGGCCATTTGTTGCTGATGTAAGTATCTTGTTGCTATATGCTTTACAACTTTATAAGTCGTTATCCATTTTAAAAATAAATGTCTGTGTGTGGGAATATCGGAAAAGAATTTATTCATGTAATTTGATACATTTCGTTTTATCATGTTGTTCTGATCGATAATTTGGAGCTTTAGAGGAGATACATCGCTTAAATGATATACTTACCAGAAATTTTGAACTTTGAAGTCTCGTTACATGGGGGAGAAAAACCTAAAAAAGAACTAGACCCTAATACATGACATTAAGGACCCTTAGTAGTGGTCCTAAGTCCTAACTCTTAATGAAGGTGTGAATGGCTAGAAGTTGATTGTTGTTGGAGTCCTTTGATGTCTATTTCAAACCATGTTGACTATATGCTGGGATTGGGGCATTAATTATACCAATATGTATCTCAGGCATGTATATCTCTGGGACAGAAGTAAAGATAAAGCATTTTTGCACTGTGCTATCACTTATACAGTTGGCATTCTTCGAACCATGTTGGCTACCAGACTTGGTTCTGCCTATTACCCTTTATGGGGCTGTGTCTCATAGAGGCAGTCTGTTATAGTGCTAGCACCTTATTTTCTTATGGCTGTTCTGCATGTGATCAAAACCTCAGGCAGCAGAGTTAGTAATTAGGGAATCTGTTGAGCCTCTTCTGGAACAATATCGACCTACTGGAATCAGCTCACTGAAGTTTAACAAACTCACTCTTGGCACTGTTGCCCCAAAAATTGAAGGTACACTGAATTGTTTAATTGCTCACAGCTGTGCATTGTTTGGTAAGGTATGATGCCCGGAAGGCTATGCCAAATATAAGATGTCTGTAAAGCTTTGCTAATCGTATGATGTCTGGAAAGCTATGTTGAATGTTTTTTCTGCTTTTTCTTAATACTCCCTCCACTTAAATGAATAATCCCCATTTGACTTCTCTTTTCATGAGGGAAAAGTCAAATAGAGCTTACTCATTGAAATTCCCCGAGTGTTTTTGTGTAAGTTTTAGATTGTTTTGAAGTTTAGCTGATTGCTGATACTTTTTGAATCTTGTGCTCTGGAAATTTCTTCTTGCCTCTACACTTAGAAGTTGGCTTCTTCCCTCTAAGCTCCTGGTGAATGCAGTCAACTTCAAGTGGCTGGTTGTGCTTTGTTGATTTGTGGAAAAAAAAAATATCTGCTGTTTTCTTACCTTATATTATTGGTCACACGCAGTTGCGGGACCAGGTAAATAAGATTTGTGGGGGAGGGGAATTGACGAAAATAATAGGGGAAGTCCCTAGTCCCTACTAGCCTTCAGTCGCTTCGCGCTATGCACCAACACGATAGATAGTTTCATGGTGGTAATTTAGGAATTCTTTGTTTTTATGGCCCAAGGGGTTATTCTGGTGGGCATGTTTTTTATCCTTTTCAAAGCTATTGAGTTGGTCTTTGTCTTTACTTTAGTCTGTTGTAATTCAACTGTTGCATGTGTACATTTGTTTTAACTTCTGTGCATGCACACAACTACTGCAGGCATTCGTGTTCAGAGCCTCCAGAAAGGACAGATAATTATGGATATTGATCTTCGATGGGGTGGGGATCCCAATATCATCTTAGGTGTTGAAGCTGCAGTTGTTGCTTCAATACCCATTCAGGTTAGACGAATTTTCTAATAAATTTTTTAATTCTCTTTGTTTAAGTTCGTCGATGGTTCATTTCTTTATCGATAACACTCCCTCAGTTTCATCCTTTTCGTTTTGCTTTCTTCTGTTGTGAGTGAATTTTTTTGAACAAAGGTAAAGAAATGGACGAGGGATGAGTATCTTTTTTTTGTTGTTTTTTTTTCTTCGTTCACACACCTACACTTCAATATATGTCTAATTTTGTTGTGATTTGGTTGCTGGCTACAGTTAAAAGATCTTAAAGTTTTCACCGTCATCCGTGTTATATTCCAACTTTCTGAAGAAATTCCTTGCATCTCTGCTGTCGTAGTTGCTCTCCTTTCTGATGTAAATATACATGTCCATATCTTTTTCCTTTATTTTTAGTAAATTTTTTTAATGCATTGATAGTAAGATTGAGAAACATCCCTTCTGCGTTTTCAACATAATGGTTAGACCTTGTTCTGTCTCCTCATATTTCGCCATTGGCAGAAGTCTTTGAGAGTTTGAGGCACTAAGATCATATTGTTCTACTGAATATTGATAATAGTAATGGAATTCTTCAAATTGGCCTACGAAAGTGTGTTTATATTGTAATGTGGGAATCATTCAATGTTCTCAATGCAACATATTCCTTGTGGGTTATTTGGAAACAATCTTGTATGATTTCATTGCAAGGTAAAAGTTGCATACATCATTACATGCACCCCTTACCCCAACACAGGCAGGAGCCTTTGAGGCATTGGGGTAATCTTATTGTCGTTGTTGTAGTACTAATATGTAATAATGCTCGTCTTTTATATGACCAGCCAAAACCTCGGATTGATTTCACTTTAAAAGCAATTGGTGGAAGTCTAACAGCGCTTCCTGGTCTCTCTGACATGATTCATGTAAGCAAGTTCTGTAATTTGATCTTTATGTGGCATTTATAATATGATGCTAGGACTGGGATACATGTTTTAAACTAGGATATTGATCCATATTTTATCAAGAAAAATTCTTAACTTGAAGTTAAACTAGGATATTGATCCAGATTTTATCAAGAAAAATTCTTAACTTGAAGATAAAAGGTAACAGGGACACATATAGAGGTATCAATAGTTCTAAGTTAGGATTCACATAAGATAAGGACACTTCCCTGAGCTGAATTCATAGATGTTAGAACAGGTGTTTTGGTTCTTTTTCTTTTCTAGCCTTCATTTGAATAATAGAAGAGTCCTAAGTCCTAACCAATTTGGAGTGTGGAGCATCTAAAACAGATTGACATTGTCCACATGGAGTTCAGGTTCTAGCATCAATGCGCAAATGCTGATTATTTGCTTAGAGTTTTGTGCCGTGGCGCTAACACCTTTTTTTTTGGCGGCATTTTTGCAGGATACCGTAGAATCTATCGTGATTGACACCCTTCAATGGCCTCACAGAATTGTTGTCCCCATTGGCGGTCCAGTTGATACTAGGTAGTAAAATCTTCGGTCTGTTTTTCTTAATATTGAAAGTTTTCAAATGTTGATTTATCAATGTTAGTGCCAAAACTTTGTGCAATGCTCTTTCTCGTTCAAAAGTCTCTTGTCACGCTGTTTGACACTTTGACCCTATTGTCAAGCTGCACATTATTTACTCAAACACCCCTGTAAATAACCTTCTAGCAACTAATGTAAATATATGGTATTTGGGTAAATAGCATTCTGACTGACGAAGAATCTGATGTAAAACCACCTTACTTAACTATTTCTGTTCCTAGTTTGACATCATCACTCATCAGCATCTTCAAAATTTTGTGATCTAAATTTGGTAAATTGAATTTGTGCTTTCTTGTTGTATGGTAATCAAACAATTATAGCCCATATTAGCAGCAGAACTATAGTGTCCTATTTTTTACATGCTATGTGCTAGTGTGTAAGTGTGATAAATTAGTAAGTGAGATCCGCATGGCGGACGCCCTTGTTAGCCGAAATTTTTCCAGTGGATTTCTGTTCAGCAATTTGTGAGCTCTTTATAGGGCTCATTTTGTTTTCATCCCTTTCAATTATTGATAATTTACAATTACCTTGCAGTGACTTGGAACTTAGACCTCAAGGCAGATTGACTGTGACAATTGTGAAAGCTAATGATTTGAAGAACAAGGAGATGATTGGGAAGTCTGATCCGTATACAGTCATACATATCCGGCCACTTTTCAAGTATAAAACAAAGGTCGTTGAAGACAATCTAAACCCAGTTTGGAATGAAACTTTTGAAGTGATTGCAGAGGATAAGGAGACACAGTCACTCATGATTGAGGTTTGGAATAGTTTTCCCCATCTCCATTTTTTATTTACATTAGGAGACAATCCATCTATTCTCTTGAAACCCAAACAATCAGGAATCCCACTGATGCGAACACTCAACAATCAGATATTTGAAGTGTTTGGTCTCAAGTTTACATTATACAACGTCAATAACAACACACTCAGTTCCAAAATGACTTGGCATTGGCTTATTTTACAAGAGGAGTGGGGATTTGGAACTTGTGACCTTGATGTTAAAATTTTGCCTTAGATCTCAGCAGTAGACCCGTAAAGCTGACCTAACCCGATTTTTTAGGGTCAAAGACCCGGAAATATTGACCCGTGACCCGAAATGATCCGTTATTTTAGGGTCGAAACCCTATACGACCCGTTTATCCCGATGGGTCAATGATAAATCAAGAATATTATTATTTTTATATTATTATTTTTATATTATATTTGAAATAATGAATATAAAAATAATTATTTTAATATTTTAAATTTAAAAATCAATTTTATAACTTTTATATCATTAAATAATAAAATAATTATTTTATTTTATTTTTATAAACGTCTGAATATAATTACAAAAAATAATGAATATAATCATATTATTACGTAATATTAAATATAATTTAGTATTAAAAAGTATGTTTTGCGGCTGAAAAATGATAAAATAAAAGATGTCAAACTTTTTTCTAACCGTATTCCAACCCTAACCCAACCTCAGACCCGTATGACTCGACCCGCCCGACCTGTTTGCTCAGGAGATAGCACTAATTTTGACGCTCTCTATTGGCAAGATATGTCATATGAGTACTTTTCTCCCAGATGTCGATTGTCAAGAGTTAAGATCCTCTCCATTTCCTATAGAGAGTCCATTTCCTTTCAACGGTCCAAATTGTATTCTGTCAACATCGAACGTTCAAGATTTATGCATAGAAACAAAGGGTTAATAGGGTGTAGATTGAAAAATATTATTAAATGGGTTTGTGAGAGGAAATGGAGAGAAAGGAAATGAAGAGGATCCTATTTGAGATGTAAAGGGAAGGCCCGGCCTTTTTAATATCCACCATTTCTCCAGGGATTTTTATGAACCATTCTTGCATATTTGATTTCGGTGCAATCTTCCTAGCTCTGTGCTTGAGGGGCAGACCATGAATCCAATTTGTTTTAGTAAATACTGGTTTTTCCCCTTGGAACTAATGTACTCTCTCCGTCCCAATCATTTGTTTGCCTTTGATTAAATACCCCTCACAAAAAATAAAAAAGGCAAACAAATGATTGAGAAAAAGAGAGTAGATGACAAAGTTTGGATAACTATAGCAGCCCTAAATTGTACAGAGTAGGAGGGAGGATGTCATGCTGCATGCCAGCCTTTGATATCTACATTTCTTTGTCTTTCAGGTCTTTGACAAGGATATTGGGCAGGACAAGAAACTGGGTATCGCAAAATTGCCTCTAATTGATTTGATTCCTGATACTCCTAAAGAAGTTGACCTGAAATTGAACGAGTCACTTGATTCAACCAAGGCCAAGAAGGACAGAGGAATTATTACACTCAAGGTGCCTAGTTTACTCCATTTATTCATCACTACTGAGCTTTTTATACTGAGATGTCCCAAGAACATAATTTTTGGGCAATTACCTTATATGGGATATTGAAGTTAACAACATGTGTTTTTTTTTAAACAAACGTAACATGCGTCTTTTACAATTATGAATATGTAAAAAGTGTCCTGATCAAAGTACGCTCCTTATTGTGGGATTGTATTGCTTAAGCATTGATGAGGCTGTCATGGAATTATCATTTTAGGTGGTTTATCACCCATTCACGAAAGAAGAGCAAAATGCAGCCATGGAAGCAGAGAAGAGGATCGAGGAGGAGAAAAAGGCGATGAAGGAAGCGGGATTGATAGGCAGCACAGTGGATGCACTTGATGGAGCTGCATCACTAGTTGGGTCTGGGGTTGGTATGGTGGGGACTGGTATTGGGTCTGGCGTCGGGTTTGTTGGTTCAGGACTTGGAGCCATGGGAAGTGGACTCAGCAAAGCTGGAAGGTTTATGGGTAGGACCATAACCGGTCATTCTAGCTCAAGGCGGAGTGGGTCAAGTACTCCGGTTAACCCTGCCCCGGAAAATGGTGCATAATACCCGTGTTAAAGTTTGTAGATAATCCCAGGTAGCAATTTCATGTTAATTTGACCTCAGTGTTATTGATTTGTTGCAATTGATTTTTCTTTTCATGATTCAGTCAATCTTTATAGTGTGCTTGACTTAATTTGCTGCACAGTTTTACCATTCTATTGCTAAATGCATTTGTTCTCTCTTCGGAATTGTCCTTGGTTACTCTGGTTTTCTGGCCTAAGTTTAAATCCTTGTTTTCCAAGCTGTGAAAATTCCTATATTGATGGGTTGTTTGTCTCACATTCGGTTTCGGCCTGAGTTCAAATCCTGGTTTTCTGGCCTGAGTTCAAATATGGGATGTTTGTCTCACATTCGGTTTTGTAAAGACGCTTGAGGTTGGATTTAAGACATTTGAAAACAGAGGTGCATGCAAGATTGCAAGGTTTACTTTAGTCCGATCATCTTTCAAACTTACATAGTATAGACCACGAATAATTAAGTACAGTAGGAAAGGCAAGGTAAGGGCATAGCCGCATAAGCAAGATAACCCAGGCAAATGTTAGGCTGAAACCCGATACCATCCTTATTCGCTTTTCCAAATCTCCAATTCTCGGAATGTTACATTATTTTTAGCTTTCGTATATTCGAAAGACGGTAAAGTGTATGCTGAAACTTCGCCATCCTGAAACGCTTCAAGAAACCGCCCTCTTTTGCATAAACCTTGATTGTTACTCTTATGAGATTATCGGTAGTTGTACAATCCTTGTTAGTAGAATTGTTCGTTGTTCTGGCCGGGATGATTTGACATTGTGGAACCCTTCTATTTGTAAATCATTGGTGATTCCCCCTTGCCCATTTCGCTTGGCTTGGGTCATGGAGGTTGTTTATGCGTTTGGGTTTGCCCCCGCTTCTAACGATTATAAAATCGCTGCGTTTAAACCGGAAAAGAGTGTGGGTGAAGAGCCTCCGAAATTGTATGTTGGAGTTTATACACTCCGTGATCAACAAGGGAGGGTTAGGAATAATGGGTTGAATATCAGTTTTTCAAGCAATAATGGATTAATGGGTTGTTGGGGCCATTTTGTTTTTTACCGATTGGTGTTTTCTTGCAAGGAGTGTCTTGTTGGATTGGGGATAGTGATCTCCATGGGAATGATAATCCATTTGGTTCCTTTGACTTTGATAAAGATGAAATCGCCTTTTTAGAGCAATATTAAGAACTTTATATTAAATTCTTCTTATGCCATAACATATTTTATTAGTTTCAATGTTTAAGAACTTTTACCCACAATAGATGACATTTCAAAAGTTCTTAAATAATATAAAATAAGTAATTGGTCATCCACATTTTCCAAAGTATGCTTATTGGTTCTTAAATTCCCATGTATGAACAACCAAGTTCTTATTTTGGAACTTAATTCTTAAAATTAAGAACAACCTTTTACTTGCAATAGAAAAACTTTTTATTTTGGGTTCTTAGTGATCACCCAAGACTAAGAACCACTATTGTCATTGCTCTTAGATCACTAGACTTCTTTTTGTTTCTTTTTGGGGGAAAAAGTAGCGATTTTCACAATTTCTCCAGTAGAGTCCAGCATATGGGTGCTGGAACAAGACGCCAAAAACAGGCGATGGACTTGATGGTTCTCGGGGAAATCAAGTCATGATGGTTGTGCTCTATTCTACTCCCTCCTATCCACTCTTTTCTTACCTATTTCCTAAAACGGATTATTTAGGTTTTCTTCCCCTTTCCTTTTTGAGAAAGTTTTTATTAATATTATACTCTTACCTCTTTCCACCCATCAAACCCCACTATATATTTTACTAGATTTTGTGCCCGTGCGTTGCACGGGTAACTAAATAGTGTTCTGTTTTTAACTTAGCTTGTACAAAGGTAGTTTTTTTTTTGTATGTGGAACATGTAAGTTTGTCTTCGTAGAATATATAATTAATGAGTTAAATAAATGCCTTGACTATTTTAATACTCCCTCCTATTCACTATATTCTTCCCATTTCCTTTTTGCACAAGGAATAAGAAACCGATTTTGGACCACACAAAACATACTACCCCACATGTAATTTAATTTGGACCACACAAATCAACCCAAAAAAGGAAATAGAGAAGAAAACCCGAATAATCCGAATAAGGAAATAGGGAAGAAAATGGTGAATAAGAGGGAGTATATAATTGGTAAGTTTAGTATGGTCTAAATTTATTTGCTTGTGGGGTATAGTGTTTTGTGTGGTCGAAAATCTTTTCCTTATTTTTTGTGCAAAATGGAATGGGAAGAAATTAGTGAATAGGAGGGGGTATATATTAAGTGTTACGATTGTACGTTATATTTGAAAAATAATTAGAAATTATTGAGTATTATTTTAAATATTTTAAATTCCAAAAATAATTGAAAAATCAAGTTTATATATTTTATTAAATTAATATAATTTTAATAAATTCTTCACTATAGGTATGGCAAGTAATAATAATTATAATATTATTATTATTGAATATGATTGCTTTTAACAAATAAAATCAACCTACCAATCTATATTTTGACACGTGTTAGTTCTGATTCTACCTCAACCCGTGACCCGTATAAGCCCACCCATATTTAGTCTGACTCGTATTCGGGTTTAACTTGTATTAACCGACCCAGCAGCCGACCCATCGTTTTAAAGTTCTATCATTTTAGCTTTTTACTTTTAAAGTTTATATATACAAATATAACTTTATCATCTTGATCAGATAGAATTTGCATGAGTTTTGTGATAATATTCTACAAATAACTTCCAAAGTATTCGAGATAATACAATTTATATAAATAATTTTATATTCAAATTTGATTTGTATTATTATATTGGATTCCTTTTTTAGGTGATGGGAGTTCGTTACATTACAAAGCAAGTCTATCAATGTTTGTATTTGAATTGAATACGTTAATTTTCATTAACCTTGATTAATTAGATTTATGTGTAATTGTGTTATAAGTGGAATATAATGCTTTGACAAACTATCTATCTTTCTCATTTGGTCGTGAGAGTAGGATAAAGTTCTTTTTTATATATTGATTGATGTTGGGGCATGATGAACTATCCCTAATCAATCATATTTTAAAGATAATCCACCTAAGCTAATTAATGAACAAATATGTTTTTTATCTTTCCGTATTTAGTTTATTAATGTGTGTCTCACGTGTCCTAAGGGTACACGTTAGAAAAGCGTTAAAAATTATTTCTTGACCCGTATTCGGACCCTAACCCGACCCGCATGACTCAACCTATATTCTGACCCGACCTGCTCGACCCGTTTGACAGGTCTACATGAGGCCGTAGGCATCACCCCTTTGGTTTATTTGAAGGATATCCTCATTTGCATTTAAAAGAAGTGGTTAAAGTGTAGTGATTTCCCTGGACAATATTCTTTCTTATATAGCATTACATATCGTATCCTGTCTGCTTTCATTTACAACATCACCACTTCTTTTTTTTGTGATTTTTGTAGATGGCAAGAGAAATGGATGAGATACTGAGGCAGCATGTTCTGAAGCAAGCTGATAGTTGCAAAACTGAAACTGGTGTTTCGTTTCAGTCCAGAGTTATCCACCCTTTATATAAGATTGTTGTAGCGGTAGGTTAACTTTGCCGAGACAACAAAATTGAATTTCCTGTTATTTTGCTTTTAACTACGTAGACTGACTGAATTTTCTTTGAGAAATGCTACTCATGCCTTGGATCATACAATAGTTTTTTTATAGCGACCTTAATCACTTGTAGCCTATTAGCTTTCACTTCTGTTTAATCAGGGAAGTATTTGATAGGTAGATGGCATTGATGTTGCTCACCTTTTTGTATTGGTAAAGACCCCCACGGAGAGTAGGTAAAAGGAACTTCCAACATGGAGGAGTTTACCGTGTGAAGCCTTTTAGGGTATTTTATATTGTCGTCACCCCCATCTATGATATATTTTGTACATGGGTGAAGAAATGGACGATCATAGTTGAATGGGAGATGGGTATATATACACATATTATTTTTTGGAGATTTATTTTATGTAGGACTCAAAAATATCTATTTAGCTATTTATTTTTCTACATGCACAGATACGGTTATTATAAAACTCGATCTTTTTTGTAATTTACTATATCTCTTATTTTATTAGCTCAAAAATTATTATCTTCAATTGAGTTAATTATTAAAAAAAATAAAAATTATTATCTTCAATTGAGTTAATTATTAAAAAAAAATAAAAAAAAATTCGTGTTTTAAAAAAGTTGAAGTCTCTAGAATTGCCTGAAAAAAGCCTCTTTTATATATATATATTGATGATTGATTAATATTTAATTCTAATTATTCTTACCTCTCTCCAATAACCAAACCTCACCCATCTCCTTTATTAATATTTAATCATAATTATTCATACCTCTCTCCAATTACTAGACCCCACTCATATATTTATCAATATTATACTCTCCACCCTTAATCTCCGTGCCCACTTCAAAGGGGAAAAAAGGGATGGATCGGAGGGAGTACAATTTAAACGCAAGGCTTTTCTTTCGTGAGAGCGATGGTGGCCATTTTATTCGTGGGCATGGGTCGTATAATATTGCTACTTGTGTAGGGTAGGACATCGAAGAATTGAATAACTCATGTGTGCGACTAGAAATGTATTCAGAGAGCTTGGTGTTGTCCAAAGAATACGGAGCACACGATTTGAGGTTTTTCCCATGAATGAGGGATTACTACATGTATGGGTTTGTAAGTTTTATGATCGTATAAAATACATGTATGTCTCTGTTATATATATTGCAAGATTTGACGTTTTTTCCATGTAATAACAGAGACTACTACTCCCATAGGGTCGGTATATATTCTCATATGGCTACTGTTAAACTTCTCTGTTTTTGTTTAATTACCGGTTTTACAAGTAATTCTTTGCTTATTTTTTGGCTATGATGTATCAGTATCGTACCAGTACATGGGATTCAATTGGAGCATATGTTTGTGTACTCTTCAAAGCAAAATTGTTCCCTAATAGACGTTTCTCAATTCCGTCATATTGATATAAATGAATGGCGGAACAAGAACTTATATAGTTACAGAGCACGAATTAATAACTCCCTAGTTAATAAACTACAAAAGGCTTTTTTTTTCCTCAAAAGTTTTCATCGGTTCGAGAAGTTGATTGTTAGATGTAGCTTGGAGTTTGGTATTTTAAGGATAGTGATAGGGCGCCACCGGGTGACGTCTAAATTGGGCGCCACCCTCTTACAATCATTCTTAATTGAAGGGGTCCCCACTCACCCCATGTGAGAGGGTGGCGCCCAAATTGGGTGTCACCCGGTGACGCCCTATCACTAACCTTTCTTAAATGATATGGGCGTCGTAGCTCTCTCTATATATAAACCATTTTTTTTCAATATTTCATTACATCCAGATAAACTAGAGTTCTTATCATTCATTGAATTCACGTTTTATTAGGATAATCACAACCCGTGATCATCTCCACTAAACTAAAAGAATAAAAAATTCTCAATGTTTTCCCGCCCAATTGATGGACATAGTGGTGGGTCATGCTAAAAGTATAATACTCTCTCTGTCCCGGTCATTTGTTGTCCTTTTCCATTTTGAGGTGTCTCAATCATTTGTTGTCCTTTCTATTTTAAGAATGGATTTGATGAGTAATTTGATCATTCACACTCAATTTATTCCACTTGTCATTTTGTAATTGGCCCCCTCCCCTTTTCTTGGTCTTTGTGCCAAAATCAAAGGACAACAAATGACCGGGACGGAGGGAGTAATTGCTATTGATCGACTAACAAAAGAAAGTGAGACCCATGTTATTCTATATACAAGTTTATTCAACTCAATTGATACAATTTTCTACACTACATTCTTAACTGAGTACAAAATAAAGTTGGCCCGATTGATTGACTAATAAAAGAAAGTTAATACTCCCTCCAATTCGTTATAATGTTCCCCTTTTTCTTTGACACGATACTTAAGGAATACTATTAAAAATGAATAAAGGACATTGGTGGGGTTGATGTTAGGAGAGAGAGATGAATTATTAGGAGTTAAATAAGGAGTTCTGGGGCTAAAAGATGAAGAACAGTAATAAAATATGAGTAAAAGGGTTGTGTGGGGTTTGGTGATAGGAGAGATGATGAATAAAATAAGAGTAAAAGTTACCAAAAAAGGAAATGAGAACATTACTTGAATAAACCGTTTCAGGAAAGAGGGAACATTATAGCGAATAAGAGGGAGTATATGTTTCCGTATAGATGTATCGTATTATTTTCGTATATGTTTCCGTTATAAAGTTAATATATGCGATTTACTTACATTTCGTCCGTTTAGATGTGTCGTATTATTTTTATATATGTTTCCGTTATAAAGTTAATATGCGATTTACTTACATTTCGTTTTTAACTCAATGCTCATATCCCCTATAAGTAGTGATTCTATATTAGATTATGTTTTTCCATAATAGTCGGCTTTCATTATTTTTAATAATAAAAAAAGGTTCGCACAAAAATAATTTAATCTAAAAGTCCTTTAAATAATACACTTTTCTTGAAAATATCACCAACATTATAATCAGTACATTACAGCTTATTATAAGTACAACTCATTTATATAAATATCTTAAATTCTTACTATATAAGTCAAGCTCACAAATACCATGTTTTAGCTCTCAAATGTCGTGCTTTAGCACGAGATCTCAACTAGTATTTCACTAACTCCAAACTAAATACTCCCTCCACATTTTAGGGGCCGTTTGGTTCAAACAATTGGAATGGAATGGAATGGATTCTTATACCAAGGAGGTATGGAGTTAGAACCCCATACTTTTTAATGCTTGTTTGGTTTGAGCTTGTAATGGATTCTAAATGCCATACATGTTGTTTGGTTCACATTTGGAATGGATTTCAAATCATTTTCTTTTCTTCATTATAGATAACTACAACTAATATTATTTAAAATTAAAATTAACTACAACAAAAGCAAAAATCCAAATTACTCCATAAAAATCCATTGAACATGTTCATATAATACGACAATAACAAAAATATTTTAACACCAATAAAAATCCAAATAAAATGTTCTATGAAAAATATGATAGTCTAAACATCACACGCATCAATTATTGCCATTTCGAGGCAAGTGTGGGTGAATGAGGTTAAAAATAAACTCCTTCTTCCATGCATCATCTGGACTCTGATAAAAGAGAGAGAGATCACTTGGACTAGACGCCAATTTTTGTGAAGCTAATAATGCTTCATACCTAGTCAACCCTTGCACGCCAAGTAGCTCATTTACCAAATTTTTCTTCTGATTTTCCAATTCTTGCTCACGAACCATAATAGCATGTTCATGTTGTTGGGTGGTTGATAAAGCATTAGCAATATTAGACATATGAACATTCATTCCACTCATGAAATCAGATAAGTTTGAAGACATATCTTTGAAAGAAGTAGTCAAATCCACAACATCCGGCATCTTTCTCTTCTTTGTTTTTTGTTTCGTATTCTCCATCTGAATTTTCACCGTCTTTGCTTTCTTAGAAGTCGGCTCACTTGGACTAGATTGAGTAGGCCGATAAAGTGACTCATTATCATCAATAAGATCATCTTCGTCACTTTCATCCTTGCTTAAGTCAATGGGCTCATTTTGTTGGTTCTCCACTGCTTCGGCAAAAGTCTCGGAATAAGTTCCCGTGGCTCGATCAGGGCCATAAATAATTGCCAACTTATCAAAGTGTGGAAATGAAACGTTCCACAATCCATGGGCATTTTTATTTTGCTGCAACAATAATACAACACATTCTCGATCAAGTTGAGTTAAAAAAAATCACCAATTAAGAAAGAGAAACGAAAGAGAGAAAAAGTATTACCTTACAAAAATCATCATAAGATTGTCTTTCACACTTTATCATATGCTTCTCATCATCCCAGGAAAAGCCAGAAGTGCGAAACATCTCCGTTAGTGCATTATATTTATCCTTAAACCACTTTATCTTTGATTCAATATGAGGATTTGCTTTTAAACCACATCCTGGGAATTTTTTGTTCATCATATCTTCCAACTTATTCTTAAACCCATTCTTGAAACTACCATCAGCTTTCCATTGCGGATCACTATTCAACTCTAACAGCCCATCAATTAAATGCTCTTCTTCAAGTTTAGTCCAAGAGCGCTTATTTTTACCCCTTCCACCTTGAGATGTTTGCCCAACATCCATGCTATATAGAATCAAATGTTAATAATCCAGTCAACAATAAAATAAAATTATTGCATTCCATTATCACAAAAATAAAATAGTAACATAGGGTTTCAAGAAACATTTGCAGAGTTATTGAAACATGACAAAGCATATGAAAATCAAGTGGTAAACAACTTATGCATTTTGGTTACGTCTAGCTCTCCAATTATTATACATAGTTTGCGCTAAAGTATTCCGATTATTAGTCCATGCATCAGATGTCTCAATCAAAGTAATATAATCAACTTCATCATCTGAATCCTCATCATCACTTTCATCATCTTCATCGTCATCTGAGGCCTCATATATTGTATGATCAGTTGGCATATATTTGCGAATGAGGTTATGTAATAAGGAACAAGCCTGAACTATACGGCCTTGAGTTCGTACTGAAAAGAAAGAACGGGACCTAAGGATACCCCATCTCCCTTTTAATAATCCAAAATATCTTTCAATAACATACCATAATTCACATATTAGTCTCTTACGTCTATCAAACTACATACTTGTTTTACAAGATTAATGAGGACAGGGAGCCAATGGATAGGAACACCCGACAAAAACGACCAAAGCTTACTAAGCATTCCTTCACAAGAGAACTAATATCACACACTTCGACACTCAATGATGGCAGAGCATACAAATTAATTTTAAGCACTTATTTATCCATAAGCGGTAATGTATATGCAAATGATACGTAGAAAAGTTGGTTCCAGGTTGAACCCCTCGAGAATTCTTTCAGAAACAGTTTAAATCCTACCATTGTCATCTACTTCCCTTTTGAATAAAAAGGGCGTGAGGTCTCTTTGTGACGGTCACAATTTGTGACGGGCTAAATGTGACCACTTTATGATAAAATGTAACCACACATAAAAATGAGTACTATTACAAAATGGTCACATTTTCACATAAAGTGGTCACATTTAGCCCGTCGTAAGCTTGTGACGGAATAGTACCCGTCACAAACGAGAGGGAAAG
This sequence comes from Silene latifolia, assembly GCF_048544455.1. Classification (NCBI taxonomy): domain Eukaryota; kingdom Viridiplantae; phylum Streptophyta; class Magnoliopsida; order Caryophyllales; family Caryophyllaceae; genus Silene; species Silene latifolia. The sequence continues at coordinate 39,140,464 of NC_133533.1, forward strand.
GACATATCAATTAAGCATTCTGCCGAAAAATCTGCCTTCCTAGCACAAATCATCAACATTATTGTCTGTCTAAACTTTCTATCAGTGCAAAAGAAAAGGAAAAAAGAAAAATTCTCGTAAAAGATGAAAATTTCAACCTGAAGTGATGGCAAAGCGTAGACCGTATGAAAGCAACACATATGCGTTAATCAAATTAAAAAAAAAAAAAGAAAAATTGAAAGCTAATTTGCATACCTGACAATCTGACGATGGAGTTTCAAGGGATATCAATGGAGAAATGTTACGAAGAGCATGTACCGTTTCTTTTTTTTTCTTCTGTTTTCAATAGCTTTAGGGTTTGGATAGAGTGGAATGGAGTTAGAATCCTGGGATGAGACTTGGGTATGGGATTCCAATGGTTTGGAATGGATTTAGAACCCCTTAGGTATCAAACTCCATTCCAAAAGTGTCCAACCAAACACTTGAATGGATGAAATCCATTCCAATCCATTCCAAATAGCCCAACCAAACACCCCCTTAATGTTTTTCCCATTTCTCCATTATATGCGAGTAGTATTATAATAAAATGGGAAGAACATAGAAATATGGAGGGAGTATATGATAACTCAAATTCGAAAAGGTCTACCACAATAACAACAAAATTTATGCGTTATACTCTTATGAAGATGTTATACAAAAACAAGACTCGTTAAAATACTCTCGTTTCATATGTTCATGACGAGCGTATCGACAAGCTAGCACTCTATCTATAGGCAACACTAGCCATGGATATGTTTGACTATCTACAGCGGTCACGAACATATGACACAAGGTTCATCCCCTTATACTAAAAGAATAAGAAAACTGAAAATTTTCCCGTCTAAATGCTTTTAGCTAGAAATTGGGCCTAACTTTATCTAGATATTGTATTGGACCTAATATATGGACTTTATGTGTCACACTATCTCATTAAACACTGCAGCTTTTATAGTTGGGTCAAATATATTTTATTCATTATTTTCTCATTAGTTCAATATATGTATTTTAAATATCGTAAATATTATATTTAAAACATATGCAGATTTTACTCATATTATTAAAATCAGTGTGTTTTTCACTTTTTTTATTCTTTAAATTTTTTAGTACGTTTAAATTGTTACTCCGTATGTTGTAACAAAAATTACAAAAATATTTATATACTTCAAATGCGTAAAAATAAGTATAAGTTTTTGTAATTAAACTAAAAATCTTATATTTTTAATCATAAACTTATTCCGAGTAAAAATGTAAAATTCACTCTATTTAGATTCTTAGTATTTTTACACATTAACAATTGTAGATAGTTAATGTTAGAAATATGCGTACCTTAATAGCAGAATAGGTACGATGATCGACGTGCCGCTTTCTGCCCACGAATCCGAACCAAGACCAATACCGGTGGCTACTAGAGTCACCGTATGTGTTCACACCCCAAGTTCCAAAGCTCCATTAGGATGGAGAGCTTAACCGTGATTGTATAGCTTAATCGTGTTGTGTGTTGTTGTTACTGTGTGTATGTTGATTCACATAGAATCACACTATTTATAATGCTCTAAAAGAGCAGTTACGAAGATGAGAATTAAGGGAACAATGAGCATTAAGACGGACTTAATGGCTCATTATCTCACCCTTAATTACAGCCATTATCACATAGACAATGTAACAGTCGCAACTAATGTGGCCGTTTAATGCATGAAATTTAATACTCCCACTCGGCCACACAACCGAGTCAAAAGCTCCCACTTGGCCACACAACCAAGCTCATCTAAACACAACTCAATAAGCACTATCAATCACGTTTCATACAGGAAAATGAGGCGTGCGACCAATATGTAACAAGTAGCGTTATATTAAGCCTCCATCAAACTAACATAACACTTTCACAATAACGATTCCCCAGATCATTCAAACAACACCGCAGCATACATTATCCCTTTATGCTATGACATGTCACGTAGTTATATACACAATATAACCGCCGGCCGGGCTTAACATGGTGTAGTTGAATTAACCATTCCTTAGACACTAATGAAAATCCATCTCAACTCGACTGCTTTCCTAACATGACCCGTTGAACCAACGACTTTATGATTCTCCGAAATCACGCTAAAGTAGCAACATCAAATCTCAATTTTATCTCACAACTCCAAGTCAAAGGGTTTCGTACCAAAATAGGACACACAAGTCCAAAAAGGGCTCACACAGCAACAGATTAGGGAATCATCTGTCACTCCTTACGGTCGACAAAACACACATAGTATGATATATGTGTCACAACATAGCTCCCACTACAATGGGCATATCACGCTTCTATGTCGTGCGAATCATAAGTCTAGATACTACTCAAGTATCTAACCCAAGCCACTAGATTGATATACTCAATATTCACTCTGACACTTGTGATTCGGTTCAAAACTTTAGTATGAAAATAGGGTGTCTTCTCATACTTCGACTACAAAAGTCTCATCTTAAACTTACTAAGGCGACTCTATATACGAGTCAATATCTTTTCCATACAACTTATGTACAAAGATAATCTCAACACTTACTAAGTGTTAAGTGACCCAGTCTCATCTTGCTCATTACATAAGTGTCAAGGCGATTACCTGTGTGACTAGGCAATCTAAAAGCTTGGTGATATCTTATGTGCCTTATCATGCAACAAATGCATATGAACATTTTCCAAAAGATACAAAATCTTAATCCAAAAATGTCCATTATCAAACACATCCACAACTCAACAAGATTAAAAATTAAGTTGACTCTTTCGCATAATTAGCTCAACACATGAACTAATTAAGAACACATATTATAAAATAATACGCCAACCATCTTGTTAATTAATCTTACTTGATGACAACACTTAGTCCTACACAAGAACTAATCTACTCTTACCACAAAGGTAAAAGTTAAAATCACTTGATTACATATCATTGTACGTGTATATGATCGATTTCGTAACAAAATACTTATCAATCACAAAATTGACGTTCAACCATGTACTAAACAAGGTACACATCAAAATAACAACTGCACTAAAACAAGAAATAATACTCTAATCATTTCTTGCGCTTTGATCGTAGGCTTAGACATAACCAAAATATTATTTTTCTTCTAAAAAACAAAAAAAAAGTCACCAATTAACAAAGAGAACTTATTCTCCTTTATAATTTTGACATAACCATATTAATTCCACTACCATCCAATTAAATCATCACACAAATGATTTATGGAATTTGAAATATATATGGAAGATCATTCAACAAATGAATAAGCTTGAAGGACACAAAAATTTATTATCTTAATCATTTGAGACAAACTCAATTGATCGATCCATGTATATAAGTTTCTCGAGCACCTTGATTCGAGAAAATAGTCTTTATATCTATTTGAAAACAAAATCCAAATAGATGACCAAAACTTAGAAGAAAAAACGGAACAAATCCGAACCTAACCGTCATAAACACATTGTGACAATGTCTACTTGCTCTCATAATAACCATCCATTTTTATTACTTGATGAAGACTCTCACTTACTAAAAGTGATAGCTCCTACTTACTAAAAGTGGTAACATCAACTGAATAGTTAGGACAACTCTCACTATCATAATGAGCAAAACATCTTAAGGATCGACCTTATGTTAATCCTTATAACTTGACATACAAGTTAATGTTTACTCTTTAGTAGACAAACTCTCATCTTTACCTTGGATCATGGGACTACTCCCACTATCCAAAACTGAAGAGAAGTTAAACTATGCTTGGTGTCTCAGTTAGATCACAAATTCTCCCACTCACCAAAAGATATTTTTGCATTGTAACGAATACATGACAAAAGTCTACTAATCTTCACCGAACACTTAGGAACACATCCAAGTGATTATATATTGTGAGTCACTTAAACACAAAGTTTAACAAATGTTAAGACATGAATGACCAACCTCTATATTATCCAAAACTTATTTTGGAGCGAATAAAATTTCCTCAAAACACATTTAAGGAATCCTCCTATAAACCAAAAGAAGGAAAACTTGATCAATGTCATACTTCACTTAATTAACCATGTCAAGTGATGTACAATTCCTCAATTAAAACAACCTCTTGTCTTAGCGATTAGGAATTGTAAGATCAAAGCACATATTTTTCCTCATTTACACTTTGAACATATCAAAGAGTTATTCACAACCAACATATTTACTAAGAGTTCTAACTCTAAATTCAAAGTCGGTTTTTGTGACACCCTCATTTATTGCGGAAAAGTAAACACGTAATTCTAGAATAAAACTGCATGGATATGTTTGTAATAGGTTCATTTGGGTAAAAACCTGTATTTTTTAAAACCTGAACCTGTTATAAAGATATCCAAATTGGAAGGTGTCAAACATACAAGGTCTAACTAGAAGTTTCATAACATAACCCTCGCTAAAGTCGCGAATAGCAAATTATACAACCAATGTAAAGAGGGAGACATATGTCCCTAAAATGTATGTGACATAAAAAGTGTTTAAGGGTCACAATAAAATAAAGCCAATCTAGGTCCCAAGGTTACTTTGCTCGCTAGCTCGTCCATGTACCTCATATTTGCATCACCTACCTGTCGATCGCATTTTATACAAATACGAAAGCCACAGTCAGTGGGGAGTAACTCCGAGTTCTCCCAGCCACGAAATGTCATAATTAATATAACATGTAAACATAAGAATATGAATACGAATCACACATTGCCTTAGCATATAGATGCTAGACAATCGTGCTTATCATGTGAACAACAATATAACAACACATAGTCCTAGCATGTGAATACTAGACCGACCTAAGCTACACTATCATGTGAGTCAAATAACACCCGGGAATCCAAACTCTATCAACCATAACCGGCTTGCATCTCACCTTCTATGATTCATAGAATCATCAAACAAGAAAGGGCAATATATCTAGAGACAGGCATAAGTTCTTAGCACGGTCAATAGTCACTTTGTAACTCGAGTCTATACCACGAGGTAGGGAAGGTAATCGAACCGGTATCCTGGCTCAAAGCTTCTATAAAAACATGGCCAAGACACAACACAACCCTAGTCCTAAATCTGCGCAGACCTAGACATGCGGATACACACCACCGCACCCAAGACCCACAATTTTATAAAACCATGTGAGTACCCTAAGGAGTCCACCAAAGGGTTGGCTAGTACTTAAGCTGACCACTTACTCTCAAAATAAGTAACGAGGTCATGCCCCAACTTGGATATAAACCCACCAAGTCAGGAACACAAAGGCTATTGAGCAGTGAACATACACTCGTCAAAGACTATAATGGCCTATCTATGACGAAGGCCGAAATACTCACCTAGGACCTAGTCCCAGCTTGAATACTTTAGCCCACACCACACAAGACAAGTAGGACACCCAATTAACCATAAAAGGGGCAAAGAGTCCAAACTTGCACACACAAAAGATCATACACACCCTAGTATATGAAAGGCTACGCAAGAGCATATTCAGCTGACAATCCAACAATATCTCTAATATCAATAATAATCCAAATTCCAGCTAACCAACAGTACCATAATCCATGAGAACAAGCTAAAATGGCAAAGAGGCAACAAGACTTAAGCATAAGGCATCCAAAGCATCCAACAACCAACATGTGAAATGATAATTACAAATATCAAGGCATAAGATAAAACCTCCAATAACAACCAATCTCACCTCAAAGACAAACCCTCGACCCGAGTCCCGCGACGGGTCATCGGTCAAATCGAGGCTGACCGGTTTAAACCTAGTTTGACCAAACTCGTTCGGTCAATCTGGCCCAGCTCAGAGTCTTGGCCTACTTTGGCCCAAATCACAAATTTTATCGCAATATTATTCTCATGCTATTTCCAATTTCTATCATGTGAAAAACGAAAGTAACACATTATCAATCACCTAAACACTTAACAAACAACAAGCACAACATTAACTACTAATGTGACATTAATTCGTCGAGTAACTCGGAATAGTTACCTTACGCTAGCAAAGAGACAAGCAATAAACTTGAGAAAGCTTCTAAAACCCAAAATTACTCTTCATCTTCAACCACATATGAGCCACCTAAAAAAAATTATGTGAAGGGACGATATTAACGAATTATCGTTATATAAAATATGAGACGGAAATTAATTTAATTATATTTTAAATAAACCAAACTAGCGTCAAAACAATTTATAGACACGGCTCAAAAGTTATAATGACAACCTCAAACTCGGCCTAACCACCAACTACACATGGCCTCAAACTCGTGACTTAGCTAGGCCACTGCCTAGGCCACGGCCAAAGCCATTGCTAAGCTACGACCAAAGCACTTTGCCCACCATCGACTCGCCTAAAAGCAAGCCACAAGGAGTCCGACACGACCACCACCCGACTACCCATAGCCACCCTTCACCCTACTTCATAACCCGACCCAAAAATCACCCAAAACAGAACCCAAAAGATGCCTAAGTTCGACCCCAACTCCAGTCCTCAAATGCAAAGTGAAAACCCACGATGACGGCTCTCGTCCCCCCAAAACAGTACCAATCGTCCCCTTAAGACTCCATTCTCGCGCCTAAAAACAGTCTTAGCTGAGCCAACTAAGTCCGCATTTAAAACGGTTTTAGAGCGGAAATCCACAAGTATAAAGCAACTCAAAAAACAGTCCCTAAAGACTACAAAAATCGCCCAACACGAGTCCAAATCAGTCCAAAACAATCCCTACATGTCGGTATACACCGTCTCAACTATAAAACACACCAATTATCACCCAAAACAATCCATACATGTCAAAGATACACCGTCTTAAATATACCACTTACTAGCTAGCATCCCAAATGATCCCTAGAGGTCGGTATACACCGTCTCAATCATCTCCACATATCAGTATACACCGTCTCAACTATACAACTGACTAATTAACATCCATAAGGATCCCTATATATAATTATACACCGTCTTAATTATAAAACAGACTAACCAGCATACGAAATAAACATATTTTACAAGTAATATTGAGTAACCTATCATTGTTACCTTTTTCCGACTGAACTAATCATTTATGACTAACAAATCTTCTACCAGCCCGTCTATCTCAAAGACTTACAACCGTCTTATAATAAATAAAGCTGAAAGTATAAATTGGGTTTGTAAAAATACATGACGAAAATGAATGTTACTTACATCGGAATGACGAGAACGACGAGAGGAGCGCTATGGAACAAAAATAAGTGAAAACGGATAAGGAACGAAGCACCGACGTCGATTAACAGATCAAATTTTGAAAAGGAATGAAAACTCGCCCGAAAGAAGAAAAAGGAACGAAGAAGAAGAAAAGAGTACGTTCGTGAAATGAGACAGCAGCCTGCTAGCCTGCTATTTATTATACGTATCTTTCTTCATCGTTAAGAAACTTCGATAGTTATTAAAACCGTTTCGAGTTAAATTTAACCGGTTTAAGTAAAGGTTTTTCGAGATAAAACATACTCAATAATAAATAAATTTAATGAATGAAAATAAAATAAACTCAGCTAGTTAACGGAAATAATACGATATCAGCTTGAATCGGAACTATTAGCGATTTTTACGAAACTAACGGATATTAATAAAAATTGCTAATTTAGTGAAATAAGCTCAAAATAGCTAATTGGACGGTTTTGGTCCCAAAATCCATCTCGGGTTCACTTAAAACAACTTTCATAAGGACTCGTAAAGAAACAGAAATTATTAAATAAATAAACTCGAACTAACTTCAATAAACTCGAACTAACTTTAAATAAACTTATTAATGATTATTAAAATTAACGTATCGAATTATGATGAAATTAATTAATTAGCTAAGCATATATATATATAAATCGTTAAATGATGTAATTAAATTCAAAATAGCAATTAAAAGAATTTTATCCAACTTAATAAAATACGGGGTGTTACAATTTTTCACTATTATTATAAAATGTTTGAACATATCAAACACGTTATAAAATGATAGAACAATGAATACACGCCCATATGGCATGAATCATCTCAAATGAAGAGGTAAAAAAAACGGTCTCATGATACTCCTTAACATTTAATTACCCACAAATAAAATAAAAATAGATTGAAATATAAAGTTAAAGACAATAAACGTATATTAACATGTAATCAAAACAGATAAACAAAGTAAAGCGGTGAACATATACATTATGACCAAACACATAGCCATAATGAACTATTAACAAGAGGTTAAATAAAAATCCGGTGATTTCCAATAAACTGATTATTGAAAAATAATCATGCACTCCAAGTGCATAGAGAATTAACATATCAAAGTAGCACAAAGCCTCTTTGAAACACAGTTTAGCATAACTAAAACTGAATAATCTATCGACAAACAATAGATTAAATTACTACGAGTTATAAATATTCCCGCTCTGTTTCTAAATCCACAAAGGACAAGAATTAGCAGTAGATGCAAGAAACAAACATATAACTCGAATTGATGGAAATGATGTCATTTAGCTCGAATCTATCATGAACCAAATTAATATTATATCCACATTATTCTCTTGTCGACACTAAGTCAAACATATTTAACAATACCGCATATTTGTCCTCAATAGTAAGAAAAACAATATAGACCATTAATAATCATTTTGGGAGTCATTAACGCCAAGACAAATTCTTCTCCCATTTTAATAAGTTTGAGACTTTATTAAGGATTGAGTATACTGACAACGAAACATCAAGAGTTTTCCATTTTTCCTTATCCCATAATCAAATGGCAAACGAATCGCCATGAGAAAATAACTCCTTATGTCAGTCAATCCCGTGTTTAAAAGGTTCATCGTTATCTCACATAAGAAAAAAAAACGACGACAATCTTTAAAACACTTTTGGGTCAAGACACACAGTCTTGTTGTACCCCACGTCAAAACGAAATTGACTTACACCTAGTCTTACGCTACATAAGTTGTAAGACACATCTCAAAACTAATTTAATTGGTCTACATACAAAATACACAATTTTGCATGGATCAAGCTTTTACTATATTTGAACAAATACTGGAAAGAAAAACAGATTTTCATAATCCTACTTATTAGTAAGATACTTAACCTCGATCATATAATAGTGATCACAATTTCTCCAAATCGTGATTATTAATAAGATACAAAATCTTATCACTCTATTTATCAAAGTTCAAACCGCATCACTATGGTGAACAAATCACCAAAAACACTTGTTGTGAAACACAAGTATACGGAGTAAGGCACAAATCCAAATTAAATTACTAAAACCCCATCATTTATATTGCTGGTTCGAAAATTTCGCTAAGCTCATAATCATCACAAACGCCATAAACGAGAAATTTCAATAATTTAATTAACAGCTTAAGATTAAATGAAACTAAATCACTTAATCCTTAAAAAAACAGCTAAACAAAATTAGCTATTCACCCTTATAATATCGGCTAAACATATTAGCACGAATAATAATATCACTTAGATATTGGACAAACACTGTGCAAAACAAATTTGCGTGTCGTTAAAAAAAAACTTGATCATAACACATATGATAGTTTTAATGACTTATTGATACACAACTAATATGTATTCAATTCTTTCTCATCTCACATGTAAAACTAAATTTACACGTTATTATATATCACGAATATATAAATCATTTATGTAAGACACATTTACATAAACTAATAATCTAATATATCACAAAGATATAAGTTATTTCGTAAAATAAATTTACAAGAACCCTATATCACAAAGATACAAGTCATTTTGTAAAACAAATTTACAATAATTATCATATCACTAAAATATGAGCCTTGTATGTAAGTTATAAAATATCACCAACAACAAAAGTCAATAAGATATTTTGTTCCGGGTGTAATTCCGAAGCAAGTATTGTTACCACTCGTGGCTTGTAGAATGATGTCTTTGAATGAATCCTCCTTTGGCCTCTCCTGAAACAATGAACAAACTGAGGGCTCGGCTTTGGCCGAGCGTACTCACTCCGACGCCCAAGTCAGTGAACTTAAGAGATAAGTTAAGTGTTACTTGGCTAAGTATATATTGTAGAGAGATAAGGAAGATATTACCAGATTATGAGATGTTTAGGTTATTTTTCGGATCCTTTCCTCAATGAGGGTTGAGGAGTATTTATAGACTTTCACCTTTTGTCACGTAGTGGCCAAGTGGCTAGCAGGTGAAAAGACTGTCTTGCCCTCGGCCGAGGGACCCGTGGCAGGCCGGCAGGCCTGGCTGGCTCCATGCCGAGGGGGCCGGATATGAGTATGCTGATATGCCTCTCGGCCGGCTAGTCGCCGAGACCGAGGAGTGAGTGACAGGCCGGCAGGCTTCTGTCGGCTAGGCTGTCCTTCTGCTTGACTTATTGTCTTTTAGCTTTGACCTTGGTCAAGATGTTGACTCGGTCAGCGGGTGCAGAATATGCCCCATCAATTTGCCCCCAGCGTAGTCTATGCCGTGGTATGGGCTCCGATGTGTGTTGAGCGTATATTCTGCGCAAATGGGTTATGAAAATTTTCTGCCCCGGCTTCTTCTGCCTCGACTTGGTCATGTTATGGCCGTACCATATCCCCCCTCCACATGGTTGTGTAATGGACATCCGATGTGGAAAAGAAAGTGACGCTGGCCGAGACCAGGGTTGAGAGTGCCGGTTGTTTTTGATTGCCCCCGGCCGGTGCTACCTAGCTTGGTTGATCATGTGGCCGGCGGAGAACAGATACTTAGGAATTTGTTGAGGAAGATGAAGGCAAAGGGATATGAAGGGGCGTGTTGAAGACACTTGGTCACTGTTGCGTTGATTGACGTTCAACTGTTGCAACGATTGACATTCCGTGGTTGCATGTCTGACACGTGTCTGCTCGCTGATTGGCTGACGTTTCATGGGCTGTGCCCTGATTGGTCCTTCTTCATAGGCTTTCTTCTATAAATAGGGCAGTTAGCCCCTGAAATTGGCCACCAATTTCATTTACTCTAAAAATTTCTTCTCTCTAAACTTTCAAGGGCTTATTTCTCTTCCAATTTTCAGAGTCGTTACTTCGGCTAGTGCTTTTCTTCAAGGTAAACAAACAAATTTTTCTCAATCTCTTATTTTGTTAAGTAATTGTTGCTACCATGTCTTCTGCTGATGCCGGACCTAGTAACCGTGCGCCGGGGGGTTCCTCGTCGCGTCCTGAAGAGGAGAGGGTATTGGTTGCCATCCCGATAAGGTCCGGGGGCCCTAGGTCTCCTTCTCCTGACGTTGATCCACAAGTTTTGGAGGAATGGGAGGATGAGGATGATGATGCTGATGATGACGGTGATGATGAAAGGACTCGTCCTAATAAGGGGAGGCCGTACGTCATGGATCACGGCGACGCCTGTAAGATCGGCCCTGACCGTGTTTGGACCCACAAGTTTGCCAGTTGTTCTGGGGAAACTTTTTTCGAGGGCCATTTTTTCTTCCGTCAGGGGTACAAAATTGTCATTCCTGAGGAGGGTCAGGCGGTCTGTTGCCCTCCCAAGGGCCATATAGGCGTGTACATGAGACACCTGGAGTATGGGCTCCGGTTTCCTCTCAATGTATACGTTGCTAACATTATTAAAGCCATGAACGTCGCTGTGGCACAGCTGCATCCGTTGGCCGTTAGGACGATCATTGGTTTTGTGTGGCTATGCCTATTCAAGGGGGATGTTCCGATGGTGAACCTATTCCGTCGGCTTCATCACCTTCGACTGAACGTCGCCGGTGGCAGGGGATGGTATAGCGTGCAGACGGAGCCGGGTTACCTCTCCGTTGATAAGCTTTCTTCCTGCAAGGACTGGAAAGCGCGGTGGGTATACGTCGAGGTGCCGGATGATTATCCGCTGCCCCGGTCCTTCCAGCACCAAGTCAATTTGCGGTGCGAGAGTAAGGGGGAGCATGACAAATGGGTCTCCCGGGGTAAGCTTAAGATGGACGCCAGCATGGTCCCTCTTAATGCGGATGAGAAGCGGGCGGTGAGGCTGTTTGATATTGAGAAGGATGGGTCGCCGAAGGGATGGATGCCCCCGACTCAGATCATTCTTCAAGACGAGCCGCTTTGCCACGTCGGCCTCATACCGGCCCTAGCACAGGGTGAGTGGGGTCGGTGTGAGGCCCATCTCTGCTTTTAATGTTTCTGTTTCTTGAGCTTTGATTTGTTTCTCTCACTTAACTCTTGCTTCGTTCCCTTTGCAGACCGTTTTGGCCCAGATCTATCTGAGGAATTTCTCTCGAAGATGGGGCTTGACAAAGGCAAGAACGTTCTTGTGAAGCATCTGAAGGCCGACAAAAATTATCGCAGACCGGCGCCAACCGACCTTATGGACCAGGAGCTGAAGGGCCTAGATACTACGGCGGCCCAGGCGAAGGTTGCTGGTAACATACCGCGCCGAACGCGAAAAACAAAGCCCTCGGCCGCGACGGCGTCGACATCAGTTCCGCCTCCACTCCCCTCAGTCCAAAAGGAGGCTGTGGAGGTCGTCGATATCACCGCTGTGACACCCTTAAAATTAGCGATAATTAAAAACGTAAAATCTACAGAAAAACTGACAGGATATGTTTGTAATTGGTTTAACTAGACAAAACCTGTAATTTTTAAAATTTTCCTAAACCATTCACAAACATCTCCAACTTAAGAGTGCCAAAAACCTGCAAAAGCTAATAACCTTATTTACATAACCACGCTAAAGACACGGGGATATAATGATACAAACCAAAATAGAAGAGGGAGACATATGTCCCTTCAAAATATATACAAAACCAAAAGTTAAAGGTTTCTACAAAATAAAAACCAAACTAAGTCCAAGGTTCTCTTGCTCACTAGCTCGTCCGTGAACCCCAACTAAGCATCATCAACCCACAATCGCATTTTATACAAACACGAAAGCCACAATTCAGTGGGGAGTAACTTCGAGTCCTCCCAGCCACGAAACGTCATATTTAATGTAACATGTAGTGTAACATGTAAACAATATGATAAACAATGTAATTATCATGTATTCTAACCTATGACCCCTAAACTGACCAAACTAAACTATCATGTGAATCATATAACAAATAGTAAACCAAACTTTATCAATTGTAACCGGCTTACATCTCACCTATTACAATTCATAAAATCACCATACAAGAAAGGGCAATATATCAAAGACAGGCATAAGTTCTTAGTACGGTCAATAGTCACTCTGTAACTCGAGTCTATACCACGAGGTAGGGAAGGTAATCGAACCGGTATCTTGGCTCAGCGGTTAATATTAATAAAACATGGCCAAGACACAACACAACCCTAGCCTAAAATCTGCGCAGACCTAGACATGCGGATACACACCACCGCACCCAAGACCCACAATTTTTCTAAAACAAAGTGAGTACCCTTAGGAGTCCACCAAAGGGTTGGCTAGTACTTAAGCTGACCACTTACTATCAAAATAAGTAACGAAGTCATGCCCCAACTTGGATATAAATCCACTAGTCAGGAACACAAAGGCTATTAAGCAGTGAACATATACTCGTCAGAGACTATAAAGACCTATCTATGACAAACACAACAACCTGCAAGAAAGTATTCAATACCAATTCTAGCAATATTAACAATATTAAAGGCTTCAGGGAATCTAGGGCCGTTTCTACAATATAAGAAACTATTAAATTCAACCAACTATACATGTGAACTTAAAAACTTGATAAATGGCCTAAAACAAGAAAAAGGCCGATTATCCAATTCATATAAAATTTCATCCAACCGAATTTTTACCCGCAACCCCAGTCCTGCGACAGGTACGGGTTAAATTGCGGCTGACCAATCACTCAATTGACTGACATCGAATCAGTCAAAGGGACTAAGGCTCAGTTTTCGGCACAATCATCAAAACATTGCAATTATTGCTATAAAATTCATTTTGAGCCTATTCATTACAATTTCATTTTATAATCTACCCTAACATGTGCAACTACCAAACATAATTTTACCAACCTCTTTATCTTTACTACTAACATTATTCATTTCAAAGGTTTAACCATATGTTACTTATTCTAACTATAACATTAATGAACCTAAAACGATGAACAAAGCATGAAAAACCGCGAAACAAGCGACGGACCAACCCGGGCCAAGCACGGGCCTGCCGCGGCCCGTCACGGGCCTGTTTCACTGCTGTGAACAGTACCGCGGGTCTGTGAACAGTAACTTTTCTATAAATTTTTCGGTAAAACGACGCCAAATACTCATACGGACTCCGAATTGAGTGATTCAAGTGGCTAAACCACCTAATTTTTCGACGCCGTTCAATCTGTCATATTTTTGGAAACATTGGAAAATGTCTCGGTCCGGTACTGACACGTTCCAGCCAACCCGCGGATTTGTCCCATCAAATAATTACTCATCCAAATTTGTTCTAAACAATAATATACAAATGGTTAACTTAAACTAACAAAAGACAAGCATTAGACATGCATGCAACCCATTTTATCATGTGAAAATTTACTACTCAAACAAAAATCACAAAAACATACAAAAAGCAAAGAATGTGACGATTATTCGTCGAGTAACTCGAAATATGTTACCTTAAGCTAGAAAATGAGCAATTAGCACCTTAAAAACCAAACCCTAACAAGCAACTAGCCGCTATCTTCGACAATATACGAGTCCCCAAACTCGTCCTCCAATTCTTCACCTAAATAAACAATAAAAACACAATAAATAAGTATAAATACCGAAATTTGCCAAAATTCGTCTTAAAACAACTTCAAGAAAACTGAAATTAAAACATACTAGGTTGTAGATCTCGAGGAGAGGATTCCGAAAATATAAATTATGTGAAAATCCGTCAAGAAACGAGAAAGTTATGGTGAAAATAGCTTGGATTTTGATTAAAAATGGTGTTTGTTTGTGTTTGGTATGTTAGAACATCAAGGAAAGTGTAGAGGAAAAGAAAAATCAGAAAAGAAAGGGGAAGGGGGAGAGGTGTCCGCGGGAAAGGAAAGGAGGAAGGAAAGGAGCGGGTTTAAGTCGGGATTTTACGAGTCGGTTTTGGCTCGTTTCGATAATAATTAGAACCGTTGGTCAAATGCAAATTACGACAAGACCAAAGTTCTTAAACACGAGATTACAAGAAAATTGAATACTCATACGACCCATTTCCAAAATCGTTTACCCAATTTTCAAAAGAGTTGTAATTTTCCCCGATATGCACATTTTTCGAAATAAAAAGTTTTTACACGGTTTAAACTATTTTTAAACATTTCAAAACTATCAAAATAAATACTTTACTTCAAAATATAATAAAATTATATTTCTTTGAATTATTTTTACTTTAAATACATTAATATCAAATTTTACTTGATTAATAAATTACTTCCGAAATATATTAACGGTCTGAAATTACGGGGCGTTACAACCGCCGAGGATGATGTCACTGTGGCAGAGGAATCTCCTCTCTTACGTAAGAGAAAAGGGGCTGCTGCTGCCGTTGCTGCTGCTGCCGAGGCCGGCAAAGAAAAGGATCCTCCGGCCAAGAAGGCCAAGACTGGTACGGATCTAACCTGTGGCTCAGACTTAGCCGGTTCATTAGGCGTTCTTGATGACAATCTTTCTGGTATGTCCACATATGTTGACACGGATGCCTTGATTGCATTTTTTGTAAATCAACCACCGCCGTCTACCGGACACACTGTTGAACGGCGCGCTGAGAAGCGAACTGCGCAGGCAGGTGGTAAAGACGCCGCCGTCGTCTCCTCCTTCCCGAAGCCTACCCCTGCCCAGCTTAGGTCGGAGGGCCTGGGTTTGTCCAGGATGGTGGCGAAATGGGCTGAAGTGGCCGGTGCTCATATGATGGAGCAGGAGAAAGTCATGGCCGAAGTTGCCCCACAGCTTGAGCAGCTCAGGCTTGAGCTTGCTGCTGCGAAGAAGGAAGCTAAGGGGGCCAGGGCTGAGGCTGACAAGGCGGTCCTTGCTGAGCGAAGACTTAGGGAGGACGCTGAAAAGGCGGTCCTTGCCGAGAGAGCCAAGGTTGAGGCTGCGGACGCTGGGGCTGCTAAGTTGCTGGAGGAGTGTGACAAGCTTCAGGCTACCGCTGACTTCAATGCCAAAAGGAGGGACGAGTGGAAATCTATGTTCCAGGCCCAGGGTAAGGTGGTCCGAAATAAGGAGGCCATCATCGCCCAGAGGGAGGAGGACATTGAGACGCTCCAAAGCGTTGTCCTTCCTAAAATGTGCGCCCAGTACCGGAACCTGGCCGAAGAGGCCGCCAGGGAGGTGATAGGGGAGCTCTTTCCCGATGGCTCCTTTCCGTGGCAAAAATTCGACGAGCTGCTTGATGACAAGCTCGAAGCTAAAGAGAAGGCCGCGGAGGCGAAGGCCGCTGAGGAGGCAAGGGTGAAGAAGGAAGAGGAGGAGGCCGCGGAGAAAGCGACCCTTGCTGAGAAGGTGAGGGCGGCCCATGAAGAGGCTGACAGACTAAGGGCGGCTGAGGCTGCTGAGGCTGAAGCTGCCAAGAAAGCTTCTGGGTCGCCTACCAAGGATGACGCTGCTGACGTCGCCGATGGTGAGCAGCAGGAACAAAAGGCATAGGGAGACGGGCGGTCGTCACCAGGCTCACCCGGCATCTCGGATAGTTTCAGCTGTTCGGGGGCCAATTACTAAGCCTTTCCTCCCTGCCATCTTTTGGCGCTTCAAATGATATGTCTGTAACCTTTTACTTTTCTTTTCCTTGTTTTTTGTAAAACTTTGGTAGGTTGTGTTTTGGCTTATCCCTATGGGGACGGCCGTCGTCTGTATTCTCCCTGTAATCATTTTTAATGAAGTTTGTCTTATTGGCCTTCGGCTTGGCCGAGGTTTTTTGATCACCATACTTCACTTGTCTTCTTGCGTTATTAATTGAGCGCTTTTTTATTTTTACCTTCGGCTTGGCCGAGGCAGTTAGAATGCGTATCTCAACTGTGTTTAACGTCTTTTTAAACATGTTGGCATGTTGGTCGCTTCCTCTTTCACTCTCGGTCTGGCCGAGGCGTCCGATTTGCGTTTCCCAACCGCCGTTGTGAACATGTTAGCGTATCTGTAGACATATTGATCGCTTCCTCTGCCAGGCCCTCGGTTGGCTGAGGCGGCTAGAATTGCGTTTCAACTGCACTGAGTATACGTTTCTCTTAGCGTATCGGCCGCTGTGTCCCCGTCGGGGTTTACGGCGCGACAGCGTTCGTATCTGTAGACATATTGATCGCTTCCTCTGCCGGGCCTTCGGGTGGCCGAGGCGGCTAGATTTGCGTCTCAACTGTACTGAGTATACGCGGTGTCTATTTCTTGGGGTGACTGCCCGGTGGCAACCGTCGGCGTCTACCTCGAAACGACTATGGAGAGGACAAGCATTTTGGTGCAAAACTTGGGTGATTCTTCATTTGATAAAATCATGCGTTGGGGTGCCCACAATGGGTTTGGGCACCTCCGCCGCTATACAAAGTACTTCCTTAGGTTGTCAGTGTTCCAATGGCTCATCAAAGGCACACCCTCCATATCTGTGAGCCGGTATGTACCCGGCCTCATTTCCTCAACCACTTTGTAGGGACCTTCCCAGTTGGCCGTCATCTTTCCATGGGTGTTTCCTTTGTTGGTGGCGGCTGACTTCCTTAGGACCAGATCCCCTACTTTTAAGTCCCTTTTGTGGACTCTTCGGTTGTAGGATCTTCTCATTCGGTTTTGGTATACTGCCAAGTTGAGGCGTGCTGTATCTCGGCTTTCTTCGACCAGGTCTAGGGAGATCTTCAGACCTTCCTCATTTTCAACCGGGTTAAAGGTGGCCGTTCTGAATGTCGGCACCGTTGCTTCAATTGGCGGATCGGATCGCGGACCCGTAGACTAAGTGGAATGGACTGTACCCCGTTGCTTCTTTCTCCGTGGTCCGAAGGGACCACAGGACGCCGGGTAGTTCATCGGCCCACCTTCCCTTTAGGTCTTCAACTTTCTTCTTTAAACCGTTGAGGATTGTTTTATTCGTTGCCTCCGCCTGCCTGTTGCTTGTGGTTGGCAGACGGAGGAGTATGCAAATTTGATACCAAGTTCTTCTAACCAGCTCATTATCAAGTCACTCCAAAACTCTCGGCCGTGGTCAAATACCATGACTTGGGGTAACCCAAAACGAGTTATGACATTTTCCCAGATTACCTTTCTTACGGCCGCCGTGGTCTTCACCGGCACTGCTACAGCTTCAACCCATTTGGTGAAGTAATCAACGGCGACGATCAAGAACTTTCTTACACCGGAGGCCGTTGGAAATGGCCCTAGCAGATCCATCCCCCACTGTGCGAAAGGAAGGGGGTTAAGTACCGGCTGCAGGTCACGGGAAGGTGCATGTATCACCGGAGCATGCATTTGACAGTTGTTGCACTTCTTGGTTTTGGCTCTGGAATCCTCGAGCATGGTGGGCCAGAAGTAGCCGGCTCGGAGAGCTTTGTGGGCTAGTGTTCTTGCCCCCATGTGATGACCACAGATACCTTCGTGAATTTCTGTCAGTATTAACTCCGCGTCGGCTGGACCGACACATTTCAAGAGTGGCCTTATCACGGACCTCCTGTATAATTCTCCTTCAAACACCAAGTACCTTGCTGCGATCCTCTTTATCTTCTGCGAGAGCTTGCGATCCTCCGGTAACTCATTTGTCAGTTTATACTTCATTATCGGAGTCATCCACGTCGTCTCGGCCTCTATGTCTCCTACCATACAGAGTGTGTCAGTGATGCTCTTAGTATTCCTGATATCCACTAGTACGGTTCGGCTGACATTCTTGATGGTTGAACTGGCAAGTTTTGAGAGAGCGTCGGCTCGGTTGTTCTCAGATCTGGGAACGCATTGGATTTGGAAAGATTTTAATTTTGCTGTGTCAGCTTTTACCCTTTCCAGGTATCTTACCATCCCGTCGTCCCGAGCTTCATACTCTCCTCTGATTTGGTTAGTAACCAACAACGAGTCTGTCTTTAACACAATGTGTTCTGCTCCGGCAGCCCTAGCTAGCTCGACTCCAGTTATCACCGCCTCGTATTCGGATTCGTTGTTTGAGGCCGAGAAGGTGAATTTCAAGGCGTACTCAAACTCGTCCCCGTTTGGGCTGATGATAAGGATGCCGGCGCCTGCGCTGCTCGTCATGGAGGACCCGTCGGTGAATACTTCCCATACTCCGGGGTTTTGCTCTTCTTGATATGTGCACTCGGCCAGGAAATCTGCCAGTGCCTGTCCTTTTATCGAGGGCCTCGGCTTGTACTGAATGCCGAGGCCGGACAGCTCTACTTCCCATTTGATGAGCATGCCGGATTGCTCAAATTTTTCCAATGCTTTCTCCAATGGTTGGTCGGTTAAGACCGTCACGGGATGTGCGTCGAAGTAAGGTTTCAGTTTCCTTGCGGCAACGACGACAGCAAAGGCTGATTTTTCAACCAGCGGATAGTTTCTTTCGGCGGGCAACAATGTATGGCTGACAAAGTAGATTGGGTGTTGTTGTTTGTCTTCTTCTCTGACGATCACGGCACTGACCGTGGCCGAGGTAACTGCTATGTATAGATATAGCGTCTCCCCAAAGATCGGCCGGACAGGGTTGGGAGAGTTTGAAGATGAGCTTTCGGTTGCTTGAAAGCCGTGCTCGTTCCTCCCCCACCAAGTCTTTATTCCCCTTTAACACTTTGAAGAATGGGGTGCTCCTGTCGGCTGACCGAGAGATGAAACGAGCTAGAGCCGCCATCCTCCCGGTCAGCATCATAACCTCTTTTCGATTCCGCGGCTCCGGCAGGTCCAGGATTGCTTGGACTTTCTCTGGATTGGCATCAATTCCCCTGGCGCTGACAAGCACGCCAAGGAACTTACCTGCCCGGACACCGAAGTTGCATTTCATTGGGTTAAGTTTCATCTTGTATTTCCTTAGCGAACAAAATGTCTCGTGTAAATCGGCTAAGTGCTCGCTGTCAGACTTGCTTTTTACAATAGCATCGTCGACGTAAGCCTCAACGTTTCGCCCTTTCTGATTTTGGAACACTTTGTCCACCAGCCTTGTGTAAGTTGCGCCAGCGTTCTTCAGCCCGAACGGCATCATTTTATACATGAATGTGCCGTCTCGGGTGATGAATGCACACTTAGGCATGTCTTCTTCGGCCATGAATACGTGATGATACCCTGAGAAGGCGTCCAGCAGGCTCAGCATAGTGTAGCCTACCGTGGCGTCAATTAAACTATCTATCCGAGGCAAAGGATAACAATCTTTGGGGCATGCTTTATTAAGATTGGTAAAATCTTCACACATTCTCCATGCCCCCGATGATTTCCTCACCATTACAACATTAGCTAACCACTCAGGATAAGTACAAGGCATGATAAAGCCCGCCGCTAGTAATTTATCTACCTCGGCTTTGATGGCCTCATCCTTCTCGGCTGAGGAGTTCCTCATCTTTTGCTTGACAGGGCGAGCGGTGGAGAGTACGTTCAGCTTGTGAACAATCACCTCCCGGCTCACGCCTGGCATTTCGGCCGCTGAGTAGGCGAAGACATCTTTATTCTTCCTCAGCAGGTCCAGGAGGTCGGCTCTGAATTTTGGTTCCAGGTTGACACCGACAGTTACGGTGCGGCCTGGGTCAATCTCCACCTCCTCGGTCTCCGCTCCTTCGACCATGCCGACGGAGGTATCCATGCGTTCGCCCTCTTGTTGCAAGGATGGGCTCTTCCCCTTCTCTGATTTCTTCGCCACTTTGAAGGATTGCATGTTGCACCCTCTGGCAGATACTTGGACATTGACCACCTCGTCCTTCTCGTTCTTCGAGATGAGTTTATGCGCTTCCTCCCGGTCCGAGACATACATCAAAGTCAGGGCCCGGATGGACATCACAGCGTCGGCCTCGCTCAAAGTGACCCGGCCTATGAGAAAGTTGTAGGCAGACGAGCCGTCAATGACCACGAACTCGGACATAACATTCTTGGCCGCACTCCCCTCGCCGAACCTCACCGACAGCCTGATTGACCCCAGGGGTACCAGGCCGGCCCCAGAAAAGCTGTACAACGGGTTGGTGCAGGGGCTCAAGACTTCAACCTTCAGACCGAGGTTGAGAAAGCATTCTCTGTAACAGCCCAAGGTAACCTGCTAACGTGATATTGTCCGCTCTGGGAGACACAACCCCCTCACGGCTTTAAAACGCGTCACATTAGGAAGAGGTAGCCACATGATTATAAACCATGCTTCGTTCCCCTCTTCTACCGATGTGGGAAGGTCACCTTCCCTCCTCCCCAAAGGAGAAGGCAGCGTCCTCGCTGCCCACCGGCACAGGCCCCGGCTCTGATACCATTTGTAACAGCCCAAGGTAACCTGCTAACGTGATATTGTCCGCTCTGGGAGACACAACCCCCTCACGGCTTTAAAACGCGTCACATTAGGAAGAGGTAGGCACATGATTATAAACCATGCTTCGTTCCCCTCTTCTACCGATGTGGGAAGGTCACCTTCCGTCTCCCTCTTTACATTTAGTTGTATAATTTGCTATTCGCGACTTTAGCGATGGTTATGTTATGAAACTTCTAGTTAGACCTTGTATGTTTGACACCTTCCAATTTGGATATCTTTATAACAGGTTCAGGTTTTAAAAATTACAGGTTTTTACCCAAATGAACCTATTACAAACATATCCATGCAGTTTTATTCTAGAATTACGTGTTTACTTTTCCGCAATAAATGAGGGTGTCACAGTTGGTATCAGAGCATATTTGCTCCCGACGCACGTTTGTGCACCCCAATATAAATAACTTGACCTTAAAATAATAAACTTGAGAGATGGGTAGGATGGGTAGATTTAGGATCTTATGTTGTAGTCTCTTTGTGTTTGTTCTTTGTTAGGTACTAACATGTTTGTTGATTGTCATTTAATAATTGTTGCGTTCTTGGATCAATGACCGTGAGCTTATCTATAGCTAATGGAGTTATTACCCTTATTATAAAGAAATTTTTGAACTAAAGGTTTTGAAAATATTTTAATGTTTTTCACTAGTTTTAACGTCAATTAGTGTTAAAGCTTGTTATTGGAGACGTCTGATAATTAGTTTTATCATTTGTTGGTGTAAAAATGTATTTTTATGTCTTTGAATTGGAATATTGATATTCTTGAGTGATCGCCAAGAGTATCTCCGTTCCATTGAAAGGACACTTATATTTTACGAAGATCAAGATTTAGTGCCTATTGCTGAGGATTGAAGATTTGTTCAACCTTTGAAGAGTGCTTCTACTTCTTTGAAGATGTTTCTCGTTCTTTTTGTATCTCGTCTTATTCTTAATCTCTTGGTGCTTATCCTCCTTCTAAACTCCCTTCTGTTTTACTTTAAAAGCTAGTCTTGTACTCCTAACTTGTTCATTGTTCCTTGCTTACCCTTCCTTAATGCCTTTTTGATAGTACTCTTTCTTTTGAGGAGATTGTTTGTGTTTGACCCTTAACCCTGGTTTTGAGAAGTCGTGATGTTAGAAAGACTTAGGTAAGGTGATGAGACATACTTAGTGATTCTTATACCTAGTTCCTTGACAAAGTGAGTATAATTGATCGGTGGAATTTTGTGTGTTAAGTGTGAGTTGCCTATGATATTAAGATTACGGAACTTAGCCTTGCTGTTTATACTTGGAATTTGAGGATTTGATAACTTGAGTATTGTTGCTTGGGGAATTGACATGGCGTAGAGTTTATGATGAGAGCTTGGAAAGAAACACCTATAGGACGTGTTGGCCATTGGTGATAAAAGTGTTACTTGGAAGTTTGAGTTGAACTCGAGATTAGCGTAGTCGGTATACTTTTGTGAGTGTTGTGCTGATTACGTAGGAACCATGTTAGGTGAGAATTGTTGTTAGCTTTAGAATCTCATTCGGGTATCCACTTTGCGGTAATGAGGAATTAGTAGCCAGAGTTCTTGAGATGTAATTATAAGTTGGGATCGATGGATGTTGAGCTGAGATGAGTTAGAGGTTTTGGGTGGTTGCCTTGTGATTTGGAGAATGTCACCATCTATGCTTTAGGTTTCGAGAGTATACCAAGACCTCTTTGGGGTGATAGATTATGGAAAAGGATTTTTGAATTGGGATTTTGATTAAGGGTTGTACCATTTTGCTTTAAAACGCGTCACATTAGGAAGAGGTAGCCACATGATTATAAACCATGCTTCGTTCCCCTCTTCTACCGATGTGGGAAGGTCACCTTCCCTCCTCCCCAAAGGAGAAGGCAGCGTCCTCGCTGCCCACCGGCACAGGCCCCGGCTCTGATACCATTTGTAACAGCCCAAGGTAACCTGCTAACGTGATATTGTCCGCTCTGGGAGACACAACCCCCTCACGGCTTTAAAACGCGTCACATTAGGAAGAGGTAGCCACATGATTATAAACCATGCTTCGTTCCCCTCTTCTACCGATGTGGGAAGGTCACCTTCCCTCCTCCCCAAAGGAGAAGGCAGCGTCCTCGCTGCCCACCGGCACAGGCCCCGGCTCTGATACCATTTTGTAACAGCCCAAGGTAACCTGCTAACGTGATATTGTCCGCTCTGGGAGACACAACCCCCTCACGGCTTTAAAACGAGTCACATTAGGAAGAGGTAGCCACATGATTATAAACCATGCTTCGTTCCCCTCTTCTACCGATGTGGGAAGGTCACCTTCCCACCAACTGTGACACCCTTAATATTTACATTATCTAATTACTTAAATTCTACAGAAAAACTGGTAGGATATGTTTGTAAATGGTTCAACTAGTCAAAAACCTGCAATTTCAAAAATTTTCTTCCTAAACCATTCACAACCATTCCAACTCAAGAAGAGTGTCATAACCCTGCAACAGCTGATAAACTAACTCACATATATAACTAAAGACGCGGAAATATAAGGATACAAACCAAAAATAGAAAGGGAGACATATGTCCCTTCAAATTATATACAAACCAAAAGTATAAAAGGTTTACTAATTGAATAGCCAAAACTAGGTCCAAGGTTCCTTGCTCACTAGCCGTCTGTGACCCCAAACAAAGCATCAACAACCTGTCAATCGCATTTTATACAAACACGAAAGCCACAATTCAGTGGGGAGTAACTTCGAGTCCTCCCAGCCACGAATCGTCAAAATTAATGTAACATGTAATGTAACATGTAAACAATTTGATAACCCATTTACTTATCATGTATTCTAGCAAATGACCCCTAAACTGACCAAACTAAACTATCATGTGAATCATATAACAAATAGTAATCCAAACTTTATCAATCAGTAACCGCTTACATCTCACCTATTACGATTCATAAAATCACCATACAAGAAAGGGCAATATATCAAAGACAGGCATAAGTTCTTAGCCCCGTCAATAGTCACTTTGTAACTCGAGTCTATACCACGAGGTAGGGAAGGTAATCGAACCGGTATCTTGGCTCAGCGGTTACTATTAAGAAAACATGGCCAAGAGACAACACAACCCTAGCCTAAAATCTGCGCAGACCTAGACATGCGGATACACACCACCGCACCCAAGACCCACAACTTTTTTTAAAACAAAGTGAAGTGAGTACCCTAAGGACACCACCGAAGGGTTGGCTAGTACTTAAGCTGACCCCATACTATCAAAATAAGTACCTGAGGTCATGCCCCAACTTGGATAAACATCCACTAGTCAGGAACACAAAGGCTATCAAGCAGTGAACATATACTCGTCAAAGACTATAAAGACTTATCTATGATGGAGGCCGAAATACTCACCTAGGACCTAGTCCCAGCTAGTCCCAGCTTGAATATTTTAGCCCACACCACACAAGACTCACCACACAAGTCAAGTAAGACACCCACTTAACCTTAAGAGGGCAAAAAGTCCTACTTATCAACATAAATTCTAGCATTCTATCATGTAAAAGGCTTATAATGTCTATTTACAGCATACAATCCCAACAGAATCCTCAATAAGTATTCAATACTAATTTCTAATTCTAACAATAGTAACCATATTAAAGGCTTCAGGGGAAACTAGGGCCATTTCTACAATACAAGTCACTATTAAATTCAATAAGCTATACATGTGAACAAAAGCTTGATAAATGGCTTAAAACAAGAAAAAGGCCGATTATCTAAATCATTCAACCGAATTTTTACCCGCAACCCCACCTGCGGACAGTGCACGGGTCAAATTGCGGTGACCAATCACTCAATTAATCGACATCGCATCGATCAAAGGGACTAAGGCTCGGTTTTTTGGACAATCAACAAAACATTACAATTATAGCTATAAAATTCATTTTGAGCCTATTAATTACAATTTCCTTTTGTAAACTACCCTAACATGTGATAACTATTAATATAAGCACAATTTTACCAATAACATAATTTTTGTTACTATCAAAATACTACCCATTTGTTACTTATACTATTCTAACCTTAATTAACCCGAAATAACCAATATTGTACGAAAAACCGCAAAACAAGCACGGACCAACCCGGGCAGCCGTGGGCTAGCCGTGGGCCTGCCATGGGCCTGCTGCCCGTCCCCTACACCACCTTATTTTTCCATTTTTGTTTAGTAAGAGACCGTCTGAAAATTAATTAATCGTCCCCAATTCAACTTTGATAATTTAAACTAACAAAAGGCACAATTTAAGCTAACAATTGACATGCATGCAACCATTCTAAACATGTGAAAACTAATTCTCAAACAAAAATTCACCAAACATACAAAAATCAAAAACATGTGACGATCTTTCGTCGAGTAACTCGAAATATGTTACCTTAAGCTAGAAAAAGAGCAATTAGCACCACAAACCCAAACCCTAACTAGCAACTATCCGCTATCTTCGATAATATACGAGTCCCCGAACTCGTCTTCCAAATCTTCACCTAATTAAACAATAAAAACACAAAAATCAAACACAAAACCGAAATTACCGAAATTTGGTCTTAAAATAACTTAATGAAAATTGAAATTAGAACATACTAAGTTGTAGATCGCGACGAGAGGATTCCGGAAAGGTAAATTATGCGAAAAACGGATAAGAAACGAGGAAGTTGTGTCGATTTCTAGCTTGATTTTATATAAAAATGGAGTTTGGAAGGTTTTGGAAGATGAACAAGGCAAAAATCAGAAAAAAAAGAAAGTGAGGGGAAGGGGGTGCCACGTGAGGGAGGAAGGAAAGGAGGAAAAAGGAAGTGCGGGATTTTTAGTCGGGATTTTTACGAGTCGGGTTTGACTTGTTTCAATAATAATTAAATCCGTAAGTCAAATGCAAATTCCGTCAAGACCAAAGTCTTTAAACACGAGATTACAATAAAATTGAGTATTCATATGACCCATTTCCAAATTCGTTTACCCAACGTTCAAACGAATTGTCATTTTCCCCCCGATACGCCCTTATTTCGAAATAAAAGATTTTACACGGTTTAAACTATTTTTAAACATTTCAAAACTATCAAAATAAATACTTTTCTTCAAAATATAATAAAATTATATTTCTTTGAATTATTTTTACTTTAAATACATTAATGTCAAATTTTACTTGATTAATTAATTATTTTCGAAATATATTAACGGTCCGAAATTTACGGGGCGTTACAATCACCCCTCCTTTTAAAAAGTTTCGCCCTCGAAACTTAGAAGGAGAAATTATAGCAATAAGAAAATATAGGTATCTTTTCAATGAAACGGTGATACTCTTGTTGATCGAAAGAACACCCATATTCATATCAAGATATAAAAATATTTCTACACCAATAAATGAGAAAACCCATTATTGGGACGTCTCCAACAACGAGATTTAACATTCACTAATGTTAAAACCATTGAAAATCATGAAAGCATTTTCAAACTTTTAGTTTAAAATTCTATAATAAGAATAATATCTTTACTAATTATGATTAAATATGGCTTAGTAACTCGGAAAAAGTAAGAAAAAGAATACCTTATGGAAATAAATCAAAATTTCATTTTCAAATCTTTAAAAATAGGTTAGGTTTGCAGAAGTGACTTAAACTTTTATGAATGAATTGAAACTGGTGGCTTGAAAATTTAGAAGTTGTACAACACGGAAAATAACTTAGATAGCATATAAAACAAAGTATATTAAGATGATTCAAATTTAACTAATCAAAAAGAGCTATAATGAATTTCATGGGGTAAGAATTGAAGTCAAAATTACAAGGATGTCAAAGATAGAGTTTCATAGATTACCAACATCAAACTTACGAGAGGAGTATGATAATGTAAGGAAGAGAGATATGAGCGGTAACGCTCTTGATCAAGGAAGAATGGAGATTAGACACCAAGGAAACACCAGACACTCTTATCTCAAATAACAACATCACTCAAAACGGCTCCGAAAACTTCCTAACAACCAAACTCATAACCACATCACTCCCAAGGGTTTCCTCAATCGCTTATGTTACCTCTTCCTATCATAATCCCTGGAACAAGATATTTCACTATAAGTGTGATCTCATCGTTCCAAATCCTCAAACATCTAGAAACAACTTCCACAAGCCTAAGGTCAAGACTTCCAACAAAGCTGTATTTGTATCCCACTAGTGTCAACTATGGGTTCCTCAAAAAGTAAACCTTCAATCAAGAGTCCCAATACCACGCTCTAAACTCCAAGAGAAGGTTCCTCAAATATTCCACAAGGTTCTCATTTCAAAGCAAGGTAGTAACATACCAACCTCAAATTATGAAAAATCAATAGGATCTCAAGTTTCTCTATCCTTTTACTTATTAAGGACTCTCAAAAGCAGAACTACACCCAGCTCCAACATCGTCTCATCATCCCAAGCACTCAATGCGACCTCAAGGTCTATAAAACTATAGGATTAGCAAATTCTTCTCAATACTAAGTATCTCTCAACTCAAGAACTCTCAAGAGCCAACTAATACCACATCACATCACCAATCCATTCTGGTCATCAACATCCCCAAGGTGTATTCTTTCAAATTTGATATCCTAAACTTACTTACCATCAAATTCTCAAGGTACAAGGTCATAATTGTAACAACACTTTATCACCTCAGAATTCCTAAAACCATAAATTGAAATTATGTTCCTTAGCCTAACAACTGGTGTCATCCATACCATTACCCTTTCTAGTTACCAAAACAAGTGCTAAAACCTCCCAATAATGTAGCTTACTCTCACTCTCATGCCATACCTCAAGTAGTAATCAATATCACTCACTAAAACTAACTAAATAATCCCACCTTTAACATTTCTCACACGGTAACATATACATTATCAAACCTTCATCTCCAAAGTGGTTATAGAAGCCAAACACAAACTTGACTACTTAGCCAATCCTATATCCTCAAGTCACATCTCACTAACTCCGTAAACATGGTCAACAAGGTACCAACTATACTAAGGAGATAAGGAGTGATAGAGAAACGGTAAAACATTTCCGAAGGGTGCATGAATCCGATAAATTAAGAAACTAAGGAGTCAGACCGTAAAGATAACGGTTGACAAAAATAAGAGGTATTCGAGTTAAGAAGATATCTAGGGCAAGAAGAAGATACGTAAACTTTGGCATAAAAACAGGGTTCAACAAACGTTAAAGAGAAGGAAAGGAGAATAGAAGCGGCACAATGAAAGGGTTACCGCTTACCAAGCACTCATCAAAGCTTAAGATCGATATGATAAGGTTACACCACTAAGGTGCTCAACAAAGCCCCAAAAGTCTACCAAATCATAGGACTAACAAGGACTCCACAATGGTAGGTATTCCTCAACTCAATTGGTTCTAAGAGCCAAAATCAATTCACCACACAAATTCATTTGTTACCATCCATGTCCCAAAATATCTCCTTTACAAACCCTCGTCATTGAACTTCACTTACTATGTCATCCCCAAGTACCATAGCTTGTCTACTCCATCATCTCACCACTTAATACTTCTAGTCTCCGATACCATAAATTGGAATCACATCCTTGAACTCACGAACTACATCGAACAACTTTACACCAAAATTCCCAAATTCAGATATGATTAAAGAGGTCAACAAGGGCTACTCTATACTAGATTTGGTCAACTCAAAAGGTTTAACAAACTAACTAATTCCAAAGTACGATACCAAACCATTAAGCAACGTCAATGTCCTGTTGTATTCCTTTCAAGGCCTACAAGGATTATGACTAACTATCATTCCTTTAATTCTCCATAAGAAACATCGAGACTCTCAAATGAAGTAGCTCACGTTCATTCCATCTTATGTGCTAAGGTAGTACCTCATGCTCAATCATCTATAACAAACAAGCTCTCAATAAACATAAATCCAAAGGTGTTCCTAAACTCACTAGGCTCTCATATCATGCACAACTAACAAGTCTAACCAAAGGATCCCAAGTTATATTCTCCTATACCACTCAAACCTTAACCAATCAATTTCTCAACTCGTTCACGCCCTCCAAAGTTACATTCTCTCAAAACCGGGTTCTCTTGAACAAGGGAACTATCCTGCGGAATAAAAGGAAGGTGTCCACATGGACTTAATTATAAGAAGAAAACGAACCTAAGATAAATCGGGAGAATGAATTGAAAGGTAGTTACCAAGGCGAGAGAAGAGGAATTTGAAATACGAATAAACAACGAGATTGGAATACTAAGGTAAGATTGCATTATCTACATCTATTGGAGAGCCATTTACAAAAGAAAAAATCAATTAGTACCTAACAATTAGCAATCACAAACAGACTACCACATAAAATCCTAAATCTACCCATCCTACCCATCTCTCAAGTTTATTATTTAAAGGTCAAGTGATCCTAAGTGGGGTGCACAAACGTGCATCGGGAGCAATAGGCTCTGATACCAACTTGTAACACCCCGACCTAAACCGGGTCGGGAGCGGTTACTTATGATAGCTCACCAGGCTGTGTACACGGCCCACAAATCAACACGGGTCCTTTATAGCGCATTTTGTCCTCACTCATGCGCATCCCGGAAACCTTCCCAGGAGGTCACCCATCTTAAGACTACTCCCAGCCAAGCACGCTTAACTTTGGAGTTCTTTCACATGGATGACCATAAAAGAAAGTGCACTTTGTTGATATGAGTAGTACTTCCAATCCCTTTAAGCACTAGTCATTTAAGCCTATCACTGGACCTCTTCAATTACCGTGGGGTGTTAGGACTCGTTATTAAAGGCGTCTAATAACTTGTTCTACGCTTGTCGGCGAATAGGTTTTGTTTTAAATTTGTCTCTGACTTGGAAAGTTAGCATTCTTGTGTGCACGACAAGAGCAATTCCGTTCCATGAATGAGACGTATATTTTTGAAAACTCTTCATTAATGTTTTTGAAGGTATTTTGATTTTTGATTTATACAAATGATTTGCCTTTGACCTTATCTTGGATTTGGAATGAGATGTTCTTGAATGCGCAACGAGAGCACTTCCGTTCCTCTGATGAGAATCTAGTTCTGTCGGAAAATTTTATTTGAAACTTTTGAAAGAATTTTGATTCTTACGATAAGTGACCTTTTAAATGTTTTGGTTACCGATTCCAATTTCAGTTTTATTTTTATAACCTTTCATTTATACTTTCAAGTTTCGAGGACGAAACTTTTTAAAAGATGGGGGTGATTGTAACACCCCGTATTTTATTAAGTTGAATAAAATTCTTTTAATTGCTATTTTGAATTTAATTACATCATTTGACGATTTATATATATATGCTTAGCTAATTAATTAATTTCATCATAAGTCGATACGTTAATTTTAATAATCATTAATAAGTTTATTTAAAGTTAGTTCGAGTTTATTTATTTAATAATTTCCGTTTCTTTACGAGTCCTTATGAAAGTTGTTTTAAGTGAACCCGAGATGGATTTTGGGAACAAAACCGTCCAATTAGCTATTTTGAGCTTATTTCACTAAAATAGCAATTCTTTATTAATATCCGTTAGTTTCGTAAAAATCGCTAATAATTCCGATTCAAGCTGATATCGTATTATTTCCGTTAACTAGCTGAGTTTATTTTATTTTCACTCATTAAATTTATTTATTATTGATTCCGTTTTATTACTGAAACTTTTACTTAAATCGGTTAAATTTAACTCGAAACGATTTTAATAACGATCGAAGTTTCTTAACGACGAAGAAACGTACGTATAATAAATAGCAGGCAGGCAGGCTGCTCCCTCTTTTTCTCACGCATCACTTTCTTTTCCCTTCTCCTTTTTCGTTTCTACGTGCGGCAACAAACAGCCATCAATTCCGGCCCCATTCAAACCCAGATCCCGCCTTCATTTCTCAACCAAACTCCATTATTTTTGTTCCATAGCGCTCCTCTCGTCGTTCTCGTCATTCCGATGTAAGTAACATTCATTTTCGTTATGTATTTTTACAAACCCAATTTATATTTTTAGCTTTGTTTATTATAAGACGGTTGTATGTACTAAAATAGACGGTCTGGTAGAATATTTGTTAGTCATAAATGATTAGTTCAATCGGAAAAAGGTAATAATGATAGGTTACTCAGTATTACTTGTTAAATATGTGTATTTTGAAAGCTGGTTAGTCTGTTTTATAGTTGAGACGGTGTATAATTATATATAGGGATCATTATGGATGTTAATTAGTCAGTTGTATAGTTGAGACGGTGTATACTGATATGTGGAGATGATTGAGACGGTGTATACTGACCTCTAGGGATCATTTGGGATGCTAGCTAGTAAGTGGTATATTTGAGACGGTGTATACTAACATGTAGAGATCGTTTTGGGATGCTATTTGGGATCTTGTTTAGTTGTGGTATTGTGCATTAAATTAGGACTGTTTTTGAGTCCGCTTTGCAGGTACTTTGGGACATTTTTGGGGCTGTTTTGACTCGGTTTAGGACTGGTTTAGGATAGATTGAACTCTGTTTTGGTACCAGTTTTTGTGCAGCCTTCTGACTGTTTTGGGACAGTCGAAATGGAGGCCGTGTGGGCTGTTTTGGCCTCGGTTTTAGGAGCCGTGACAGGCTGAGTTGGGCTCAGTTTTGGGACGGATAAAATGGTAAGTTGGACTCTTTGCCCTCTTATGGTTAAGTGGGTGTCTTACTTGTCTTGTGTGGTGTGGGCTAAAGTATTCAAGCTGGGACTAGCTGGGACTAGGTCCTAGGTGAGTATTTCGGCCTTCATCATAGATAGGTCTTTATAGTCTCTGACGAGTATATGTTCACTGCTTGATAGCCTTTGTGTTCCTGACTAGTGGATTTATATCCAAGTTGGGGCATGACCTCAGGTACTTATTTTGATAGTATGGGGTCAGCTTAAGTACTAGCCAACCCTTCGGTGGTGTCCTTAGGGTACTCACTTCACTTTGTTTTAAAAAAAGTTGTGGGTCTTGGGTGCGGTGGTGTGTATCCGCATGTCTAGGTCTCTTGTGATTTTAGGCTAGGGTTGTGTTGTCTCTTGGCCATGTTTTCTTAATAGTAACCGCTGAGCCAAGATACCGGTTCGATTACCTTCCCTACCTCGTGGTATAGACTCGAGTTACAAAGTGACTATTGACCCTACTAAGAACTTATGCCTGTCTTTGATATATTGCCCTTTCTTGTTTGATGATTCTATGAATCATAGAAGGTGAGATGCAAGCCGGCTATGGTTGATAGAGTTTGGATTCCTGGATGTTATGTGATTCACATGATAGTGTAGTATGAGTCGGTCTAGTATTCACATGCTAGGACTATGTGGCGTTATATTGTTGTTCACATGATAAGCACGATTGCCTTAGCATCTATATGCTAAGGAAGTGTGTGATTCGTATTCATATTCTTATGTTTACATGTTATATTAATTATGACATTTCGTGGCTGGGAGAACTCGGAGTTACTCCCCACTGACTGTGGCTTTCGTATTTGTATAAAATGCGAATGACAGGTGGGTGATGCATATATAGGGTACATGGACGAGCTAGCGAGCAAAGTAACCTTGGGACCTAGATTGGCTTTATTTTATGGTGACCCTTAAACCCTTTTTATGTCACATACATTTTAGGGACATATGTCTCCCTCTTTACATTTAGTTGTATAATTTGCTATTCGCGACTTTAGCGATGGTTATGTTATGAAACTTCTAGTTAGACCTTGTATGTTTGACACCTTCCAATTTGGATATCTTTATAACAGGTTCAGGTTTTAAAAATTACAGGTTTTTACCCAAATGAACCTATTACAAACATATCCATGCAGTTTTATTCTAGAATTACGTGTTTACTTTTCCGCAATAAATGAGGGTGTCACATTCTCTGTACATAATATTTGTGTAGGCGCCTGTGTCAATCAGGCACCTCTTCACCAGGTGGTTGGCTATGTCCAAGTGGACTACAAGTGGGTCGCTGTGAGGGGCGATGACTCCCTCGTAGTCCTTCTTCCCAATAGTTATATCGGGGATGTTGGAAGCGGGGGTTGCTGTGTTGGGCACAAAGTTGATGGCCTGATATAGTTCATTCAGGTGCCGTTTGTGCCCATGAGCGGACCCACCGTTCTCGTTGCCCCCGATGACAACATGGATTACTCCTATCCGTTCAAAGACGGATTTCTTATTCGACCCGCCGGTATCAGTTTTTTGGCCTCCGGCAACATATTTGCTGAGGCTCCCATTCCGGATCAGCTCTTCAATGGCACTTTTCAGATGCCGACAGTCGTTAGTTAAGTGGCCGGTGTGGCCGTGGTACTCACAGTACTGGCTCGTGTCATCGTCCCCCCTCGCCTTGGGAGGCCTTTCCCACTTCTGACCCTCGTTTTTGCTTAGGGCGAAGACCTCGGCGGGAGATACGACTAGGGGAGTGTGATCATTGTACCGCTTTTTGTAGTACGGTACCGAACTTCCCCCGGCGCCCGCCGAGTTCTGCTTCCTTGCGGATCTGTCGGGCCGTGACTTATTATTGTCACGGCGTCCTTCATCCGGGTTGTCCTCCCGGTGGCTCTTCTTCTCTGAGTGCCCAGCCTCGCTGTGGCCTACCCAGGTCTTGTGATAGTCCTCCACCTTGATGGCTTGGTCGGCCATCTTCCTAGCGGCGTCTAAGCCTAGGCCTCCGTACTTGATGAGCTCGTTTTTTAAGTCTCCCCTTGGGAGGCCTTTCATCAGCGCGAAGGCCGCCAGCTCGGGAGTAATCTCTCGAATCTGCTGAACCTTGGCGTCGAACCTCTTCACATAGCTTCGTAGAGACTCGCCCCCTCCCCGTCGATAGTTAGGAGATCCGATGTCTCCACGGCCCTCCTCTTATTGCAAGAGTACTGGGCTAAAAAGGCGTCCCTTAGGTCGGCGTAACAGTATACCGAGCCGTTGGGCAACCCCTTGTACCAACTTTGAGCCATCCCATGCAAGGTCGTTGGGAAGACTCGGCACCAGACCTCATCGGGTTGTTCCCACACCGACATGTACGACTCAAAAGCCTCGGCATGGTCGGTGGGGTCGCTATCCCCTTTGTACGTGAGCGCCGGCAACTTCAGCTTGGTTGGCATGGTGGTTTCAAGGACATAGGCACTGAGGGGCTGTCTGACCACGTGTCGAACGACACGCGGCGATCGGCTCCTCGCATTCCTAGTCCGGCTCCTCTCCTCGTAGTGGGAAAGGCTTCTTCTCCGGCTCGGGCTTCTTCTCCGGCTCTGCTGAGTCGGACTCCTCTGGCTCCTTTGGGGTAGGCCTCGTTGGTGCTGCGGCGACGCTGCCCTCCCATGAGTGCGGGAAGGACTTAGGTCTACCACGACCACTCTGGGCTCCCCCGGCGTCTTGGCAGGGTCAGCTTCCTCCAAGGCTTCGTTCAAGTTTCTCGGAGTCACATTTTGGGCCTTGGTCTCCTGTGCGGGTGCCGCCGCTCTTGTCGGAGTGACAGTGTGAGTCGGCATGCCACCTATTAGGTCCAGGAGCAGCTTCAGTTTAGCTGCATCGACCACATGTCCCATGATGGTGACTTGGTCGGCGGGCAGCGGTGTATCTGGTATTATTGGCATCCCGTACGCCGGTTGAATTACCCGGCCGGTGGGGGGCTGCACAACCCCAGAATTGTGGACGGTATCATCTTGGCAGAATTCGGTTTCGTCAGTCACAAATACCTCTTGTTGTTTCGACATCTTCTTAGCTTTTTGGGTGGGTTTTGTTTTTGTGTTTTTTTTTTGTTTGGGAATGAATGTGACTAGCTTCTAGTATCTGTTTCCCACAGACGGCGCCAATTGTTCCGGGTGTAATTCCGAAGCAAGTATTGTTACCACTCGTGGCTTGTAGAATGATGTCTTTGAATGAATCCTCCTTTGGCCTCTCCTGAAACAATGAACAAACTGAGGGCTCGGCTTTGGCCGAGCGTACTCACTCCGACGCCCAAGTCAGGGAACTTAAGAGATAAGTTAAGTGTTACTTGGCTAAGTATATATTGTAGAGAGATAAGGAAGATATTACCAGATTATGAGATGTTTAGGTTATTTTTCGGATCCTTTCCTCAATGAGGGTTGAGGAGTATTTATAGACTTTCACCTTTTGTCACGTAGTGGCCAAGTGGCCAAGTGGCTAGCAGGTGAAAAGACTATCTTGCCCTCGGCCGAGGGACCCGTGGCAGGCCGGTAGGCCTGGCTGGCTCCATGCCGAGGGGGCCGGATATGAGTATGCTGATATGCCTCTCGGCCGGCTAGTCGCCGAGACCGAGGAGTGAGTGACAGGCCGGCAGGCTTCTGTCGGCTAGGCTGTCCTTCTGCTTGACTTATTGTCTTTTAGCTTTGACCTTGGTCAAGATGTTGACTCGGTCAGCGGGTGCTGAATATGCCCCATCATATTTATTTTTCTATGTAATACAAAATTACACAATTTCAAAAGATAAATAAACGAAACAGATTCGCAAGTTCTAACTTTATCTTGAAAAACACAATATAGAGATAGTAATGAGTAGCATATACTAAATTGAACACGGAGTCGAATAATAGTATTTCTCATACCCATAAATCTGCTAGCCAAAATGCTTAAACAGGAAATGTCACTGAGACAACTAAAATTTACAAACAAGGACAAATTTACGTGACTTTTGAAATATCACTTAGATATTTACCATTTACACGTAAAATAAGTTTTATGAAACATATTCATAAAAATAAAAATATAATTAATATCACGAAAGATATCATTATCCACGTAAAACAAATTTACATGGTCCAAACACAAATATATATGCGGAGTATGAAACACATTCATAAAATATCGGGTATAACTAAAATCATTAATATATTTATTTATACATATATAAAACAAATTTATATAAATCACATTCAATTTTGTATGAAACACATTCATACATTTATAAATCTAGCTAAACAAATTAGCATTACTTAATATCACTTAGATATTAACAAATTTACAATTAAGCTAAACACATTAGCAAATTATAAATTAATATCACTTAGATATTAATAGGTGTAAACAAAAATTATCAACTCCGTAGACCGTATAGCACATAGCCATACTAGGAGTACTACGTTTGATTCAAGAAAACATTCTAGTAAGGAATAAACTTCAATTCAATAATGGAATACAGCATTTGACAACAATGCCATGTGACTTCTGGAAAGATGTCAACTCCATCAAACAATAAGAAGAAAAAAAAAACTAGTTCCATTTTGATTTTCTTCACATATCAAACAATTGAAAAGATAGAAAACAAAAAAAACTCTCTCCCTGCATAAAACCCATTTTTCCAGATTTGATTCATCTTCAATCCATAAGAATTGAAGAACCCATCTTCATTCCTATTTTAGATCAAAAAACAAGTTTTGTCGACTTCACATAGAAGTAAATCTGAAGCAATTAACCGGTGGCACACCAAAATCGACATATACATCAACCTTGTACCACCACGGCCAGAACGATAGACGCCATCACATAGATCGGCGCCGAGAAGACGTTTGAGGCGACTCACGCACTCAACGCGCGCCAGCGTGACATACACGCGCCACCGCACAGTCTCAATAACAAGCGCTTTTGCCATGGCCGGTCGAATCAAGAAGTTTTGGAGTGACAACCTCAGCCTTGGTGGTGGTGCGTGGCTTACACGAACCGATCACCGACTCATGCACCCAACACGACAGAACTGGTGTTAACGCGTGATATTCACGTGTATGGTACGGTCGTCAAAATCAGAGATGGTGATGTCGAGGTGACTTACACGCTCAACAATGGGATCCAAGGTCAGTGGATAATAACTATGGTCACGAAGACCGAAGACTGAGTCGGGTATGCATTCAATTTACTAAATAGAGACAACGTAAAGAAGGGGTTGTAACTATTATATCTAAATTCAACATATGAATAGATCTGTAAACATTGTTTATGTATTCAACACATGAGTCATAGATATCAGTTTACAAAAAAAACAGGGATGGTCCGAAAAACATGACAAAAATACGAATTTTAATTTAATCATGTTATCAAGAATCGGGACAGAAGCCGTAACACGTTCGGCTCTGATACCACTGTTAGAAATATGCGTACCTTAATAGCGGAATAGGTACGATGATCGACGTGCCGCTTTCTGCCCACGAATCCGAACCAAGACCAATACCGGTGGCTACTAGAGTCACCGTATGTGTTCACACCCCAAGTTCCAAAGCTCCATTAGGAAGGAGAGCTTAACCGTGATTGTATTGCTTAATCGTGTTGTGTGTTGTTGTTACTGTGTGTATGTTGATTCACATAGAATCACACTATTTATAATGCTCTAAAAGAGCAGTTACGAAGATGAGAATTAAGGGAATAATCTATATATATATATATAAAAGAGAGTTTTTTCGAGCGATCTGAGAGCGTCCACATCATCAAAAATCAATTTAGGAAAGTATAATTTTTTATGTAAAAAATAAAGTGGAAAATCTTTTAATTATTATAATATGTATATTTCCTAAATTATATTCAAGTGATATTTCCAATTTTTATATCAAACTTTTACATTTCATTTGGCAAAAAAATATCATTAAAAAAATTATGAAAATAATATAATTAGCTTTGTGTTAAAAAATGCTATCATTAGAGTATAAATTTCATATTATTTGCACATATTAAAGATGGTGTACTTCTTAATACGTAAAATTGTGTACTTTTTAGTATGTTTTGTCCGACATTGGAAAATAAGTAGGTGTGATGAATATACTACATATAAATAGTAGAATTGTCCCACATCGAAAGATTAGTATAAGGTGATGTGGTCCTATGATTATAAATAGGATGCATATTTGGAACTTATGCATCCACCCAAAATTTTTTGAGTCTCATAAATATTGTTTTAAAGAGCTCTTAAGATTTTCTATCATTATCTACGATATAATGTAAAAAATAAAGTGGAAATCGTTGGGAACTACCCGGGAAATAGTTAAGAACATGAACAAAAAAATCAAAAATCAAAAAATAACTAAAGGTTTTACTAATGGTAGTCTCCTGACACAATAAAAAACTAAAGATTTTACTAATGTTTGTCTTCTGAATGCTGTAATAGAGCGTTAATGAGTCGTTATATGTACGATATAGAGATTCATATCTAATGATCGAGACTAAGTGGTTTTACCTTCAAAGAAAAATAATATGTATACAATAGTGATTTTTTAAGAAAAGACATGTAATTCTTGGTATGTTATATCTTTCACATTGAAAATTAATGTAGGCATTATGAACATACTACGTCTAAATAATTAAATTATGTATCTCACATTGAAATAATAGTATACGGTAGGGTGATTCTATAAATATAAATAGGAGGCATCCTTGAAACTTAGGGTATTAATCCAAAAAATTTTGATATAAAAGATATAGACTTTTTAGTATGTTATATGTCCCACATTGAAAAATAATGTAGGTGTTGTGAATATATTATGTATAAATAATAGAAATGTCCCATATATATACATTTTCTATATTATATTAAAGTGATGTTTATAATTTTGATATAAAAACTTTATATTTCATTTGAAAAAAAAAAGTATCTTATGAAAATTATATAATTAGATTGTAACAAAAAATGCTATCATTAGAGTGTATATTGTATTGTATTGTATTTTCTCATTATTAAATCGGGTTGATGTCAAAGTAGGTGCAAAAAAAATGGTGTACTTAATATGTTATTTGTCCTACATTGAAAAGTAACGTAAGTGTGGTGAATATACTATGTATAAATATTAGAATAGTCCCACATCGGAAGATTACCATAAGACATGGTGATCTTATGATTATAAATAGAAGTTATAACCCAAAAATTTTTGATTCCCTTAAGTATTGTCAGAGATAACTCTTAAAAGAGATTGTATTACTGTCTCTACAATAATGATTTCTAACCTAAGTTATGTTTGGAAAATCTTTTAGTTATTATAATATATACTATGTATTTCTTATTTTATATTCAAGTGATGTTTCTAATTTTTATATAAAAACTTCTAAATTTCATTTGACAAAATAATGTCGGTAAAAAAATTATGAAAATAATATTATTAGATTCATGGTAAGAAATGCTATCATTAGAGTATATATAGATTTCATATAATTTGCACATATTAAAGATGTGTATTTCATAATATGTTATATCTTCCACATTGAAAAATAATATAGGTGTGATAAATATACTACATATAAAAAAATAGAATTTTCCCACATCGAAATATAGCATAAGGTGGGTGATTCTATGAGCATCCTTGGAATTTAGGCATCAACCCAAAATCTTTTGAGTCGCTTAAGTATTGTTTTGGAGAGCTCTTAAAAGTTTATATCATTATATTTTCTACCTATAGATTTTATATGTCTCATATTGAAAAATAATGTAGGTGTGGTCTGGGCCGTCTCAAGAAAAGTGGAGGTCCGGTGCAAAAATAGATACGAGGCCCCCAATTTTAAAAATTAAAGAATATTAACATAAAATATGAACGTAAACTACAAATTATTTGAAAACCGAGTCTTTCGCGTAATTTTTCTTGAAGCAAATTCCATAACAATTGCGTCTGTGTGAATTAAAAACCCATAAACCAAAGTCCTCTGATCTTCAACTCTTTGTCCCACCTCCAATAGCTGCATTGCCTGCATATACATTAAAATAAAGACACGATTAAAAAAAAATCGGCTATCACCCATAACCGAACAAGTCATTAAAACTAAGAAAAACAATAGTACCTATTTCGAGCTCTTTGTAAATCTGGGATTTTTTTTGATAAACAATTGAAACAGATTATATTGCAAAGTTTGATTCTCTCTAAATGAAAACTTGGAATGATTTGTGAGGAATTAACTTGAAATAATCACATTTAAAGATTGCAAAATTAAGAACATTGCATGTTTATGGAAATATTAAAGAGCAAATTGATTTATTTTTGGGAAGGTAATTAATTGCTCCGTATTTGGGGAAGGAAATTAAATTGATTGCAGTAAAAGAAGATTGAAGACTTGAAGTATCAGGGTTGAGATACTTGCTTCGAGCTACACCTCCTCACGGGGAAGTCCCTTTTAATC
Organism: Silene latifolia; assembly: GCF_048544455.1. NCBI lineage: Eukaryota > Viridiplantae > Streptophyta > Magnoliopsida > Caryophyllales > Caryophyllaceae > Silene > Silene latifolia. The sequence goes on from NC_133533.1 coordinate 39,180,962, forward strand.
TAATCCTTTTTCTTTATCACACCTGATTGAAATGAAAACTCAAAGTACTCATTCCGCCGCAACAAGCCGAAGCGGTCAGTGTCTAGACGAAGCTCTTCCTGGTCTCGAGTTCGCGCTTGATGAAAGAGTCTTTCAATTTGGTACTTTACCACTAGCTCGCGGGAATGCAACTTCACCAATAGCCCAAACAAAGCCAATCCCCAGTAGAGTCACTCTCGTTGCTTAGCTTCGGGTTGCGGATCTGGGGTTGGGTTAGTATCCCCTTAATATGATAAGGCGCGAAGCCCTAGCATAAATTTAAATCTAGGGATTAGTTCACTTCTCGGGCAGGAGAGAAGTTGACTTGCTTAGCCTATCAGACAGAGGCCGATACTTAGATTCATTCTGTGCTCAAGTTCAATATCAACGAAAATGTCCAATCAATTAAGGAGAAATGGACCCCACTCCTTAGACGCGGCTTAATTATATCATATCATAAAAGCACTCAAGGCCCGTCCTATCATGTTAAATCAATGAGGGGAATGAACTTCCTTAGTAGCCTATCGAGTCCTTAGTTAGTAGCCTATCAAGGGAAATTCTCAAGCTTAACCCATATTTGAGAGGGAAAAGAGGATCTGAAAGAGATCGCATATAATTACAAACGGGAAGCCCCGGATCGCATATTTAAGTAAGTAGGGAGTCCTTTTTGGTAGGCTACCTGACAGTCTCCATGCAGGATAGGAAGGACAGGGGTCTTTCTCGGTGTAAAAGAGAATCCGAGGGGATAACTCTTTACTGATCTTCATTCTGTGATTTAAGTAGTCACTAATGTCTTTAGAATCTTAATCTATCTCGAACCTTGCTTCTGTCTTTTATTAGTGTTTGAAATTCTAGTGCTCTATCCGGAATCGAATGATCCGGAACAAATTTTGCTTTTGTTCCGCGTGTTCGTGTTTGAATTTGAGAAGCGTGGCTTGGGTTTCAATTCCCTTGCTTGAAGCGAGCAAATGAACCAAATCAAGTCAAGTTGTTGATGGAAAGGTAAGAAAGATCTTTCTTACCCGGTACCTGGGTAAAGGAAAAGGCACACACGTTCTACATCCAGTACTGCTATATCCCCAGCAAATGCCTCAACTTGTTCTTCTTCTGTAAATGCTGCTTTTCCTGCTATTCCATAGGATATGATTTCTCAACCAGACTAAAACGCGGCTCACTTCCGATATCTTATTTGCAAAAATCTCCCTGCGACACCAGGGTTGGGTCGATCTTCCCTTTCTTCCGAGTAAGGGAATTTGGTTGGTTGGTCCCACATTGTATCTAGAGATAAAATAGGAAGAAATACTTGGACAATCGGAGACCTTTAAGCTACTTCCGAAGCAGCTACATTTTAGGAAAAAGAAAGAGGGCTTCGCGCCTCCCTGGAGAAGAATTCTATAAATAAAAAATCTATAAATCAAAAGAACAACTTACAATTCCTGTGGACCCGCGATAGGTAAGGTATAGATGTGGGCATAGGTGTGAACTTGGTCGGGGACAGAGCTGAGATTCATTATCTTTAGTCTACCGGTACGGATGAAGCATACGGTGAAGAGGAACAATCAGATAAACAAGAGGAGGTGGTGCCAGATTCAGATGAGGCTGTTGGGGCTCTGATGAAGTTGGTTGAAGGTCGGACAGGTCCTTATGTATCTTACCTTGGAAGATTAACCTCAAGCTTACCTGGAAACAATGGACCCTTTAACGGCTACTGCGGAGAAAGTCCGGCTCACCAACTCTCTCGCTGCTTGTTTCGGGGCACGAAGAGGCACCTATTCCTGGGGATTTTAGTGCAAACAAAGAAGAGGCTGTTGACGCACCAATCATCCCCCTCTTTTCAAGGGAAAAAGAAAGAACGTCATTAAGGTTCCTAGAACTACTTTTGCGCCTTTGGCGGATACCCCTTGAACCGACTCTAACGCCTGTTTTTCTTAAGTCATTCCGTGTTGACATTCGATAGGAAAGTACTTGGGCACTGAATGCCTTATTTTTTTAGTAAGGAGCTGGGCTTGGGCCCTTCTTTTCCAACGTAACCACATAAAAATAAAATAGGATTCCTATCTTTCTACCCGAAATGAAAGAAGATTTGCCTTTTACGCGCCAGAAAGGGAAAACAGGCTTGCCTTTGAAGGTCCAGATCCTTTGGCGAGGCACAAAAAGAGCTTCTCATTCCATTATTCATTGAATTGCATCTGCAGCATTCCTCTTGGTCCTGACTCGGGAGGGTGCCTTTTAGTAGGAGACATGGTCCACTGCCAGCCACTTCTTAGGGATTTAGGTATTAGAGATGAATTTGCCTTAATAATGTCACTTTCGGGGAATTCATGTCTCAAAATAACGGGGTTCTTTAAAAATCAATTTAGAAAATAAATTTTCTTAGTGAAAAGCGTCGAATGACTAAAATCACCGGGTTCTTTGAACCATTTCGTTTGAAAGGGCCTGTTCACAAGTAAAAAGTCATTAGTAACCGAAATCACCGGCTTTTTTTAACTTTTGCAATGGCTTTTGCCCCGAAATCAAGAGCAATGGGCACCGAGACGAGGGTCGCTATGTCTCTATCCTCGTCACCAATGGAAGGGTACTTTTCTTTCCATTCCACATCATCAGCCAAAGCTTCTGGTGGAGCATCCTCAAATATTTATAACTTAGAATAGGGGTTGGGCCTGGTCTCCTTAACATTGATCGAACTTATCCGCCCATTTATGGCGAACTTCGTCCCTTAACCAACAACCGCTGATACCGGTTAGGACTTTCTCGCGGCTTACTTCGCCTTAGGCCAGTCTCCGGCCTTTGGGACGCAAGTGGCTTTACCACTAGCAGCAGGGGGTTAAACTCCCGGGGCACGTCAAAGACCGAGAGTCTTCCACGACTCTCCTTTGATAGAGTATGTTATAGAATACTTAAATATGGGCGGTATATGCTACAAAATACCTGGTCAAAGTGGCATTTGATATTGGCGTACGGTTCCTTGTTTGGATGACCGCGCTAGCGCAAGTAAACTTGCCCCCGGTTTGGCAACGACATTAAGGTGTGTGGTTTTGGCTAATTATTGCTTTTAACTTTTTTTTTTTTCAGTTATATGGATAGCCAAGATTTGGGCCCCAAAATTTTTGAGGCCCAGTGCCATTGCACATAGAGCGCCCTGCTTTAGACGGGCCTGGGTGTGGTAAATATACTATGTTTAAATAATATAATTAGAATTGTGTTAAAAAATATTCTATCATTAGAGTATAGGTTCTTATCATTTGCACATATTTTAATTATGATAAAAAAAAGAGAAAACAAACGTCCATGGTAGCATGTGTAATCTATCAAAGTTCAAAGTTACCATGAGAAATTTCCAATATTATAATGATATAGTAAATTAAATTTGCATTTAGAAGAGAGATATCCGTACTAATAAAATAATAAAGGGGGTATTATTTTTTAATTGTTATTTTATTGTCACGCCATCAAACTTAACGTCCATTTAACAACCTTTACATTAGGGGGTACCATGGGCAAAAAAATGGAACTTCAAGGGTACCATAGGCAGATTTTTAAAAGTAGGGGTAACATGGAAAATCTAACAAAATTAAGGGGTACCACGGGAAATTTCCGTATCTCAATTATGTTAAATGTTTTTTCGAAGAAAAACAACGTACAAATATTAATGGAGAGTACTTGATCATATTATTAAATTTAAATATAACTATTAGATATAATGAGTAGAAATTGTCTGTATTCGGTATTCGAGATCTGGTTGGATGTCGAACTAAGTGCAATGAAAAATAATACGAGTTTGATAAGTATATATTACGTATAAATATTAGAATTATCCCACATCAGAAAAAAAATCCAATTTTTGTGAATATATTACTTATAAATAGTAGAATTGTCCCACATCGAAAGATTAGTATAAGGTGGGATGATCATATGATTATAAATAAGAGATATTTTAATAATACGTAAACAAATCATTAGACATATAATGTAAACATTAAACGCTTATAACATTTTTTTTCCATTATAAATAAGCTAATTACGCCGTTGCAACGCACGGGCATTTAAACTAGTGAGCATTAAGACGGACATAATGGCTCATTATCTCACCCTTAATTACAGCCATTATCACATAGACAATGTAACAGCCGCAACTAATATGGCCGTTTAATGCATGAAATTTAATAGTTAAAAATAAAATTCACAAGTTCATTTATATATTATTATTAGTTCTAATTGTTAAGTTCTCTACTCATGACAATCTAAAATACCGTGCATTTGCACGGGCTCTATACTAGTATCACTAATGTAACTTGTAAAATCTTCGAAGCAGTTACGAGAAAGGCTTTAAATTTGTGAGTGAGAATTACTACATTTTTTACTTCCTTACTATTGGATTAGTCAGCAAATTCAACTTGGCCCAACAACTTTGCAGAATAAAAAGCAGAATAAAAATCATCAAAACATAAAGATTAGACATGGTAAATAACGAACCTCAACTTTCCAGAAGTTTAAAAATCATCAAAACCCGAACATTGGACATGGTAAAATTGTGAAATAAGTTAAGGTAAATGATAAACATAGCCCCCCCGAGCGTATTAAGTTGATTAAGTTGAGGAATATTGAATGTATCAGGAATTATTTAATAAAAATTGGGGTATTCTACATGGTATCCCTCTATTTTTCGACTTTCTACGTGGTACCTCTACACTTTTTAAAACATACATGGTACCCCTAATTATTATCATTATCACTAAGTGCACTCCTAAACTTTATTTTTCGTCAATTAAACTCAGTTTTAGGCGTTAAGTGATGACTTGGACGCGTAACCAAGCTTGTCATTTATTATCCCATGACATATGGACTCTATTAAGCTCAATATCCATCTTGATCCTAAGACCATCCCCAAGCAAGGTCAATTGCTTGGTAGTGACCTTGCTTGGTCACGGTTAATCAAGTAATTAGTATTGTTAATGTGTGACCAATGGTGGTTAATTTGTGACCAAAAACAAGAAATGGTCAATTTGTGACCAAGGTTGGTCAATTTGTGACCAAGGTTGATCAAAAGAGGGGTCTTATTGACCTTCTACGTGTCAATTTCTTATTGGTTGAACAATTATAAAACAATAAAAAACAATGATTGAGAATGTTGTAAAGTGGATAATGATTGGGTTGATGACCTAGGTCGCGATCTTCTGCTTGGGAGGATGAAAATGGGTCAAGGTTAATGAGTTAGGATTAAGAGTAAAATCGGGTCGCGACCTAGTTAGCGCGACCACTGCTTGGGGATGGTCTAATATTTATTGATATATATGGGCTAAAAAATTTTTGACGGAAAACTTATTGATCCCATGCCAAATTATCACGTCCAAAGATGAATATTGAGCCTAATAAAGTCCTTATGTCATTAGATGATAAATGACAAGTTTGGTTACGCGTCCAAGTAATCACTTAACGCTTAAAATTGAGTTTAATTGACGGAAAATAAAGTTTAGGGGTACACTTAGTCATAATGACAACAATTAGAGGTACCAGGTATGTTTTAAAAAGTATAAGGGTACCATGTAGAAAGTCAAAAACTTGAGGAATATCATATAGAATATCCCTAAAATTATCTTGGGCTCAAAACATAGAGGTAACCCATGATCCTATATATAATCACAAAATCTCAAATCGATAGTAGGGCTGAGCAAAAAAAATCCGATCCGAATTTTTTTCCGAATCCGAAAAAAAATATCCGAATACATGGATACTATTTAAATTGGATATCCGATCCGGTTTTTTCCGAATAAACTGGATCGGATGTGGATTGTGATTTTCGTAAAACCGGATATCCGAATCCAATCCGGTTTTTAAAAATTTTTAAAAAAAAGGAAAATGTAAAAAGTAGAAAGACGACACACATCATATACTGACCCAATTACACAAAAATAATTGACACAAACCCTAAATCCCTTATCTCATCTAGCCTCCCCCTTTCGTCTCCTGCTCAATTGCCAATTACCATTCTCAAATAGCCATCAGTCATCATCAATCATCATTCATCACTTCTAATATCTGAATCAAGGTGGTACTCACTATTCAGTTGAAGGAAAGAATTAACAAGATCAAAAAAATTATTAGAGTGCAATAACATCTATGAATCTTCCGAGAAATTTTTTGATTCTTTCATCAATGATTTGAAAATTGGTACTAAAAAGAAATTAAGTTTTTCTCTAGATGGCTAGAAACAAACGTTTTGTTTCCCTTCAACGTTTATATTTCCATTAGATCATATGTTGTGGGGTGTTTGATACTTATTGATTGCAATTGTTATAAACATAATTGAGAAGTGTGACAAGAGATGTGCACATACGTAATCTCGTCTTTATTCGAAGAATGAATGTCTTCGAATGATGATCTGGGATGATTCATTTCATACCATACCAGTCTTTCTGAATCTTTTGCTATGCATTTAAAACCGGATTGAATCCGGTTCCCGAAATCTGGATATCCGAATCTTCGGATATACGAATTATTCGGATCCGGATGTGGATCACCAAAAATCAGATTTTTAAAACTGGATATCCGATCTAAATTTTAAAACCGGATCGGATATCCGATTTTGCTCAGCCAATTGATAGTGATTAGATAGCAAATTAGCTTAATATAATGCTCCAATAAAAATTGAATTAGCATGTTCATAAATTCTTTCTCGTTGGCTTCCGACTAGGGATGGCAGTGGGTCGGGGACCCGACCCAGACCCTGAGGGTCAGACCCTAATGGGTCGGGTATGGGTCTCATTTTTTCAGACCCAATGGGTATGGGTCGGGTATGGGTCTTAAGAAAATATTTCGGGTCCGGGTCTAAGTTATGAGACCCATACCCGACCCTTAGACCCTTTATTAAAGAAAAAAAAAAATTACAACTTTTCTGAATTCATACTGGCATACTGTAGAAACCCAACTAAAGTCTCTTTCTCTTCCCTCATCCCATAAAGTGATAAAACCCAACCAAACTCTTCTGACAATACCACCACTCTACCACTGACACAAGAAAACCACGACCACAGCACTGATACGCGATTCGCAACCACCTCTCTAATAGCCGGCGACCGACAACCACCATTAACGGCAGATTAATAAACTCATAATGTTAAAGTAGTATGATTTTTTTTTTAATATTATAGACCCCATAACTGTTAATCTTGTTACTAAAATGGCTGAAACTCGGATCCGCGGGTAGACCCAGACCCTACCCTTACCCATAGGGTCCGGGTATGGGTCCTCAAATTTTAGACCCTTGCGGGTCTGGGTCGGGTACGGGTCCAAAGGGAAAATCTCGGGTCGGGTCCGGGTCTAGGCGAACCCTACCCAGACCCTACCCATTGCCATCCCTACTTCCGACCCCCTCGTTCCTAAACTGAAGTACGAGATATTCTATTCACAAAATAAAGGGAAAGTTGTAACTTAAAATCGAACGAAACTAAGAATAGCTATATGTCTTGTAGACATTAAACTTCTATTACAAACTTAATACTCCGTATCATATATGTTAAGATGATGTGTCATAAAGCTAAACTGGCTTTAGTTCGTGATTAACCCTGCACAACCGAAACTTAATATGACCAAACCTTCCTAAATTCGGCCTATAACAGAACCAAGTAACAGGATTAACACTTTTAGTACAACTACATCAGTGATTTAATTATACAATAATGTCTTTATTTTTGTTAGCCAAAATTATATGGACAGTTTAAATCAAATAAATCACATAATGTTTCTATTTTGTTTTCTTGAATTGTGAAGTATTTATTATGAGGGGCGTTGGGTTCTCTTAATTGATGGTGACATACCCATTTAACTTGTACTTTCTTAGTTTACTATTCCAGGATTAATTGATCAATTTGCAAGTCTTAATCAAGAATCGTCAATCGCTTAGTACCCAAGATTTAGAGTCGTTTTGTCAACCTATGTAAAGATGAAAGGGTAGAATACATGTAATAGTAATAGTCAAGCATATCGTTACACATCACGGGTAACAGTGTGTTTGACTGTCACGTTTGACCTGTCACACTTGAAGCAAGTCTTTCATCTTGAATATTTCACTTTTATTAAAATGGGATTTTATACATCAGATTTAAAATGGAGTTTTAAACTTGAAATATTTGAAGGGTGGTCTTTGAAAAGAGATTGTAATTGGCACTTCAAAAGATTTCCTCTTTTATGCTAGAACCTTTCTTTGGCTTTTATGAAACATTGTTTGGTTCTTTCCTTCTATTATCAAGAGTTGTCTTCTTGTTAATGTCCTCTTCACTTTGTTTCTGAAAAATACAAAGGCTCTTTAAGGATAATTACAAACCTTCTTTTATCCTTTATGCTTCTTAGAAAGAAGTCCTTTTGGTGCTAATTTGGAAAGGTCAACACTTTTGTCTCATGACCAAAAGTTTTGACTAAAAATCCTAGCATGCATCCATTCGTTTTATCCCTATAAAAGGAGCACCTCCCTTCACTTTGAAAGAAAGACTTTTTACCTGAGAAATCAAAGTATTTTCCAAAATCAGTTTTAAGAACTCAAAGTTTTTTCTTTTGCAAAAATCTTCTAAGTCTTCAAGTGTGTCAGTCATTAACACTGTTACTTCATAGTATTGTACTCTCTCATCTAGAATCGTTTTTACCAATAAGTTGTCCTTCTCAATTCTTTGTAAGAATCAGTTTGAGGAAACTTGGTTTTGTAAACATTCTAGTTAGAGTGTAGAGTTCATAGACGGAGTAGTCTTAGAACTCGTAAGTAGTCGGAGTAGATCACTTCACTTATTAATAAAATAAGATTGGACGTAGGCCTTTATATTGTCGGCCGAACCAATTCAAAACCGTTGTGTTGATCTTTTCTTTGCTTTTAATTCCGCTGCAATTTACTTACTCATTCTTCTTTTACGGTTTTGCTAGTAACAGTCCTGAATACTGTCACTTCTAGTCCTTAGTTTTTACTTCATAAACTGAGACCATCAAGTAACAGTCAGAACAACTGTCACTTCCAAACTTCATTTGTCTCCTTGAGCTTTCGTGATACACATTTAATCATTCAATTTAATTGATGTATCCACTTGTTCTTCATATTGTTAATCAACTTATCTTTAAACAATAAAGATTAAAGTTGAAATTTTAAAATAGTACCTAATTCACCCCCTCCCCCTCTTAGGTACTTAGAATCCTAAACTTTTCAAGGGGTTGTATAAATGTTGTTTACGGTCATTTGTTCACCTTGTCATTGGATGATCAAATTACCAATAAAAAACGTTCACAATATAAAATGATAAACAAACGAATAAGACGCTCTAAAATAAAATAGGTAAACAAATAAGAAGGAATATTATCTACTACTAACTTCTACTAATAGAGTAATAGTCTTCTTTGAAAATCAAAGAAATTGCAACATGTATTGCATGGAACATCATATTCACCCATCAGACCATCACCATTTCATATCATTCCCGTAAATATGTACCGTTTTTATTAATATGGCATCGACTAATGTATGATCTCAAATCATCCTGAAAAGTAGAATAAAAAGATTGGACATAATTCTAATTTGAGGAGTTTTGCGGACATCTACTTTAATCTAATAAATGGAATTAAAAACAAAGTGGTTCTTTGACGGAGTTTAAATTTTTCTCATTCTTTTTTCACGAATCTGATAACATTAATTTAAAATTTTATTTTTAGATGGAGTATGAGTCGAGTCATTATAATAACATCAATAAAAGATTTTGTTACACACCGAATAGAGGAAGAATATGAGAGTTTATTGCTTAATTCAATTGTGTTACTATACACTGATATACTATGCTATATATACACTAATGTAAGCGACTTATTTATGGTAGGAAATAAACACAACATCTATAAAGTTTATACAATGAAGCAATCAAAGATTGCCTTTTGACAGAATTATAGAACCTAACGGCTCTTTGGTGTGTACTGGCTAGGAGTTTGCTAATACGCCCCTTAAGTTGGAGCGTGGAGAGTCGAGACGCCCAACTTGGATAGAAGTTCATCGAATGAGGCACGATCAAGGGCTTTGGTAAAGATATCTGCGAGTTGAGCTTGTGTGTGAACATAGCTAGGACTGATGGTGCCTTGTTGTATTTCATCACAGACGAAGTGGCAATCTAGTTCGATGTGCTTTGTTAGTTCATGGAAGAGCGGATTCTTGGCAATGTGTAGCGCGGATTGGCTATCACACATTAATTGTATGGGTTGTTTGTGTGGAATACCGACAAACTAAGCAACCCTTTAAGCCATTTAAATTCACATGTGGTATAAGCCATAACGCGGTATTCAGCCTCAGCGGAGGAATGAGCAACCATTGGTTGTTACTTAGTTTTCCATGAAATAGGAGATGAGCCCAAGAAAACCAAGTAAGCGTTGAGGGAGTGACTAGTTGTTAGGAAGCTAGCATAGTCGGCATCACAATAAACATGAAGGCAAAGGTCTCTATCTTACCGTAGTAGAAGACCTTGGCCAGGTGCGTGTTTAAGATAGCGAACGACGTTGAGAGCTTACTGCCATTGTTCGGTTGTTGGAGCGTGCATAAACTGTGCTAAGATATAAACCGAGTAAAGTAGTTCCCACCGCGTAATTGTGAGATAAACCAGCCGGCCCATGAGTCTTCGATATGGTTGTGGGTCAGACATGAGAGCCGCTTTAGATATGCCGAGTCGATGATTCGGTTCCATAGGAATAGAGGCAGGTTTGGACCCAAGTAGACCATATTCGGATAAGTTGTCGAGAGCATATTTTCGTTGAGAAATGAAAATGCCAGAGTCGTTTCGAGCAATTTCTATGCCGAGGAAATACTTTATAGGACCCAAGTCTTTCATGTGGAAGCATGTGCTTAGATATTGTTTGAACTTTGTTATCATATCAGCATTGTTACCACAAATAACGAGATCGTCGACGTAAACTAGAACATGTACCGTTGTGTCGATGGTAGAGATAGAAAATAACGAATGGTCATATGGCACTGTCGAAAACCTATTTATTGAGTGCGAAAGCGAGTTTGGCATACTAGCAGCATGGTGCTTGTCGTAACCCGTATACCAACTTCGACAAACTCGGACATCAGTAGAAGGGAGAAAACCGGTAGGAGGTTTCATGTAAACTTCCTCATTAAGATCGCCATGGAGGAAGGCATTATGAATGTCCATTTGGTGGAGGACCCATTTATTAGCAGCGACAATAGCTAGTAATGTGCGAACCGTGAAAAGCTTGATAGTAGGAGCAAAAGACTCATTGTAATCCACACCTTCTATTTGTCGATTGCCCATTACTACCAAACGGGCTTTATAGCGTTCGATCCATACGCATTATACCACTACTACATATACAGGCTATAACAACGGGTAAAAACCGTTGTAAAAACAAAAAGCGGACGTTGTTAAAGCGGACGTTGTAAAAGGTATTTACAACGGTTGGGTTATTTACTAAAACCGTTGTGGAAACTATTCACAATGGTTAAAAGTCGTTGTTGTTGCGAGTAAGTCGTTGTGGAAAGTTTGACAAACTTTTGGTGGGAAAGATATAACAACGGTTATAATATAAAAAACCGTTGTTGTATCTTTCCCACCAAAATTGTGAAGACTTTTAACAACGGGTATACGGAACATAACCGTTGTTGAAATTGTTAGTAACAACGGTTCTTCTTTTAAAACCTGTTGTTGAATATTATGCGCGGGTATTTGTGAAAGGTATTTACAACGGTTCTTCTTTTAAACCTGTTGTTGAATATTATGCGCGGGTATTTGTGAATGGTATTTACAACGGTTTTTGTTTAAGTAACCGTTTTTATTACATTTTCCTAATTTTTTTTAAAATTAAATTTGTTTCATGCCATTCAAAATCCTGCATATATCAGAAGCAGCATATATCAGCAGGTGGGTTCATCAGAACTCAATAGATACAATTCATCTTTCAGATTAATTCATTGATGCGTGTCTTTTATATAAGGTTTTTACCTCATTTTTACACGCATTTCTGTGCTTTTTATGTAGCATCTGGCTACAAATACCCCCGAATATTCTACTTTGGTCCGTTTATTGTATTTTACAGGAATTTACCGAAGAGGAGCTAAAACGAGCCTTAATTGTCCCATTTGTATGCATTCATGGGAAACTTGGAGCCGGAGCTTAGGAATTTCACACTTAGAGTACGCATGAGCTGAGCAAGGGAGAAACGCAAGTCCTGACGCACTTATATAGCTCGATCGAGTGGTTTCATTGCTCGATCGAATGCCTTATCCATCCATGATGCTCGATCGACCGATTGGAGGAGTCGATCGAGGGAGTTCATACAAAGAAGTGCTCGATCGAGCGGCTGTCCCGCTCGATCGAACAACTTGGAGCTCGATCGAGTAATATCTCTACTCGATCGAGAGGATTTCGTCTGCTTTTAGTTTATTTCTCCGCCTAATCTTTCGTGGGCTTTGCTAATCAGTCTATGGATTAGGTTTAAGACATTTTTACAAAGATAAGACCGAGGAGAACACGACGTTACTCCTATCTTCTTTACTACGTAGATTCCTCTGGTTACTTTGTCACTGTTCTTGGATTTGGATTCTCTACTTTGTTACCCAATTTCGGTATTATCTATCTAATTAATTCCTTTTCTCTCTTTATTTCATACTTGTTCAATTAATTAGATTTCTCATCATGCTTAATTCAGATTGTTTAGTTATTGCCTTTGTTAATTTAGTAATTATGAGTAGCTAATTCCCTATGCTAAGACTATAGGGGATCCATGATTTGAAGGGAGAGTAATCGAATTATCAAGTTAATGCTAGTATCGTTCATGTTGTTAAAATGCTACATATAATTGTAATTGCCTAATTGAGTCGACGCAATTAGACCCTTAATCTCGGTGGACCTTGACCTGGACCGAAAGGTTGGAAGAGGGAGACCAAAGAGCGAACAATAGAGTATTGGCAAAATGAGGGCGAAAGTTAAACTGCTTACGCTTTAGGGTGAACTAGGGACCGAAAGGCGACGTTCGCTACCCCTTAGACTGTACTACATTGTCCTAGGACCTAGATTACTCGACCCGATAATTATGGTGAACCGCTTGTCTTAGCTATTCTCTCTTATCTGTTAAAATCCTACCCTTACTCCTCTTCCCTTTTACTCTGTTAGTTTAGAAATCACAATTATTAAACCCCCATTTTGGTTACCTTGACGAACTTAGTTTAGCGAAAAGTTCCTACCTCTCTCGTGGATTCGACCCGACTTCCCTAGCTATATTAGTTAGTTGGAATCGGTTGGTTTATTTTTGACAGTACGCGACGTACGTGTCAAATTTTGGCGCCGTTGCCGGGGAGGTGGCGCAATCTTTGTTGCTTTAATTAAGTTTGTCTTTCGTCTCAAGGGATTCATTCCTTGAGACTCGATCTCATTTTCGCGAAGCTTGGTTAGTTTTGCAGATAACAATCTATTTGTCAAGATGCCTACGATTACAGGGCATACAGAGCCATGTGGTAGATGCGGCGAGGAAGGGCATGACCTTTATGAGTGCACGGCAGTGTAGAGCGTGCCATTGCATACAAGAAGTTCAAGCGGGAGTTCCCTTCTCCCAAATGTATGAGGAGATAAAGAGCGTTTCGACCCCTTCTACGCCAATATCACAGGGTTCTCCTTCTTCAAGAGAAGCAATTGCCGAACCAAATCCATCATGTTACAATCGGATTCTGTTATATCGGAGTTAAGAGAGCAAGTCGCGCAGCTAACACTCGCGGCAGATCAAGCCAAGACTTCTCCAAATTGTGATCCCGTCAGTGGGATGAATTTCCACAATGACCTTCTTCACGAAGGTAACGAGGTGTTGACAGCTGATGAAGAAGACGACTTAGATGAGTTCCCTCAGAAAATGCTTGCGTGTGAAGTCACCACTGATCGAGCAACTCAACCACTCGATCGAAAGCGGTTCTATTACCTATCACTCGATCGAGTGACATTGACAGTCGATCGAGAAGTAAAGAGACCCAGGTTGGTCGATCGAGTAAAGAGGTCGAAGGAAGCACTCGATCGAGTGCCGAATAGGTCGATCGAGTGAAGCTGAGGAAGAAACTGGTCGATCGACCAGTGAAGACGTTCGATCCAGAGCTGTAAGTGGCGTGAATCCCAATTTGTTAATTAATACAGCCACCGTGTCATCTCCCCCTGCTGTGGAGACGTCACGAATTGACAAGGGTAAAGGAAAGGTCGCAGGACCACTCATAGCTACCAGGGTACCTTTTCCGAGTCGTCTGAAGGATGCAAGGATCGAGCAACAGTACGGTAAGTTCGTGGACATCGTGAAGAACCTCCAGTAATCGTTCCCTTCTCCGAACTTGTCACTCAAGTGCCCACTTACGCTAAGTTTATGAAAGATATCGTGACGCGTAAGAGGAACTTGAGTGAATTTGAGACGATTTCATTTATGGAAGAGTCTAGTAACCTGTTGTTAAATAAGGCCCCTCCAAAAATGAAAGACCCGGGCAGCTTTTCTATTACCCGTGTCATAGGTGATTTGATTATTGATAAGGCCCTTTGCGATTTAGGTGCCAGTGTTAGTGTCATGCCCCTTCCCGTTTGCGTGGAAATTGAAACCGAGTCACTTCAAAGTGACTAATATTACCCTACAGATGGCTGATAGATCCGTTAGGAGACCCTTAGGTGTCTTGGAGGATGTGCCTGTGAAAATAGGCAAGCTTTACATCCCAAAGAGATTTCATTGTTTTGGACATAGCCGAGGACACCCTGGACCCATTATTTTAGGAAGACTGTTCCTTTGTACACTGGGCCGTTATTGATGTCGACAAGGGCGTCGACTCTTGCAGAGGGGATGACGCTATCACATTCGGTTGCCCAGACTTTAGCCCACCCAATGATAGAGGACACTTGTTATTCGGTCGATATCATTGATGAGTCTATTTATGACTTCTGGTCGGGTTCTTTTATGAAGGACCCACTGGAAGCTCTCATGCTTTTTGATGAGTGTGCAGATAGCCCAGAGAACGATGACGCTGCATTGGATTTGCTAGTTGATGATCTAGATGAGCACGAGGGAGAGCAGTGGAACAAATGATCGGACTTTGCTCCATTGAGGTAAAGGTACCGGACCGTAAGCCTCTCCCATCTCACCTTAAATATGCTTTTCTTGACGACACAGAGCAAGATCCCGTCATTGTTAGTGCTAAGCTTAGTGATGAACAACTGACTTCTTTGTTAGCTGTACTTAAGAAAAACAGGAAGGCAATGGGCTATTCATTGGATGATATCACGGGGATTAGTCCCGATATTTGTATGCACAGGATAGAGCCGAGGAGGATCACAAACCTTGCGGGTGGTCGGTCGTCGGTTGAACCGGAAGATGCGGGATGTTGTGATGGCCGAGGTAATGAAGTCTGCTGGATGCGGGTATTATCTATTCGGTAGGTAATTCTAGATGGGTAAGCCCAAGACGGGTAGTCCCGAAGAAAGGAGGGACAACTGTAGTTAAGAATGATAAAAATGAATTAATACCTACCCGAGTAGTGACCGGTTGGCGGATGTGCATAGACTACGATAAACCGAATGCCGCCACTAAGAAAGACCACTTTCCCCTTCCTTTTATTGATCAAATGGTAGAAAGGTTAGCTTCCCACAAATTTTTCTCGCTATTTAGCGGGTATTCGGGGTTCTTTCGGATCCCTATTCACCCGACGATCGTGCCAAGACTACATTTACCCGTCCCAAGGGCGTTTTTGCGTACTGCAATGCCTTTTGGTTTGTGCAACGCCCCTGCCACCTTCCAAAGGTGTATGATGGGGATATTTTCCGAGTATATTGAGTCTATCATGGAAGTTTTTATGGATGACTTCAAGTGTTTATGGAAGTGATTTTTCCGATTGTCCGTCTAACCTTGAGAAAGTGTTGCAGCCGCGTATTGAGGTTAACCTTGTCTTTGAATTGGGAAAAGTGCCACTTTATGGTCAACGAGGGAGTTGTCTTGGGGCACTTGGTTTCGATAGGGGAATAGAAGTTGACAAAGCAAAGGTGGAAGTGATTCAAAGAATTACCACCTCCCGTTAATGTTAAGGGGGTGAGGAGCTTCCTTGGTCACGCTGGCTTTTATCGCGGGTTTATCAAGGATTTCTCCAAAATTGCTAAACCACTTACACACTGTTGCTTAAAGATGCCCCTTTTATGTTTACTGATGCTTGTCTTTCTGCTTTTAACAGGTTAAAGCAGGCCTTAGTCTCCGCGCCGATCATACAGCCTCCCAACTGGGACTTGCCGTTCGAGATCATGTGCGACGCGAGTGACTATGCACTAGGAGCGGTGCTTGGCCAGAGGAAAGACAAAGCCTTGAATGCTATTTACTATGCGAGCCGAACTCTGGATGAGGCTCAAGTGAAGTACACTACCACTGAGAAGGAGTTGTTAGCTGTAGTTTATGCCTTAGAGAAGTTTCGTACTTATCTAGTTGGGTCAGAAGTCACTGTTTTTACTGACCATGCAGCTCTGAGGCATCTCCTTGCTAAGAAGGAGGCCAAACCGCGGCTACTGAGATGGATACTCCTTCTTCAGGAGTTTGATTTGCAGATCAAAGACAAAAAAGGGGCTGAGAACGTTGAGCGATCACTTGTCGCGTGATGCGACAAGAAGGGGAAGATTCTCTCCTATTGATGATTCTTTCCCCGACGATACTTTAATTGCCGCTATATCGTCTATTGTTGACCAGGAACCCTGGTATGCGAGATATAGCTAACTTCGTTGTCGGGGCAAGTCGCCCGATCTTTCTTCTCGCCAGAAGAAGCGTTTCCTCTATAACGCTAAACAAGATTCCGGGATGATCCTTACTTGTTTAAGGAATGTGCCGACGGTCTCTACAGATGGTGTATTCCGCAATGGGAGACCAAAATAGTCCTGGAAGTCTGTCACTCCTCTTCATATGGTGGTCACCACGGTCCATCGCGCACCGTGGCTAAGGTACTTCACCTGGTTTTTACCGGCCTTCTTTGTTTGCCGACGCCAAGTCTTTTGTTTCAACTTGTGATGCATGCCGGTCGGGAACATTTCGAAGAGACATGAGATGCCACAAAACGGCATCCTAGAGGTTGAGGTTTTCGATGTCCGGGGCATCGATTTCCAAGGACCGTTCCCATCCAAAAGAAAGGTAACAGGTGCACATTTTAGTAGCTGTAGACTATGTGTCAAAGTGGGTTGAGGCAATTGCTTCACCCCATTGTGACGGTAAGACCGTGATAAAAATGTTCAAAAAGATCATATTCCCCCGTTTTGGTGTCCCTAGGGTCGTCATTAGTGATGGGGGGATGCATTTTAAGGAAAAGAAACTCACTTCCATACTGTCTAGAGTTGGTGTCCAACACCGGCGTGGTTTGGGGTATCATCCCCAAACTAGTGGTCAGGTAGAGGTCTCTAATCGCGAGCTGAAAGAGATCTTGTCCAAAGTAGTTTCTAAATCACGGAAAGACTGGAGTCTTAAGCTAGATGACACACTGTGGGCCTATAGAACTGCCTTTAAGACACCAATTGGTGCATCACCTTATAGGTTAGTTTATGGGAAATCGTGTCACTTACCTGTTGAGCTGGAATGTAAGGCCTGGTGGGCAATTCGTGAGCTTAATTATGACCCTAAACCGTGTGGTCGAATCGTCTTTTTGCGCTTGATGAGTTAGAGGAGTTTAGGCTCAATGCTTATGATAGCTCACGCATTTACAAGGAGAAGACGAAGAGATGGCATGACAAGAGGATCATACCTCGGGAGTTCCATGTGGGGCAGAAGGTGTTGCTGTTTAATGCCCGGTTGAGATCAAGCTTTCTGGCAAGTCAAGTCCGGATGGATCGGTCCATATACGGTGACAGCCGTCACTAAGTTTGGATCCGTAGAACTTGAAGACTCCGAGGGCCATAGATTCAAGGTAAATGGCCAATACGTGAAGCATTACTATGAGGCGAGTGAAGCGGACAACCCCGTTGAAGTCTTGCAC
Source organism: Silene latifolia (assembly GCF_048544455.1). NCBI lineage: Eukaryota > Viridiplantae > Streptophyta > Magnoliopsida > Caryophyllales > Caryophyllaceae > Silene > Silene latifolia. The sequence continues at coordinate 39,198,963 of NC_133533.1, forward strand.
TTCGACGAGCTCGACGCACCAAAGAATTTTGATACCGAAAGGTCGTGCGGGACCTATTAAACCAGCCGCTCTCCGGAGGCAAATTTACGCTTTATTTGTGCTTTTGTTGAACTTTTTGTTTTTTTCATTTATTTGCTCTTCTTTCACCTTAAGTTAACATTTGACGCCGCTTTGGAACAATTTTTGTGTTTTTCCTTGCTTTTATGCGTTTAAAGCGATTAAAAGTACTCGATCGAAGGACTATGTGCTCGATCGAGCACTTTCTGGCGCGGCTGCCACTCGATCGAGGGGTGACGTCCTCGATCGACCAGATCCTTACTCGTGCCCGCTCGATCGAGTGGGTTGGTAGTCGGTCGAGCTCTTCTAAGGCTTGGGCTCACTCGATCGAGCCGCTTCCAGGAGGACGATCGAGCAATTATGACTTCCGGTAATTGTTTTTACGTCCGCAAAGTCGCTGTTGACTTTCTTTGACCTCCCATGTTCATGGTCGGTTTGGGGAGGTCCCGCTAATGACGTTTTGTAAGTTCCCGACTCCACTTCTCGTTTTCCTTCGCCTTTGCATTTCTTTCCCTATCTTTGGTACAATGAGGGCATTGTACGGTTTGGTTTGGGGAGGTATGCATCCATTTCTATGCCTGCATGTTTCTTGCATTTCTGCTTGCACGTTTATTTATTTCCGCATGCATTGTTGTTTAATTAATTCTAAAAAATCCCAAAATTCAAAAAAAATTTTCATAATTTTCATGTTTAAATTGAGTCGGAACGTTTGAACATTGACGCTACATTGAATCATCATTTTGAGCCTTGCATATTCTTGACTTTTAGTTGGCATGACTATGTGCATAATCCACGAGTTTTGTTTCTCTTTTTTCTGCGAACGAATAGACTTGATTCTTTATGTCGCAAGCTACAATAACATTCGAGGTTAGAGCTTATTAAACTGGTGACATTCATGACCGGTTTCATTTAGGATGTGAGTAGTACTCTCTTTAAGACATGTAACATTAATTTGCATAAGCATGAGTCTAGTCTTCTTAATACCTGTATGCATTCGGTCTGTGGATGGTGACACGTGTTAGGAGAGGCAGTTCTCCTTATTTCATTCTACCCATTACCTCACTAACCCAATTGTAAGTCCTCGGCGCGTGTCTTGGTCACTAGTATGGTTGGAATGCATATGTACGGTTGTAGAGACTTTATTCATGTTAACTGCATGCATGTTCTTATAGGTCGAGTTAGGTGAGTGTCTTGCTTCTTCCTATCTTTCACATATATACTCACCCCGCACGACTTTGAGTGACGAGCGACCCGTGAGAGTCCGACATCTTTGAATCTTGCAAGGTCGACGGTTCAGTAAGATTGAAACATTAATTTAACTCGTTTGCACTCTTCAGTTGCCACTTTGTCATTCTATTGCATTAAATTGGTTCTGTTGGATGATTTGTAGCTGATGCGTTGGTCCCGTTCTTTTGTTCACCCTTAGTTGCATTCATATTTGCTTGGGGACAAGCAAAGGTTTGGTTTGGGGAGATTTGATGCGTGTCTTTTATATAAGGTTTTTACCTCATTTTTACACGCATTTCTGTGCTTTTTATGTAGCATCTGGCTACAAATACCCCCGAATATTCTACTTTGGTCCGTTTATTGTATTTTACAGGAATTTACCGAAGAGGAGCTAAAACGAGCCTTAATTGTCCCATTTGTATGCATTCATGGGAAACTTGGAGCCGGAGCTTAGGAATTTCACACTTAGAGTACGCATGAGCTGAGCAAGGGAGAAACGCAAGTCCTGACGCACTTATATAGCTCGATCGAGTGGTTTCATTGCTCGATCGAATGCCTTATCCATCCATGATGCTCGATCGACGATTGGAGGAGTCGATCGAGGGAGTTCATACAAGAGTGCTCGATCGAGCGGCCGTCCCGGCTCGATCGAACAACTTGGAGCTCGATCGAGTAATATCTCTACTCGATCGAGAGGATTTCGTCCTCGCTTTTAGTTTATTTCTCCGCCTAATCTTTCGTGGGCTTTGCTAATCAGTCTATGGATTAGGTTTAAGACATTTTTACAAGATAAGACCGAGGAGAACACGACGTTACTCCTATCTTCTTTACTACGTAGATTCCTCTGGTTACTTTGTCACTGTTCTTGGATTTGGATTCTCTACTTTGTTACCCAATTTCGGTATTATCTATCTAATTAATTCCTTTTCTCTCTTTATTTCATACTTGTTCAATTAATTAGATTTCTCATCATGCTTAATTCAGATTGTTTAGTTATTGCCTTTGTTAATTTAGTAATTATGAGTAGCTAATTCCCTATGCTAAGACTATAGGGGATCCATGATTTGAAGGGAGAGTAATCGAATTATCAAGTTAATGCTAGTATCGTTCATGTTGTTAAAATGCTACATATAATTGTAATTGCCTAATTGAGTCGACGCAATTAGACCCTTAATCTCGGTGGACCTTGACCTGGACCGAAAGGTTGGAAGAGGGAGACCAGTAGCGAACAATAGAGTATTGCAGCGAGGGCGAAAGTTAAACTGCTTACGCTTTAGGGTGAACTAGGGACCGAAAGGCGACGTTCGCTACCCCTTAGACTGTACTACATTGTCCTAGGACCTAGATTACTCGACCCGATAATTATGGTGAACCGCTTGTCTTAGCTATTCTCTCTTATCTCATTAAAATCCTACCCTTACTCCTCTTCCCTTTTACTCTGTTAGTTTAGAAATCACAATTATTAAACCCCCATTTTGGTTACCTTGACGAACTTAGTTTAGCAGAAAAGTTCCTACCTCTCTGTGGATTCGACCCGACTTCCCTAGCTATATTAGTTAGTTGGAATCAGTTGGTTTATTTTTGACAGGTACGCGACAGACGTGTCATTCATACTAACAACAACACCATCATACTTACAATTTACAACAACAGCAACATCATAATTCATACTAACAACAATTTACAAAGATCATTCCCTAACTTCAACAAAAAATTTACTAAACTGATCTGATCTAGTTAGCTCTAAGCTAAGTATCATGCATTTAGTCTTCATTGCAATGATCTAAGACGTATTTGCCCAACGTGTCCCTTACCTCGTCTATTTGCTGCTTTTTGAACTCAGGAATAGATGTTGCGCGTTGATTACATACTGCGAAAAAAACAAAGACATACAAGACATTATTGTAACAACATACATCATTATGAAAAAACCAGCTCTAATTTTAAAAAAGTAGTAAACACATTATGAAATTACTAACCTTTTCTGGAATAAGGATATATCTTCGCATGATAACCTCCAACATGAACTGACAAACGTAGTATCCACATTGTATGCTATCCGGCTGGCGATGGACCTATATTATTACATAAAAAACGAAGAGACGAGAAGGCCCACATCAGAATCCTGCACTTTAGGTATTGTATTTGCGCACGTATTATTATTAAAGACAAATTTTTGCACTTAAGGTATTGTATTTGAGCACGTACCCCTGTTATCGTAATAAAAGTAGGGCCATCATCAGAATCTTTCGTGGGTTGATCCTCGTTAGCTCTTTTCTTCTCAAAGGCCCTTTTTTTATATAAAAAAAGAGGCAGAAACTCATATTTTTGGGGCAAAAATGAGCGGTTTGCTATAAATAAAAATTGAAACTTAATGTTATTAAAAATAAATTCGTATTATAAACTTACTTAATAATCAAGCCCTTAAAGGTCTCGCTTGGTTCTTTATGCAAAGAGTCCAACCAAAAAACTTTCTTCTTGCTCGGCATGATGGCTGCTAGCACCCAATGACTCCTACATACATCAAGAGACATCAACATTATTAACAAGTACATATATTAGTTATGAAAATGCAATTGTAGGGGAAAACGTAATGCTAATGATGTATTACCCGATTTCATTATAAGGGGCAAAAACCAGCTTTTTGGTTGTCGCCAATTGCCGAGCAATATAATCTACCCGATCTTCGAACGAAAACAACGTGATATGCATAGATAAAATATAGGGGCACAGGAATCCGTATTGATCACATGGAATCTTGTTCTCGGGGATCACTCTCAATTTCAATATCCTACATTATTACGGTATTAATTCCGGTATTTAAAACACTATCTAGTCAGAATATTAGAATATGAAATGATTTATTAAGAAACTTACTTCATCCAAACAAATAGGTGTTGGATATCAATCTCGTCAAGGCCAGTCCAAATGGCTAGCAACTCCCATGACAGAATTGCTTCGCGCTCAACCCCTAAAATATCCTCCTTGAGCGGAATAATTATCAATTGCTCGTTTGCTATGCGATGGCTAGCCTCCGAATACAGTTTCCTCATCGTCACCGTTCTTACTTTTAGCATGAATTACTTCCCAGAAAATTTAGTGGAGTTTATACTCCTAACATCTTTCAGTGCGGGGAAATAATGCTTCTCTCTTTTTGTGCTACTACCACCAGCCTATACATGTAGATAATTAAAATAATAAAAAATCCAAAGGTAACATATCCTAGCTAGCTAGTTGGAGTAATAAAAATAAAAGAGTACTTAACTAAATACCTCATCAACCTAGTCTTTCAATGATGTCCCCTACACAAAATTTCCATGCTTTTTAGAAATACAGAAAAAATATAAATAAAGGGAGGTTTTTCCAAAAATGGAGAAGTTAATTAAATACCTCATCAAGTTGTTGTTTCGACGAGGTAGTTGGCATGTCTAGGGACTTAGGCTTATCCGGCTTCTCCGGCTTTTTTGTTCCCTACACCAAATTTCCATGCTTTTTAGAAATACAGAAAAAATATAAATAAATGGAGGTTTTTAAAAAAAATGGAGAAGTTAATTAAATACCTCATCAAGTTGTTGTTTCGACGAGGTAGTTGGCATGTCTGGGGACTTAGGCTTATCCGGCTTTTTTGTTCCCTACAAAAAAAATAACATATAAATTTAACATATAAAAACATTTAACATATAAAAATTTAACATATTAAGGTATTTTTTCTAACCCCAACTGCTTTCGGTTGAGGCGGAGACGAACGAGGCAGGAAGATGTGAGATTCAGGCCATTGGATGAAACTTCCAACCGCATCTGCCAGAATGGTAATGTCATCACGAACTGGGACGAGCAGTTGAAAGTTTCCATGGCCTTCAAAGACTTGAGTTATCTCCACTTTTCTATGATTCGGCAAAAGTTTTTCGCTATGAACCAATAAAGTTTCCGCTGATTTGGTGGGCAAGTCTACGAGACCCCGGCCAACACGCACAAGTGGTTTCTTGGATTTAGGGTCAGTAAGAATAACTACCCTCCTGTTTACGACCTGAAGAATACACATACATTATATATTATATACCAAAATTTAATATAATTCATATAAATTTAACTAATTAAAGACTTCATGCATACCTTGCCGAAAACTGTGAACTGATTTGAAGGGGATGTATGCTGTTGTTTTCCATCAGCCGTCTTCTCAAGTTTCATCCCCTGATTATTGTCAGCTGTGGCGGATAACTCAAGTTGCATCTCCCTTTCAGACTCATTTACCTAATAAAATTAACCAATGGCACGATGTCATAAGTTATAGCATTAGAGCTGGCAGGGAACACACCCCCTGATCTTACCAAAAAAAAAAAGAAAAGAAAAATAAGGAAGTCATATATTTACTTTATCGGCTTTAGTTGTTACAACTTCAGAAGCATTAGGTACCTGATCTTTCTGAATCTCGTTGACTGATACTTCATTCTCATGTATTGCCAAGGTAGTAGTGTTCTCGGCCTCTTGCCCAATCTGTTGTACCTTACCCTCTTTAATGACATCCTCCATCATCTTCAATTCTTCTTCGGAAGGCTTGCCTCCAGAATTCATCTTTAGTATCACGGATGCCAATAACTGAACCTGCATGCCAAGAATGTAATGTTTCAGCAATTTGTTTAAAACAATAACATGTGAACTTAAATGAAAATAATAGAATAAATGGTACCATGTCAGCCTTAGCCTTCCTTTTCTTCTTTTTCGGGGCAGTTGTCCCATAATATTTCGTGACTCCAACATGTAACGGGACGCCCCTCAATCGACGTGGATGTTCGGGTCGGCCGATCGCTCTAGCAAGAACGTCATCACGACCATTGGGAGTGAATTTCCCTTCTTCTACCTCCTTCAATACCTTCTCCTATAATATATTTAATAAACTTCAAATTATATTTGTGACTAAAATAATAAAAAGTTAGTAATGAACTCGTCTTAATAAAATAATGCTTACTATCTTGGCCAACACTTCCTGATCATATTTGTCACATGGCCGGGATCCTTTAGGCGTGTGCCCTTCTTTATAAGTTACGTGCCGATTCAAGTCGGTCACTCCCTTTGCCGCCTACACAATAACATGGTAACAGTTATATATATAAATGTGTATCAAGTCCAAGTGTGATTAAAAAAATCAAATAAACAGGGGGATAATTAAGTGCTACTTACGAGGATGTCTTCTATCAATCTGTAACCGCCTCGAGAACCATACCATTTCTCCTTCTTGCATGAAATGTTAGCACGATTTCTTTTGCTAACGGCCTTCAAATTATATAAAAGCGCAAGTACATGAGATAATAAAAAGATTATAGAGAACTCATTAATTAAAAAAATGATAGGTAAATCATTAAAAGGCGAGGATACTTAATCTCAAACTTCTCACTAGCTCTCATCGCTTTGAAAAGATCCCATTGTTCCTGAGTGATGGTCGGACACTTGTTTGACGGTGGGCTCTTACGCATCTCCCCGTCTTCTTGTCCACATACAACCAATCCCTACCAACGTCACACTTCCACTGCCTTAAGGCACCCCCTGCCTTATGTATTAAATACTTATCATAACATTCGACAATATCAAAGGCTTCCTTTATACGATCCAACAATAACTGCGCCAATTTTGGATTCAAATTCCTAATTTCATCTAAATGGATAGGCACAAACTGTCTTGTGCAACATCCAATCCAAGTGGATAAATGCCCCGTATTTGGACCAGTAGGGAAACCCTTCGAGTTCCATGTTATTTTAAGCGGCTGTTTAGGCGCTATAGCTGCAAGGGCTGCAGAGCACTTCGTAGCACCCCTCTCACCAGGCTTATTATCCCCATCAGGCTTATTATTCTTTTGACTTCTTTTCCGTTTTTCACCCATGATAATCCTAAAACCCTAAATATGAATGAAATAGGAAATGAACAAAGACATGAAGAGTATTATCTAAAACCCTAAAGAGGAATGAAAATTAATTAAAACAACAGTTTGAGCTTCTAAAATCCTAAAACCCTAATAAGAGGAATGAAGTAGATGATGCGGGAAGATAAAGATAACAAAGAAGACGAAAAACAAACAGATGAAAAACAAAAAAGTTGATCTTAAAACCCTAATGACGAAACACAAAAGTGAACATACCTGATGATGATGATGATGATAAAGAGAACGAGCAAGATGATAAGAGAAGGCAACGGAATCTGGGCGTCGGAAACTGGGCGACGGCCGGCAACGAGAATGTAGAAAGCGGGGAAGAGAGAATAAACTCAGGATACCAACGGTTGAACTGATGTTGTATGTTGTATACCTGTATGTGTTTGTAAATTAGTTTTTTATTAAGACAAACTATTGACAACGGGTTCTAAAAACAAACCCGTTGTGATATGTTAACAATAACGGGTCAATAAAAGTCAGCCGTTGTCATAAATTTATTACAACGGTTAACATATACCCGTTGTAATATATTTTAACCCAATTTGCGCCAAAATGAAATATGTCTAATAAAGAAATGATAACGGGTAGAAGTACTACACCCGTTGTTGAAAGTAATAACAACGGGTATAAGTAATACAACCATTGTCACTTCCTATCTCATTTTTTTTATCTAATAAGACCAATAACAACGGTTCCTGTGTTATAACCCGTTGCTGAAAGTAATAACAACGGGTAATGTCAATATAACCGTTGTTATTGTTTAACACTTTTTTTTTTTTAAAATTACTGTAATTTCATTACAGTCCAAACCCGTAACAATACAGCAGCATAACAACTGTAACAGCAGAAGCACTATATACTGCAACATTAATCACCAATTTCAACAACAACATCCACATCTAATAATAAGATCAAGAAAATAAGACAACAACATCAGAATGCATACTGCATATCTACAAGATTTACCATGCCATGCAAATTTGGGTATCTTTAACAATGACCATTGCTTCTATTGTCTTTTTAAAGCTACCAAAAGCTAAAGACAACATGCATACACTCTAGCAACATATCTCAAACTTGCTATAAATTCAGAAAAGAGGCATCCCATTAGCTCCCCACAACTCACAAATAAACCATCAAATTTGCTCCCCACAACTCAGAAAAGAGGCATCCCAATAAATTCTGAAAATGACTCAAAATGTTGGTCGTCCATATCACTATGTCCTGATGAATGCCCCAGGCCACATAGATATAGACTTAATCCTTTGAGGAATAAGCTTATTAAGCTGGGATACTCGGTCAGCAAAGTTAAGCCACAATGGGGGCCATGAGGATTCAAAGGGAGTCTACTCATTCAGTTTGGAACATCACCTGCACATGCAGAATCAGCATTTAAGCTTGACATGATGTTTCAACTCAGAGGCCATGGCAGGAACGACTGGAATGCTCCGAATAGATCAACACTCGAACCATACCTCTGGGTAGCCACAGACTCGGATGCCGAGCTTCTGAAGAATACCGTGGACTATGTCCAAGTGTCGTATGCGACCATCTTTGATGGGCAGCAGTCGGCCAGGTCAGAAAGCGTCGATGCCTACAACCAGGTTGTGGCTGTTTTCCAAGCATTGTACCCCTAAAACCCCTACAAAATATGTCTGTGTCTGTGGCTGAAACTTCCAAGCAACGTCGTGTGTTATTTGTTGAGTGTCAAACTGTGTGTGTCTGTATCAGTGCTTTACGTTTGTATTAAATATGCAGTTCCTAAATGCAAATCTGTTCAGTGGAGATAGTTATTTAAAATAAAAAAAAAAACTAAAAGGAAGATATATATATTTAAAAAATAAAAATAAAAATAAAATCTAATAACTTACATTATAGACCAACTCAGGATCGGGGACGTTTCTTGGATGTCATAGTTTCTTCGTTAACCTAAATACCTTCACCATGGTCATCACGCATATAGATGCTTTCAGTGTCCTCATGATCAGTGTCAACATCGTCGAAATAAGATACAGTGGTAGAGTGATCCATTCCCTCAAAAACGACATCCTGATCATCATCACCATTATCGGATGGACTACTCCTTCTACTTCTTATAGATAGTACAACGGACCACTTCCTATCCATAGGATCGGTGACATAGAACACTTGTTTAGCTTGGGATGCCATTATGAAAGGATCATCCTTATTATTGCCAACCTTACACAGATTAACCAACGTAAATCCCATCTTATCCTTTCGGACACAATGGATGTTGTTATCAACCCAGTTACATCGAAACAAAGGCATTGTGAAATCAATGTAATCTAATACCAATATTTCTTGAATAACACCATAATAAAGGCATTTTCCCCAAATAGGCTTTTTATCTTTTGAAGTAGCAAAGTGCATTGCCTCAAATTCAGAACTCACACCACTATTTTGCATTGTGCTCAACTCATCTTGCTCATGGGTGTAAAAAGTATATCCATTAATGGCAAAACTGCTGTAAAAGGTGACCCTGACATTTGGACCTAAACCAAGACGTAGTAACCTAGGAGAGATGTCATCACCAGTTTGATTCGTACACTCTAAGACAATATTCCTAAACCACTCTCCAAACGTCTTCGTATGCTCGTTTGCAATCCACTTCTCGGTCTTGTTTGGGTGATCGTATTTGAGCTCATCTTTGTGTTGTTGAATACAAGGTTGCACCTCATCTTCGTTATTTAGCACATACGTATGTGCTAAATGCAACATTTCACGTGTCAAAATTTTTTCAACCTGGCCCCTAATACCTTTTCCGGTCATCCAGTCACTATGATGATTCTTAGGAACGCCAATCAACTCCCCAGGGGAGATATGAGCGTAACAATATGAAAGAGCTTCGTCTAAAATAGCGCGTTCAAAGAATACAACCTTCCTGGGACGATCTCGATTAGATGTATAGTCCTTGTAGACTTTCATCAATCTTTCGAAAGGATACTGGTATCTCAAGTACACGGGCCCAAGGTACAAAATATCCCTAACCAAGTGAATGGTCAGATGAATCATGATAGTGAAGAAAGAGGGTGGAAAATACATTTCCAACTGACAAAGAGAGGTTACAACGAGGTCCTGCAATGAATCTGCGTCATCGGGATCGATGACTTTCTCGCATATGGATTGTAAGAAGAGACAGAATCTAGTTATAGCATATCTTACCTTTTCAGGTAAAATGGAACGAATAGCCACATGTAGTAATTGTTGCATCAAAGTGTGACAATCATGTGACTTTAACCCGATGAGTTTTAGGTCTTGCATCGACACTAGGCTTTTGATGTTCGACGAATAACCATGTGGCACTTTAATTCCATTCAAGCATTCACAGAACTCTTTTTTCTCATTCCGTGAAAGGGTATAAGCTGCTGGCGGTAAAAATGTACGATTACCTCTCTTCTGTGGTGCCAACTCTAGCCTAATACCCATCATTTTCATATCTTCCCTAGCTGCGGCGTTATCCTTTGTTTTACCGGGAACATTCAGAAGGGTATTGATAATATTATCACAGACATTTTTCTCAATGTGCATGAAATCGAGGCAATGTCTGACCTCTAGGTCAGGCCAATATGGAAGTTTATCAAAAAATATGGATATTTTCTTATACCCACGAGTAGACAATTTAGAGCCGCTCTTCTTCCCATAATCTATCTCAATATGCTTTACTTTCTGATAAACTTCATGCCCACTCAAAATTCTAGGAGGTTGACGAAGTTCTTGTCTTCCATTGAATGCTTTCTGCATCTTGCGATAATAATGGTCATGATACAAGAACCTCCTATTTCCTATATACACATACTTATGAGAAGACTTCAAGTATTCAGACTCGATATCCTCTCCACACAATGGACATGCCTCTTTCCCATGAACTGTGTGCCCAGAAAGGTCGCCATAAGCCGGATAGTCAGATATTGTACATAATAACATCGCTCTCAAATTGAAAGTTTCGTTCTTATATGCATCAAATACTTCTATCCCACTATCCCACAATATTCGCAAATCATCTAGAAGAGGTTCCAAATAGACATGTATATCATTTCCAGGTTATTTAGGGCCGGAAATTAACAACGACAACATCAAATACTTTCTTTTCATGCACACATATGGAGGTAAGTTATAAATAGTCAACACTACTGGCCAAGTACTATGTTGGCTACTCATGTTTCCGTGTGGGTTCATTCCATCAGTGGACAACGCTAGACTTAATTTTCTAGGTTCATTGCCGAACTCGGGATACTTAGCGTCGAACGATTTCCATTGCATACCATCTGCCGGGTGTCTTAGCTTTCCATCATTTATTCTTCCAGTTTCATGCCAAGTTAACATTTTTGAATCATCGGGATTCGCATAAATCCGTATGAATCTTGGTATCACTGGAAAATACGACAACACCTTAGCCGGGATCCCTTCCTTATCCTTATAACGCCACTCCAAATATTTAGGGCAATTGGTTAAGTTTTGATATAATTTCCGATACAATATGCAATCATTTGGACATGCATGTATTTTCTCATATTTCATACCCACTCCTCTTATTAGTTTTTTAGCCTCATATGTCTTAATAGGTAGAACATTACCATCTGGAAGCAACTCCTTTATAAAGGCTAAAAACCTAGTGAAACACGTGTCACTCACCCCATTTGCCCTCTTTGATATTATACAACTTCACCACAGCCGACATTTTTGTGAACTTACAACCAGGACACAGAGGTGCTTCAGACTCACACAACTTCTCATACATGTTGTTAAGGTCATCCCAATTAATAGTGTCATCACCTACATCTTCAAAAGCATTCGACTCATCATTATTCTCTTCATTATCTATAGACCCAACATTCAACTTGTCTGCTTCCAACTCTTCCAACTCAAAAAACTCGGCAAACTCAGGATCATCAGTTAGCCTTTCGTATACCTCAGCATCATCTTCTTTCAAAGTTATTCTCGTCCTCTAATGGTTCCCCATGAAAAATCCAACGTGTATAGGATCGACTAAATCTCCACTTTTCTAGGTGTATTTTAACGTCCGGAAAAGCCATATACATAATATTACCACATCTTTCACAAGGACATGGAATACTAGAAGAACCTTTGAAATTATTCGCAATGACTTCATAAAATTCAGCTAAACCATCCTTATAGTTGGGGTCACTCATATTTGCAGCAATCATCCAAGTTCGAGTCATTTTTCTACATTCGTAATATATAGGCAACTAATTCAGAAAATCCAATAATAGGCAAACAAATAAACGAAATTCAGGAAATCAATTAAGCTAACAAATTAGATAATACCCAATAAATTCACAAATTCAAAAATAATCGGCATTCATAGGCCAGGAAATTGAACAATCCTATATCTATATATAGCTTGAAAATCTTAATAAGAAATAGTTAATAAGCTAAGAAACATATATACCTGATTGATAAACACGATGAGGGAGAGAAGATGGTGACAACAGTGACGGAGATGAAGACAGAGAGAGACGATCAGGGAGGAATGGAGGATGATATTTGTGTAGCAGTATTAGCTTGTGTTTGTGTTTTGTAGTGTATAGCAGAATAAAGCGATCTCTTGTTCTTTAGATCTTCATAACTTCAATAACAACGATTATTGCGTCTACAACCGTTGTTAAAACTTAATAACAACGGGTTCTAATACAACCGTTGTAATTACTTTTCACTAATTTTGCGCCAAATTTTTAACAACGGTTATACTGTATTACAGAGTAAAATGTTGTTATTAGTTTTTATATTTACAACGGTTGTGCAAGTGTGACCCGTTGTTAAAACTAATAACAACGGTTAATAAAACATAACCATTGTAGTTAAGTTTAGTAAAATTTCGCGCAAAGATAATTATCCATTCTACAACGTCTTTTGGTGATTTTCGTGAATAAGCGTTGTTAAAGGGCCGTTGTAGTTGCCTGGATTTGTAGTAGTGTACTTGATTTTGTAAACTCACTTGGAGCCGATTGCCTTTTTATTTGGAGGAAGAGGCTCAAGTGTCCATATATTATTGCGTTCGGGGGCTTCGATTTCGAGCTTCATAGCATTGCGCCACTCGGGTACATGCGCTGCATCTTTATAAAAACTAGGCTCGTGATGTTTAATCACGGCCGAAATAAAGACACGATGGTTAGGGGTAAACTTAGAGTAGTCGACATAATGAGAGATAGGGAAATGAGTACCTGAAGATGGTGTCGATGCGGTGAGCAAGTGAGACGAGGGACGAGGTTTTTGTAAAATGTACCCTTGAAGATTAGAGTTTGGTATTTTTAGACGGTGTCCATGGCCTAAGTTAGCTGGCTAATCGGTGGGTGTGGATATTGCATTATTTGTTGTGGTCGTGGAATGTTGTGGGATGTCGAGGGATGTGTTGTAACACCCCCATATACGAAGGTGCCTTACCAAGGACCATCCTAGCATATGCCGATGCTACCATCTCGGTTGCCCGAGGTAAGTATATCAAAAATAACAATCCAAGAACAATTATTAAGGTATAATGTTTAGTGAATACATCTTCTTAAGTGAAAACCAAAGTAAAAGAATATCAATCCTAATACATCAAAACAAAGCATCTAAACTCGTGACAGCGGAAGCTAGACTCAAAGTGATGACATCCCATCCTTATCCCCGCAGTTAAATGTAATCATCACTTATCACAATCTGCTCACCATCCCCGAATGGATCACCATAGGTTTATAAAATACAACGGGGTCAGTTCATTGAATAATCAAGATAAGCTAATCACAAAGAAACAACCAAGGCAACAATTGTACAACCAATCTCCAACTCCAATCATATCCAGTATCTGGCTACACACTTAAGGGTGTAGCCCTGCCAGATTACCCATCGCAACAGGTAATCCTCACCGCCAGTGGAGGACCGCAACCTTGCCCACCTAAGCCTCGCTCATCGCAACGAGCAATAACCCATGTCCATTAATGTGCACATCCCCCCTTTGTGACGGGAACCACAAGGGGGCAAATCAAGGGCGTGAAGCCATTCCCAAAAATGACTCCACTCAGCCGAGGACGCACCTCGCAAACATAGACAAGCAACAACAATTCCAACAACCAAGAAAGAAAATTCCAATAGTAACAATTAACACCGTCTTAAATCAATTAAACATGCAACTGAGTAGGGAAACCCTACCCTATCACTGATCCGAATCACGAGTATACATCGAGAGCTAGAAACGTTCCTCTAGGAATCCTTCACCAAACAATAATCACAACAACCTAATCACAAATATGCCAATCAACCCTTTTTCCCCAAAACCAAACATTACGGCAAAAACCTTAAAGGACAACTCTAAACAAAAGATATGCAATTAGTGACTTACCGTCAAAGTGATGTGAAAGTGATGAACGAAAGACTCACAAACGATCAAATGCCTTGAGAGTAATTAAGGATGATTAGAGGAGTATGGAATATAATTAGGTTTTGGTAAAAATGAAGGTAAACTATAAACACGATTTATATAGACTTTAATCATCCTTCATCAAACCGCGGAAATAAATCCCGTCAGACCGGTTACTCGGTCGAGTACCAAGAGTACTCAGCTGAGTACCCCTTACTCAGCCGAGTATTACACTACTCGGCCGAGTGTTCCTGGACAGTAGCCTGACCAGAAAACAAATGACACTCTACTCGGTCAAGTAACAAGACCCAGAAAACCGTGGTATTACAGTCTTCCCTCCTTAAAACGAAATTCGTCCCCGAAATTCATACCATACCCAAAACAAACAACATAACACAACATTAACTACTCAACGACAAGAACCACAAGTACTCAAAGGTACCAACAACACCAACTATACATAACAAAACAACTCGTCCTAAGCTCAAAGATACCAACAATACAACCATGTTGACCTCAAACTAACCCAAAACATGCATGCGACCATCTCCTACCCCCCTTAAAAGACAACGGTTACGTCCCCGTAACCAAACATACCCGATCAAAAATGTGAGGAAAACGCTCTCTCATAAACACCTCCGGTTCCCATGTGGCCTCTTCCACATTGTGATTAGATCAAAGTACCTTTAGTAAGACGGTCTGACCATTCCTTTTTTTGCGCACCTTACGGTCTAAGATCTCCTTAGGAACTTTAGCATAAGTTAGAGACTCGTCTAAATCTATGTTATCAAGCTCAAGCACATGAGATGGATCACTCACATACTTCCAGAGTTGTGAAACATGAAACACGTTGTGGACCCGATCAAGCGATAGTAGCAAAGCTACCCGATAAGCTACTTCACCTACGCGTTCTAGAATCTCATAAGGATCGATAAACTTTTGACTTAACTTCCCTTTATTGCCAAACCTCATCACTCCTCGCATAGGTGACACTTTCAAACGAACCTTGTCACCTACCGCGAACTTATGTCCCTACGGTGCAAATCCGCGTAACTCTTTTGGCGATCCTGAGCTGCTTTCATCTTTTGGCGAATCATATGAACTTGCTCAATCATATCCTGCACCATATGTGGCCCCAAAACCACAGCCTTAGCACTATCATCCGAACATACCGGACTCCTGCACTTCCTGCCATACAAAGCCTCAAAAGGTATCATCCCAATGCTGATGTGATAGCTGTTGTTGTATAAAAACTCGATCAAGTCCAGTCTGTCCTCCCAACTTCCACCAAACTTCATGGCACAAGCCCTCAACATATCCTCCAAAGTCTTGATAGTCCTCTCAGTCTGACCATCTTTCGCAGGATGAAATGTTGTACTCATCTTCAAGGTAATTTCCATCAAGTCCTGCAACTCCTGCCAAAACCGTGATATGAACCTCGCATGTCGATCTGACACTATATCCTTAGGTACCCCATGTAACCGAACTACATGCTTCCTTTATCCCAAAGCTAGCTGCATCTTAGTCCAAATATCTTTCATCGGGATAAAGTGAGCTGACTTTGTTAGACGGTCGACGATCACCCAAATCATATTGTTACCTTGCTGAGTCCTTGGTAACCCCACGATGAAGTCCATAGAGATCGAATACTATTTCCACTCCAGTACCTCCAGTGACTGAATCTTACCTTGTGGTCTTCGTTGTCCCCCTTTTACTCTTGGACAAGTTAAACACTTAGTCACAAACTCCGCCACATCTTTCTTCATATTAGGCCACCAAAAAGTCTTCTTTAGATCCTTGTATAACTTCTCACCACCCAAATGAACTGAATAAGGAGTGCAATGATCCTCTGTCATGATCACCTTCCTCAAGTCCACGTCACTAGGTACACACTATCTCCCATCAAAACGAACACTCTCATCTGTGTGGATAGAAAACCTCGAAACTGTACCACTTTCTACCCTTGACTTCCACTCTTGAATCGTGGGATCAAGTTCCTGTTTCCTCTTTATGTCATCATAAAAGTCCGGTTCGATAGTCAAGTCCCCGATGGCGTTGCCCTTTCGAATCATATGGATCCCGATCTTAGACATCTCATCCCTCAGCTTCATCAAAGACATAGCTGTGCACAACGAATGTACACTCTTACTACTCAAGGCATCTGCCACCACATTAGCTTTCCCCTTGTGATATATGATCTTCATGTCATATTTTCCAATCAACTCCATCCTTCGCCTATATCGCATGTTCAGCTCTTCAAGCTCTTATGATCCGAGAATACCTTAAAGGTTGCCCATTAAAGGTAGTGCCTCCAAATCTTTAGAGCAAACACAACTACATCTAGTTCAAAATCGTGAGTGGGATAGTCCTCCTCATACAGTTTCAGATGCCTCGATGCATAAGGGATAACCTTCCTATTCTGCATCAACACACAACCCAACCCATTCTTTGAAGCATCAGTATATACCTCAAAGTTCTCACTTCCCTCAGGTAGAGCTAGAACAGGAGCTGTGGTCAAACGCTTCTTCAGGGTTTGGAACGCCATTTCACAACTCTCATCCAAACGAAATCTGGTCTCTTTCCTCATCAAAGCTGTCATAAGTCTAGCGATCTTAGAAAAGTCTTTCACGAACCTTCTGTAGTAGCCAGCTAAACCCAAGAAACTCCGGATCTCAGCAACATTCTTCGGTGCTTCCTAGTTAGTCACTGCCTCAATCTTACTAAGATCCACCGAAACACCCTCTTTTGATATCACATGGCCCAGAAAAGCCACTTTCTCCAACCAAAACTCGCACTTAGATAACTTGGCATACAACTGATTATCTCGCAAAGTCTGAAGTACTAACCTTAAGTGCTCCTTGTGCTCCTCCTTAGTCTTGGAGTAGACCAAAATGTCATCAATAAAGACGACCACAAACCTGTCCAAGAACGGGCTGAAAATCTAATTCATAAGATCCATGAAAACTGTTGGTGCATTAGTCAACCCAAAACTGCTGGTGCTCCTCGTACTCCTCCTTAATGGAGTGCAGGAGAGGAAATTTTTATGGGATAGAGTATGTGACTTTCATAATCATATACATGGTCCTTGGCTCATCTGTGGGGATTTTAACACTGTTCTTAGAATTTGTGAAAGATTAGGTGGGCTGTCCACTGAGGAGGAAATGAATGACTTCCAGAGGTGTCTTGATTACTGTAATGTTGTGGACATGGCAGCTATAGGGTCTTATTTCACCTGGAATAATAAGCAGGAAGCACATACCAGAGTTTACAGCAGGCTGGATAGGGCCTTGGTAAATCATGCTTGGTTACTGCAAAGGCCTGATTACTATGCTTATTTCCATGTGAAGGGATATTATGATCATACTCCCTGTATTATTTAGAGAATTAGCAGTGGCAGGCAGAAGAAAAATTGTTTCAAGTACTTCAACATGTGGAGTGAGGTGGATCAGTTTATCCCTTGTGTTAAACAGACTTGGGATACTAGAGTTCATGGTACTCCCATGTACCAGTTTGTGAAAAAACTCAAAATGCTGAAGCAACCTTTGAAGTTAATTAACAAGGAGCTCTTTGCTGATGTGGAGAACAATGCTATGAGGGCCTGGCAGCATCTTGAAGCTGTCCAAGTACAACTGAGGACTTACCCTCAAAACACTAAGCTGATTGAAATTGAAATTGCAGCTGGTAAAATTTTTTGGAATTACAAAAAGCCTCTGAGAGCTTTTTATTGCAAAAATCTAAGGCAACTTGGCTTAAAGAAGGGGATAACAATTCCCGAATTTTTCACCGTTATATGAAAGGGAGACAAGAGAAGAATAAGTTATTTAGAATTGTTGATGAACAAGGGGTCTGGTATACTGATCCTGTGCCAATTCAACAAGCTTTCCTAACATTCTATCAGAAATTGCTGTGGGAGACTGATGTTCTTAGACCTGTAAATTATTAGGTTGTGCAGAGGGGTCAGATGTATACTGAGGAGCACCACAACATCTTGCTTGCCCCAATAACCAATGATGAGATAAAAGATCTTGTTTTTCAAATTCTTAGCACTAAAGCTCCTGGCCCGGATGGGTACTCCAGTGCATTTTTTAAAGATGTCTGGAGTATTGTTGGGGATTGTCTTTGAAGTGTAGTTAAGGATTTCTTTTGCCATGGTAAGATGCTTAAACAGGTTAATCATACCTTGGTTAGCCTCATTCCCAAAGTGGAGTTACCTGAAAATGTCACTCAATTCAGGCCTGTTTCTTGCTGCAATGTGGTGTACAAGATTATTTCAAAATTATTGTGTTCTAGGCTCTCTAAAGTCTTCCCTCATATTATTAGTCATACTCAAGGGGGTTTTATCAAAGGGAGGAACATCATAGAGAATATTTTGGTTTGTCATGATCTTATCAGGCTTTATAACTGAAGCTCTGTGACTCCTAGATGCTTACTGAAAGTGGACCTTAAGAAGGCTTATGATTTTGTTAACTGGAACTTCTTGCATCAGATGTTAATTGCTCTAAGGTGTCCTCTTCAGTTCACTCATCTGATCATGGAATGTGTATCTAATGCTTCTTATTCCTTGGTTTTTAATGGGGAGCCCTTTGGAATGTTTCCAGGAAAAAAAGGACCGCGGCAGGGAGATCCCCTTTCACCCCTCCTCTTTACTTTTGCTATGGAATATCTTTCTAGAATTCTTCAGTTCATTACTGATGTCCTTGATTTTAAATTTCATTCCTTGTGTGGGAAGTTGAGATTGCAGCACCTCATGTTTGCTGATGATCTTCTTCTCTTCTCCAGGGGTGATGCTCAGTCTGTTCTGGTGTTGCTAAGATCGTTTGCTACCTTTTCGCTAGCCTCTGGACTCCACATGAATAAGCAGAAGTCTAATATTTACTTTAGTGGTGTGGACAACACCATTAAAGAACACATCATTAGTCTCTCAGGCTGTGTGGAAGGCAAGGTCCCTTTTAAATATTTAGGTGTACCTGTTACTATTGGTAAGTTGGGTAAGAAGGACTGCCAGGTCCTGATTGAAAAAATAATTGAGAAGATAAAGTCCTTTGGTTCTAGGAAGATATCTTATGCTGGTAGACTGATAATAGTGCAGTCTGTGCTAGCCTCTCTTTTCTCCTACTGAGCTAATATTTTTCTCATTCCTAAAGGTATTATTAAGAAAATTAATGGTATTTGTCATAATTATCTTTGGGATGGGACTAGTGTTTATGTGAGATCTCCTTTGGTAAGCTGGGAACAAGTTTGCACGCCTAAATCTGAAGGTGGTCTAAGTATAAGATACAGGTTAGATTGGAACATTGCTACTGTTGGAAAGCTGGTTTGGTGGATTTTTAGCAAGCTTGATAGTTTATCGGTCAATGGATTCACCAAATTTATATGAAAGGTACTTCCTGGGATAGTTACCTTCCTAAGTCCCATATGAGTGGGAACTGGAAGGCTATCTGCAAAGTTAAGGAGGGTTTTAAGGAGGGATATCATAATGGTGTTTGGCTTGCTGGCCAGAAAGGATATAGTGTGAGCTCTGGTTATAATTGGATCAGAAATAAGGAGCAAAAAGTTGGGTGGGCTAAACTGATTTGGAATACCAGAGTCCTCCCAAAGCACAGATTTATGTGCTGGTTAATATTCAGGAATGCTTTGAACTTGAAGAATAAGCTCTGTAGGATTGGAATATTCTCTGATGACAGGTGTTGTGTGTGTGATGCAGAAAATGAGACTATCAATCACCTTTTTCTGCAATGCAGGTACAGTCTGTTAGTACTCCAAGGTGTTTGCTCGTGGCTATGCATTCCTACCCCTGTTGGGAATGCCATTATTTAGATTGGACGCAGGAACTGGGATCTAGTTCAGAAGAGTCTTTGTCTTGCTGCTGTAATGGTTGTCTACTATAATGTATGGCAGCAACGTAATTTGGCCAGACTGGAAGGGAAATTGCTGAGTCCTAAGATTTTGATAGTACAAATTCAACAACTACTTAGGAGTAAGATTCAGCAGATAAAATTGGATACTGTGACTGTAAGAGATAGGGATTGGCTTAGTTTGGTAGTCCCTAGCAGTATTTAAATGTATTTGGAAATCTCACTAGATTGTAATAGTTTCTTTTGAGCTTAATGAGAATGCTTACATTCTACCAAAAAAAGGCATCACCACGTACTCATAGTGATCATACCGCGACCGAAAAGCTGTCTTTGGAATATCCTCATCTGCTATCCTCAACTGGTGATAACCCAACCTCAAATCGATCTTACAAAACACTCATGCGCCAGTAAGCTGGTAAAAAAGATCATCAATCCTTGGCAAATGATACCTGTTCTTCACGGTGACATGGTTCAATGCTCTATAGTCGATGCATAGCCTCATACTCCCGTCTTTCTTTTTCACAAACAAAACTGGTGCACCCCAAGGTGATACACCAGGTTGAATGTACCCCTTGTCTAACAACTCATCCAGCTGCTTCTTCAACGCTTCTAGCTCTTTAGGTCACATCCGGTACGGTGCTTTAGATATAGGTCCCGTCGCCGGTTTGAGCTCAACACTGAAGTCGATGTCCTTCTTAGGAGCTAACCCCGGTATCTCATCTGGAAAAACGTCACCAAACTGCCCAACCACAGGTATGTCAGACGCTGACTACTCCTCCACACGCATATCCCTCACATGACAAAGGATTAAAGGACGCTTCTTCATCAAACATGACTTTGAAGTCATTACCGCGATCAACTTCATCTTAGGTCTCACTATGAACCCTTTATATGATACCTTTAAAGACACCTTCTTTTGTCGACAATCAATCTTAGCATCATACTTGCCCAACCAGTCCATCCCGACGATAACCTCAAACCCATCCATAGAAAACTCAAACAAGTTGACCGATAAGTCTATTTCCCCCCACCAACATGGACACGTCCCTATTGATAGGCTATGTCGCACATCTAATCAAAGATAAATTTCCCTTGACACAAATTAATATAGTACGAGGGGTCGAATACAAGGAGACGGGAATTGCGTTATGAAAAGCTATTAATAGACTTCTATCAAGATCGGTTACGATTGATTGGTTTGTTTTGGTTTGGTGATTAGCAAATTAAACGATGTAAAAATATATGATTAAAAGAGTCTAGGGGAGTCGGGTCACACATGCAATTGTATATAAATATTCATGTTAAACTCGGAATAAATAACATTGTCAATTGTTTAGGCTAGAGACAACCACCTCTCGACCTTATTATCAACCATAGACCGGGTCCTAGAGAACTCTCGTTATGACTAGGTCGTCCTACTACACATGCTTAGTCTAATTCGATTCAGTGCCTCTCGACTTATAGAACGAATTAACAAACTTAATCGATGAATATGGCCACTGAACAAAGATTAATCGTGACGATACAAACATGTGATAGAAACAAATAGACAATATTACATCAACCTAATTTAACATTTACATATATTAATTATGCATGGCTTCCCTAATCCCTAGACAAAAGGGAACTACTCACTCATGTTGGAAATGAAACTAACAACAATGTATGAAATGATAAACATGATAATAATATAAATATGACTAAGTGAAATTATAGAAATTATAAATAAACTACGTAATGATAACATATGAAAAGTGAGATTACTAACGGTGAGAAATGTAGTAAGAAATGCTAATGATAAACTTTGATAATGAAATGTGATAACGAACTAATATGAAATGCTAGTAACTAAATTATAAATTGTAAATTAACGATAATGGAAATGCAACAACGTAATAAACTAGAAACGAAATTACCGAAATGGAAACTTGGAACTTGAATGGAAGAAAAAACCCAAATGACAAAAGAAAGATTGTATTGAACTAAGAACCAAATGCTTGAACCAAATTGTTTAACAAGAACCAAATGCTTAACAATATTAAAACTAATATGAAAACTAAGAGAGAATTTGTGTGCTTAAGGCTAAAGGAGAGTAAAATTATGTAAGAAAAGGTATCCTACAATGACGGAAACGTAAAACTCATGGGGCAAGGAAACCCCGATCGGGGACAGGCCACCTCGATCGGGGCCGAGTGAATCCGACCATTCTTCCTTAATTTCTTGATTAAATGTTAAGGGGGTCCAATGTTTGCGATAAATGCCATCTTTAAGCCTCCAGTTAATGCTTCATAACACTATCTAAGAGCATTCAAAGCTTGATATTTTCCACATAAACTTGGACTTTTCTTTTGGGCTCTTTGTATGATCATTTTGCATTATGAACCCATGCTTCATATTTCTTGCTTGGGCTTGGAAACACACCCTTCCATGGTCATGCTTGGTCTTTGTTAGCCTCGTGAACTCGTATGCTTTCTATTTGACGGGAAAATCTACTAAAAGATTAAATTCCTAAAAAACACAATGAAACAAGTAAATACAACTAGAACACAGAATTAGCTCACATAATCACTCGTACTAGTGCAAATAACATGTAAAAATAGAGATAAAATGGGGGGTAAAATCATATATAAAATGGACACATCACCAATACAACTTAGAACATGACACTGACTCTCCCGAAGGTATAAACACATTATCTTTTACCAGTTCATATAATTCCAAACCAATAGCTAAGGCATGACTCCTAGACACAAAAGAGTGGGTTGCCCCCGAATCGAACAGAACAAAAGATGGCGTGTTATGAACAAGAAAAGTACCGGTAACAACATGAGCATCATTCTCTGCTTCCTGCTTGCCCATCATAAAGAGTTTTCCACTGTTTTTCTGGCCTCCACCCTGAACCGTGGTAGCCGAAGTAGTTGGCTTGGCTGTCGAGTTCTGCGTCACACTGTTACTCGGACCCTGATAGAATCCTCCATTATTGTGGTTGTAGCTGCCATTGTTGTTGTTCTGCCCTCCGCGATTGCCCCACGACCCAGCTGGCCTGTTGCTAGCAAAGCTCTGGCTTGGAGGATGCGAAAGTTTCCCTGATATGTCCCTGTAACCCTCCCTCCCTCCTCTAGCACTGTCACACTCATACCTCTTATGACCCGTTTCACCACAGTTGAAGCATGTAAGATTGGAGTTATCACTAGTACTCCGTCCGCCTTCTCTTCCCCAAGTTCGAGATCCCCCTACATAACTAGATCTGCCAGAAAAGGTTCCAGCCTGATTGTGGTTGCTCTTTTTGTGACTCGACTGGTTGCCACCTTTACTCTTAGCCTTTCTTTTCTCAACATTCCTTTCCTTAACCTCCTTGGCTAAGTCCACTAGCCTCTCAGCCTGCCCTGCTCTTGAATATACCTCTTTCAGATCTGTGAGTACCCCAGCTGGTAATCTATCCATGATCTTTGGTGCCAACTCTTTTTCAAAGCGAAGAGCCACACTCCGTTGACCCAATTGTATATCCTCCGCGTACCGTGACAGCTCTATAAAACGGTGATAGTACTCTATGACGGTCATGTTATCAGCCATGGAAAAGGAATCGAATTCAGCACTCAGCTTGTGGCGAATGTACTCCGGCACGAAGTGTTCTCTCATAGCACTCTTGAAGCCTGCCCATTGGATATCATCCTGTCCCCAGTCCCTGTAGTATGCCTGGGCCCCTTCCCTCACATTCTGCCACCATACTCCAGCCTCATCCCTTAGGTAGAACACAACCTGTTCCACCATCATATTCGCCGGACACTTCACTACCTCTAGCAAACTCTCCATCTCACAGTGCCAATTATCAAGCAGCTTTGGCTCACCGGTGCCCTCATAAGTAGATGGGTGGAAGCGAGAAATAGTGGTGCTCAGCTGAGATGCATCCATCGGTTTCTCACCTCCCTTACCCACATTCTTGAGTGCCTCCATGAGCGCATCTTGCTGCTCAATCATTCTGGCAATCTCATCAAGACTCATCTCAGTAGCTTGGATGTATGCAATTCATCTCTTTGGCGGCATCTTGAGCTGATATAACCAAGAAAACGTAAGCACATAGCCTACGACTCAAAATAAACAAATAACCCGCCAAAGAAGTACTCGGCCGAGTATGGTGAAGTACTCGGTCGAATAAGGACTACTCGGTCGAGTACTGAGACTACTCGGACGAGTATCCTACTCCAGTAGCTGACCTCCAAATCACATAAAACATACTCGGTCGAGTACACAGGGTAATCGGTCGAGTATGCCTCACTCGGTCGAGTGCCCCTCTTACTCGGCTGAGTGATCACAACCAGTAGCTACTGTTTTAAACACATTAACCCACACTCGGTTGAGTGTTTGGTTACTCAGTTGAGTATCCCCTACTCGGTCGAGTACCCGCCCTGCTCGGCCGAATCATGCAAAAACGAGCTACTCTTCGACTAAAAAAAACGTACATAATCATACATATACTATATCTAAACATGTTACTACCCTCTGAAAGCCAAGTAATAACATATAATCATGCCTTAAATACCGCAGTGCTCAAAATATATGCAATCATTCACTTCATTCCATCCAACAACTTCACAAAGAACATATATAAGTAACGCACATAACTCCAATACAGAACGACTCCCAAAGACACCCCCATGGTGACCGGCTCAAAGTTGCAAGGGCCTAAATGTGAATTTGGGACATCTTCCAAGCCTTTGCGGTAGCTCCAAACAACTCTTACCCGGTTTCATTTTAATTAGACTCTCTATGTTCATTTGGTTCATTGATTTTAAGTTCCAAAATCGTCGCTCTGATACCACTTTGTAACACCCCCATATACCAAGGTGCCTTACGAAGGATAACCCTAGCCTATGACCATGCTACCATCTCGGTTGCCCGAGGTAAGTATATCAAAAGTAACAATCCAAGAACAATTATTAAGGTATAATGTTTAGTGAATACATCGTCTTAACTGAAAACCAAAGTAAAAGAACATCAATCCCAATACATCAAAACAAAGTATCTAAACTCGTGAGAGCGGAAGCTCGACTCAAAGTGATGGCATCCCATCCTTGTCCCCGCAGCTAAATGTAATCGTCACCTGTCACAATCTGCTCACCATCCCCTAATGGATCATCACAGTTTTATAAAACACAACGGGGTTAGTTCACTGAATAATCAAGATAAGCTAATCACAAAGAAACAACCAAGGCAAATGTTGTACAACCAATCTCCAACTCCAATCATATCCACTATCCGGCTACACACTTAAGTGTATAACCCTCCCAGATTACCCATCACAGCAGGTAATCCTCACCACTAGCGGGGGACCGCAGCCTTTCCCACCTAAGCCCCGCTCATCGGAACGAGCAATAACCCATGTCCATTAATGTGCACATCCCCCTTTATGCCGGGAACCACAAGGGGCGAATCAAGGGCGTGAAGCCATTCCCGAAAACGACTCCACTTAGCCGAGGACGCGCCTCGCAAACATAGTATGACACCCCCACATACCAAGGTGCCTTACCAGGACCACCCTAGCATGAGAGACCATCACCATCTCGGTTGCCCGAGGCTAGTATACCAAAGTTTACAATCCAAACACAATTTAAAGTATAAAAGATTAAATGATTAAAGTTTACATATTCTCAAAACCAAAACCAAAGTACTGCCATTAGTATTCAACAACTAAAACTGAAAGCTAAGTCTCTTGACAGTGGAAGCTAGACTCGAGTGATGACTCCCCACGACGGCCCCATAGCTAGCAAACATCATCACCTTTCACAATCTGCTCACCATCCCCGAATGGATCACCACAGATTTTACAAAACAACAACGAGGCCAGTTACTGTATAATCAAAGTAAGACAAGTACAAAAAGGCAACCAGCTGATCATCATCCACCTCCAAACTCCCGATCTCACATAGCAACCGACTACACACCGAAGTGTGTATCCCTGCCAGATTACCCATCGCAACAGGTAATCCTTGCCGCCAATGGGGGACCGCAGCCAATCCCCACCTAAGCCCCGCTCATCAACGAGCGATAACCATGTTCATTAATGTGCACATCCCCTTCTGTGGCGGGTTCCACAAAGAGCAAAACTAGGGCGTGAAGCCACTCTCGCAAGTGACTCCACTCAACAACCATCACAACGACCACACCAACACCAACGCTCCAACAATGATCAGAAAACAATCAATCGTACACAATACAACGTAATCTTAAATCAATTAAACAGGAACTGAGTAGGGAAACCCTACCTTTTTGCAATCTGCTAAGCTGCAATCAATCATACAAATGTATAACGAATACCGCATCATCACCTACAACAATGATAATTAACAATCGACACACATATGATGACCAAACCCTAAACTCCCAAATTAACCCAAAACAATAATTAGGGCCAAACCCTAAAAGACAACCTATTAGCTTATTACAAGAACTAGAGACTTACCAAAGAAATCAAGACAAGAGAGGGACGTGTGATGTGACCATAAGTAGCGCATATTTAGCCCCCGAATTAGCCTTGTTCCCATGCTTTTTAGTGCATATTTGGGTCATTTATTATCTTTAGTTCTTTGTTTTGCATATTCTTTGAGATTTTGATCCCTTGGTAAGAAAGGAGTAAGAATCTTGCATTTTCGTGGCAAAACGAGACTAAATTGATCGAATTCAATGACCAAGCATCAAGGAGAGACAAGATTAGAAGGCCTTTGTACATATTATAGTAGATGAGCAAAGTTGAGAAAGAATCCTTAGGTCCCCGAGGAAATCCCCAAGGATTTCATGAAGAAAAGGGAAGAAAAGAAGAAGGAATTGTGCTGAACTACAATCCGAGCGGATTGTCTCCAATCCGCCCGTCTCCTCACAGCACAATCCGAGCGGTTTTCCACCAAGACGCTCGGATTCCATCTCCACAATCCGCCCGGATTCTCTCCAATCCGCTCGGGTTCCACCGCCAGAATCCGCCCGTCCCGACCCTAATCCGCCCGGATTCCTCTACAGCGCGATTTCCCCTTCTCCAAGTTACAAAGCAAGATGCCCTTCCCTCGAAAAATACCGGCTTCTCCTTGCTCAATCTAAAAAGTGTAATTACTAGTTTAGCCCTTAGTTAACCCTAATGCATCCTCCCTAATTTTCACTATAAATACCCCATTAGTCTAAATTAGAGGAGCATGTTCTTCTTATCAATAATTAGAGTAGTTAATATCAATCAAATCTCTCTTTATATTGTAATCAAGTATTAATCAAGTTTTAATCCAAGTTTTAGTTCTTTAATCTCTCTCTTGTTCATCCTTTATTTTGGGTAATTGAAGATTATTTGGGTTATTATTGGGAGATTGACAACCTCTCAATCAAACATCAAGTACTTCTATTATTCTTGCTTTGTTATTGGAATCATTAGTAGGTATAATCTCTTAATCCCTTTTTAATTATTGCTAATTACTTTCATTTGTTCATCATGTTTCACTTTGTTAGTATGATTGACAACCTTGCTAGCATGTTCAATATGATGATGAGTGAGTAGTTCCTTAGCTAGGGTTAATGGGTAATTAGGGGAAACCAATATGGGGGATGATTCATGCTTAAATTAATATGATTTCATAGTTTATTTGCTTGCTTGTTGTGAATCTCGACTCATGCACATGTTATGTTTGATGAAATGCGAGCCTATGAATCCTTGCATTTTTTACCCATCACCTATCCTTTCAATGAGACTTGTAAGACATAAACCAACTCGAGTCTCATTAGACCATGCATGTTGTTGAGTAGGGAAGATTAAGTCGACTTGTAGGTGTTGTACAATCTAATCGATTCGGCTCCGGGACCCAAACTTTCCTAGGATTGTAAGATATAACCCAACTCAATCCATCACAACAATAATTGCTTGCTTATAATTTGAGAACATGTTTGTATGATCATATCCCATGATTCCCCTATGACCCCATGACACCCTAGTTCTTTTAATCAATTGTTTACAACCCTTTTAATTCATCTTGCTTGTTTACTTTCATTGCTATTTAGTTTAGTGACCTTCTACATCAATCCAAATTGTGACACCCCTAAGACACCACTAGTTTCAATAGAAATCTCATCTCAATTCCCGTCCCTTGGGATCCGACCTTTACTTGCCTCTTTACTAATTGTAGAGTTGTTTGTGAAGTTATAAATTGTGTTTTGATTCGACCGTGACCCAACGACCACATCTATTTGTGAACACGAACGGACTCCGATCAACGTGTAGACGTGCGATCGATCAATTAGCCTTGAGAGTGATTAGGGTGATTAGAGAGATATGAGCGTCGTTGAGTTTTGGTAAAATGATTTAGAAACCGTACAAGCGTAACTTATAATAATCCCTAATCACCTTAACCAAACTGCGGAATTAAACCCGTCAGACCGGATACTCGATCGAGTATAGAGTATACTCGGCCGAGTATCCTCTACTCGGTCGAGTATTCCCATACTCGGCCGAGTATTCTTGGGCAGTAAACTGTCCAGAAACACACGACACACTTACTCGACCGAGTAAGCCATATTCGGTCGAATAACCCACTTAGAAAACCATAGTATTAAAGTCTTCCCTCCTTAAAAAGAACTTCGTCCCGAAGTTCCAACCCAACCTATAAAACATGGACACCTAACACTAACTCCATAGTACTATCGGATACCCACAACATAAGTGTTGCCAACGCTGTCTTACTTCCATAACGCTCACTAGCAAACTCAATACCAAGATAAACCACCAGACAAGATCAACCCCCAAAACGGAATGTTAAATTCTACCACCCTTAAAACGAACTTCGACCTCGAAGTTTACTCAAATACATAAACATCATACTAATAAAATCGACCATCATCCAAATCCATCCTTATTCTACACCAACACTCAAACTTCCAATTGCAACCTGTATGACCATCAAACTCTCTTGTCGCATCCTACTCCTCTTAGGATAAATGTTACGTCCTCGTTACTCACTAATACTAGGTCCTTTGCTATACCTCCCATAATCCTCATTACCACCGCATGTCAACGATACCCACAATAACCTCAACACCTACAACCTTTCCTATATCCAGGGCTCTCTTTCTCTAACAGTTCTCGTGCCTCCAATTATTCTGCACTCCAAATAACCTATATCATAAAACCTCAGTATAACCACTACTCCATCACTTCAACATTACCACCAAAATGATATACTTCTTTACACATGCACTTATTTCCACAATCATAACTCACGATCCACGATTGTTATACACACTCACACTAAATCCTCAAGTTCTTCTGTTTATTGTCATAAAACTCATCCATAACTCAACGTAATACTAGTTCCCAATACCCTATACTCACTGTCCCAATAACAGAATATCAATATACCATGACAACGACGGAAACATACGCAACTTTCTTCCATATCCTACCCTACCCTCACTCCCAAGCCGAAACTGGCAAGAAATATTAATAAACAAAACAACACTCTATATGCCCAGACCGACACTGACAGCAAACAGTAGTAAACAAACAACAATCTATATAACTGATATATATATACTTTCGAAAATTCGTCTCATCAGTAAATAAACAACAATCTATATAACTGTGCCCGGATCGCCACTCGAGGCACAACAACCATATCGATAGTCATCGCAACTTTTACAATCTCATAACACTGACTCAGTACAACTTCCTTGACCAGAAGACTTCTTAAAACCGCTTTACTAGATCACAACGCAACATATTACGCGGAATCACAGATACCAACCTTATGAATATTATCCATACCATGACACATGAGGTCAGAACCTCACATAAACATTTACACATATCATGGACTCATAATCGAATGTAACTAGCCAACCCATATTACGTAAGTTACCACCTGATAAGGTTACCTCTCACCCGTGCTTAACTCGTATGCCCCTCCTATTACATTCTCCCATTCGCATAACTATCACTTCCTGACAATGTAACCCTACCATTAATACTCAACTACTAGCACCCGCCTCCTATAATCACATTTCATAGCCCCTCACAACCATACCCATCAACCCGGCCTCTACAAAAATCAACCTCTTTAGAATGGCTATCTTCCCTATTTAACATCATCCTTAACCACTAGTGACAACACTACGACACCACCATTCTTCGTGTGACCACTCTCCTACCATCACCTCTAAATATAACAATTCATTTCCTCTCCTGGTTATCACCCCAGATAACGAACATTAAATCCATCAACAAAATATACCTCAACAACTATCCAACCTTTATCCTTGGTTATATAATCATCTACCTCACCACCATAGTCTCCTACCGTACAAACACCTTACCAACTTCCTACTCCTTTAAACCCTCAAACTCAAGTCTGACAAGTTGTCCTGCAATTTATATATATATATATATATATATATATATATATATATATATATATATATACTCCTTTAACTCACGCCCTCATGGTAGCATCACACAATTCCATGATGCCTGACTTTCATGTCCCCTAATTCTTGTTAACGTTCAATCAACTTACAATCATCTTTCTCTTTCCATTACTTCCAAAAATCAAATTCTATATGCCTATGTCATTATTTCTCATTCATTTCTTATCAACAATCCTTCTCATCACACTTTTCACTCATACTCTCCACCGGTAGATCTACCTACTCAATGATTTCTCCTTAATTCATTACATCTTCTTCTAATAATCCTAGGTAACCAAGCTTCGCTTCATCCCGTGACCTCCCAAATGATTATACACTAGGCTCAACTTCTAGTAATAGAAATCTCCATAACGACTACTACCTATATATCCTTGTTGCGGCATCTTTGATCTAAGCTCTCTAGTCACCATTTTCATCTCTTTACCCAACATCGTCATAATCGTCTCTCTCCAGAAATCACTATATATCCCAAATTACCATAATTTTCACACCCCTCATTACAACTTTTGTTTCTAACATTCCTCGAATTTAAATTACTGCTCTATCTTCACTTGACCATATACAATCATCACTACACCACTTAAGTCAACGACTAATTCACTCACCATAGCTCATAGAATGTGCTCCTCATCTCAATAACTCGTCAACTTCACTTATTGTTTCCACTCTCCATCACAATCCCATATACTCATGTCCTCTCTACCCAACACATATCCTTCATAAGCCGGCATTCTCCACATCATAACACCTGGTAACTTACGTATCAAGACCGTCACATATATAAATAATGCTTTAAGACCCAAAACATACGTGTGCACATACCCCACGGCTCAAAAAAAAATGTAAGAACATAGCCATCGACTCAAAATGATCGCCCAATAAGGTACTAGGTCGAGTACATGGCATACTCGGTCGAGTACAGGATACTCGGTCGAGTAACTCTATTACTCGGCCGAGTTTTCGACTCCAGAAGCTGGCCCAATTGTCACAGAAGGATTACTCGGCCGAGTATTCCCAATACTCAGCCGAGTAGCCCTTACTCGGTCGAGTACCAACACAGTTTTCAGCAACGTTTAGTTTTCGTAAAACAGTCATATCTCACTCGTTACTTGGTCATTTTGGGCGTGTGACCTATTGTTAGAATCGTAAGAGGACAAGCTATCACCTCTAATTAGAATCACATCAATATCATTTATAAAACTCGACTTATGACAGTTTTAATATAACTCTTCCATAATCGGTTTTCATACAAATCAAATTTTCTTAACAAAACAACTTAAATATGAATAAGGCAAACAATAACAGCTCAATACTTCAAAAAAATCAGTACATAGTTGAACTTTTATCATACCCATATGAAAATTAAACACGGCATCCACATATATAGACGCGTGACATTAATCACATGCTACTACCAACAAACCAAACATTAATACCATCATGATCATATGCACATGTACCAGTACCCTTTTGAAAGCCACCTAATAAACAGGTAGCATGCTCAACATATTTCATGCTTAAGACCTATCATATACGAATTCACAATTCACCTTTCATATATTACCATATTCCAACACTTTCACAATCCAGCCAACAACTTCACAAGATTCAAGTTATAGATATCACACACACATGACTCAACATGCAACAGTTTCCCCCCATGTGACCGGCTTGAGATCGTAAGGGCCTTAGTGCGACTTCGGGACGTCTCCTAAGTCTTTGCGGTAGCTCCAAACTGAAGGAAATGTAGATTCATATACATACTTAACATACTCATATATGTCTAAAAATTGTCATAAAATTAAAACGGATTTTATGCATGCAAACAATATATCAAAAGAGGAGAAATCATATCCTTACATTGATGTTTCGGTTTTATAGGGCACAAAAGAAATCTCCTTTTCTTTTGTTCTTGAGCTTTCCTTATGGATGAACAAGATCTAAGTATAAGATCTCTCCCTAAGCTTTATACCCAAGGCTTTCTCTTAATCTAATTAATATTATTGGATCTAGTATAATATTAATCTTGTGAAAAATGAACCAAAAATATTTGGTATTTGGAGTTCTCAAAACCGGTTGAGAGAAGAGGAGAGTAAGAGAAATTATTTTTATCTCTCTAAAAATAATTATGTTGAGTGAATGAATAATTATCTAACACACTATGCATATAGTGAAAGATAAAATAAAATGAAAAAGAACCCTTGTTCTTTCCAAGGGAGAACCGGGTAGGGTGGTAGGAAATGGCCTATGCATGGCCTTTGTGCTCTTACACAAAAGGCACTAGGTATGCATGCCTATATTAGATAAATGATGATTAATCCCACTAATCTAAATTAACATAATATGTTAATAATTCCCAATATTTCGGTCCACATTGTAATATGGATTCCATATTATTTTTGTCAAATGTCAATATGTCACATGTCATATGTAACATAAATTGTTTATGTATTTTTAACATATTAAAAATCAACGTATTAATAAAAATACGTCATATACAAAATTGACTTAGTAATTCATAATTACTCGTACCAAAATATATTACCGTTTATAAATCGCATTTATAATAATTCATTCAAATCCAATTGTTTCTTTAAACAATAATTTCATCCGAGTAATGATACAATTTGATTACTCAGACCGTATCTCATTTAATCACATTTCAATTTGATACGTAAATTTTACTTCCAAAATCGTCCGTCAATTTTTCAAGTAAATTAACTCGTAACATTATACGATTAATTAATTAATCAATTAAGAGTATTGCCCTTTAGGTATGACCTAGGGGGTCAACTGATCACCACCGTCACACGACAGTAATGTCAAACTCTAGTCACCAATCATTACCGATATATGTTGACCAGGTTGACAAGAATAATATTACTTCCCAATTGTATTCATTTTAATGAGACTTAAACATGTGATCATCATGATCAATAGTCGTGATCGCATTATTGTCGGAGGACACATATTCCAACAATCTCCCACTTGTCCTCGACAAGTGTGCGTCACCAATTCTCTTGTCCTATTACTATCTCCCACTCAATGCAAGGTGACTTTCAGGTCGTACTTGCAAGTGATCATATCGAGAGTGGTTTCCTCGATCTGGAGAATAACTGATTGACCGGACTTATCTATCATAGATACTTTCCGAGCGTGGCCACGCATTTCCAGTTCATTACTCCTCGAGTGGCCCTGAGATATTGTTATAACCCTGACTAGGAGTGGACAATTCCTATCGCACTCATTCCCTTCGACTAGCCACAGCCATCATAACCCAAAATATGCCCATTTGACCCCATTTACGAAGGTCGTAGTAACACAAATCAAAGTTAATCTGAAACTGTGCCATCTTAGGTGAATAGTCTTTAGTCAAAAGAATCGACTCATTTGAATACTATAGTAGCTCTCGCCACGACCAGGCTATATAAATTTGCCAGAACTCTATAAGCGGTCATTAGGCCCGACAAAATGTTCCTAACAGTCTGCCTATGTGATCGACTAGTCATCTCACATGACTCTATGGCACTTGAACTTGCCATCAATCGCCTCACACTCTAGTCACTTCGAGACGTCACCTCATATAAGTGACTATGGGCAAATACTATGTTAATCCGTGTTCACTTTAACGGGGTTCAATTGTCACTACAACCCGTTTGGATATAACAATGTATAAATTAAAGGTAAAAGACAAATGTGATTATGAACATGAACAAAAACAACACTTTTATTTCATTTCAAAATCTAACAAAAATTTGGTACACGTTTAAGTCCCATGGATGTAACATGTCCATCATGCTTAGCTTGCGATAAAGGCTTGGTGAGCGGATCGGCTATGTTATCATCCGTCCCAACCTTACATAACGCAATTTCCTTTCTATCAATAAAATCTCTTATTACATGATACTTTCTAAGTACGTGTCTAGATCTATTACTAGACTTTGGCTCTTTAGCTTGGAAGATCGTCCCACTATTATCACAATAGAGAGTGATGGGATCATCGGCGGTAGGTACTACTTTTAGACCTTCCGTGAATTGCTTGATCCACATAGCTTCCTTGGCAGCTTCGATGCTTTGCTATGTACTCACCTCCGTTGTAGAATCCGCGGTTACAGCTTCCTTGAAGCTTCTCCAGCTTACGGCACCACCATTGAGCATGAAAACAAAACCAGCTTGTGATTTCATGTCATCTCTATCTGTTTGAAAACTTGAGTCCGTGTATCCATTAACACGCAACTCAGTGTCTCCTCCAAACACAAGGATAGAGTCCTTAGTTCTTCTCAAGTACTTAAGGATGTTCTTGACACAATCCAAAGACTCTCACCGGATTTCCTTGATATCTACTCGTCATGCTCAAGGCATACGATACATCAGGGCGTGTGCATATCATGGCATACATGATTGATCCGACAGCGGAAGCGTAAGTGATTTCACTCATGCGTTCAACATCATGGGGTTTAGAGGGATATTGAGTCTTGCTCAATATCGTCCCGGTTACCATAGGTACCAAACCCCTTTTTGATTTGTCCATGCTGAAGCGTCGAAGAATCTTATCAACATAAGACTCTTGACTTAGTGCCAATATCCTCTTTGATCTATCTCTATAGATCCGGATACCTAATATGCGTTGTGCCTCTCCTAAATCCTTCATTTGGAAGTGGTTACCTAACCACTTCTTAACAGAAGATAACATTGGAATATCATTTCCAATGAGTAGTATGTCATCGACATACAAGATTAGGAACACAACATTGCTCCCACTGAATTTCATGTATAAACATGGTTCCTCAACACTTCGAGTGAAACCATTTTCCTTTATAACATGATTGAATCGATGATTCCAACTTCAAGATGCTTGCTTAAGACCATAAATGGATCTCTTAAGCTTGCACACTTTGTTAGGATTTCTAGAATCAACAAAACCTTCGGGTTGTATCATGTACACCTCCTCTTCTAAATGCCCATTTAGAAAAGCGGTTTTGACATCCATTTGCCATATTTCATAGTCATGAAATGCGGCAATCGCTAACAAAATCCGTATGGATCTTAGCATGGCTACGGGGCGAAGGTCTCATCATAATGGAGACCTTGGACTTGGGTAAATCCCTTTGCCACTAGCCTAGCTTTGTAGACATCATCATGTCCTTCTATGCCATTCTTGATTTTGAATATCCATTTGCATTGAAGGGGTCTTGCCCCTTTAGGCAAATCTACCAAGTCCCAAACTTGGTTTTCATGCATAGAATCCATTTCGGACTTCATGGCTTCAAGCCATAAGGAGGAATTTGGACTAGAGATTGCAGTCTTGTAGGTGGCGGGCTCGTCACTTTCTATAAGTAACACATCGAGTGTTCCATATTCCTCGATAAGTCCCACATATCGATCGGGATGGCGAATTACTCGGCCCGTCCTTCTTAGTGGAGGAGGTACAACCGCGTTAGACGACGAAGGAACATCTTCTTGCGTCTCTACCTCGGTTTGTGGCTCTTGAACTTCGTCAAGTTCAAAATTTCTCCCACTCTGTCTCTTAGAAATAAACTGGCTTTCTAAGAAGACAGCCTCGGAAGACACAAACACTTTGTTATCTTGAGGTTTGTAAAAGTAGTAACCTCGAGAGGTCAAAGGATAGCCTACAAAGATGCATTTTTCGGATCTTGGGGCAAGCTTATTGTCGGGTTTAGTCTTGACGTAAGCATCGCATCCCCAAATCTTCATGTAGGATAGATTAGGAACACTTCCTTTCCATGTCTCAAATGGAGTCTTTTCGGTGGCTTTAGTGGGACTATTATTTAAAGATAGAATTGCAGTTTGGATTGCAAATCCCCAAAACGAGTTCGGTAACTCGGTTTGACTCATCATAGATCGAACCATGTCAAGTAGGGTTCGATTTCTCCTTTCGGCAACACCATTGAGTTGTGGTGTTCCGGGTGGAGAAAGTTGTGATATAATACCACGACTTTTCAAGTGTGAATCAAATTCCAGACTAAGGTATTCTCCACCACGATCGGATCGTAGTGCCTTAATCCTTTTGTTCAATTGGTTCTCTACTTCGTTTTGAAATTCCTTGAATTTCTCAAACGCTTCACTCTTATGTTTCATTAAATAGATATACCCATATCTACTTAAATCATCGGTGAAGGTTATGAAGTAGTCATAAT
The DNA here is from genome assembly GCF_048544455.1 of Silene latifolia. Lineage (NCBI taxonomy): Eukaryota > Viridiplantae > Streptophyta > Magnoliopsida > Caryophyllales > Caryophyllaceae > Silene > Silene latifolia. The sequence continues at coordinate 39,236,010 of NC_133533.1, forward strand.
TACCACGAGCGGTGATAGTCATTGGTCCACATACATCGGTGTGTATGAGTCCCAATAGCTCACTAGCTCGTGTCCCTTTACCACTAAAAGGATTACGAGTCATTTTGCCAAGTAGGCAATATTCGCATGTACCAAATGATTGATAATCAAATGGTGTAATCACATTAGTCGAAATTAATCTTTTGATGCGATTCTCGTTTATGTGACCTAATCGACAATGCCAAATGAACGCTTCACTTGGGTCACTTGTTTTGAGTTTCTTTGACTGAATGTTATAAATATCATTTGTCGGATTTGAGGTCTCTAAAATGTATATGCCATTGATTGAGGAAGCTTGGCCTATAATCAAGTCGTTCCTAGAAATAGAGCAACGATTGTTCTTAATGACAAAACAAAAACCGTCCATGTCTAGCATGGCGATTGAAATAATGTTTTTAGAGAGTGTAGGAACATAAAAACAATTATGCAAATACAACTCAAAGCCGTTTGGCAAAGCTAGAACATAAGTTCCTTTGGATTCGGCCGCTACCCGAGCTCCGTTTCCAAGGCGTAGATCCACATCTCCCTTGCTAAGCCTCTCCACATCTCTTAAACCCTGTAAATGATTACAAAGGTGAGAACCACAACCGGTATCTAGTACCCATGTCGTAGTGGAAGTATAATTTATATCAATAACATAAATTTCTTTAGGAATTGTACCTTTCGGAGTGATGATTCCTTCCCTTATATTTCGCAAATACACGGGACAATTTCTAAGCCAATGTCCCATGCCATAGCAATAATGGCATTCATCATTAACTTGCTTGAAGTTCTTGATTTTCTTTCCCTTCTTCTTGAACCTCTTGCCCTTTGTAGCAAGAAGTTGATTGCTAGAGCTCCCACTAGCTTTGGCATCTTTATCTTCCAGAGACAAAGACCCTAAAGATTGCATGAGGTAGTCTTCCTGAGACGGACTCACACGAGGTCTAGTAGTAGTGGGTGGTATAGAAGAGGTGATGAAGTTAAGGTTTCCATCCGAACCTATCCCGAAATGAAGTTCTCTAGTTGTTTCGAAATCGTTGTTGGAGCAAATGTTATCAAGAACATTGTGTTAAGAATCAATAGTGATAGGTGCGGTAGCATGTGATGGATTCATTGTAAAGAACTACAAATATGGAGGAAAAAGAAATATTAACATGTGTCTTTTTAAAAATCATACTTGTAAAATATTAACAAGATATGAACATTTATATAGTGACCTCTACCCAACTATTATAAATGATTCTAAGACCCAAATTCATATCAATTTAGGCACGGGGTAGCCGATGAAACCTTCATCAATATAACTCGGTGGATTAACCTTTTAATCGATTCTACTTTTAGAACTCTTGGTCGATAAAATTACTCTAATGTTTATCTATAGCCCAAAACACATCAACAAGGGCACGGGGTAGCCGATGAAACCCTTATCAATTACTTTTGTTGAGTTCAATCCAAATTTCGAATAAATGTGTCCATTATCCAAACCCACATCAATTTAGGCACGGGGTAGCCGATGAAACCCTCATCAACATGAATTCGGTGGATTAGACATTTATCACCCACTTCCCCTACGTAACAAGGTTTGTACCCCGGGGTAGCCGAGTGCACTCCCTCGCGAAATAGGTTTTCATGGTTTCTACTATTTGGTAAGGCTATGTCTCAATTGATAGTTTTAGCGAGAGGTCATGTCAATTTATTATCTATCACGTTTTAAGTGAACTAAAGCGGTGAACTACGATAATTCTAATTGACACGGTCGATAAACTCGATAAGACAATGCATGTTTAGTTATGGCGATTTAGCAATGCATGTGACATAAAATAAAATGCAAGCATAAAATAAATAAATCCTAGTATGGCCTTTCCTAAAATAGAAAAACTCTTTAACTATTACAAATTCGGAAACCAACTCCATTGGTCCCTTGAACTTCGGTTGTGGCACGTATCTCGAGGTAACACCGTCTTTATGTATCGTCATTCTTGAAGAAATCCGTCTTTGGGAACTCCGGAATGAATAAAATTACATAATAAATTACATAATTCCTATTATACATTTGTAACTAAAATAAAATAAATCTATTAAATTACAAAACGGTGATACGAGATCACAATAAAATTACAACCGAATCGATATTCCCATACATTTCGGGAAATATCAATTAAAATCTAAGGCCATACTAAGTAAAATTACATAATTCAAAATTACATAAATAAAAATATGACAATCATAAAGAAAATGCAGCATTATAATATGTATGAACATGCTCAATTTTATGCTAAATCGCCTTTAAATTGCCAATATCGTATATTACTCGGTTTTTACGGATTTGCGTGATTTCAACATTTTATAATCACAAAAATGCATAAACTCATATTTATGCACTAGTTAATTACCCTAACCACTTAGGACTCAAAATATAGTCTTCACTAATAATTTGACCATAATTAACCCATATCTTATAAAATTGTTCATAAATGGACCAAAATTACAAAAATAAGCTATTAAACTTCAAATAAAACACAAAACTTCAAATAAATTCAAAATTTGAAATTTAAATTTATGAACATTATGGAAAAATTACCATGACACTCATAATGTTCAAAATCTTAGGTTAAAAATTTCGAAATTTTTCCCGGAAAAACAATGTTGCGGTTTATCGATTTTTACTAAAATAATCATAAAACATGAGGAAAAATTATATTCATTAACTTTTCAATTTTAGATCTGAAAAAGATAATAAAAAGCAACATTAGACGTTTTTCCTAAGTCATAGATTATGTTTTATTAATTTTTAACTAATAATGTCACTATTTATGCTATTTTTCTTCAAAAAACCATAAATCATGCATAAAGACTTCTTTATGGCCAATTATTTTACACACATCTTGTAAAATTGCATGTGACAACATATAAAATTTCTATGACCAGATTCGAAACTTAACTCATATTAACCTATTTTTCACTTTAAATCCGAATTAAAAATGAAAAATCCATTTTTCAAGCATAACAAGTCCAAAAATTATGAAAATTTACAGGTTATCTCAAAATAATATATGTGACAACATATCCAAAAATTACTGGAAAATTCGAAGTATAGCAAATTTTAGACCAAAAATGACATTTTTACTCATAAAATCACATTTAAATGCCATTATTGTAAATTATGAACAATAAAAATCCGAAAAATAACCAAAATATCCTAAAACACTTTAGGACCAGAAATATTAACATGCATGTAATGATTTCGTGATATATCATAATAACACAAATCTTTGCGGTAGCTCCTAAGTCTCCCCATGTGACCGGCTTGAGATCGTAAGGGCCTTAGTGCGACTTCGGGACGTCTCCTAAGTCTTTGCGGTAGCTCCAAACTGAAGGAAATGTAGATTCATATACATACTTAACATACTCATATATGTCTAAAAATTGTCATAAAATTAAAACGGATTTTATGCATGCAAACAATATATCAAAAGAGGAGAAATCATATCCTTACATTGATGTTTCGGTTTTATAGGGCACAAAAGAAATCTCCTTTTCTTTTGTTCTTGAGCTTTCCTTATGGATGAACAAGATCTAAGTATAAGATCTCTCCCTAAGCTTTATACCCAAGGCTTTCTCTTAATCTAATTAATATTATTGGATCTAGTATAATATTAATCTTGTGAAAAATGAACCAAAAATATTTGGTATTTGGAGTTCTCAAAACCGGTTGAGAGAAGAGGAGAGTAAGAGAAATTATTTTTATCTCTCTAAAAATAATTATGTTGAGTGAATGAATAATTATCTAACACACTATGCATATAGTGAAAGATAAAATAAAATGAAAAAGAACCCTTGTTCTTTCCAAGGGAGAACCGGTAGGGTGAGGTGAAATGGCCTATGCATGGCCTTTGTGCTCTTACACAAAAGGCACTAGGTATGCATGCCTATATTAGATAAATGATGATTAATCCCACTAATCTAAATTAACATAATATGTTAATAATTCCCAATATTTCGGTCCACATTGTAATATGGATTCCATATTATTTTTGTCAAATGTCAATATGTCACATGTCATATGTAACATAAATTGTTTATGTATTTTTAACATATTAAAAATCAACGTATTAATAAAAATACGTCATATACAAAATTGACTTAGTAATTCATAATTACTCGTACCAAAATATATTACCGTTTATAAATCGCATTTATAATAATTCATTCAAATCCAATTGTTTCTTTAAACAATAATTTCATCCGAGTAATGATACAATTTGATTACTCAGACCGTATCTCATTTAATCACATTTCAATTTGATACGTAAATTTTACTTCCAAAATCGTCCGTCAATTTTTCAAGTAAATTAACTCGTAACATTATACGATTAATTAATTAATCAATTAAGAGTATTGCCCTTTAGGTATGACCTAGGGGGTCAACTGATCACCACCGTCACACGACAGTAATGTCAAACTCTAGTCAGCCAATCATTACCGATATATGTTGACCAGTTGACAGTAACAATATTACTTCCCAATTGTATTCATTTTAATGAGACTTAAACATGTGATCATCATGATCAATAGTCGTGATCGCATTATTGTCGGAGGACACATATTCCAACAATCTCCCACTTGTCCTCGACAAGTGTGCGTCACCAATTCTCTTGTCCTATTACTATCTCCCACTCAATGCAAGGTGACTTTCAGGTCGTACTTGCAAGTGATCATATCGAGAGTGGTTTCCTCGATCTGAGAATAACTCGATTGACCGGACTTATCTATCATAGATACTTTCCGAGCGTGGCCACGCATTTCCAGTTCATTACTCCTCGAGTGGCCCTGAGATATTGTTATAACCCTGACTAGGAGTGGACAATTCCTATTGCACTCATTCCCTTCGACTAGCCACAGTCATCATAACCCAAAATATGCCCATTTGACCCCATTTACGAAGGTCGTAGTAACACAAATCAAAGTTAATCTGAAACTGTGCCATCTTAGGTGAATAGTCTTTAGTCAAAAGAATCGACTCATTTGAATACTATAGTAGCTCTCGCCACGACCAGGCTATATAAATTTGCCAGAACTCTATAAGCGGTCATTAGGCCCGACAAAATGTTCCTAACAGTCTGCCTATGTGATCGACTAGTCATCTCACATGACTCTATGGCACTTGAACTTGCCATCAATCGCCTCACACTCTAGTCACTTCGAGACGTCACCTCATATAAGTGACTATGGGCAAATACTATGTTAATCCGTGTTCACTTTAACGGGGTTCAATTGTCACTACAACCCGTTTGGATATAACAATGTATAAATTAAAGGTAAAAGACAAATGTGATTATGAACATGAACAAAAACAACACTTTTATTTCATTTCAAAATCTAACAAAAATTTGGTACACGTTTAAGTCCCATGGATGTAACATGTCCATCATGCTTAGCTTGCGATAAAGGCTTGGTGAGCGGATCGGCTATGTTATCATCCGTCCCAACCTTACATAACGCAATTTCCTTTCTATCAATAAAATCTCTTATTACATGATACTTTCTAAGTACGTGTCTAGATCTATTACTAGACTTTGGCTCTTTAGCTTGGAAGATCGTCCCACTATTATCACAATAGAGAGTGATGGGATCATCGGCGGTAGGTACTACTTTTAGACCTTCCGTGAATTGCTTGATCCACATAGCTTCCTTGGCGACTTCGATGCTTTGCTATGTACTCACCTCCGTTGTAGAATCCGTGATTCTGACTTCCTTGAAGCTTCTCCAGCTTACGGCACCACCATTGAGCATGAAAACAAAACCAGCTTGTGATTTCATGTCATCTCTATCTGTTTGAAAACTTGAGTCCGTGTATCCATTAACACACAACTCAGTGTCTCCTCCAAACACAAGGATAGAGTCCTTAGTTCTTCTCAAGTACTTAAGGATGTTCTTGACAGCAATCCAGTGACTCTCACCTGGATTTCCTTGATATCTACTCGTCATGCTCAAGGCATACGATACATCGAGCGTGTGCATATCATGGCATACATGATTGATCCGACAAATGAAGCGTAAGGGATTTCACTCATGCGTTCAACATCATGGGGTTTAGAGGGATATTGAGTCTTGCTCAATATCGTCCCGGTTACCATAGGTACCAAACCCCTTTTTGATTTGTCCATGCTGAAGCGTCGAAGAATCTTATCAACATAAGACTCTTGACTTAGTGCCAATATCCTCTTTGATCTATCTCTATAGATCCGGATACCTAATATGCGTTGTGCCTCTCCTAAATCCTTCATTTGGAAGTGGTTACCTAACCACTTCTTAACAGAAGATAACATTGGAATATCATTTCCAATGAGTAGTATGTCATCGACATACAAGATTAGGAACACAACATTGCTCCCACTGAATTTCATGTATAAACATGGTTCCTCAACACTTCGAGTGAAACCATTTTCCTTTATAACATGATTGAATCGATGATTCCAACTTCAAGATGCTTGCTTAAGACCATAAATGGATCTCTTAAGCTTGCACACTTTGTTAGGATTTCTAGAATCAACAAAACCTTCGGGTTGTATCATGTACACCTCCTCTTCTAAATGCCCATTTAGAAAAGCGGTTTTGACATCCATTTGCCATATTTCATAGTCATGAAATGCGGCAATCGCTAACAAAATCCGTATGGATCTTAGCATGGCTACGGGGGCGAAGGTCTCATCATAATGGAGACCTTGGACTTGGGTAAATCCCTTTGCCACTAGCCTAGCTTTGTAGACATCATCATGTCCTTCTATGCCATTCTTGATTTTGAATATCCATTTGCATTGAAGGGGTCTTGCCCCTTTAGGCAAATCTACCAAGTCCCAAACTTGGTTTTCATGCATAGAATCCATTTCGGACTTCATGGCTTCAAGCCATAAGGAGGAATTTGGACTAGAGATTGCAGTCTTGTAGGTGGCGGGCTCGTCACTTTCTATAAGTAACACATCGAGTGTTCCATCTTCCTCGATAAGTCCCACATATCGATCGGGATGGCGAATTACTCGGCCCGTCCTTCTTAGTGGAGGAGGTACAACCGCGTTAGACAACGAAGGAACATCTTCTTGCGTCTCTACCTCGGTTTGTGGCTCTTGAACTTCGTCAAGTTCAAAATTTCTCCCACTCTGTCTCTTAGAAATAAACTGGCTTTCTAAGAAGACAGCCTCGGAAGACACAAACACTTTGTTATCTTGAGGTTTGTAAAAGTAGTAACCTCGAGAGGTCAAAGGATAGCCTACAAAGATGCATTTTTCGGATCTTGGGCCAAGCTTATTGTCGGGTTTAGTCTTGACGTAAGCATCGCATCCCCAAATCTTCATGTAGGATAGATTAGGAACACTTCCTTTCCATGTCTCAAATGGAGTCTTTTCGGTGGCTTTAGTGGGACTATTATTTAAAGATAGAATTGCAGTTTGGATTGCAAATCCCAAAAACGAGTTCGGTAACTCGGTTTGACTCATCATGGATCGAACCATATCAAGTAGGGTTCGATTTCTCCCTTCGGCAACACCATTGAGTTGTGGTGTTCCGGGTGGAGAAAGTTGTGATATAATACCACGACTTTTCAAGTGTGAATCAAATTCCAGACTAAGGTATTCTCCACCACGATCGGATCGTAGTGCCTTAATCCTTTTGTTCAATTGGTTCTCTACTTCGTTTTGAAATTCCTTGAATTTCTCAAACGCTTCACTCTTATGTTTCATTAAATAGATATACCCATATCTACTTAAATCATCGGTGAAGGTTATGAAGTAGTCATAATTACCACGAGCGGTGATAGTCATTGGTCCACATACATCGGTGTGTATGAGTCCCAATAGCTCACTAGCTCGTGTCCCTTTACCACTAAAAGGATTACGAGTCATTTTGCCAAGTAGGCAATATTCGCATGTACCAAATGATTGATAATCAAATGGTGTAATCACATTAGTCGAAATTAATCTTTTGATGCGATTCTCGTTTATGTGACCTAATCGACAATGCCAAATGAACGCTTCACTTGGGTCACTTGTTTTGAGTTTCTTTGACTGAATGTTATAAATATCATTTGTCGTATTTGAGGTCTCTAAAATGTATATGCCATTGATTGAGGAAGCTTGGCCTATAATCAAGTCGTTCCTAGAAATAGAGCAACGATTGTTCTTAATGACAAAACAAAAACCGTCCATGTCTAGCATGGCGATTGAAATAATGTTTTTAGAGAGTGTAGGAACATAAAAACAATTATGCAAATACAACTCAAAGCCGTTTGGCAAAGCTAGAACATAAGTTCCTTTGGATTCGGCCGCTACCCGAGCTCCGTTTCCAAGGCGTAGATCCACATCTCCCTTGCTAAGCCTCTCCACATCTCTTAAACCCTGTAAATGATTACAAAGGTGAGAACCACAACCGGTATCTAGTACCCATGTCGTAGTGGAAGTATAATTTATATCAATAACATAAATTTCTTTAGGAATTGTACCTTTCGGAGTGATGATTCCTTCCCTTATATTTCGCAAATACACGGGACAATTTCTAAGCCAATGTCCCATGCCATAGCAATAATGGCATTCATCATTAACTTGCTTGAAGTTCTTGATTTTCTTTCCCTTCTTCTTGAACCTCTTGCCCTTTGTAGCAAGAAGTTGATTGCTAGAGCTCCCACTAGCTTTGGCATCTTTATCTTCCAGAGACAAAGACCCTAAAGATTGCATGAGGTAGTCTTCCTGAGACGGACTCACACGAGGTCTAGTAGTAGTGGGTGGTATAGAAGAGGTGATGAAGTTAAGGTTTCCATCCGAACCTATCCCGAAATGAAGTTCTCTAGTTGTTTCGAAATCGTTGTTGGAGCAAATGTTATCAAGAACATTGTGTTAAGAATCAATAGTGATAGGTGCGGTAGCATGTGATGGATTCATTGTAAAGAACTACAAATATGGAGGAAAAAGAAATATTAACATGTGTCTTTTTAAAAATCATACTTGTAAAATATTAACAAGATATGAACATTTATATAGTGACCTCTACCCAACTATTATAAATGATTCTAAGACCCAAATTCATATCAATTTAGGCACGGGGTAGCCGATGAAACCTTCATCAATATAACTCGGTGGATTAACCTTTTAATCGATTCTACTTTTAGAACTCTTGGTCGATAAAATTACTCTAATGTTTATCTATAGCCCAAAACACATCAACAAGGGCACGGGGTAGCCGATGAAACCCTTATCAATTACTTTTGTTGAGTTCAATACAAATTTCGAATAAATGTGTCCATTATCCAAACCCACATCAATTTAGGCACGGGGTAGCCGATGAAACCCTCATCAACATGAATTCGGTGGATTAGACATTTATCACCCACTTCCCCTACGTAACAAGGTTTGTACCCCGGGGTAGCCGAGTGCACTCCCTCGCGAAATAGGTTTTCATGGTTTCTACTATTTGGTAAGGCTATGTCTCAATTGATTGTTTTAGCGAGAGGTCATGTCAATTTATTATCTATCACGTTTTTAAGTGAACTAAAGCGGTGAACTACGATAATTCTAATTGACACGGTCGATAAACTCGATAAGACAATGCATGTTTAGTTATGGCGATTTAGCAATGCATGTGACATAAAATAAAATGCAAGCATAAAATAAATAAATCCTAGTATGGCCTTTCCTAAAATAGAAAAACTCTTTAACTATTACAAATTCGGAAACCAACTCCATTGGTCCCTTGAACTTCGGTTGTGGCACGTATCTCGAGGTAACACCGTCTTTATGTATCGTCATTCTTGAAGAAATCCGTCTTTGGGAACTCCGAATGAATAAAATTACATAATAAATTACATAATTCCTATTATACATTTGTAACTAAAATAAAATAAATCTATTAAATTACAAAACGGTGATACGAGATCACAATAAAATTACAACCGAATCGATATTCCCATACATTTCGGGAAATATCAATTAAAATCTAAGGCCATACTAAGTAAAATTACATAATTCAAAATTACATAAATAAAAATATGACAATCATAAAGAAAATGCAGCATTATAATATGTATGAACATGCTCAATTTTATGCTAAATCGCCTTTAAATTGCCAATATCGTATATTACTCGGTTTTTACGGATTTGCGTGATTTCAACATTTTATAATCACAAAAATGCATAAACTCATATTTATGCACTAGTTAATTACCCTAACCACTTAGGACTCAAAATATAGTCTTCACTAATAATTTGACCATAATTAACCCATATCTTATAAAATTGTTCATAAATGGACCAAAATTACAAAAATAAGCTATTAAACTTCAAATAAAACACAAAACTTCAAATAAATTCAAAATTTGAAATTTAAATTTATGAACATTATGGAAAAATTACCATGACACTCATAATGTTCAAAATCTTAGGTTAAAAATTTCGAAATTTTTCCCGAAAAAACAATGTTGCGGTTTATCGATTTTTACTAAAATAATCATAAAACATGAGGAAAAATTATATTCATTAACTTTTCAATTTTAGATCTGAAAAAGATAATAAAAAGCAACATTAGACGTTTTTCCTAAGTCATAGATTATGTTTTATTAATTTTTAACTAATAATGTCACTATTTATGCTATTTTTCTTCAAAAAACCATAAATCATGCATAAAGACTTCTTTATGGCCAATTATTTTACACACATCTTGTAAAATTGCATGTGACAACATATAAAATTTCTATGACCAGATTCGAAACTTAACTCATATTAACCTATTTTTCACTTTAAATCCGAATTAAAAATGAAAAATCCATTTTTCGAGCATAACAAGTCCAAAAATTATGAAAATTTACAGGTTATCTCAAAATAATATATGTGACAACATATCCAAAAATTACTGGAAAATTCGAAGTATAGCAAATTTTAGACCAAAAATGACATTTTTACTCATAAAATCACATTTAAATGCCATTATTGTAAATTATGAACAATAAAAATCCGAAAAATAACCAAAATATCCTAAAACACTTTAGGACCAGAAATATTAACATGCATGTAATGATTTCGTGATATATCATAATAACACAAATCTTTGCGGTAGCTCCTAAGTCTCCCCATGTGACCGGCTTGAGATCGTAAGGGCCTTAGTGCGACTTCGGGACGTCTCCTAAGTCTTTGCGGTAGCTCCAAACTGAAGGAAATGTAGATTCATATACATACTTAACATACTCATATATGTCTAAAAATTGTCATAAAATTAAAACGGATTTTATGCATGCAAACAATATATCAAAAGAGGAGAAATCATATCCTTACATTGATGTTTCGGTTTTATAGGGCACAAAAGAAATCTCCTTTTCTTTTGTTCTTGAGCTTTCCTTATGGATGAACAAGATCTAAGTATAAGATCTCTCCCTAAGCTTTATACCCAAGGCTTTCTCTTAATCTAATTAATATTATTGGATCTAGTATAATATTAATCTTGTGAAAAATGAACCAAAAATATTTGGTATTTGGAGTTCTCAAAACCGGTTGAGAGAAGAGGAGAGTAAGAGAAATTATTTTTATCTCTCTAAAAATAATTATGTTGAGTGAATGAATAATTATCTAACACACTATGCATATAGTGAAAGATAAAATAAAATGAAAAAGAACCCTTGTTCTTTCCAAGGGAGAACCGGGTAGGGTGAGGGAAATGGCCTATGCATGGCCTTTGTGCTCTTACACAAAAGGCACTAGGTATGCATGCCTATATTAGATAAATGATGATTAATCCCACTAATCTAAATTAACATAATATGTTAATAATTCCCAATATTTCGGTCCACATTGTAATATGGATTCCATATTATTTTTGTCAAATGTCAATATGTCACATGTCATATGTAACATAAATTGTTTATGTATTTTTAACATATTAAAAATCAACGTATTAATAAAAATACGTCATATACAAAATTGACTTAGTAATTCATAATTACTCGTACCAAAATATATTACCGTTTATAAATCGCATTTATAATAATTCATTCAAATCCAATTGTTTCTTTAAACAATAATTTCATCCGAGTAATGATACAATTTGATTACTCAGACCGTATCTCATTTAATCACATTTCAATTTGATACGTAAATTTTACTTCCAAAATCGTCCGTCAATTTTTCAAGTAAATTAACTCGTAACATTATACGATTAATTAATTAATCAATTAAGAGTATTGCCCTTTAGGTATGACCTAGGGGGTCAACCGATCACCACCGTCACACGACAGTAATGTCAAACTCTAGTCAGCCAATCATTACCGATATATGTTGACCAGTTGACAGTAACAATATTACTTCCCAATTGTATTCATTTTAATGAGACTTAAACATGTGATCATCATGATCAATAGTCGTGATCGCATTATTGTCGGAGGACACATATTCCAACACAAACAACTATCCCCGGGTTCATTTTATTTAGACTCTCTAAGTTCATTGGGTTCATTAGTTTTAAGTGCCAGAATCGTTGCTTTGATACCACTTTATGATACCCCCACATATCAAGGTGCCTTACCAGGACCACCCTAGCATAAGAGACCGTCACCATCTCGGTTGCCCGAGGCTAGTATACCAAAGTTAACAATCCAAACACAATTATTAAAGTATAAAAGATAAAATGATTAAAGTTTACATATTCTCAAAACCAAAACCAAAGTACTGCCATTAGTGTTCAATAACTAAAACTGAAAGCGAAGTCTCTTGACAGCAGAAGCTAGACTCGAGTGATGAGTCCCCACGACGGACCCATAGCTAGCAAACATCATCACCTGTCACAGTCGACTCACCATCCCCGAATGGATCACCACAGATTTTACAAAACAACAACGGGGTCAATTACTGTATAATCAAAGTAAGACAAGTAAAAAAAAGCCAACCAGCTGATCATCATCCACCTCCGAACTCCTGATCTCACAGAGTAGCTGACAAGTCCATTTTATATACATTTTAACCCCCTATATTAGCTCTATTTTACATGTCATTTGCACTAATGTTAGTGTTTGTGAGATAATTCCGTGTTCTAGTTGTGTTTGCTTGTTTTCATTATGTTTTGTAGGAATATAAGCTTTTAGTGGCTTTTTCCCGTCAAATTAGTAATTACCCAAGTTCACAAGGCTAATGAGAGCAAGTCTTGACCATGCAAAGGTGTTTCGGGAAGCATAAGGGCATTTTGGGAAGAAATTTGGAAATCCGGGCAAGAAGAAACCAATCTTAGTTGGTCGATATGTAAAGAAATGAAATACAAGTAAAAGCCCAAGCCATATGCAAGCATTGGATGCCAAATGATGCTTAGGATGTCTTAGACGGACGCATTAAGAAACAAGCATCGGATTCCGCATCAACAATAAGTGCAAAGTTAAGACGAATTTAAGAGAAAAATGAGAAAAGTCACGGCCCCGATAGGGGTTGGTGGCCCCGATCGGGGTTACCCCCTATAGCTTATTTCCGTTACTCCTTTCACTCCGATAAATAAAAGCTTTGGTCGACACTTCTTGAACACTTCTTACATACTTTCTACACCACTTTTATACTCTCATTTTAGTTCTTAGTTTAGGTTTGATTAGATTTCCTTTTAGCATTTCCATTTTGTTATAAACAATTTTAATTCAAGTTATATACAATTTACATATCAAGTTATTTATATTTGCATTGTTCTTCAATTTCATTTCCATTTCCATTTCCATTTCAAGGTAATTCTATTCTTATTTTCATTATGTTCATCATTTCAATTGTCATTAGTTTACTTTACATTTACATTATGTTAGAGTAGTTTCTTTTATTTAGGGAATGAAGGGAGCCATGCATAAAAAGTATTTGTAACATGATAAACTAGGATGATATAATTTTGTCTAATTGTTTCTATCATATGTTTCCATCGTCACGTTAATCTTTGTTTAAAGGCCTTATTCATTGATTAAGTTTGTTAATTCGTTCTATAAGTCGAGAGGCACGGAATCGGATTAGACTAAGCATGTGTAGTAGGACGACCTAATCATAAACGAGAGTTTCTCTAGGACCCGGTCTATGGTTTACACTAATATCGTGAGGTGGGTGTCTCTAAGCCTAAACAATTAACGATTTATCAAATCCTATGTTCAATTTAAGCATTTACATAATTTGCATGTGTGACCCGACCTTCCTAGGCTATTTCTTTATCATTATTGTTTTATTCTATTATCCAACCAACCAATCAAACTATAACCGACCTCAAGATAAAATTCACTCCATAACAACTAATTAATAACTCCCGTCTCTCTGTGGTTCGACCCCTACGTACTACATTCATTTGTTTTGCTAGGGTATAAATATTATCTTTGCATAGGTGTGCGATAGCCTATCAAATTTTGGCGCCGTTGCCGGGGAGCACGGTTTTGTTTGCTAATTAGTTGTAGAATTTTATCTTGTTTTATTTTGTCTCGAGGAACACTTATTCCTTGAGATCTTATCACGGTTTCTTTGTAGTTTTAGTGCCTATTTTGTAGATAATAAAGCTGGCCTTTCATAATGAGTTACGAATTCATCCCACAACTCCAAGATGAGCCTTTTCCTGACTATCTTGACCGATTCTACTACTTTTGCGATGGTCTCGTCTCCCTTGGACATGTCTTTGATGAGGATTACTTAGGTCATTTTGTGCTTGGTGGCATGGACTCTGAGACCCGTGGATTGGCTCTAAAGTTGATTAATGGGAGTCTCTACAACATGGTCGGACCGGAACTTTGGAATTTCTTAGATTTCATGGCTTCCGAATGTCGGGAATTAGCACGCCAATTCTATTATTGGTGCATCGAAGAGGAGCTTGAAGTGTTACAGGCTCGTTTGCGAAAAAATTCTCGCGAGAAACCGAGACCACGTGGGCCTATCTTTTCTCATTTTGCTTTTCTACCTCCCTAATGTGAGTCTTTTCAATCTAATGATTTTGAATTATTAGATGACGATGATGATAGTCCAACTTTTTCTTCTAAAAGTCCACCTAATGTCATTCCAATTGAAAATTTAGAGACTCGTGTTGATGACATTGACCTTGTAGTAGATAACACACTCACCATGGATGATGTTGGGCCCGAATATAATGAAAAGGATGAGGTTTTACCCGAGACCTTAGACCCCTTTGAAAATCCTTTTGTGGAGGATGTGGTTGACCTTTTTAAGGTTGATGGAGGACTTAGTGATGCTAATATAGAGGTTAAGTGGGATGAACCCCCCCATTTTTTATGAGTCCTACCACTTAGACTTTTCATACCACCAATTTGAGACCGTTCATGATTATAATTTGTGCACTAACGGTTATTTTTATGGTCTTAAGCAAGGTGCTCCTTCTCTTGCTGACGAGTGGAGTACGGTGGTTCTATTGGAAATCTCTCATGGGCAATTTGATAAGATTAATCCTTTTCTGCCTTTGATCTTTCATGCTTATATCTTATCAATTGCTTACATATGCTTTTGTATTGCTCATGCGCAGGAATATGATCAACTTCTAAGGGCGTTGACATGTTTTTTAAAAGGACGATGGATTTTCATTTAGGAAACATTGTTTTACTTATGCTTTTTAAGACAAATTACTTTTGCAATTTCAATTTGGTTTTGATGTAATAGTTAGGAAAATAAGAAATTTAGCTTGCTTTTGTATGTAGTAGCTTGTCTTTCGCAGGTGCTTTGCTACTTGGATTGGACTTTATGTAACACCCCCGCACACCAGAACGCCTTACCAAGGACCATTCCGGTGTATGACAGTGTCACCATCTCGGTTTCCCGAGGAAGTAGATCAAATTAGACAATACAAGAACACTATTATATCATTAGATTATCTAGTACAATACCATTCTATTCAAGATCCCAAAAATAAAGTTCAAATGCAACACTTGTGATTTTACATCTCTAGACCATTAGCGTGATGACACGATCCCTCCAATCCCAGCAGCAGTAATCAACAATACCTGCTAAAACAACTGCTCACCATCCCCGAATGGATCACCGCATATACGACAAAACAACACGGGGTCAGCACTGACTAATCAAGTATAAGATAAGACAATAAAGTAAACAGCTGATCATCCACCATCTCAACCTTACCACATCGTATCATACTCGACTACACCGCGAAGGGTGTTGCCCTGCCAGGCTACCCATCGCAACAGGTAGCCCTCGCCGCCAGTGGGTGACCGCAGTCCACTCCCACCTAGTCCAGCTCATCATCGAGCGACTAACATTCCCTGTCCCTTAATGTGCACATCCCCTCCCGTGGCGGGTTCCACGGAGGGCGAACTAGGGTGTGAAGCCACTCCCGCAAGTGACTCCACCACAATCACAATCACAATCACATACACAGCTGTCATACCCCAATGACATCATCACCCCAACACCCATACTCCGATGATCAGTAGATAGACACAAATTACATTACAATCAAAATCTCAAATCAATTAACAGTAGACTGAGTAGGGAGACCCTACCTCATCGCAAAGCTTGAAAGACTTCCAACTACAGCCGCGTACGACTCCCATAAGCACCCTAACAATGATAACCATGTCCTATTACACGACTATACTCAAAGAATCATTCATAAGGGCACAAGGCAGAAACTTACCTAACCTTGCACATCGGTGACGATATAGACAACCACCACCCACGTCCTCCTTGCTCCGCTAATCCCGATATTCCCATGGTAGGGGTTAGGCTAACTCCTATGAGGTATGAGGTTATGGAGTGAAAGAGTAGGGTGATGTTCTAGGGTTAGAGAAAGAGAAACTGTCGAGGAAATGAGAAAATAGAAATGAATCTCGCGAACTCGCATTTAAAATAACGCGTCGACAGCAGCCATACTCGGTCGAGTATAGGAATACTCGGCCGAGTAGACTCCACTCGGTCGAGTATTGGTGATACTCGGCCGAGTGGCCTCCTCTAGGTCGAGTAACTAACCTATACATCTCCTATTGCCAGTCTGATCCTACACCATTCATCCCTAAGGTCTGTTTGGTCAATAAGGTCGGTCAACAACATTCCTAAAGATCCTGGGTGTTACAATCTTCCCCCCTTAAAAGAACTTCGTCCCCGAAGTTCAGCCCGCACGACACTCCCCGCAATATTACGTACCATGACCTTAACCACCTTCACAAAGGTACACAAATTCACACTATCCATACATTACCATCAGCCAACTTACTCAACCACAAACACCTATCACAGCTACCTTTCCAAACAATAACCCATTCTCAAAACAGTATCCACCCTATACCTACACAAGTATGCAATTGAAACACTTTACACCTCAAAGTACAAAACCATTCACACTTGTAAACTACCACGTTCCATACGTTTATATTAAATATACAAATGCAAAGCGATACACCGATGTAAAGTACATAAGTACACAATCACCACATTCCGAACACGTATACTAATTATCATCAATGAAACGAATCTTCGTATTACTTGACACCCTTGCACCATAAAATTTTCATATTAATTGAATACAACATAGATGCGGCTTAAAGAAAACATAATTGTAATCCAGTAATTCCGAATGTGAGCACACCTAACATACATATGATTCCCAATATTTCATAAAATTAACTATTTATATATGAATAAGATACATCTTTCATACATAAAATACTTGTCATAAAAATTGAGTTGAGACATCCGTGTATGGTATAATCTCCATATTACCCGAATTCAGCATAGCTGTCGCTTCAAGGAAACATGAACATAAATTCCGAATGTTAACTACATACATGTGATTCCAAAATCATAGGTATAACTAAACACATATTTTACATAATTAAATACTTACTTCCGCGACATTACTCTTCCCCTCTTAAAGGAACTTCGTCCCCGAAGTTCACCACTAATCATTTTCCCAAACCCAACGCTAAAACGTACCCCATGACGGTGACATTACTCATAAACTCATGTAGCTCAACTTGTTTTACGACATTACACTCTTGTGACTTATAAAAACCAAATACTTCAGCAACCAACATATATACTCTTATAGCGACAATTAACTTATAGAATAATTGAAAAAGAACAGGTCCATACGTAACCTCATTGAAACAACTATCATTGTAACCAAACATATACATACGTATAAAACTTCTTACAGTGAGCACGTGATAAGAGTAAAGTATTATCTTCATATAATTAAATGTATAAGGTATCTCCCCCTAAATAACTAACCTGTTATATACAACAAAACATTCATAAATTTATAGTCGATACCAACAATCACAAATCCATGATATCATGATGATCCATCTGTGGGACGTCCTCTAGTATTTCATGGTAACACAAGTATCTAACAAGCTTTGTCATACAATTATCACATAATTAGGAGACTATCATAAAAAATTTCCAATAAACTCTGAATCTGCAGCAATCGGCCGAGTGTGAAAGATTTACTCGGTCGAGTAAGCTCTACTCGGTCGAGTATAGGAATACTCGGCCGAGTAAGCTCTACTCGGTCGAGTAGTAATCTATACTCGGTCGAGTGACGCCGCCAGAGAGCGTTTTATCAACATTACTCAGCTGTCACTTACAACCTGCAACAATTCTTCACAATAGCTTAATACATAACGAATTCCTACTTGAAGTGACATGAAACACGTCTCCATACGTTAACCAAGTAACGGCCTTAAGGCCAAATACAATCATCCAACATAAGCTACCAAATACCGATAACAATATCCAAAGAAGAAATAATAATCCAACCAACAAGGTAAAACCATCACAACCAAGTAAATCCGACATAAACGAAATCAAAGCAAATAATCTAACAACATAAAATCAATGACGAGGACCCTCCTCCATGCCATCATCTCTACCTGCGCCAGAGGTACCTGCACCTGAACTCCCTGCTCCTGGGAAGCCCGCCGCTGCTGAGTAGTCCCCTCCTAGCTGACTGCCGGAGTTGGCTCCCCACGGTCCCGCGAGGTAACCAAACTCAGTCTCCTCCGGAGGTCTCCAGTAACTCGGGTCCACCCCATAACTGTGGAATACTCCCGTATCCACTCCCGGTCCTCTCCACCATACAGGCTGTGCCAAATCAGTCCCGATGCCCTGATTAAGGGTCATCTCGTGTAGGTTGCGGAGCACCAAAGTAGAAGAGATCCGCTTAGCCAGCTCATGAGGCTGCATCCTAGGGTCATGCACCGTAGGGTACGGCGAGTAATGATAAGGGTGGTAAGGGTAAGAGTCGGGGGCAGAGTAAGAGGGCTCAGACACAACCGGGTCTACCCTAGGCTGCCTAACTCCACGACGCTCCCTAGGTGGGGGAGGTGCCTGCTGCTGTCCCTCATGTATGGTGACGGGCTCAGGTAAGTCCAGGGAGGATCCGCGGGTCGATCGTAGGACTCGCTCGGTCTAGGGATGCCACAAGGCTCCCACTCGGCCAAATGATCAACAACGGGGAGATGAGTCTGGGTCCTAAGCACCATCCACATAGTTCCCCTCACTCTCCAAGCATATGACCCATCATCCATCTTCCTCAACCATCGGTTCGACGCCGCATCAAGGGCGTCCATGGTGGGTACAACCTCAACATACTCATTCCCTTCAGGAGGTGGGGCCTCAAAGTCGGTCAGTCGCTGAGCTAGGCGGGTCACTATGGCCCCGCAAGCAATAAATCGGGTCTCAGACTGTGTCATACGCTCCAAACTAGAGCACACTATACCAGGAGCACTGTAGTAAAACGGTTTCCGGCGGTGGAGGTTAAGGTAAGACATGAGGAGCATGACTTCGTGAGAATTGAGCTTACTCACATCATCTCTCGAGTAAAGCAGACAGGTCAACATCCTCAGAAACATACGAAGGGAAACGTGCTGGATGTCATTAATCAACATGGCACTGACGGTAGGGGCGGGTCTGCCAGTCAAATACGGAAGGTACTGAGGTGCGCCACTGTTCTTGGCCACGTCACTAAGGTAGTCATCATCCTCGGCCTCTAAACCCAAATGGTCAGCCAACTCATCAAGGGTAAGCTCATGATCCTCGTTCATGAGACGAAAAGAGACGGTCTTGCCCTTCCTATCATAAACAAAAGAGCTCAAAAACTCTAAGGTCAAGTGGGGGTATGATTTCTTTCTCAAGTGATACAACCCCTCCATGCCCAAAATTTTGAAAATATGAACTATGTCCTCCTGAATCCCCAAAGTCTCAAGGATACTAGGGTTGACACATCGGGTGGGGCGAAAAGGACGGCGCATAAGAGCCACAAAAGCCTTACGATGATCGAAGTTAGCAAAAATTACCGATGGATGTGCCTCCACCGGCGGTACGACCGGTCCACTGCTACATTGCCCAGCCTCGAGTTGGACATTCGCGCGAGGTCTCTTGTTGGGTAAACCTCTATTTTTCACCATACTGCAAGAAAATCATTTTTAACAAAGGATTGACACTTGAAAGCTCTTAACACAACGGACGGACTGTTTTGCTTGTATATCAATTTTGGAATAAGCTTTATGAGATAAACTATCAGAAATCACCATGTGTTTTACAATTCACATAGTTCCAAGTTTTCAAATCGTCTCAAATCAGGAAATACTCATCAACAATAAGAAGAATTTCGTTTTTGCTAACCCTAGAATTCAGAAATTGAATTTTCCCCATGAAATTAATCAACTAACATATACACAAGTTCTATATGTGGTTGAATTCGAAAATCAATAAGTTTAAGATTAAATTTTGGTCGTTTTGAACAAGCAATCGAAATATATATATATTTACATATATATAGCATGCTAATACACAATATCTTTGAAAACAAATAAGGGATTGAGTTTAAATCTTACCTTAAACTGATTTAGGACAAGCAACAATAAGTGTGACTCCAAGATGTTACCCAAAAGCTTGAGAAAAGAAGAGTATGGAGTTTTAGAGAGAAGGAAAGATGAAGATGGGAGGCGGAAATAAGAAAGAAAGGCACGAAATTAGGGTTTTTGTATAACCCGTAAATAGCCTGCTACAGTAATACTCGGTCGAGTGTTATGAATACTCGACCGAGTGTTCACTACTCGGTCGAGTGTTTAGGATACTCGGCCGAGTGTGCATTACTCGGTCGAGTACTATTATTACTCGGTCGAGTTTTAGAGACCAAAATCGATTATTATTATAACAAAATGGGTACTCGGTTATGTAGCTTGATACTCGGCCGAATTTGGTCTACTCGGTCGAGTACTCGCATCTACTCAATTGAATTTTTCGAAATAAAGAAGGAGTCGTAACTTTTCACTGTTCCTGCAAAATCCAATAATATTGTTCGGAGTTCCGGGATTCCGGCTCGTCACAATTAAAACTGATTCCTACTACGTAAACACATAACAACACGTATATCCGTACATTCATCTCCAAACAATCATCACTTCTACCTTCAACCCTCACTATGCCAAGAAACTATTTTACTGTATCCATATGGCATATGTCACAATCTAGTTACGGTACCTACCAGGTTTAGCTCTATATCACATCATTTCTACTTCTGCTAATCACCAGACATACACACATTATTCACATTTGTAACGCAATAATTTCACACCTAACACATTCATCATAAAACAAATTGATTAATTTGTCACTGACCACACCTTGCAACAATTCCATATTCACTTCCCCTTTTCCCCACATCTATCTAACACCTACCACTCTAGCAATAGATACGCACACAATAGATGCACACAACACACAACACTTAGCAATCCACGACTCACACTAGCTACCCTTTTCCCGTGTCTGGCTTAAGTCCGATGGGGCCGTGATTTTGAAATGAGGGCGCCTACTCACTCAAAATCTAGCATCGGCTGGGGCTCCCAACGTACATACACCAGGTTCATTTTAATTGACACCCGATGTTCATTTATTTCGTTAGTTCAGGTTCCAAAATCGTCGGCTCTGATACCACTTTGTAACACCCCCGCACACCAGAACGCCTTACCAAGGACCATTCCGGTGTATGACAGTGTCACCATCTCGGTTTCCCGAGGAAGTAGATCAAATTAGACAATACAAGAACACTATTATATCATTAGATTATCTAGTACAATACCATTCTATTCAAGATCCCAAAAATAAAGTTCAAATGCAACACTTGTGATTTTACATCTCTAGACCATTAGCGTGATGACTCGATCCCTCCAATCCCAGCAGCAGTAATCAACAATACCTGCTAAAACAACTGCTCACCATCCCCGAATGGATCACCGCAGATACCACAAAACAACACGGGGTCAACACTGACTAATCAAGTATAAGATAAGACAATAAAGTAAACAGCTGATCATCCACCATCTCAACCTTACCACATCGTATCATACTCGACTACACCGCGAAGGGTGTAGCCCTGCCAGGCTACCCATCGCAACAGGTAGCCCTCGCCGCCAGTGGGTGACCGCAGTCCACTCCCACCTAGTCCAGCTCATCATCGAGCGACTAACATTCCCTGTCCCTTAATGTGCACATCCCCTCCCGTGGCGGGTTCCACGGAGGGCGAACTAGGGTGTGAAGCCACTCCCGCAAGTGACTCCACCATAATCACAATCACATACACAGCTGTCACACCCCAATGACATCATCACCCCAACACCCATACTCCGATGATCAGCAGATAGACACAAATTACATTACAATCAAAATCTCAAATCAATTAACAGTAGACTGAGTAGGAAGACCCTACCTCATCGCAAAGCTTGAAAGACTTCCAACTACAGCCGCGTACGACTCCCATAAGCACCCTAACAATGATAACCATGTCCTATTACACGACTATACTCAAAGAATCATTCATAAGGGCACAAGGCAGAAACTTACCTAACCTTGCACATCGGTGACGATATAGACAACCACCACCCACGTCCTCCTTGCTCCGCTAATCCCGATATTCCTATGGTAGGGGTTAGGCTAACTCCTATGAGGTATGAGGTTATGGAGTGATAGAGTAGGGTGATGGTCTAGGGTTAGAGAAAGAGAAACTGTCGAGGAAATGAGAAAATAGAAATGAATCTCGCGAACTCGCATTTAAAATAACGCGTCGACAGCAGCCATACTCGGTCGAGTATAGGAATACTCGGCCGAGTAGACTCCACTCGGTCGAGTATTGGTGATACTCGGCCGAGTGGCCTCCGCTAGGTCGAGTAACTAACCTATACATCTCCTATTGCCAGTCTGATCCTACACCATTCATCCCTAAGGCCTGTTTGGTCAATAAGGTCGGTCAACAACATTCCTAAAGATCCTGGGTGTTACACTTTACCCCGTTTTCAAGCTAGCTTGGGGGAGCTTCTACGCGGTTGTATGCTTTCTTTCCTTTCTTTATTTCTGCATGTGTCATCCCATATCCCTTTGTTGGGTGTCCTTATTTGTTTTACACATTGAGGACAATGTGTTGTTCTAGCTTGGGGGAGGGATTTAATGAGTCTAGTTATGGGAAATCTAAAAACCTAAAACTTTGAAAAATTAAAAATTTTCACAAAAAGTGTGTGTTGTGTCCACCCTTTTGTCTTTTGCATATTGTCTTTCCTCTTTGCATCTCCCATATTGTAGCTTTTTAAAGCTAATGAGTCGCGCTTTTGACGGGTTTTGCATACATGGGGATGTCTTGACATAGTAGGTGGAAGATGAAATTTGAACCGAATAGGCTTGATCTTGACTTTTGGCAAGCCACAAGATGGTAAGGTAGAGCCTCCTTGGACCGATGCATCCATATCCGGTCTCTCTTAGGTGAGTGTAGGTCTCCTTATGGTGTGTGTTATATCAATGACGCACAAGTATGGTTTTTATTTCATCTCTTTTATGAACATTACTTTCATTATATGCTTGCATTTGAAGCCATTCACATAGACATTATTGCCCATTTCTAGCCCCTTCTTACACATGTTTTACATCTTATCTAGCTACATCATACTTGCCTACCTTGTTAAGCTAGTAGCTATGTCATTGGTGTTAGGGTGCTCATTTGGGATTTGCTTAATTTTTGGTCTTTGTGAGCTTGGTTATGCCGGATTTGCTAGTTTTCAGAATTGGTTAATGAAAGAAAAGAAGTGAAAAAAAAAGAGTTGTGAAAAAGAAAAGAAGAGAAAAATGAAGAAAAAAAAAGAAAGAAAAATGAAAAAAATCACATGAATGGAAAATAAGAAAAAGAAGCATGAATTGTATTGAGAAAAAGAAGAAGTTGAAATAAGAAGTTCTCATGTTTTATTATCATCCTTTGAAGAATGTTCTTATGATTTGTATTGAAATATTGGGTTTAATTTTGGGATTGAGCATCATTTCACTTGGTTGTTGCTAGCTTGACTTAGCTCCATATACCATAATTCATATGTTCCCCTTTCTTACCCATTATATATTGTCTTCCTCTACCCATTGGCTTCTTTTATATGCTTGCATTTTGATTGTTTTTGACTTGTGATTTAAAATGACTACCAAATTAGATTGCGGGCACACTCTCATGAGTCGAGGATAGGTGAGTGCTACTCATATAAATATCCTTTCACATATAAAAGAGCTTGAGTGTACCGTGAGAGTCCAAAGTCAAAATATCATGCAAGGGTCGAAAAGTTCATGTGAAGTCATTCATGCTACGCCGTCATATAAATCTCGTCCATGTTGTTGCATTTTCCCTATGCCCATGTTGTTTCGGGATTTGATTCATTATGCTCTAAAGTTACTTGACGGAAATTGCATTTGGATGAGACGATTGTTGCTCATACCCTTGTCCTTATCATACATTGTATTGTGTGCTTGCTTGAGGACAAGCAAGGGTTTAGCTTGGGGGAGTTTGATAGGTCTATTTTATATACATTTTAACCCCCTATATTAACTCTATTTTATATGTCATTTGCACTAATGTTAGTGTTTGTGAGCTAATTCCGTGTTCTAGTTGTGTTTGCTTGTTTTCATTATGTTTTGTAGGAATATAAGCTTTTAGTAGCTTTTTCCCGTCAAATTAGCAATTACTCAAGTTCACGAGGCTAATGAGAGCAAGTCTTAACCATGCAAAGGTGTTTCGGGAAGCATATGGGCATTTTGGGAAGAAATTTGGAAACCCGAGCAAGATGAAACCAATCTTAGTTGGTGGATATGTAAATAAATGAAATACAAGTAAAAGCCCAAGCCATATGCAAGCATTCGTTGCCAAATAATGCTTAGGATGCCTTAGACGGACGCATTAAGAAACAAGCATCGAATTCCGCATCAACAATAAGTGCAAAGTTAAGACGAATTTAAGAGAAAAAAGAGAAAAGTCACGGCCCCGATAGGGGTTGGTGGCCTCGATCGGGGTTACCCCTCTGTAGCTTTTTTCCGTTACTCCCTTCACTCCTATAAATAGAAGCTTTGGTCGACACTTCTTGGACACTTCTTACATACTTTCTACACCACTTTTATACTCTCATTTTAGTTCTTAGTTTAGGATAGATTAGATTTCCTTTTAGCATTTTCATTTTGTTATAAACAATTTTAATTCAAGTTATATACAATTTACATATCAAGTTATTTATATTTGCATTGTTCTTCAATTCCATTTCCATTTCCATTTCAAGGTAATTCTATTCTTATTTTCATTATGTTCATCATTTCAATTGTCATTAGTTTAGTTTACATTTACATTATGTTAGAGTAGTTTCTTTTCTCTAGGGAATGAAGGGAGCCATGCATAAAAAGTATTTTTAACATGATAAACTAGGATGATATAATTTTGTCTAATTGTTTCTATCACATGTTTGCATCGTCACGTTTAATCTTTGTTTAAAGGCCTTATTCATTGATTAAGTTTGTTAATTCGTTCTATAAGTCGAGAGGTACGGAATCGGATTAGACTAAGCATGTGTAGTAGGACGACCTAGTCATAAACGAGAGTTTCTCTAGGACCCGGTCTATGGTTGACACTAATATCGTGAGGTGGGTGTCTCTAAGCCTAAACAATTAACGATTTATCAACTCCTATGTTCAATTTAAGCATTTACATAATTTGCATGTGTGACCCGACCTCCCTAGACTAGTTCTTTATCATTATTGTTTTATTCCGTTATCCAACCAACCAATTAAACTATAACCGACCTCAAGATAAAATTCACTCCATAACAACTAATTAATAACTCCCGTCTCTCTGTGGTTTGACCCCTACGTACTACATTCATTTGTTTTGCTAGGGTTTCAATATTATCTTTCCATAGGTGTGCCATAGCCTATCAGTAACCGACTACACACCAAAGTGTATAGCCCTGCCAGATTACCCATCGCAACAAGTAATCCTCGTCGCCAGTGGGGGGACCGCATCCAATCCCCACCCAAGCCCCGCTCATCAACGAGCGATAACCCTGTTCATTAATGTGCACATCCCTTTCTGTGGCGAGTTCCACAGAGGGCGAAACTAGGGCGTGAAGCCACTCCCGCAAGTGACTCCACTCACCAACCATCACAACAACCACAGCAACACCAACGCTCCAACAATGATCAGCAGACAATCAATCGTACACAATACAACGTAATCTTAAATCAATTAAACAAGAATTGAGTAGGGAAACCCTACCTTTTCGCAATCCGCTATGCTGCAATCAATCATACAAATGCATAAAGAATACCACATCATCACCTACAACAATGATAATTAACAATCAACACACATATGATGACCAAACCCTAAACCCCCAAATTAACCCAAAACAATAATTAGGGCCAAACCCTAAAAGACAACCTATTAGCTGATTACAAGAACTAGAGACTTACCAAAGAAAACGAGACAAGAAACGGAAGTGTAGACTTGCGATCGATCAATTAGTCTTGAGAGTGATTAGGGTGATTAGAGAGATATGAGCGTCGTTGAGTTTTGGTAAAATGATTTAGAAACCGTAAAAGCGTAATTTATAATAATCCCTAATCACCCTAACCAAACTGCGGAATTAAATCCGTTAGACCGGATACTCGGTCGAGTATAGAGTATAATCGGCCGAGTATCCTCTACTCGGTCGAGTATTCCCCTACTCGGCCGAGTATTCCTGGGCAGTAAACTGTCCAGAAACACACGACACACTCACTCGGCCGAGTAAGCCATATTCGGCCGAGTAACCCACTCAGAAAACCGTAATATTACACATTGACAAACAACAACAATTCCAACAACCATGAAAGACAATTCCAATAGTAATTCCAAACATGCCAATACAACAATTAACACCGTCTTAAATCAATTAAACAAGCAACTGAGTAGGGAAACCCTACCTTATCACTGATCTGAATCACGAGTATACGGCAAAAGCTAGAAACGGTCCTCTACGAATCCTTCACCTAACAATAATTACAACAACCTAATCACAAATATGCCAATCAACCCTTTTTCCCTAAATCCAAACATTAGTGCAAAAACCCTAAAGGATAACTCTAAAAAAAAGATATGAAACTAGTGACTTACCGACGGACTGATGCGAAAGAGATGAACGAAAGACTCACGAGCGATCAATTGCTTTGAGAGTCATTAAGGATGATTAGAGGAGTGTGGAATGTAATTAGATTTTGGTAAAAATGAAGGTAAACTGTAATACACGATTTATATAACCTTTAATCATCCTTAATCAAACCGCGGAAATAAATCCTGTCAGACCGGTTGCTCGGTCGAGTACCAAGAGTACTCGCCGAGTACCCCTTACTCGGCCGAGTGTTCCTGGACAGTAGCCTGACCAGAAAACACTCGACACTCTACTCGGCTGAGTTAGCCCTATTCGGCCGAGTAACAAGACCCAGAAAACCGTGGTATTACAGATGTCGAGGGAGGCTGGTCATTAGGTGTTGCCGTATGGTCGTGGGTAATGGAAGGAGAGGATGGTTTGTCGATGGATGGCTGGTTAATGAGAACCAGTTGGTCAATGGGTGTCAAAGAGTCGTGAGTGAAAGGAGAAGGGTCGGTGTCAAGATCTTGAATATTAATAGATTGATAGGGAAAATTTTCTTCGATAAAGATAATGTCGTGTGATTCGAAATAAGACTTGATGTCTAAATCGTAAAGTTTCCAACCTTTTTTTTTTCAAATGTATAGCTAATAAAAATGCATTTTCGACTTCGAGAGGCAAATTTGTCACGAGAACGATTTATATTTTTAGCGTAGCAAAGACAACCAAAAACACGGATGTTATCCATGGGTGGTGTTTTATAGAAAAGCATTTCATATGGGGTTTTTCAGTTAAGAAGTGTTGACGGTGTTCGATTAATTAGATGGACGGATCCCAAGACACATTCGCCCCAAAAAAGAATGGGTAAACTTGCTTGAAAAAGAAGGGCATGAGCTACATTTAAGATATGATGATGTTTGCGCTCCACCCAACCATTTTTTTGCGGAGTGTCAACGTTGGAGGTTTGAAATTGAACACCATTGGTTTTAAATAAAACGGTATAAAAGGTGCAAATTCGGTGCCATTATCGCTACGTAAGATTTTGATGTTTTTGTCGAATTGACGACTAATCATAGCAAAAAAAATTAATAAAGTTTGTTTAGCGTCACTTATATTACGTAAAAGGTAAACCCATGTAGAACGCGAAAAATCATCGACGATGGTTAAAAAATAACGAGACCCATAAGATCCATTTGTAGAATAAGGACCCCACATGTCGCAATGAATTAAATCAAAAATAGAAGCATCGGTATTCGCACATAAAGAAAACGGAGTACGAGTTTGTTTTGCGCTAATGCAAATATTACAAGCATTATTATGAAAATTGCTAGCATCTTTATTCGAAATAAATGGTAAAAAACGAAAGATATTGGAAGAAGGGTACCCCCAACCTACGATGCCAAAGTTCGGATGTGTCAACGGACCTCTCCATGCAAACCGTGGCCTTATCGTCGTGAACACCTTGTAAATAGTAAAGTCCCTCGCGTTGTTCACTCGCACCAATCACTATATTTGAGGAACGGTCCTGGATAATACATAATTTATGAGAAAATTGAATAGCAAGTGAGTCATCGAGAAGCAAGATAGAGACGGATATCAGGTGACAATGTAAATTTTCAGCATATAAACGTTTCTTAAAACGAGACGAGAAGAAAGATAAATATCGCCACTTTTAGTAGCGATCGTAAGATCACCGTTAGGTAAACCAACAAATAAAGGGATATAGTACGAATATTTTAGAAATGATTCAGAGTACCCGACATATGGTGAGACCCTCATTTATCAATAATCCAAGAGAAAGACGAAAAATTACCATTAAGGCGATCGGTTGCGGGACTGGCTTTGCGGGAATGCCACATGTTTGTAACATCATCTAATTCTTGCAGACTCATACTATTGAAATCAAGCCTGTCAAAGTTTGTCAATGATGGTTGAGAGGATGACGTACCACTGCCATTGTTCGAACCAGCACCAATAACCATATTCACCCGTGGAGGATGACCTGTAGATTGGATTTTGTTGCGTTCTAGAATTGCTTTGCGTCGCACATCCGGTACAAACGTGGCCTTGTTTAAATCCATATCATTTGGGTTAACATAAATACAGTCGCGGGGTCGATCGCCCCACCAATCAGGGAAATTACCAGTGACATGATAACAAGTTTTAAAGTAGTGGTCAAGCCGATTACAAGAAACCGTAAAAAAGGGCGATTCAGGTTATTCAAAAGGACATTCGAAGGGACATGGGATTGGTGGTCAGACCTATAATCACGTCCCCCCTCCCCCCGGCTGTCGAGATCCGTGATGAATACGAGCCGCGAATGCCATAGTGTCGGCTTTAGTGATAGCAAAAGTTCGCACGACTTCTACTTGGAGAAGACGATTATAAGTCTGATTTAAATTGGGAAGAGGATCCATACCGAGTATTTGGGAACGGGCATTGTCAAAGAGGTCATCGAGACCCATAAGAAAATCACGTACCCGTTTCCTTTCACGACGATTGTCAATGATGCTTACCCAATCGCATGAGCAGGGATTGCAAGAACAGGATGGTAGAGCATCGATCTCCATTAAAGCATCCCAAATCTACGTTAACCGACCATATAATATGCATTAATGATTCACTGGGAGTCTGACGACAAGCATTTATCTCGGCTTGTAACTGATAAATTCGAGCATCGTTACCTTCAGAGAATCGCTGCGTTATATTGGCCCACACTTGCTTGGATTCAGGACGATAATAGATTGTTTTCTTGAGATCCTTCTCATTCGAATTGAAAATTCAAGATGTGACCAAGGCATTGGTCGCCATCCAGGAAGAAAGGTCCTTCGGGTCAGTTCGTTTGGTTATAGAACCGTCGATGTAATCGAGTTTACCTTTCGTAAGAAGAGCAAGATAAAAAGCATGAGGCTATTCATCGTAATTAGTGCCATTAAAGGCGACTTCACTAATACTAAAGCCTGGATTTTCGACATGAACCAAGGAGTGTGAAGGGGTGTTTTTCGATTCTATGAGTTGATTGTCGTCGGTATTCGTCATGATTGTATTTCGAATGAAAAAAAATATGACAGAGAGAAGGAAATGAATGAGATTTCGAGATGTTGAAACCTAGCGTGATACCATGTTATAAATCGGATAGGGGAAGAATATTAGAGTTTATTGCTTAATTTAATTGCGTTGCTATACACTGATATACTATGCTATATATACACACTAATGTAATCAACTTAAATACGGTAGGAAATAAACACAACAATTATAAAGTTTATACAAGGAAGCAATAAAAGATTATCTTTCATAGAATATAGAGCCTAACGGCTCTTTGGTGTGTACTGACTGGCTGGGAGTTTCCTAATAGATTTAGCAATTTATAGTTTATATAAATTTCAATTAAAATATCATAGTTAAAATTTTAGTCAATATTATATCTTTTTCCCTTTGTTTTTTCTTTATGTTCAATTGTCAATTTGTAAGATAAATATTAATTTCGACCAACTTCTCTCTAATAAATTTCATATATAAATGTTTTTTTTTGTTTTGTTGTTGTTGTGAATGCTGATTACTAATTAGTTTAACTCATGTCTTCAATTATATAATGCTAATTTCAAAATAATTCTAAAACACCACTTTCATATTTTGTTTACCAATTTCAACTAAGTTATATGTGTATTTTTTATTTAATAATTGGTTATATTTATTCTGTACACGCCCCAAAAATTATTGAAAATTGTAGCTTATTTTAAAGATCAATTAAAATGGTCAATCTTATTACATGATTTCATTATTTTACCCTTTTAGGGCACAAACTAAATTTTTATTGTGTAAATATTTGTTTGTTCGATTAGCTCCGTTAAAAAGTGCACCTCTGTAAATATATAACTGAATTATGGGTCCGTAATTGGGTTTGATCGTTGCAGTTGAGTGGAAGGTAGGTGGAAATTGGAAAGTAGATTCCGGGTTGTGGTATTTTTTTGGTTGATTTTTTTCCGATCCGCAAATAAAATGGTTATTGAAAAGATAAGAGTTTGTGCCTTGTAGTTTGTAACATGAAAGATGATAAAAGAGTGGCGGTAGCTTTGAGTTTCAATAGAGAATAACTAGTGTAGCGTATATAATTCAAATGAGATATTTTATTAGCCTTATTTATATAAAAGTTAAATAATGATTGATCTTATACAGTTAATTATGAGATAAATATTGTTCAATAGTAGTAAATATAGATAGTCAACACTAATTAATTAGGAAACAAATATTGTCTATTAGAATATCACTTAGGCGGGAAATTTAAGCGGGAAAATTTGGAGATGTATTAATCTTTTAGTATATAGGGGATTCCAAAAAGGACCTTTTTCTTTTCCAATAACCTAAAAGGACTTTTAATAAAGAATAAATTCCGAAAAGAACTTTAGTGGTTTAGGTTTCTAAAAGGTATCTTTCATGTGTACCTTACCAAAGTTACGAGTGTAAAGAATACATTCTACTACGAAAGGATGAAGTTGCACGATTTAGGATAATAGTGGGGTGCCCCATTTGATTCATACTTGATTTGTTGCTTGCATATTGTGAGAGAGGTATTATTTAAAGAGTTAATATTAGTATATTCACTAATATCTTTTGTATATATCTTATATGATAATCATTGGAGATATGCAACTAACTAATTAGGAATAGGATTATTTGTTACCTATTAATTAGCCATAATATCAGGAAGAATATATTGTGTAGTTGTATATATGCACTAGGATGTACTTGCTTCTCATTCATTCAATAAGAATTATCTTCTCCATCTCCCCTGTTTTGTGTTCTTCATGGCATCTGAGCAGTAAAAGATCCTTAATCACAAAAACAAACAATCAAAAAAAATCAATCAAACAATAACACAATGACAATCGGAGATGGGAATGGCAAAAACATCAAAATCGAACATATTTTGCCCTCATCACCACTTTTTCTGCATCCAAGTGATAACCCGACTCAGTCATTGACTCAACTTGTCTTCAATGGCGAAAATTTTGAGTTGTGGGTTGATGCAGTTAAGAACGGTCTCGACGCCAAAAATAAACTAGGGTTTGTCGAGGGTACCGTCAAGAAACCAGTGGTGGTGGTGGAAGGACAATCTGAAAGTATTGAGGCTGTGGCGTGGAGGCAATGCAACGCCATGGTCAAGGCTTGGTTACGCAATTCAATCGATCCAAAACTCCATCCTAGCATTGCCTTCTCGGGCACTGTGAGAGAAATTTGGGTCGAGTTAACAAGTCGATATTCTAATGGAAATGCACCAAGGGTTCACCAACTGAAGAGTGATCTTATTGCGTGCAAACAGATGAAAAATCAATCTGTTGTGGAGTATTATACTCAACTGAAAGCAATCTGGGATGCACTTGATAACTATAGCAAAGTCCCACGCTGCACTTGCGGAGCAGCGCCAGTCATCCTCAAAGAACGAGAGGAAGAACGTGTCCACCAATTCTTGATGGGTCTCGACAGTGTGTTGTATGGACACGTCCGCTCCAACTTATTGATGGAGGATGAAATATCGTCTTTGAGCAGGGCTTATGCGCTGGTTTTGCGTGAAGAAAGGCACAAAGCAGTCACCAAGGTACATGAAGATGTACCAGAGGCAGCAATGGCGGTCCAAGCTGGAAGAGGAAGGGAGATAAACAGCGAGAGAGAACCTCCCATCCAATGCACCTACTGCTGGAAATATTGGCACACCGAGGAGACATGCTGGGCCAAACCAGGAAACCCAGGCCGTGGAAGAGGGCGTGGCCGCCGCGGCCGTGGAGGCAGAGGACGTGGACAACAAGAGAGGGCCAATGCTGCGAGCACAAGAGAAGTGCACAACCAGAAAGATGATTTCACCTCTGAAGAAATTGTTCAATTAAGGGGATTTTTGAGCAATAAAACCGAAGGTAGCAAAAACGATGCATCAGGTAACATACATACTCCTCTTGATAATTGGTTACTTGATAGTGGAGCCTCACATCATATGACCGGAAGGAGAGAATTACTTGACGGAATTTGGAAAGGAAAGCGATATACTGTCGGATTGCCAAATGGATCGTGCATAGAGGCAAATGAGCATGGCAGTGTGAAATTAAATGCAAATTTCAGACTCAAGGACGTACTTTACGTCCCTTCTTTAACTTGTGATTTGATTTCAATAAAACAATTAATTTCCGAAAACAATTGTGTAGTGACTTTTTATCTTGATCATTGTGTTATCCAGGACCAATCTACGAGGATGAAGATTGGGAAGGGTGTGCATAGCGACGGGGTCTATTATTTCAAGGATGAGCGTGTTCATACAGTTGCAAGGACGAATACAAGTAGTGAAGCACGGTTATGGCACAAAAGGCTCGGACATCCGTCATCTAGTATTTTACCTCTTTTCTCAAGTTTAGTTGGTTTTAATTTGTCTTGGAATTTGGATGATATTTGTGACCCGTGTTGTAGGGCGAAACAAACTCGATCTATTTTTAAGCTTAATAATAAAAGAAGTAGGGAATTATTTGATCTCATACATTGCGATATTTGGGGACCTTATCATACCGCTTGCCTGTCGGGAGCACATTATTTCCTTACAATTGTTGATGATTATAGTCGAGGGGTTTGGATCCATTTGATGCGAGACAAAGGGGAAGTGGGACAATTAATGCTTAATTTCTTCAAAATGACCACTAAACAATTTGGAAAAGATGTTAAAACTGTACAAAGTGATAATGGTTTGGAATTCTTGTCGGGAATTTTAAAGGATTACTATAATGACCATGGGATGAAGTTCCAAACTAGTAATGTAGACACCCCACAACAAAATGGAAGGGTCGAAAGGAAACACCGAAATATTCTCGAAAAAGCTAGGGCTCTACGTTTTCAAGCTAATTTACCTATCGAGTTTTGGGGGGGAAT
The DNA here is from genome assembly GCF_048544455.1 of Silene latifolia. Classification (NCBI taxonomy): domain Eukaryota; kingdom Viridiplantae; phylum Streptophyta; class Magnoliopsida; order Caryophyllales; family Caryophyllaceae; genus Silene; species Silene latifolia. The sequence continues at coordinate 39,270,349 of NC_133533.1, forward strand.
GTGTTTTGACCGCTGCGTACTTAATCAATCGAACACCAACCCGGATACTCGATGGTTTGACACCTTATGAACTCATACATGGGGAAAAGCCTACTTATGAGAATATACGTGTTTTCGGAAGCATTTGTTATGCCCATAATAAAGAGCGACCCAAAGATAAATTCAAGGAAAGGGGACGGCGTTGTATGTTTTTAGGATATTCGCATAACAAGAAAGGTTGGAAAGTTTACGATCTAAAAACAAAACAATTATTTGCTTCTCGTGATGTAGTATTCTATGAAAATGTGTATCCTTTTCCTGGTGACGAGCTAGTCCAAAACCGTGATACACCAGCCCATGTCGAATCCCCCTGTTTCATAGACGAAAATTATCATATTAATAATGACGAGGCTGTTACCAATACGGATGAAGAAAGAATTTTGCTCCCTGAACAACCAGAAATTGAAAATGTGGGGACAAAGGCACATGAAACAGGAAACAATGGAGCTGAGGATTTGGTTGAGACAATCACTGGTGCGGCTGGAACAGAAACAGCAGCAGCCGAAACAGAGCAGGTAATGGGTCGAGGTGCACGGAATAAATTCGAACCATACTGGAAGCCTGACTATGTTTGTAAGACAACCAAAATAATAGACCACGATGCTCAGTTCAATGCACACCCCGGCCAATCGACATCCAAAAAGAAAGTTACTCGTTATCCGATGTGTAATTATGTCACTACCAATTGCTTTTCTAACAATCACAGGTGTTTTTTGGCGAAAATTGACGCAATCAAAGAGCCTCGAAATTACAGCGAGGCAGCACGGTCAAGTGAATGGAGAAAAGCCATGTTAGCCGAGTTCAAAGCATTGGAAACTAATGGGACTTGGAAAATAGTCGACCTACCTCAAGGCAAGAAACCCATAGGATGTCGATGGGTGTATAAAGTGAAGTATAAAGCGGATGGATCACTTGAGCGCTATAAAGCAAGGTTGGTAGCACAAGGGTACACACAAATTGAAGGTGTCGACTTCCATGAAACTTTTGCTCCGGTCGCGAAAATGACAAGTGTGCGATGTTTACTTGCCGTAGCTGTTGAAAAGGGGTGGTTAATAGCACAACTCGATGTGAACAATGCGTTCTTGCACGGAGAATTGGACGAGGAAGTGTACATGAAAATGCCACCGGGATTTAGCAAAGAGGGCTCGATGAAAGTTTGCAAATTGCTGAAATCTTTATATTGCTTAAAGCAAGCTTCACGAAATTGGTTTGCTAACTTATCCGATTCCTTGACAAGGTACGGTTTCGTTCAATCTATGGCCGATTACTCATTGTTTACCTACAATAAAAATGGTGTATTTGTAGGATTACTTGTGTATGTCGATGACATGATTATTGTGAGCAATAATGAAAGGGCAAGCATCCGACTTAAATCCTTTCTTGATAAGAGTTTTGGCATTAAAGACCTTGGTCGACTCAAGTATTTCCTCGGGATTGAAGTGGCCACTGGAACCAAGGGGCTGTTTTTAAGCCAACGAAAATATGCATTAGAAATCATTGATGAAGCGGGCTTGAGTGGAGTGAAACCTGCTGATACTCCAATTCAGCCGAACCATCATTTGGCATTAGCTGATGGTGCCATTTTGAAAGACCCACTGCCATATCGAAGGCTAGTAGGTCGACTCATTTACCTTACTATCACGCGACCGGACTTGGTTTATGCTGTACACGTTTTGTCGCAATTTGTGCATGCTCCACGAAAGGAACACCTTGATGCCGTTCACAGAGTGCTTCGTTACCTTAAAAGCAGCCCGGGTCGAGGTATAGTGATCAGCAAACAGTGTAATTTTCAGTTACATGGTTATTGCGACTCCGATTATGCAGCTTGTCCTCTCACAAGACGGTCCATAACTGGCTATTTTGTTTCGTTGGGCGAGTCACCCATATCTTAGAAAGCACGGAAGCAAACTACCGTGGCCAAATCCACCGCGGAGGCGGAGTATCGTGCAATGGCAGGGGTGACAAGTGAAGTCATATGGTTGAAGTCTTTCCTTGCATCACTCGGTATAAGTCATGATAAGCCGATTAATTTGTTTTGCGACAATAAGGCAGCTTTGCAAATCGCCAGAAATCTCGTGTTTCATGATCGCACAAAACACATTGAAGTGGATTGCCATTTCATTCGACATCACCTCATGAACAAGACGACTGGCACGTTCCATGTACGGAGCAAGGAACAAGTAGCAGATATTTTCACAAAGGCTCTTGGGAGCGAGGCTTTCGGTTACTTACGAGCCAAGTTGGGTATTGCCCTACCAAGTACTCCAACTTGAGGGGGAGTAAAGAGTTAATATTAGTATATTCACTAATATCTTTTGTATATATCTTATATGATAATCATTGGAGATATGCAACTAACTAATTAGGAATAGGATTATTTGTTACCTATTAATTAGCCATAATATCAGGAAGAATATATTGTGTAGTTGTATATATGCACTAGGATGTACGTTGCTTCTCATTCATTCAATAAGAATTATCTTCTCCATCTCCCCTGTTTTGTGTTCTTCATTATTCGTTTTCAGCTTGTGACGGATAATGTCCGTCTTCAATAAGAATTTATCCATAATTTCACGGGGCAAATGAACTAGGAAGCGGGATTCTTTGGACGCATGACAACTATAGCCTTCAGTAATTAGTGCGCTTCATGACATGTCCTCCATTTACTTTCTTTGGACTTTTATTTGATGCTTCATGATAAACACAAATAAACAACTTTTTAGTATGGAAGACCTATAAGTTGTAACAGATTTTTCTAAAACAAAATACACTACCTCTAGTTTTTTATTCCCATTTAACTTTTTAGTTAATATTTCAATATTTTAACCCTAATTATCTTTAAAAATATAATAAATGGTCAAATGTTATAATATTATATTTACCATTTAAACGGGAAAAAAAATGACTAGAGTACATTATTTTAGATATGGCAAACGGGTGGACTTCAGTTATATTGTCAAGTCTTTTTCAGGTCAAGCAGTTTTGGTCATTTTGGGTCAACCTGGAAAACAGGTCAGTCGGGTCGAGTATAGGTCGGGTTAATTTGGGTCGAGTTAGTTTAGGTGCTGGTCTATTTCGAGTGGACTTTTTTTGGGTGCTTTTGGTTTCATGTTAGATGACATGGTCGTTTCGGATTAGTTCGAGATGGCTCGAACCAAATTAATCCGACCCATACTCGACTTGAATGACCTGTTTTTCAGGTATACTTAATCATTGACTCGAAATAGCCGGAAACGCTTGACTCGAAAATGACGCGACCAACATAGCCAAAGCCCGAAATGATCACCCGACCCGAACTACCCCGCTAATTTGACAAACCCGAATGAACCCGATATGGCCTAACCCGGCCCGACTGACCCGTTTTTACCAGGTCTAAATTAAAATAATATACTCCCGTCATTTTACCGTTTTCTTCACGTTTAAATGGTAAATATAATATTATAATATATAGCAGGGGTGTCTAATACCACGGGCGATCACGGGCGGCGGAACCGAGCCTCCAGTTTTGGCCACGGAATTTATAAGTTTTACTAATAAAATTTAATACAAATCTCGACGTATAATACACTTATACATTCATATTTGGGGCCTTATTTTTGTGTGGCATATCGGGCCTCCTTTACTTTAAGACGCCCCTAATATATACTAGTAATGTATGACCATTTATAATATTTTATTAAAAGATAATTAGGGTTAAAATATTGAAATATTAACTAAAGAAAAATTACAAATTGTGTATGTGTTTAATCATGAAATCATTAATTTGACTTGTGCATCAAATAAGTCAGAGTACAAAGAAAGTAAAATGGAGGGCATTAAATACTGAGGCTATAGCTGTCATGCGTCCAAAGAATCCCGCGTCTTAGTTCATTTGTCCCGTGGAACTATGGACACCCTAAAATTAAGGGAGACCTTGTGGATCAAAAAAAATACCGTGAATGCACGTGTACTAAATTTTGAGTTTTATATGAAATTTCATTGATAAAATCCGTATATTTGGTGCCAAAATTAGAGGCCTTAAACGCCCTTGACTTGAGAATATATGGTTTGAACTACGAAGTATTTTTAAAGTGGACTTTAAAAATAAAAAATACTCCGTAATAATAATCACTTACAACTTGAGTTAAGGGTAAGACAAAGACCTCAACTTTACAAATTTTTTCCGTTAAGGACCTAAACGTTGAAGTTTTTCTGTTAAGGACTTCCTACCTTAACTCCGTCAATATTGCCGTTAAACAAGAAATCTACCACAAAAGCATGGAGCCCATTAAAAATGCACTGTATTTATCTCTGAAAAATTCTTCTTGAATTTTATTGTTGATAAAGAAGCACAAATTCGATTAATTTTTTTCTTATTGAGTTTCACTCCTCCCTCATCAGTTAGTGTCAATTTTTACCTATTAATTCACATATTCGCCCTGAATTGACCCGAGGCTGTCCTCAACATTCTCGACCAAGCTCTAGCTCACAAATTACTTCAACAATGGTGGAATGATGATGGAGTTTGTCGGTAACAGGTCATAGTTTCGTAACACTAAATCACTATGACACTATCAACTGTAATGCTAATCTTAAAACCATGACAACTCCAACTCCAACGCACCACTCCTCGACTCGACTTAAAAGCAGACAACGTCTGCCCCTTCCCTGTAGCCTCTTCCGAAATAGCAGAAAAAATAGAGAAAGCTTTTACGGCGGAACCGAATAAGCACGAAAACAGTATCATTGTGTGTTTCCCGTCATCAACCATTGAAATTAAACATTTATAATAAAAATTCTACCGTTACCGTAATTGCAGCACCACATTATTTAATTACTTGCCTTTTCACCCCGCTTTTACGCATGTTCTCGATTGGGATAGGAAATATTTCATCATACCACCTCAAGTACACTTCTTCTCATCAAAGCTCCGGGCTAGCTTTGATTCAAAGGACAAATTTTCAAGGATTGATTTGATTATTTGAGTATTTTGGGGGTAAGATGGAGCCATTGAGGGAAGACTGAGTTAGTTCAAAGCGGAAAGTATCCAAAACTGACACAAGTTATTTTGAAGGTGAGATAATGTCATTGATTATTCAGCAAGTCTTGCTATAGACGGATATATCCGTCTATAGCAAGAGACGGGTCAAATACCCTTAAGTGGTGACATTTTTGGGCCCCACCACGCAAGTTGTTGTTTGTGTTATGTGTAATGTGATATGTTACTTGACCCGTCTTTAGTTATAGACGGATAGTTGCCGTCTATAATGAGATTTTGTGTTGATTATTTTGAAGGCAAGACATATCAATGGCAGGGAATAGAGAAATAAATTGCAATTAGGATCCTCTCCATTTCCTTTCTCTCCATTTCCTCTCACAAACCCATTTAATAATATTATCCTCTCTATACTCAATTAACCTTATATTTTTATGCATAAATTGTGAACCGTTCGATGTTGATAGAATACAATCTCGTCCGTCGAAAGGAAATGGCCTCTCCATTTCTTTTGAGGAAATGGAGAGGATTTTGACTCAATAAATTGGGAGTTGATCTTACCGAGAAAATTGTTAATCATTTTCTAAAGTACGGTAAAACGAAGCATTACTAGATTCAATTATATGAATTAACGGAAACTTAACAGAATAAGCCTTGAGGTCCTTAACTGGAAACTTAAATGGTTTAGGTCCTTAACTGGAAAATAAGTGATAGTTTAGGTCCTTAACTTACCCTTATCTCCTTACAACTTGTAATTGATTGAGGAATCCATTTTTGAAATAATGGTCAAAAATAAAATATTTGTCGTTTTGGGTCGGTTTTGAAAATATTTGTCAAAATGGTGTCCACGTAGGCTCGGGATTTCTGGACCTAAAACACGCCACTACCAATGGCGTGTTTATAATGAGTACGGAAAGAAACTTCATTAAAAAATGGACTAAAACAAACACGCCATTGGGAATGGCGGGTTTCGGAGGGGAAACACGCCACCCCTAATGGCGTGTCTTATGTAATTTTTTTATTTTTTTTTTTATTTTTTTTTTAAGTTCAGTCAGTTGTGGAAAAAAATTGTTGTAAAGACACGCCACTACTAATGGCGTGTTTCCTTCACAAAACACGCCATTAGTAGTGGCGTGTTTCAGGTCTAGAAATCCCGAGCCTACGTGGACACCATTTTGACAAATATTTTCAAAACCGACCCAAAACGACAAATATTTTATTTTTGACCATTATTTCAAAAATGGACTCTTGATTGAGCTAATAATTATGTGGATGTTATAGATTGATCTCTATAGTATAAAAGTAGTATAAACCATGCTTCTTTATCATTTCATTACAACTAAATAAACTTAAGCTCATTTATTCATAGAATTCACGTTTAGTTATTGCTTTTGTGTATTTTCTAGTGTACTAGAAATATCCAGCTAAATATAGTAGACTAATGGTGTAGGAATTGTCTAGGCAGAAATGGGATCTAGTCCTATCTAGAATTACACAGACAGACTATTTCTGTCTTATTAAGAAGATGGGATTTTGTGATTATTTTATAATCAAATGTAACCCAAATAGTACAAAAATGGTTACATTTGATTATAAAATAGTCTCAAATTTTCGTCCCATCTTATTATTATAGACAAAAATAATCCGTCTGAAAAGAGGCCAACTAATAGAAGTAACCCAACGTCGGTCTAAGCATATGGACACTCAGCCATTTGTTCAACTATAAATATGTAGGAGCATCTTTGCATCAATGTAAGAAACTATCAAAATGCCCAGAAGCAATAAAACAAATTCACATTAAACAAACCACTTCTCCCATTCTCAATACCTTGCCTACGTCTAAATGTCTAATTCACAAGTAATCAACAAAGTTTATGCATATCATACTCTTATGAAGATGTTATACAAAGGGAACACTCATTAAAATGGATTCTTGTTTCATATGTTACATGACGGCCGTATCGATCGCCAGTCGCGACGGCACTATATCTCTGGGCAGCACAAGCCTTGCTTCTATTCTTCGGGTTATTCTACTCTGTCAATGAATAGGGCCCGGCTATTTACGGCCGTCACGAACATATGACACAAGGTCCATTTTATCACTAACATCGACTTCCAATGAATTATGTCATCACAATTTACATAATTAAGTTCTGTACTCATCCGTATCACTTTAATTTCTATACATACAATATCCTAAAATCTATGAGTTTAATTGAAGTTATTAGCCTGAAAATAATGTCTTGTTTTTATTCAAAAACAGAATAATTGATTGGGATAGGGAATTAAAGCCGCCTTAAAATGAACTCGCGAGCTTATTATCTTGAACATTGAAACAAAAACGTCAAATTTTGTACCAAATTATACTTTAATCATAGTGATTAAATTTGGTTTATATAAACTAGTCTTAAACCCGTGCAAATTGCACGGGTTGCTATTTCAAATTTTGCTATTATCAAAATTGAAAAAAACAATGACTTTTTTCATTAGTCATATTTAAGATTTTGATTTATACATAGTTCGTTTACAATTAGCGAGTCTTGTAAGTGGCGAGTAGCCGAGCATACTAAAAATATGGTAATATTAACAAAAAACTTTATATTCAGAATATATCAAAACATAATAAACATAAATAGATTTGAAAAATAAATAAATAACAAACAATTACAATGTAAAATCATAAGTAAACGGTACTACAACTTCTCAAAATTTTCTTTATACGCTACATTATCTGTCTATAACTATATTAGATACGCATTTATCATTGTCACAAATCAATCAGTTTAAGAAATTAAGAAGATTCCCTGGTAGATCGACCAGTGGAAGACGATCGTTGCATGTCGAATCTTGTGTTGTATTAGATACATATTACATATTCATTACATAATTAAAGTCATACAATACAAATGTTAACATAACTACAAAATACCTCTATATGTCATGAAATTTCATTTAGCTTGTATACCACTAATTAAAATTGAGAGTCGAATCAGATATCGTATATCTGATTTTTTTCCCCGGATATGCAAAACACATGGAGGATTGGAGGTGTGAAGAGATCTCTAACTATATATACGGTATCTAGTGTTCAACTCTACTCGTGTAATTTTTTCCTGCACTGTTTTTGATAACCTTCAACAGTTTTAAAAAGCGTTGAATTAAATAAGTTAAATAATACTCCTATAGAGCAATAAGTGCTAGTCACTATCATATTCGATATTTTGTGACTTTTATGTGTTTTTTTAAAATATTTTGCTTTAGAAAAAAATAACTGTATCGAAAACTGTAAATCTTATTTCAAATTTTGCCGATACGTACCATGTTTTTTTTTAATTAAAATTGTATCATCGTATCATATACATATAATAAAACCGCATTGTATATTTTTGTTGATCCCTACCATCTATGAGCTTGTGAAGATATATGTTTTGGGCTAATATACAATCATTCGAACATGGATTGATATACATACATGGGTCGACAATATCATCTAATAATAATTATTACTCGTATTATTTTTGAAGAATAAGTTTCCTAAGTCCGTTTTATATATTAAGAGGACAGTATAAAATTGAAATAAAAAATAACTATCTCTTATATGAGTGGACTCACCAGAACGAATTAAGCATTGTGATACCATTTCATAGAAAAATTAGTTCTTACCTAAATTAGTCATATAAAATAGACAGACTGATCTAAGAATTTAGCCCATATTTAGCTCATATAAGAACCAATCACCTACCAACTTACCCAGTAAAGAACCCTACCCATTTAACTCTAACTCAAAATAAAATCCTTGTTCAATTTTCGCCTAACATTTACCAATTCACAATTTGGCTCATACGCAAGCTCGCTACTCACTTTAATTCTTGTCTCAATGATAATATTCACCTTCCCTCACTCCCCTTCCGCCGCCCTATCTCATTCACTCAAAATATATGAAATCCTGAAGGACTTTTTCTCCCTTAAAAAATCATCCTCAAGAAAATCATTTGATCTTCATACATGAAGGGTAGATTATATAGATTTCAAAGAAAAGTATGTATGCATCTTATTGTAGATGATTAATCCCACATTTTCAATTGATATTTTTTGCATATGCATATTTTCCCATAACACTCTTTTTCGATCATTTTTATTTTTCTAGGAAATTAATTTTTTCGCTTTTTTATAATTTTTCTTTTTTTTCGTCGAATTAGCAAATGGCTTTGCTATTTAACAGATTGATTACTTACGACTATTTTATTAAATCTGTAGATTTGGTTTCTTCGATATTAGCTTACTGTATAATATGAAGTAGTATTGTTCAAGTTAATAGTGAGCAATTTATATCAGTCAAATGGCAGACTAATTTATCAAAATGAAAAAACATGACTGAACGTGGGTGGGCCCACTATTTAAATGAATAAAAAAATGCACTTTCAACCACAGGCTGACACATCAGCTCTGTGGTTGTTCGTTTAATAAATATGATTTCATTGAAATTAGCCATTTAAGAGAAAAGTTTATTTGAAACATAAAACCACCAATAAAATAAAATAAAATAAAATAAACATTGTTATATAACACGACTTATAAAACAAAATAGAGGGAGTATTAAAGAAGATCATGTTGCCAATAAAGGTTGTTTTAAAACGAGCCTATGTTTGATTATGTGAAATGTAAAGTTGGTCGAAAATACAAAGCAGATTTAAGGCCCATGCGATATATGTACCGCTTAAGATTAATGTTTGTGAGATGCATTCCCGTTTAGTAGGTTCGTTTTTAATATTTTCAATTATATTAAATAAAGACGTTGTGATTGTGTAAGGCAGTTTTATCCAAGTTTTTATTATTATAAAATTAGATCTCTAAATAATTACATGTACAAATTAATATATGGATTATATTTGAGTTCCTTTTACATTACCAGTAGGTTTTATGAGAGACCGTCTCCTACTAAGTAGTATGAATAAAATCGTCTCCAATACTTCTGGTAAAATGATATAGGAGTTGCAACTTACGAGCGAGAACTCTTTGTTACTCGGTATATGGCTCAAATTTGTTATCTGTCGAGATCAATTGGAGGAGAAAGTGTCCACATACAACAGGCCCAAGAGGGTTCCACTCTAAAACCAATTGGCAATAGAGTGAGTAGCCTTTGTCTTATAAAGTGTTAATTCTTCTCCTCTTTTATCAATGTGGAACAACCCTCACATGTGGGACTTTGGATTTCTTCACATTTATCCAAATTCAATGAAAATGGTCTGAACGAGATTCTAAATCGAAACATTTATCCAATCTCAATGAAAATTTGACACAAGGACCATAACATTTGAAGAAAAAAAAAATACTTGCTCACAATTCCTACGTTATAAGAGAAAAATTCAGTTATTTTCGTTGTGCAAACTCATATTATCAATCGACATGATGAAGTAAGTCAAGGTGTCAACTTATTGTCTAAGTATACAAATATAATGGCTTGTTTTGCAAATTACTTCGACATGTCAACTCATTATTGATTTGCAAAACATAATGGAACTAACTCAATGTTTGAGACTTGAAAGCACAACTGAATTATCAATAAAAATTTTGCAAAATTGTAGTGTAAAGCTGGAATGATAAAGTTACATTTCATACATTAACTTTTGATTAGATTAATATAAAAAAAATGGCTTAATATGCTTATTTGTTCCAACCCCCAACCAACCTTTCATTATCTATATGATAAATCCGAATGACACAATCTAAACCGAAGTTAAATAGATGAACGATAAAAAATGACTCGATTAAACCTTATGTGACTCCGAAGAAACAAAATGACACTACTAAAGTGTTCAAACTCACTTTCTTGGTGATACATAAAGAGCTAGAGTACCTCTTTTTTAGAAAAAAATAAAGCATCTAAAGTCAGAAGCTTTTGTAGTTGTATGATTGAAAGTTTTTTTTTTTTTTTTTTTTTAATGAATTAGAGAATAAATTCTGAAATGTACTTGAATGGCTATGACTATGACTCTATGAGGAGGTTAGGATAATAATGGGTACACAATTCATGTTCTACAAATCTGTCCTTCAAAATTGAAGGTTTTAATTAAATATAGGTACATAACACAACATGGCATAATAACTTTTATAAAAGTGATTTAACTTTGCACAAAACATTGTACAAATATGATTGAGAATATGTTCTTGTAGAACTTTAATTTTTAACGAGAACTTTGCACCACATAGTTATATTCGGCATTCCTCTTTTTTGCTATTTGTACCTAAACACAAATTTTATAATAAAACGGTCATTTTGTTTAAAAAACATTCATTTATTGCTACTAATAAATGAGTGTTTTTTTTATACAAATTGACCATCTCACAATCTGACATTGTCTTATACACTAATAATTACGCCCTCTGTCCCGGTCATTTGTTGTCATTTTCCATATTTAGGTGTCTCAGTCAATTGTTGTCCTTTATATTTTAAGAATTTACACTTAATTTGTTACACTTGTTATTTAGTAATTGACTCATTCTTATTTCTTTGGTGTTTGTGCTAAAATCAAAGGATAACAATTGACCGAGACGAAAGGAGTACTGATTTGTAAGAGGTTGATTATGGCAATTGATTTTGTACGGCATTGGCCAAGAAGTAGACCCGTTCATCCTAGGACATAATTTATATTCAAATTTTATATATATCCGAAAAGTACAATTAACTCTACTTTGACCCGATATATATAATATGAGTAGAAACAATTGAGTGACAATAACGCTATATGTTTATGCTTCGAACATTTAACCCGGCACAATTCGATGAGTCCTACCAAACTTTACTCGAGTATGAGTCATACGACCATCTAACATTGGCCCACTCTACATACGACTATCTAACATTGGCCCACTCTACATGTTTAGAAAGGATCTACCTCAAGTTTTGAGCCTATGATTTATGGTTAAAATTTCCCACTTTCACAAAAGACGAATAAATTTTTTTTAAGAAAAGATATAGGGAAATTTTCACTATAGACACACTTTTTTGGTCTACATTATAAAAAGGGGAAAATGTCATTATTTAATAATAAAACGTGATCACTTTAATGAGAAAGTGCTGCCGCTTAGAAAATGTTTTTATCAAAAAATAATTATAATTATATTTATTATAAGGGGGTCACATTTACGGATTTACCTCGTCTTTAAGAAGAGTTATTGTAGATATATTAATGTTGTGCGAAAGCGTGAAATATCTCGTGTTGGGCCTCTGCTGCACCGGTGTCCACAACTCATAATAGTACGATATTGTCCGCTTTGGGCCAAGTCCTCACGGATTTACTCTTGGGCTCCCCTTCCCAAAAGGCCTCGTACTATTATATTTTGTAGACACTTATAAAAATGATCTTCAATCTTTATTCTACCGATGTAGGACAAGGGTTTGCACCCTAACAATCCTCCCCTCAAACCAAGGATCATCATCTTGACTAGGACCTGGACCTCCATGGAGAGCTCCACTCCCACAACCTACAACCCCAACTTTTAGACACTCGCATCACCAAGTCTTGATAACCTCCCCTTAAACGACACACCATGTGTCTCATGGGGCTTGTGCTACACTTGCGTACCAATCTCCTCTGCATCCAATATACCCTGGACTGGGTCTGAATCCACTGCCTTAGCGCGCCACACCGGACCGCATTCGGACTTACCATGAACTGCTTTGATTGCCTCCATTAAGTCTCAGCCGACCTCGCCGGGTCGCTGACGATCTTCTATTGGACAACCCTATCTCAAAGCCACCGTGAGACCATGTCGCTTCTCGCGAAGATATTAGCTCTCCCTCAAGCTATAGGAGTTCCACGTCTTATAGTGTACGTCCACCTTCAAGTCTTGGCCTTATGAATCTTTGTGTCTAGCCCAAGTCGAACATTGGGCTCTGATACCACTTGTTGTGCGGAAGCGTGAAATATCTCGTGTTGGGCCTCTGCTGCACCGGTGTCCACAACTCATAATAGTACGATATTGTCCGCTTTGGGCCAAGCCCTCACGGATTTACTCTTGGGCTCCATCCCAAAAGGCCTCGTACTATTATATTTTGTAGACACTTACAAAGATGATCTTCCATCTTTATTCTACCGATGTGGGATGTTGAGTTTATGGATTCAAGTACCTAAGAGGGGGAGGGGGTAAATTAGGTACTATTTAAAAATTTTAACTTCAACTTTATTGATTTAAAGTGAGTTATATGAACAAAAGAGATGAGAGAATACTTCGAATAATATTGCAAGATTAAACGAGTATTAAACTGAATGTTTGCTGAAGTATGAAAGTAACAATCGTTACGATCGTAGCTATTTGTCTCGGTTTATGGAGTACGATCTGCAGACCAAATGTGACAAGATATGGAGTCATTTTGAAAGTTAAGCAAAACAAAGCAAACAAAAGTAAAGAGCAGCGGAATAAAACAAAGAAGATCAAACACGAGATTTTTGAATTGGTTCGGCAAGAAACTCAAGTGCCTACGTCCAATCTACTTTTTATTGATTTATTTTAGTGATCTACTCCGACTACTAAAAAACCTGTACAATAAAAAGACAACAACCTACTCCGGTTGTGACACAAGTCCAAGAACTACTCCGTTCTAGAACAAGCCAACTCGCAACCTACTCCGGTTGCCAAAGAGTTGAAGACTACTCCGTCCTAAACTCTACACACACACACACTAAGAATGTTATAAGGATCAAGCTTCCACTTACTTATTCTTAAAAAAGAATTGAGGTGGACAACTTTACAAGATCAACAATTCAAAAGTGAGAGAGTCTAGTATATTAAAGTAACAGTAGCCATGATTGTAACACTTGAAGACTTTTAAAAGCTTTGCAATGTTAAGACTCGGTTTTTAAGGTTTGAAAAACAATTTGCAAACTTAGATTAAATCTCAGAAAAAGTCTTAAGGAAATGAGAGGAAGAGGCACACCTTTTATAGAGAGGATGAGCAAGGGAGTTGTTAGGGTTTTGAGGGTCAAAGACCATCACAAGTGATGAGTCTCAACAACCTCCCAAACTTGCACCAAAGAAGGTTCTTATTCAAAAGGCAAAAGAGAGAAAGAGTGTTTGAAATTATCCAAAAGAGATCATGCAATTTCAGAAAACAAATAAGGGAAAACAAGTCACATGATGACAAGCTTTCACAAAAATGGCAAAAAGCAAACCTTGTTTTATGAAAGACAAAAGAGTCAAATTTGCACAAAGGGGAAACAATTTGAAATGATAATTATTCAAACCACTTTTTCTAGAGGGCCAAATCCTTGTAAAAATCTGAAAGTTATCTTTCAAAATAAGAGACACGTAAATGGCTTTTGAAAGATAAGAAAGTGTTTAAGTGTTACGAATTGAGGCAACAGTCCAGGCTGCTGTTACTTGTGAAAGTAACAGTGGTCTTGACTGTTTCTATTACTCTAAAATACTTTACTTTCTAACTTGTACATTAGATGACGCCTAGGACTCAATACAATTGGATGATCAACAACTCAACACTTCTTAATCCAAGCTTGATTTAACCATAAATTCTGAAAAGGTAAACTAAGAAAGCACACATCAAATGGGCATGTTATCATCAATCAAAGGAACCCAACAAATTCCCCCTTTGATGATGACAAGCCCTAAAACGAATGTAAGCAATGTAAACACCTTATTTCAAGATTTTTAAACAAGCAAGATCATATGAGAGAAGGGACTATATTACCTTAGAGAGCAAGAACTTAGATCAAACTTACCATGGCAAGTTTACATTGCCCCAAAACAAGATTCAAAGTTGTGAAGGTTAGGCCTAGTTATGTGTTGACCAATATGCAAAGAGATTAAGAGCATGAGTTTACCTTTTTCCCCTCTTGACATCATCAAAAAGGGCAGGGATGTCAAAAGCATTCAAGAGCAAACACACATAAGAAAACACAAAAAGACACATAAACGTGACAAGATAACAAAGTCAACACAAACATACGGTTGAACATAGTCTAACCATAGTTCACCATGGCTAAAAGTAGTTTAACTTACACCACCACGCAAAATATAACGAGTGAAAAACAGTTTGAAAAGGGGCGCAACAAGGTGGGACAAAAGCAAGGTAAGTTTAAAGCAAGAAGGGATTGTGTTTAAGGGGAGGAGGCTTGGTCACCATCCGACTCTTCACCCAAGGGATCTTCATCCAACGGGTCAGCTACACCATCGTCACCGTGCTCCTTGGTTGAGACAAGAGTGGAAATGATATCCACCTCTCCACGAATTAAGTCCACGGTGGAGGCAAGAGCCGAGATAGCCGCATCTTTTTGAAGCGCATCTTGCTTCACCCAAGCACTCAAATCCGCAATAGCTTGAAACACTTCACTCAAACTACCCGTACCAACATGACTAGAAGACCCACCCTCCGGGTCCATTTTGATTTTCACCGAAATAAGTTCATCATTTTCAACCTTAATCAACATTTTTCCCATTTGCCCATCACTCATCGTGTCACACATATCCAAAGATCCCACACTCGAGCTAATAAGGACTCCGTGTGACTTAAGCACCACCGACAACCACATACCATAAGGAAGATGAAGGACACTTTTTGAGGGTTTTCGGAGTTTAGCCGAGATGAGGGCAAAGCGTTTGAACATTAGCCCAATTAGGTTGACCTTTTTGTGAGTGGCTATGTGATAAATGAGGTATTGTTGAGCTATGGATAATTTGCCCCGATCACCCGAAGGGTAAATGGAGCGACACATAATGTTGAAAATAAGGCGAAGAGAGGGGGGTATGGTGGTGTTACTTACGGGTCCACAAGTTACAGCTTTGGGAAACACAACTTTTGCAACTGATAAAGGGGAGGCATATGGTAAGGGAACCCACGACTCGGCTGGGAGGTTGTCATAACCTCCGGGTGGAATTTTTAGAGCATTGGCAAAATCAGATTGAAGGAGTTTAAGGGGTTTACCATTTACCTTAGCCGTGAGGAAATCACCGGACTTGTCCACATGCACCGTCGCGAAAAAATGAACCACTTCACTTACAAACACGGGTTCACGAATTTCAAGAAGGTTTTCCCAACCTTGAGCAGCAATCATATCTCGGACGGGATGAAAAGCAGGAGATTCGTACCAAGACTGATGATAAACTCGAGGGGAGTGAATGGCTTTGGGGTTCATCATTTTTTCACAATTTTTGTAGATGGAGGTAGGGAGATCTAGGTTTTTGAGTTGTTGCCAAACACTAGCCATATCCCATTTGGAAATCAGGGATACAGAATCAGAAGGAGACAGGTATACCAATTTTTTCTTTGAAGGTTTTGATTTTTTGGAAGGAGGTTCAAGAGACGGTTCAACAGGATGATTGATTGTGGGGGTTTCAATGTCACTTTGTTCGACACTTTCAGAAATAGGGGGTAATTGCGATGAAGTAGCTTTCTCTTTTATTTTGTTACCTTTCTTTGCCGGAGTCGGAGTGGGATCGGCACACATAGTCGGATTCTCAGTTGTACTAACCGGAGTTTCTTCACTCTCATCAACATCCATATTCACAGTTTCGACGGAGGAGCTGGGGACCGCTGTATTCTTTTTGCGACCTCCTCGGGTTCGACGTCCAACCATGGTGGAGATTGGAACGTCGTCAGATGGGACCGTGGTTGGTGGAATAGTGGCAAGAGGTGTTGGGTGAGGGTTTGGTGGTTCTGGGTTAAGTGTAGGTGATGGAGTTGTGGATGGGTTTTGTTGTCGAGGAAAAGCATAGGAATCTTTTGGAGAAGGCATGGTTTGAGAGGTAGGTGGTGGGTCAGATGTGACGGATGGGGTAGTCATTTTCACGGTTTTGATGGGTATTGTGGTATTGAAGGACGTTTTCACCATGGTGGGTAAAAGAGAGTTAAATGGTAGGTGAGATTGAGGGAGTTTTGAGAGGTGAAAGGGTATGTGGGTTGAGGGAGTTTGGACGGTGGGTTAGGGAAAGAAAGTGGCCCAAACATTAAATGAGGGAAGTAAGGGTAGTTGGCCCAATTTAATTAAATTAATCACTCGAAATTAAAAGCAAGATAGCATAATATAAACGTAAATTTAGATATGAGGTTGAGTGATTACCGACTCACGAATACGGTGTCAATTTTTGGTCTAAAAATGATATGAATTCACTTAGAACACTTAATAACATATGTCCATTTTAGTTTAATCAATTAAGAAAATTAGCAAAACTCACACTAAAAATCACAAGCAATTAATTAACCCAATTTCTAGTCTAAATTTCTCAAAATGTTCTCTTGCAAGTTGTTTAGTGAAAATGTCGGCAATTTGATTTTCGGTTTTGCAAAAGATAAGTCTAACATGTCCTTTATCCACATGATCACGAATAAAATGATGACGAATATCAATGTGTTTGGTTTTAGAGTGTTGAATAGGATTTTTGGAAATATTTATTGCACTCGTATTATCACACATTATGGAAACGGAGTCAAAAATAATACCAAAATCCAAGAGTTGTTGTCTTACCCAAAGTAATTGAGAGCAACAATGTGCGGCACTAACGTACTCACTTTCGGCCGTTGAAAGAGCTACCGTGTTTTGTTTCTTTGAGCCCCAAGAAATCAAGCAAGGACCCAAGAATGTTGCAATTCCGGAGGTGCTCTTTCTATCGACCGTGCACCCCGCATAGTCCGCATCCGAAAAGCCTATGAGATCAAAAGGACAATGTAAGGGATACCATAAGTAGAGATTTTGTGTTCCAATCAAATACCGAAGAATACGTTTAACGGCTTTAAAATGGGATTCTTTCGGATTTGCTTGGAACCTAGCACATAAACAAACGCTAAAGAGAATGTCGGGACGACTTGCGGTCAAGTAGAGAAGTGAGCCTATCATACCTCTATACACCTTTTCACTAACATTCTTACCGAGTTCATCTTTGTCCAATTTGGACCCGGCTACCATAGGTGTATCGTGTGACCTACCATTTGTCATCCCAAATTTCTTAAGCATTTCCTTAATGTACTTTTGTTGATGAATCATGATTCCATTCTTTGATTGTTTAATTTGGAGCCCAAGGAAAAATCCTAGCTCACCCATCATGCTCATTTCAAACTCCGATTTCATTAGTTCCGAAAAATATAAGTAAAGGAGTTCATTTGTTGCACCAAATATAATGTCATCAACATATACTTGTACAACCAACAGTTCGTCTGACTGTGACTTTAGGAACAATGTTTTGTCAACGGAGCCTCTTTTAAAACCATTTTCAATAAGAAACTTAGACAATCTATCATACCAACACCTAGGTGCTTGTTTTAAACCATAAAGAGCTTTGTCTAATTTGAAAACATGGTTAGGCAAATCACTGTTCTCAAAACCCAGTGGTTGCTCTACAAAGACATCTTCTTCCAAATATCCATTTAAGAAAGCGGTTTTAACATCCATTTGGAAGAGTTTAATGCCTTTGTGAGCCGCAAAAGCTATAAGTAATCGTATGGCCTCAAGTCTAGCTACCGGTGCATAGGTCTCATCATAGTCAATACCTTCTTGTTGGTTATAACCTTGCACCACTAGCCTAGCCTTGTTCCTTACAATTTCTCCCGAGTCATCAAGCTTATTGCGAAAGACCCACCTAGTACCAATGACGGTACGATTAGGCGGTCTAGGGACTAAGTGCCATACCTCATTTCTCTTGAGTTGATTGAGTTCTTCTTGCATGGCAAGCAACCAGTCTGCATCAGTTAGTGCGACTGCTACATTTGAGGGTTCAATTTGAGAAAGGAAGGCATTGTGGGCACAATATTCGTTGAGATGAGCGAGATTGTTGAGGGATGATCTTGTTCGAATTCCCGAGTTGAGATCGCTTGTGAGATTAGAGAGTGGATGGGAGCTTTGATGTTTCCACTTCTTTGGAACAACGGTTTCTTGTTCCCCCTCAACAAAGATCATCATCGTGATGTTTTTTTGCTTGGAGTGATCTTCATCAGTACTGTTTTGGGTTGAATCGGTTCTGGAGGTGGAGGCAACAGTCGTTGGGTCTGTTGCATCCAGAGAAGAAACAGTAGCAGGTGTGCTACGTGTTCCCCCTGAGCTGCTGACATCCTTTGAAGGTGACAGTCCCTGTGTCTGTTGCGAGTCAGCGTTGGAAGCTTCTACATCCTCGAACACGAAGTCCTTTCGAACAAGACCAATCTCAAACTCATCGTCATCATCATCATCATCATCTTCCACATTTTGTACATGTCCAAGCACACTAGATTCATCAAAAATGACATGGATGCTTTCTTCAATTAACATGGTTCGTTTATTGTAAACTTTATAGGCCTTGCTATGATCGGAGTAGCCAATAAATACTCCTTCATCACTACGTGGATCGAACTTACCCAAGTTGTTTTTACCATTGTTATGAACAAAACATTTGCTTCCAAAACATCTAAAATATGAAATATTGGGTTTTATTCCACGTAGCAATTCATAGGGAGTTTTATTCAATATACTCCTTATCATGACACGATTATGAATGTAGCAAGCGGTATTTACTGCTTCGGCCCAAAAGTTCTTAGGCAACTTACTACATAATAACATTGTTCTAGCCATACCTTCAAGGGTCATATTCATCCTTTCAACCACGCCATTTTGTTGTGGCGATCTAGGAGCCGAGAAGTTATGGTCTACACCATTGTCATCACAATAAGCACCAAATAATGAGTTTTCGAATTCGGTTCCGTGATCGGTTCTTATTGAAACCAGTTTTAAATCAAGTTTGTTTTGAATCTTTCTTAACCAAATTAGAAACTCATCAAATGTCTCATCCTTAGAGCTTAAGAAGAGTGCCCAAACAAACCTAGAGTAATCATCAACAATGACACACACATAACGACTACCACCTCTACTTCTAGTTCTCATTGGTCCACACAAGTCGATATGTAGAAGTTGTAAAGGTTGAGATGTACTCACAATTCTTTTGGATTTAAAGGAACTTCTAACATGCTTGCCTCTAGCACATTCATCACATACTTTATCAAAATCAAACTTCATATTGGGAATACCTTCAACTAAGTCGAGTCTTTTAAGAGTATTAAGAGTTTTAGTACTAACATGACCAAACCTTTTATGCCATAACCAAGGATCATTGTTCATTACACTCATGCAAGACATGGTGTGACCGGATAGAGTGTTCAAATTAGTTAAGTACACGTCTTTGACACGTCTTCCTTCGAGTATTAGTTCATTAGTAGTGGCATCAATTATTTGACACATATTAACACTAAATTCTACAACATTACCCTTATCACAAAGTTGAGAAATACTAAGGAGATTATGCTTCAAACCTTTGACAAGCCGCATGTTGTCGACACAAAGTAATGGTGACTTACTAACCTTTCCAATGCCAATTACTTCACCTTTCTTGTTTTCACCAAACCTTACCGTGCCACCATTGTATGCTTTAAGTGAGAGGAATTGACTTCTATCACCCGTTATGTGACGAGAGCATCCACTATCCAAGTACCAATTGCGGCCGCCTCTCACCAAGCCCTACACAAGATTAGATTTTGAGTTTAGGAACCCAAACGAACCTGGGTCCCCTTTTGTGATCAACATATCTTACGGTGTCTTTCCTAATCCATATTTGCTTTATTACTTTGATGTTCTTGTTAATGTCCTCAAACCTTTTTCTACAACCATTAAAGACATGACCATTCTTACCACAATAGTTGTAAATAATGTATTCGGGAAGACCCACGTATTTCCTTCTTCTAAAATCAGTTTTAGGCCTCTAGATGCAACAGTCAGTCTGACTGTTCCATTTGAAGCCCAAACCAGCAACTTTGTTACATCTCTCGATTTGACTTGTGAGAAAGTTTAACACGGTTTGACTCCCTTCCCATTTTTCAGTGATGTTCTTGGCTTTTACAAGTTCATTGGTCAAGTCATTGACTCTTGAGAGGAGATGCAAATTCTTTTCTTTTTCCCTCTTGAGTTCATCATTGTTAACACTTTCTAAAGACAACCTTTTCTCAACTATGAAGTCATGGGTGTGGTTGTTGAGTTTAGACACAAGATATCCGATCTTTTCTTTGGACTCTTCATACTTGAGTGTCATCTCATCAAGACGTTTGCTTAGATCAACGAATTCATCGGATCTATGATGAGGAGTAGATCTAGAAGTGCTACATTCGGGCATATCCTTTTGAAGAAAGGTAAGCCTTTTATGAAGAACCTCTATTTCTTTCTTAAGACACGCTACCTCATCTTTTAGACACTTGTTTTCATTGACCAAGCATTCAATTTTTTCTTTGGACTTGTCTAAGTGTTTGTCAGAAGCAACAGTCCCAGAGACTGTTTCTCTTAGGTCTACAATCTCAACCACAAGGTCATAGACTTCATTTTCGAGAGCATCTTTGTCCTTCAAAAGATCATCACGTTCCTTGGTTAGTGAGGAAACTTGCATCACCAAGGTAGTGTTGACATTTTCAAGGTCAGAGACGTCCGTGGGGATCATCCTAAGACGTTCTAGTTCTTTAGTCAAATGTTTGTTTAACTTGTTGACTCTTTTAACTTCATCATAAGCCTCAGAGGTGACAGTGACGCTGTCTGTTGCTTTTAGTTCATTTTTAAGATTAAAGTTCTCTTGAGCAATTTCCTCAATCTCATTTTGCATTACCTCAAACTTATCATTTTGAAACCGACACTTATCAAAAAGTTGGTCAAGAAGCTTACATACTTTCTCTTTGGAGTAAGTTCTAGCCTTGGCCTTTAGATGATTTACCTCGTTGTCGGAATCGGATTCCGAATCATCGGGATTAGCCATGAGGCATCTTAAGTGTTCGATTTTTGAGGTTTTTGAGACCTTTTCCTTAAGATGATTTGCAAGACACATTTTAGCCTCTAGTTCCTCCTCGATGAGTTCCTTATCTTCCTCGGAGTCGGACATTCCCCAAATAGCACTCATGACTCTATGTTTATAGTCCTTTTTAACCTTTTCTCTTCTTTCCTTTGATTTGATGTCATCCCACTTGGGACATTCCTTAATTTGGTGAGTTTTATCACCACATTTAAAGCATCCCACGGTGGAGTTAGGTCGTTTCTTAGGAAAGCGTTTTTTCGAGTAATTATTAGTGAACCTTTTGTTTCCTTGACCATTGACTAACCCGGCTAGATTCCTTGTGAACATAACAAACTCGTCTTCCGCCTAATCTTCTCCATCACTTGGAGAGGATGTGAGGGCGAGACTCTTTCCCTTTGAGGATTCACTAGAATGCTTGTCGAGATTAAACTCGTGAGCCATTAGTGATCCCATTAGTTCATGAAGAGATAGGGTTGACAAGTCTTTAGCTTCCTCTATGGCGGTGACTTTGGGTTGCCACTTAGAGGTTAGACTACGAAGGATTTTTCGAATGATGTCCTCGGACTCGAAATTCCTTCCTAGATTCTTAAGCTCATTAATAATACAAGAAAAACGTGAAGAGAAACTATTTATGGACTCGTCCTTTGACATTCTAAACATCTCATATTGTTGCATGAGAAGGTCAACACGGTGTTTTCTTACTTGGGACGTCCCTTCATAGGCAAGTACAAGGGAATCCCAAATAGATTTTGCCGTAGGACATCCAGAGATTCGACTAACTTCTCCCTCACCAACACAACGTTGAAGAATCGACATTGCTTTGGAGTTATTTTCGGCAAGTTTGAAGTCATTTTCATTGTAATTTCTTTCCTCTTTCGTCTTGGTGAAACCATTTAAGATATCGGTTTCCTCAATGACAAGAGGTCCATTTTGGATGATGTTCCAACATTGATAGTCTATGCTTTTTATGTAATGTTCCCTTTTGAGTTTCCACCATCCAAAATTCGAACCGGTAAAGACCGGGATCTTGGAGTGTTTCTCGGAATCCATTACCCACGAATCAAACTCTAAGGCGATTAGCCTCGACCAAGAGCACGAGGCTCTGATACCAATTGTTGAGTTTATGGATTCAAGTACCAAGAGGGGGAGGGGGTGAATTATATAGGTACTATTTAAAAATTTTAACTTCAACTTTATTGATTTAAAGTGAGTTATATGAACAAAAGAGATGAGAGGATACTTCGAATAATATTGCAAGATTAAACGAGTATTAAACTGAATGTTTGCTGAAGTATGAAAGTAACAATCGTTATGACTGTAGCTATTTGTCTCAGTTTATGGAGTACAGATCTGAGACCAAATGTGACAAAGATATGGAATCACACTTTCGAAAGTTAAGCAAAACAAAGCAAACAAAAGTAAAGAGCAGCGGAATAAAACAAAGAAGATCAAACACGAGATTTTTGAATTGATTCGGTAAGAAACTCAAGTGCCTACGTCCAATCTACTTTTTATTGATTTATTTTAGTGATCTACTTCGACTACTAAAAAACCCGTACAATAAAAAGACAACAACCTACTCCGGTTGTGACACAAGTCCAAGAACTACTCCGTTCTAGAACAAGCCAACTCGCAACCTACTCCGGTTGCCAAAGAGTTGAAGACTACTCCGTCCTAAACTCTACACACACACACTAAGAATGTTATAAGGATCAAGCTTTCACTAACTTATTCTTAAAAAAGAATTGAGGTGGATAACTTTACAAGATCAACAATTCATAAGTGAGAGAGTCTAGTATATTAAAGTAACAGTAGCCATGATTGTAACACTTGAAGACTTTTAAAAGCTTTGCAAAGTTAAGACTCGGTTTTTAAGGTTTGAAAAACAATTTGCAAACTTAGATTAAATCTCAGAAAAAGTCTTAAGGAAATGAGAGGAAGAGGCACGCCTTTTATAGAGAGGATGAGCAAGGGAGTTGTTAGGGTTTTGAGGGTCAAAGACCATCACATGTGATGAGTCTCAACAACCTCCCAAACTTGCACCAAAGAAGGTTCTTATTCAAAAGGCAAAAGAGAGAAAGAGTGTTTGAAATTATCCAAAAGAGATCATGCAATTTCAGAAAACAAATAAGGGAAAACAAGTCACATGATGACAAGCTTTCACAAAAATGGCAAAAAGCAAACCTTGTTTTATGAAAGACAAAGGAGTCAAATTTGCACAAAGGGGAAACAATTTGAAATGATAATTATTCAAACCACTTTTTCTAGAGGGCCAAATCCTTGTAAAAATCTGAAAGTTATCTTTCAAAATAAGAGACACGTAAATGGCTTTTGAAAGATAAGAAAGTGTTTAAGTGTTACGAATTAAGGCAACAGTCCAGGCTGCTGTTACTTGTGAAAGTAACAGTGGTCTTGACTGTTTCTATTACTCTAAAATACTTTACTTTCTAACTTGTACATTAGATGACGCCTAGGACTCAATACAATTGGATGATCAACAACTCAACACTTCTTAATCCAAGCTTGATTTAACCATAAATCCTGAAAAGGTAAACTAAGAAAACACACATCAAATGGACATGTTATCATCAATCAAAGGAACCCAACATGGGACAAGGGTTTGCACCCACTTGACGTTTTTACCCTTTCAATGAAAAAAAGCATTGTTTTGTGTTAGATTAGATGTTGCACTTTCGGTGGAAACAAGCTAAAAAAGTTATGTTATTCTCAATAATTATCCTTTAATATTCGCTGTGTTTTATTTTAGTGAGCTACTTAATGACCTAATCTGTGTCTTTTTTGTGGACTAAATTTGAAGAATCTTCAATATGAAGAATCTAAAACACAGAGAACATTTAGATAGGCTTAATTTGAAAATGTATGTTTTCTTCAGATAGGAGCTTATTACTTTAGATTCTTCAAATAAAATGTAAGCTACTCCGTAAATGTTTAAATGTTCTGCTTTAATAAGTTTTGTTGCACATCAATCCGTTCCATAAATTTAGAGGTGATAACTGATAACGAGTTGAGTCCAGCCGAGGTCGAGTTTGGCCTTGCTTGGCTTGTGCTCATGAAACAAAATCTTAAGCTTACCCGACCTTGAAACAATTGAGTTCATTACCATGTTCGCGAGTTTTAACTCGAACCCGAGCCGAGTTCGAGTCCATATATATAAAATTATTGAGCAAATGAATAATAGCATTTGATATTGTCATACAAAGATATAATCATGATAAAGTTTCTTATAAAATAAGAGTAAGCTATTATCTTATCACACATGTTCGAGCCGCTTGCGAACTTTTCGAGCTAAGCCGATGTTAACTAGCCTTGACTCGTTAAGCTATCGAGCTGAGCTTTGACCGAGACAAGCTCCAACTACTCACGAGCTGTCTAGTCTCATTATCACCCGTATACACAATATACGAAAAATTATCCTACATACAAATAATGAATCAATAAAGAATATTGATTAGTGACTATCAAAATACGAATGATCACAAATTCTTAAAAGAGACGCTCTTTTATTAATATTAATGAGAGACTTCTTACACAAAAAATAATAATTATTTTTATTTAAGTTAGTTTTTATTAATTTTTTATTAGTTATCTTACATAGTATCAAATTCTTCAATTGGAGAACACCACTTCACTACTCCTCTATAAATAGGGAATTCATAGTTTCTCTCCTTTCACATCCCTTCACTCTTTTCTCTATTTTAATTAAACTACTACTCCTACTTCTCTTAAGATTTAATCAATATTCGACTCCAGCGCCCTCATTGATCGATGACTTGTGGCGATGAGGGCTTTTTATGAGCAACCTCCAAAGGAGAAGGAAATTTGATATGGCCGGGATGCAACATATGAGACAAAGGTTTTTACAAACTCGTGGGCCACAATGTTTCCTCAATGAAACAACGACAATCGGTTCGATTTGAAACCACTTCGAGGAGCTCTTATTTTTATTCATTGGCGACCCTCTTGAGGTACATTAAAATGGGTCAAATACATTTTTTTAGCTACAAAAGTAGTCAATCTTAAGCTAACTGTGTTGTTTTTTATACAAATTATAGATCATGGTGTGCCCCTTCCTCTTTGCGATCAGTTGATTGAAAAGATGAGGGCATTTTATCATTTAGGTTTGAATTATAGGAACGTTTGACTTAAAAAGAGTAAAACTTATGATAAAGGAGTGTTCAACAATTCAACTCACGACCTCTTCAACGACCAAGACCCTACCTGGCACGATACATTATATGTTCGACTTCGACTCGATCGTTGGGATCCCATACCACAAATTTGCAACTGAGCTTTATAATATTATTACATATCACTCTTCATTCAATACAAAATTTACAAACTATAATATTGGGCAGCTTGATTTTTAGGTTTGCAAAAAAGAAAACGATGTATTATTTTGAATTTTTTACTTAAATGAGGTTGTAATTCAAAATATTTACAAAAATGGTGCTTCTTTCAAACTATTTATACGAAATGGGTCCACGTCATCAATAAGGACGAATTTTTATTTTTTTGAACAAAACATAACATCTCGCTGTGTGAGACAGCGAGTAGTTAGTAATGTCTTTGCTCCCTAACATGCTTCCTTCGTCCTCTTCATTCTCCTTGCTCCGAGCCCCAATCCAAGAACTAACACCACCATTCTCTTCCTCTCACACCTATTATCAAAAAAATTCCTTTGTTTGAGTTGTATTTTGCAAATTATATAATCCGCAACATCGCCGCTCGCAAGACTATTTCTGCGTTTTCGATTTCACGTGTGGGTGGTATTTGAGAAGAAGACATGACTTTAATGGTGAAAAATGAATGAATAGACTATTAAATGTGCCCATCTACTATTTGTATTTTGTAGCCAACTTACTCACACACACAACCAAAACATACGTCAAATTCAATAAGGGTCTTGATCATCATTCATCAAATAATGTTGGCAAATACCAGCTGCATAACCGAAAACGCAGAAATAGTCTTGCGAGCGGCAATGTTGCAGGTTATTTAATTTACAAAATACGAAGCTAATAACTCAAACAAAGGAGTTTATTTGATAAGGGGAGTGAGAGGAAAAGAATGGTAATGGTAGTTCGTGGATTGGTGTTCGGAGCAAGGAGAATGAAGAGGATGAAGGAAGCATGTTAGAGAGCAAAGGCATTGCTAACTACTCGCTATCACAGACAGCGAGATGTATTGTTCTATTAAAAAAAATAAAAATCCGTCCTTTGTGATGACGTGGACCCATTTCGTGTAAATAGTTTGAAAGGAGCACCATTTTTGTAAATATTTTGGATTACAATCCCATTTAAGTAAAAAATTCTATTATTTTTATCTCTAATTAAATCCTACTTTTATGCAGATATCAAGTAGATGAATGGGGTATCGAAATGACGCGTTTGTCATTTTGGATTGCCGACTTATTAGGGAAAGGATTAGATCGAAAAGACCGTCCATTTCGGTGGATGTTGGGAAGGCTTGGTTTATTTGCCAATTTTTACCCACGTTGTCGCGACCCCGACAGCAGAATAGTAGGCTTCCAACCGCATACGGACCCTTGTCTATTTTCAATTTTATTCCAAGATGATTTGGATGGGCTTAAAGGTTTATATAATAAAAACGGGTACGAGATCAGAACAGTTCGATGAGCTCTTGTCATTTTTGTTGGTGACCTTCTTCAGGTACATTATTTATTTATGGATCAAATATATTTGTTCTTTTTTACTAGAAACGGGAGAATCCAAAACTTAAGCTAACTGTGTTTATATTTTATATGTTTAGTTCAGATATTGTCCAATGGTGTTTATGAAAGCGAAATCCATTACGTCAAAACCTCAACATATGCCAGGCCAAGAGTTTCAGTACTTCAAACTTTCACCCCAGCTTTCCAAAATGAAACCTACACGCCGATCACTAAGAGTGGCATACCTGTAAACTTCAATCCGGTGGACATATCTGTGTATGTCAAAGATTTTTTTGTTATAAAAATGACGATAAAAATAATAGTAGACCGTCAAAGTGAAATGTTTGATTGCAAGAAAGAACTAAGCACAAAAGGCATCCCCTATCCATTAAAAGAATAGGCTTTTTCACAATATTTCCCTTTAAAAAGCATCTATTTAAATAAGATAGCGAATACTTCGTAACAAAAAACAAGAAACTAATAATTATAATACTTATTTTATATTAACCAAGTGGTGTTAGTCCAGTGGTAGCTGGGTTAAACCTTGAAGCTTGCAGAAATGCAGGAGTTGAGAGGTCTCAGGTTCGACTACCAGCTGGGGCGATGATCACTTGGCCACTGCAGCCCCCGAAGGGGGTGGCTTACATGTACGACTCATACTACGTATAAAACAAAATTATCAATCGTTTTAATTACTTTTGAGGCAAAAAAAAATTGAGAGAATTTATAAATGGGAATCATTAGCTTTGAGACATAAACAAATATTCTTTTAAAAAATACATTTTAAGCGGCTACAAAATTCTCTTAATTAATTTTCAGTTTCAATTTTTCTTTTCTCAAACCAAAATACAATAACGAGTAAAATAAACAACTTATAAAATACCACTATTGTAAAAGAAAATAGAAAGTATAAATAAATTCTTTTGCAAAAGAGACTAGTGGTTTACATTTTTTCAAGACTCAAGGAAAGTCATTGTACCATTAAGATTGTGAAAGGATGGGGTTTATTTGTGCATGAACATACACATCTCTTTACATGCAACGCGTTATATTCCTAGAGTCCTAGTCTCAAAGTTATGCCTCTATAGTTGGAGTGATTGGTCACATATCTACTCTTATCGATCTTTTTCTCATTTAAGCAAGCATCTAGAAAATAATCTTCAGAATTGTATGAACCCACCCTTGAAAATTACTCCCTCTGTCCCGGTCATTTGTTGTCCTTTTCCATTTTGGGGTGTCTCAGTCATTTGTTGTCATTTCTATTTTAAGAATGAACTTGATGAGTAATTTGATCATTCCCATTCAATTTGTCCCACTTGTCATTTAGTTATTGGCCTTTTCCTCATTCCTTGGTCTTTGTGCCAAACCGAAAGGACAACAATTGACCGGGACGGAGGGAGTACTTTTTACTCAAGTCTAATAAAGACATTCCCTTGTGATCAGTTCCTTTTCATGCTTAGTTATAGACTCATAGAATTGGGTGAGTTTAAAATCAACAAGAATTGGTACCAAACTTGACAACCCACTACTAAGATAGGTCACATCCTAGGAGTAACAATAAATAAACGTAGTTGCTCATTCATGGACAAAAATTACTCAATCACGGACTTTTTTTCATTACTTTTCCATACATTACCCCTCTTCTAAAAACAAAAGAAAAACTTCTCTCTATCCCTCTAAAAATGAATCAAATTAGTCATTGAAATTAGGGTTTATCAGACAATAATTCTAACTGATAATTCGTCAGCTATATTAATTAAGAAGACGTATTATTTAGGATTAATGGAATCGGTTTTTTGAAAATTAGGGTTAACAAAAATTGGAAAAATATGAAAGGATGGCTGAGTGGTAAATGAGGGGCAGTGAGGAAGTCGGAGGTCATAAATCGGGCTTGTGGTGGCTGGGGTTCAAGGAGGCGAGGGAGAGGGGCGGTTGTTGGGCTTGTAGGAAGGTGATGGTGGGACGACAGGATGGAGATGCAGGTGGTGGCAGGTGCGGCCGTGCGGGTGGTTCTGAGTTCGGTGGTGGTGCAGATGGTTCTGAGGTCGTGGGGTCTGAGTGTGGTGGCCAGGGAATGGGGATGGGGATGGGTTTGAATGGTCCAATGGGAGGTCATTAGGTATGGTGTCAAGGGTGGTCGGTTGGACAGGGGAGGAGGACCGGAGGAGTAGGGGATTTTCAATTCATTAGTAGGTGAGGGGGAGTATGTGGTTCGGTGGTGGCAGGGGCCGGTATGAGTAGTGCGATCTGAGGTCCGGGCAGGTGGAGGAGGGTGCTGTGGTGGTTGGTTGGTGTGCCTAATTGAGAGATTTATTAGAATTGAATAAAAAAAGAAAATTATAGTGTAGAAATAATAAGGGTATAATGGTCATTGATGTCCATGATTGAGTAAATTATGTCCATGAATGAGCATAACCCTAAATAAATATTAGGGTAAATTGATATCTTATACCTTATATAATTCACTTTTTCAAATCTTATACCTAAGATAATTTTCTTTCAAAATTTATACCCGAAATCCTCATTTCTTTCATACTCAATACCAAATCTCAAAAAATGACCATTTTACCCTTACTAATTACCAACACCACCCTTTTACATATCATGTTAGCTCATCCCCAGCACATTAACTCATTAACCAGGCCACCACATACACCACACACCCTATCAGTATCCCCATGACTCCACTTCCCTCCTCCGCTGGTACCACCACCGGTGTCGGGTTGCCACCGCATGCACAACTGCTCTCCCGTCAACATCGATGCCTCACATGTCCTCCGGCGAAGTCCCTCACAACGTCACTCTTCATCCACTTAAACCCCCAAATCCTAACCACCTACCCCTATCCAACAAAAGCCCTTCCCCGCCACCGAAACTCCATTCCCCATACTCAAACACCGGATTAAGGGCGGAACTCCATCTAATATGTTTATATATACTCCCTCCATTCAACTCCACTTTGCAACTTTGATTTTTACACGGATATTAAGGAGCGGATTAAAAAAAGTATTAAAAGTACATGGAAAAGAGAAAGAAGAGGTTAAAAATATTAAAAAAACATAAAGGTCGGGTTTTATGGTAGGTTAGTGTTGGGTTTGGGTGGCATTTTTTGTAAATAAAGATTTTCAATAAGGACAAAATTGTCATTTTTTTAGTCAAATAAGGAAACCTGTAAAGTGGAGTTGAATGGACGGAAATGGAATACATGTAAAGTGGAGTTGAATGGAGGGAGTATATATATATATTTTTTTTTACCAAAATCATTGGTTATACAATCAGCAAGGTACCTAGAGCTCCATCTAATATTTTTCCAAACCTTGTACAAATGCAATCTCAAATGGGGTTTATCAATCCCGAGTTATCGAACCCTTTTAACAATAATAATAATGGTTTTAATTTGAATATGGCTAAGGTGGTAGGCCTCAGGGATTCCGGGTTAGCCTCAACCCGGTTTTCGTCCACAAAATTTCAGGCAGAATTCCGGGTTTATTGGTAATGGGCAGTTCGAGAATATGGGTCAGAATATGATCCCAGGGAATACGAATCCGGGCAGAATATGAATTAAATTGGGGGTGTGATGTTGAATCGTGCTCAAGTTGTTCAATTGAGTCAATTAATGGTGTGTGTTAACCAAGTTGCATAAGGTATGGTCTCACAAAATGCTGCTTTTCGTGGAAATCTAGAGGTTGGTCTTGTCCAACCTAATTGTAGTCTTCAGCAGCAGGGTAGTTTTGGGTGGCTAATAGAGTCGCACTAGGATGACTCACAAAGGGCGGGGCACTAGTGGTGGCAATCCGTCACCGGTGGTGGTGTAGGAGGTGAAGAAGCTGAGTCGTGATGATGGTGATGGGGTGTGTGGTGGATGAGAGAGTAAGGGTGAATGTTGTGGGGGAAAAGGGTGGTGATGTGTTAATTAATAAGGGCAAAATCGTCAATTTATGTTTTTTTTAAGATTTGGTATTGAGTATAAAAGAAATGAAGATTTTAGGTATAAGTTTTGAAAAAAATTTATCTTAAGTATAAGATTTGAAAAAGTGAATTATACAAGGTATAAGTTATCAATTTACTCTAAATATTCATAGCACGTAAGACGTAAAGATTTCACCCAATGTTGTTAAACTTCTAAAATACTTGCTTTGAGGTCCACTTTCTATACTTGGCAACTCCACTTTACAATGCATTACGTTTGGATTTAAAAACTTTTTTAACTACGAGCTGGCAAATGGGTCATTTAGGTTGGGTTCAGGTCGGGTCGGGTCACATATTTTCGGGTCAATAATTTATTGGGTCACATTCAGGTCGGGTCACTTCGGATCTGGCCATCCTGGTTCGGGTCAATCTGGCTCGTTTGGGTCATTTTGGTTCATGATTTTGTCTAAATTAGGTCATTTCGTGTCACTTTGGGTCAATCGGGTCATTTTGGGTCACTTAAGTTGGGTCACTTTGGGTTGGGTCAGTTTTGGGTCGGGTCACTTTCGGGTGATACATTTCGGGTCATTTTCGGGTTTTGGATCAGCCTTATCGGTTCGGATCATTCGGATCGGGTTAGCTTTGCCAGGTGTATTTGTCTGTACATCGGAATCCTCAAGTACTAAACTCCTCCTAGAATTGTATATATAAATAGAAGAGTGGAGATGGGTTATTTGTCAGCTTCTATTACTTAACTTCAAAATCTTTAATCAATATCACAAAGTTATAAGCAAACAAACAAACCAACCAACCCAAGCTCTTTATTTAAACAGTCGCTAATCTTCAAAAAATATCCATAAATATATCTATGATGGCTACCAATAGAAACAACAATTTCTTTGTTGGTGAATCATCCGGCAGAAACAACAATTTCTTTAGTGGTGAATCATCCAGTGAATCTGATAAAATAAAATGGCTAAAGGAATTTCAGCGAAAAAAACTTGACATTAAATGGTTAGCCGACAATTTACCTCATGTCCCTTGGCCGTTTTACAGGCAGTCACCCTTGAGGACTATGTTCACAGAAGTCTATAATGATAATCCCATACCGATTATCAGTATGCAGCTTCCTGAGGCTGACTTAGTTGAGCAAATTAAACAAGCATCGTCAAAATTTGGTTATTTCTAAATTATAGATCATGGTGTGCCCCTTCCTCTTTGCGATCAGTTGATTGAAAAGATGAGGGAATTTTATGACCTAGGTTTGGATTATAGGAAAGTTTGGCTTAAAAGGAGTAAAACTTATGATAAAGGAGTGTTCTACAATTCAACACACGACCTCTTCAACGGCCAGGACCCTACCTGACACGATACATTATATGTTCGACTTGGACTCGATCGTTGTGATCCCATACCACAAATTTGCAATTGAGCAAATCAAGCCCTAAATTTTGATAAACTTATGATAATGAACCGTTATCATATATAATGTATCGTGTCAGGTAGGGTCAATTGCAAATTTGTGGTATGGGATCACAACGATTATATAAACCTTTAAGCCCACCCGAATCATCTTGGAGTAAAATTGAAAATAGACAAGGGTCTGTATGGGGTTGGAAGCCTACTATTATGCGGTCGGGGTCGCGACAACGTGGGTAAAAATTGGCATAAACACCAACCCTTTCTAACATCCACAAAAATGGACGATCTTTTCGACCTAATCCTTTCGCGAATAAGTCGGCAATCCAAAATGACAAACGCGTCATTTCGCTACCCCATTCATCTACTTGAGATCTGCATAAAAAAAGGATTTAATTAGAGATAAAAATTATATAGTTTTATTTTTTTGGAACCTAAAAATCAAGCTGCCCAGTATATAGGTTTGTAAATTTGGTATTGAATGAAGAGTGATATGTAATATTATAAAGCTCACTTGCAAATTTCTGGTGTGGGATCACAATGATCGGGCCCAAGTCGAACAAATAATGTATCGTGCCATGTAGGGTCCTGGCCGTTAAAAAGGTCGTGTGCTGAATTGTAATACGCTCCTTTATCATAAGTTATACTCCTTTTAAGCCAACTCTTCTTAAAATCCAAACCTAGGTTATAAAATGCCCTCATCTTTTCAATTAACTGATCGCAAAGAGGAAGGAGCGCACCATGATCTATAATTTGGAAATAACCAAATTTTGACGATGCTTGTTTGATTTGCTCAACTAAGTCAGCCTCGGGAAGTTGCATACTGATAATCGGTATGGGATTATCATTATAGACTTCTGTTAACATAGTCCTCAAGGGTGATTGACTGTAAAACGGACAAGGGACAGCAGGTAAATTGTCGGCTAACCATTTAATGTCAAGTTTTTCGCTGAAATTCCTTTAACCATTTTATTTTATCAGATTCGTCGGATGATTCACCACTAAAGAAATTGTTGTTTCTGTCGGATGATTTACCAATAAAGAAATTGTTGTTTCTTTTGGTAGCCATTATAGATATATTTATGGATATTTTTTGAAGATTAGCGACGGTTTAAATAAAGAGCTTGGGTTGGTTGGTTTGTTTGTTTGCTTATAACTTTGTGTTATTGATTTGAGATGTTGAAGTTAAGTAATAGAAGCTGACAAATAACGCATCCCCACTCTTCTATTTATACAATTCAAGGAGGAGTTTAGTACTTGAGGGTTCTGATGTAGGGACAAATAGACCTGGCAAAGCTGAGCCGACCCGATGATGTGTCCATTTTATATATACTTTTACCCCATATTTTAGCTCAAGTTTATATGATTATTGCACTAACCTTAGTGATTTTATGAGCTAATATTGTATTCTAGTTGTCTTGAATGTGTTGTCACATTTTATAGGAAGTTGAGCTTTTAGAAGCTTATTCCATTACTTGTGCAAGTAACTAGAAACAAGGCTAAATAAAGAAGTAAACATTGGACCAACCTTAAAGTGTTAAATGGATTTGCATGCATAAAGATATGGATTAAAATGAGAAATGCAAAATAAAGTCTTATGCAAAGTCAAGCCCAAGATTTTAAGTCCAACTAAGGTGGAAACTTTTGATGCTTAGCGAAGCTTAGATGCTAATATCACATTTAACCGGATGAATTAAGATGGGATTAGTGGCTCACATTGGATCCCCTTGGCATTTAATCAAGAAGTGAAGAGATTTGAAGCAAGTTTTGGAATGTTCACTGGATGTTCACTAAGCATTTAACCGAAGGATTGAAGTTGAGTTAATAGTTCACTTACGATTCCTTTTTTAATTAATCAAGCAATTAAGAGAAAATATTTGGGGTTGACCCCTTGTATTTACTTTAAGTTTTACCCCTCATTTCCTATATAAAGGGTGTAGACTTCAACACTTCTTACATATATACCTTCAACACCACTTTTATACTCCCATTTTAGTTCTTATTTTAGTTTATATTAGGTTTCCCTTTAACATTTCCTTTATGTTATAAACAATTTCTTTAAGCATTTCAATTTATATTACAAGTTCATTTACAATTTCCAATTCAAGTATTTGTTCTTCTATATTCAAGTTCTATTTCCATTGTCAAAATAATTTCATTTCTAGTATTATTTTGTTATTCCTTAGTCATTTACATTACTAGTAGTATGTTTATCCTTATCATTTCATATGTCATTAGATTAGTTTTCATTATGCATAAGTAATTCAATTGTCTAGGGAATCAGGGAAACCATGCATAAGTAGTCCTTGCAATTGTTGAACTAGGAAGTTATAATATCGTTTCACTGTTTCTATCACATGTTTGTATCGGCGCGTTTAATCTTTGTTTAAAGCCCTTATTCATTGATTAATTTTGTTAATTCGTTATATAAGTTGAGAGGCAGGGAATTGGATAAGACTAAGCATATGTAGTAGGACGACATAGTCATAAACGAGAGTTTCTCTAGGACCCGGTCTATGGTTGACACTAATATCGTGAGGTAGGTGTCTTTAAGCCTAAACAATTGACAATATTTTTATTTCCGAGTTTAACATGAATATATATTTACAATTGAATGTGTGACCCGACTCCCCTAGACTCCTCTAATCATATAGTTTACAACGTTTTATTTGCATAACCAACCAACCAACCAACCAACCAACAACCGATAAACCGACCTCGATAGAATTCAATCCATAGCAACTTGTTTAGCAAACTCCCGTCTCCTTGTGGTTCGACCTCTATTAATACATTTATTTGTGTTTAGGGAATTTATCTTTGCATAGGTATGCGATAGCCTATCAAATTTTGGTGTCGTTGCCGGGGAGACGGTTTTGTTTGTTATTAGTTGAATTTTATCTTAATTTATTTTGTCTCAAGGAACACTTGTTCCTTGAGATCTTCTCACGGTTTCTTTGTAGTTTTGGTGCCTATTTTGTAGGTAATAAAGCTTGGCATTTCATAATGAATTACGAATTCGTCCCACAACTCCAAGATGAGCCTTTTCCTGACTATCTTGACCGATTCTACTAATTTTACGATGGTCTAATCTCCCTTGGACATGTCCTTGATGGGGATTACTTGGGTCATTTCGTGCTTGATGGCATGGATTCTGAGACCCGTGGATTGGCTCTAAAGTTTAGTAATGGGAGTCTCTACTACATGATTGGGCCAGAACTTTAGAATTTCTTAGATTTCATGGCTTCCGAATATAGGGAATTGGCACGCCAATTCCATTATTGGCGCATCGAAGAGGATTTTAAAGTGTTACAGGCTCGTTTGGAAAACAAATCTCAAGTGAAACCGAGACGGCGTGAGCCTATCTTCTCTCATTTTGCTTTTTTACCTCCCCAATGTGAGTCTTTTCAATCTAATGATTTTTGAATTATTGGATGATGATGACGATGGCCCGACTTTTTCTTTTAAAAGTCCCCCTAATGTTATTCCAATTGAAAATGTAGAGACTCATGTTGATGACATTGACCTTGTAGTAAATAACATACTCACCATGGACGATGTTGGGTCCGAATGTAATGGAAAGGATGAGGTTTCACCCGAGCCTTTGGAAACCTTTGAGAATCCTTTCTCAGAGGTTGTAGTTGACCCAATTGTGGTTGATGCGGGACTTCGTGATAAGCCCATCAAGGATAAGTGGGAAGAACAACCCATTTCCAATGAGACCCACCTCCTTGATTCTTCATGCCATCAATTTGAGACCATATATGATGATAATTTATGCACTAACGATCTATTTCATGGTCTTAAGCATGGTGCTCCATCTCTTGCTGGTGAGTGGAGTACGGAGGTTCTATTTGAAATCTCTCATGGGCAATTTTATAAGATTAATCCTTCTTACCTTTGATCTTTCATGCTTATATCTTATCAATTGCTTACATATGCTTGTGTATTGCTCATGCGCATGAATATGATCAACTTCTAAGGGCGTTGACATGCTTATTAGAGGATAATGGATATTCATTTCGGGAAATCGCTTTTATTTGTTTTTGTTTTCAAATTTCCGCAAATTTAATGTTTTCGGAGATTTAGAAATAAAATTACTAGACTTGACGGTGTTTTGTGATTTGTAGGTGAAAAATGAAGAAAAAGAGACTCGATGAAGAAATGCACGCTTCCCCATGCCAGAAACCCCGTTCGGGGTCGTAAATTTCAACGACGGAGGAGCTAAAAGAAATACGGAGGAAAAGTCAAACTCGGCTAAACACGGTCAATCCCGATCGGGGACGCAACTTTTTCCGGATTTTTTTTTAAATCGTTGAAAATTGATATATCACTTGCAAACATCATTCCTTCATTATAAAGTCTAGTAAGTGTTTTTCATTTGCATTTTAATTTATTTTCTCGCAACCCATTAAAAATAACCTCTTGTCCTTCTTGTTTATGTGCTTTGAGCCATTTTTATGGTTTAGTTGAGTGATTTACATGTGGCACATTGAGGACAATATTGTGTTTAGCTTGGGGGAGATTGTATTTGCATTGTAGTGTAGTTGCATTTAGGAAAAATGTGAAAATTTTAAGAAAATTGTGTTGTTTTTGTTTGCTTATAGCCTACTTTCCCTCTTGATTATCCTAATGATAGCTTATAGTTAATGATTTACTCTCATTTGATTGGGATAATTGCTACATGGAGATGTCTTGACATAGTAGGTGGGAGATGAAAAATGAACCGAATATGCTTGATCTTGACTATTGGCGAGCTACAAAATGGTAAGGTAGAGCCTACTTGGACCGGTACATCTATATCCGGTTTTACTTAGGTGAGATTAGGTCTCCTTATGATGTGTGTTATATCAATAACGCATAAGTATGGTTCTTATTTCATATCTTATTAAACATTGCATTCATATCTTGTAAGCATGAAGCCATTCACATTAATTTGTTGCCCATTTCTAGCCCTTACCACATCATTTTCACACATTATACTAGCTACATATAAAGATGCCTACCTTGTTGAGCTAGTAACCGTTTCATGTGTGTTTGGGTGCTCATTTGGGATGTTCTTATTATATATTATCAATGAGCTTGGTGAAAAATCATGAAAGAAAAGAAAAGAAATGAAAAAATGAGAAAGAATGAAAAAATGAAAAAGAAATGAAAGAAAAGAGAAGCATGAAAATAAAATAAAATAAAAGAAGAGGAAATTATGTTTAGTGACTTCCATGTTATTACTCAAAAGAATTGGGAAGCTCACTTATGTTTTGTATTGCAAAAGAAGTCGATTCACTGATATTGGCTCGAGTTTTATCAATTGGTTTGGGTTTGGGATTTGAATTGAGCATCCATGCACACTTTGGTTAGTTGTTAGCTCGACTTAGCTCCACTTATCAATAATCATTTGTTCCCCTTTCTACCCATTTCCAATTGCCTTCTTCTTACCCATTTGGCTTCTTTTTCATGTTTGCATTTGAATGTTTTGACTTGTGGTTTTGAAATTATTTACCATATTAGATTGCGGGCACATTCTCATGAGTCGAGGATAAGTGAGTATTTTCACACAAAATGTCCTTTCACATACAAATGAGTTTGAGTGCATCGTGAGAGTCCATTAGTCAAAAGATCATGCAATTCAAGAGCTTAAAGGTTCGTTCAAAGTCTTTCATACTACGTCGTCATGTATATCTCATCCATGTTTTTGCATTATTCCTTATGCCCATGTTGTCTCCGGTTTTGAATCATTATGCTTAGCTTGTTTTAGGATATTGTAATTAATGGGATATGGTTTCTTGCTTAGGAACAAGCAAGAGTTTAGCTTGGGGGAGTTTAATGTGTCCATTTTATATATGCTTTTACGCCATATTTTAGCTCCTTTATATGATTATTGCACTAACCTTAGTGATTTTATGAGCTAATATTGTATTCTAGTTGTCTTTCCATGTTTTATCACATTTTGTAGGAAGTTGAGCTTTTAAAAGCTTATTCCATCACTTGTTGATAAGTCCATAATTTATACATATTTACCCGCATTATTAGCTCCATTTTATATGTATTATGCACTACCTTTAGTGTTTCTAAGCTAATATTTGCTTTCTAGTTCCATTTCTATGTTTTCTCATATTTTGTAGGAAAATGAGCTAAAATGAGCCCAATTCTACTCAAGTACAAATACTAGAAGCATGAACTAAGCTAAATAAGAGATGATGGACCAACATGGAATATGTGCATGGACTTGCATGGATAAAAATGATGGATTAATTTGAAGAATTACAAATGCAAAGTCAAGCCCATAATTCACAAGTCAACAAATGCCTAGGATGCTAAAGTCACATAGAGATCCTTTCTAAGATGCTAAACATTACATTCAACTGGGTGATTAAGGGAGCATTAAAGCATGAACATTGGATCCCTCTGTAGATACCCAGTATCTGCACCTTCCAAAAACCACCCGATGATGATTGGACTGTAACGTGTTTTTGATATGCGTACGTGGATTGGCTATACATGAGACGGTTTAATGCACTACTCGAATATGAAAAATGATTTCAAAAGTTTTCTAACTTCATTTGTATTAAAATAACACTATTTAGAGTTAAAACCGTCTTCGGACCCAAAACCGACTCAGAAACCCGCAACTCGAGTCAACCAGAGTCAACCCAAATCTCGAATGTCAAAAATAATGCCATGAATGTTTTCATCATGTCATTTCCATTAAAATGACCCTAATTAGAGTCAAAACTGTCTTCGGACCCAAAACCAACTCAGAAACCCGCAACTCGGGTCAACCTGAGTCAACCCAAATCTCAAATGTCAAAAATAATGCCATGAATGTTTTCATCATGTCATTTCAATTAAAATGACCCTATTTAGAGTCTAAACCGACACCGAGCCAAAAACCGACTCGAAATTCAAATCCCGACTCACACGGGTCAAACCCGAGTCAAAGACACAAAATACCTACCCCAAATATCACCCAAGAGGAAGCTTACACGGCTAAGCAAACCTCAAAGACCACAACTCACAACCAACAAAACATTGGTTAGAACAAATGCAAAATCCAAATTTGCGAAATGGACAACACACCCTATTGAGTCACAGGGTAGCTCGCGCCTCTTTAGGCTGCCTGCTTAGTTTCTACGCAAACTCAACCGACCTACTATCCCACATTTCTCTATAAATACCCACCATCACACACCATAATCTTTACGCGAGAGTCCGCCCCCTCACATCTCCCTTAAACTTCTATACTCGACTTCCTAAGTCGCAAAATCGACACGTGTTTACGACCTACCAATCGTAAACACAAGCCTTACACATTTTGTTTGGTACCGTCGCCGTGCATTCGACCGACCTATTCGACCAACTCAACATTAATCAACATGTTTTAATTGACATATTTTCAAAACCAAATCCTTTTTTTAAGGCACTCTTTTTAAACTTCTTTGATCGCGAGTAGTCACCATGAGAAAATCGTCTCTAAAGTCGTCTACCACGCAAACATCAATACACGTAAGTTTGAGGGTGTAAACAACTCTTTTATTTCATCTATTTACTGTTTTTATGAGTCTATAAGCATGAGCAATGCATAACACGATTCAAATATAGGTTAGACGAGCCAAAACCGAGTTTTGGCCTGAGACAGAAGCTCCTTGCTATGCAAGGTGGCTCGCGCCTCTTGTGGGTCTCGGGTCAGGCTCATCCGTGTTTGTTCTCGTCTTTCCTCTTTATTTCTTTCTTATTTGTAATCGGTTTTTACCATTTCAAATGTTTTAATTCATTTTTATGATAAACATATTTTGACCATTATAAAAATCATCCTTGGTTCTTTATACCATGACGGTTTATTCCGTGACCCGATGATATTGTTGGTTAATCAGATTTTAATGGGTATTTTAACACCCTTTTCTTTATTTACCATTTTTTCTCATTTATTTACATTTGTAAATATATTAGTCATAATTCATAATCATCCTTGGTTCTTTATACCATGTCGGTTTAATCCGAGTACGATGACAAACTTGACTAATTACAAATAATCGAACTTAACATATTTAGTTCAAATCAAACATTTTCCTTTTACCATTTTATTATGCCTTTATAAACATGCAAATCCGACAACGAATATTACTAACACAATAGTAATTATTCCGAGTCATTCAAATCATATTTGCAAATCTTTCATCATAAATACGGTTTTAAATAACCTTTTCAAAATCCAGGAGACGCCCCCTTGGGTCAGCTCATGGCTCGCGCCCCAAGAGGCCGCCTGTTTT
The DNA here is from genome assembly GCF_048544455.1 of Silene latifolia. Classification (NCBI taxonomy): domain Eukaryota; kingdom Viridiplantae; phylum Streptophyta; class Magnoliopsida; order Caryophyllales; family Caryophyllaceae; genus Silene; species Silene latifolia. Next base: position 39,311,450 of record NC_133533.1, read on the forward strand.
CACATTTCAAAACTAGGGCAGAGCCCCTTCCATCGCCAATAGGCTCGCGCCCCAAGGGGGCTGCCTGGCACTGTTCTGCCTCATTTTTGGCACTTGTCTAGGACAATCCCGATTACGGTTAATCCGAATACATGACGGATCAGATTGACAAGTTTATGTTTTCACACTTAGTTATTTGACACCCTTTTTCAATAAATGGATCGTGTTAAGCATCATAACCCGAATTTGGTAAATGGATGTTTAATTTCCGTTTTCACATGTAAATCAATCTAAATCCAACTTGACATCTTATGCTTGATATTTGGATTAACGAACCGACTTAGAAAGCTCACATGTTAGGTTAACACTTTTGGATGTGCATTCATGCATTTTAACCGTTCTATCAACTTTTGCACTTAAACAACCACGATCGATCAGTAGAGGCCGCTAACGCGGGCGAGATTGGGTGTCCGATTAAAGGGCTTCCCAATACGTACCCTCACCCCTTACTTAGAACCTTTGGATAGTGGATGGCCTTATCCAGGGCGTACGAGAGTCATTTTAGGCATAGAATGCTAAAAGGGGGACGAGTCCTTATCTTTAGTACCTATGTCAAACACTGCTTTGTGCTTCGTTTGACCGAGGGATAAAGTGGATTTCGAACGGGTTCCAAGCATCCCACAAATGCTTTGTGGCGACTCCGAACATCTCTACATCGTTTCGCGGCCCTTGCCGAGACGATACCGACCGATCTAAAGTGATCCGGTCGAAAGCATTTTATGCCGCCGAGCGTGACTTTCAAAGAGACCTCTGCATGTCCACAGTTTGGCCTGGCGTGCAGGTGGCCCGCGACCGCGGACCGGTAGGCGGCCCAAATCCGCGGACCGAGACGTGGCCCATGTCCACATTTTGGCGACTCCGCTGGGGAAAACTAGGATACTTGTGTCTTTGTGATCCTTAGAGGTGAAACTCGAACGAGGTCGTGGTTTAAAGTGCATTAGTTGATATTACGGTCATAAGTCGGGTTCCTTGTCCGGGCCTACAACCTAACCTTTATCGACCAATTGGCTCGTCCCGTCGGCGTGAGTTTTCTCATCCCCGCGTTTCGAATCCCGATTGAGTCAAGCATGCCATTGACGTTACACATTTCTGTTTCGTCAAAGAGCTTTCATCACTTTCGAGCACGAGGATAGGGCACCCTCCTTACACATTTTGTTTGGATTGGTATCCCTCTCGCAAATCGGGGTTTGGTTGCTTGGTGTGTAACCCACCCTTCTAAGCCAAAACCCGTGTCAGCATAATGCATAATATAATGAACTGTGAGTGCTTATGTGTTATGTGATCATAAGTCCTTCCGTGTCATTTCAAACTTTCAAAAGCACCCTTTTGCGCCGTTATAATGGCCGTTTCAAACCTCGGTCTTTTGCCGACCGTTGCATTTTAACACGCCTTTCTAGGCCGTCTTAATGACGATTTTCAAACCCGGTTTTTACAACCTGTAGACACCTCATTTCTGCACCTCCCGCAAACCACCCGGTGATGATTGGGCCGCATGTTTGATTCGCGGAACGATTTGTGACAGTTCGTAAGATTATCGTCAAGTGATTGCTCAAATATTAATGTCGACCTCTTAGTTGTCATCTACGTCCCGATACGGTCGTTTTGGCAGTAATTAGAGTACATTCGAGTCCGGTCAAAAACCGTCTCCATTTTCTCGATAATCGTTAAATCCCGAGTCGGAATGTTCTGGAATGTTCCGGATATTTCTATTCCATATTTTACAAATTTTATCTTTTGGCAAATAATATCCCGTAATATTCATATTAAATATTAAGGAAGATCGAATTATTTCCGTCCTACCATAACTCAAACGCGGAAATCTTTCTTCAGCGAGGAAACCTCCGGGAATAGACGCAAAGCAGTGTCTTTGCGCCTCTTCCAAGAGACGCAGCATGGGCGCTGCGCGCTCTTCCCGAGCCCTTCTCTCGCATGTTCCACGTATCTTTTTCATATCTTTCCGAGATTCACTTCCAAAGAGTCTCCGAAACCCTAATTCCGTCACGTGATTAGTATAAATAGGAGCCTTCGCTCCTCATATTTCTCACGCGAGTGTCCGCCCTTCTCTTCTCCCTTTGCATTCTAGACTTCGTTCTTACTAATTGGCGCCTACGTGCTTGAACATTCGACCACGTAAGCTCGGATCTTTCCGGGTACCAGCCTCTCCGTTGCATGACCGACCAATTTGACCAACTACACCAATAATCAATCTAATTAATCAATTTATTTCAATCGTTTTCCTCTTACGAGGGCACTCTCTTTGCATTCGCGTCGAGCATCACTAATCGATTTTCTTAGTCCTTCTCGTTTCGTCAACATGTAAGTCTGAGGGTGTATAATCTCTCTTTTATTTATTATTGTATTTTATTGTCTCACAATTGTAAGGTTTATGTCGAAAATACCTCATTAAAACCGATTTCTAAAACCGTCTTCAAAGAAACCTTTTTTACGGATTTCCAGTAGACAGACGTCGAGAAAAGACGCAGCAACTGTTGCGCCTCTTCGAAGGAGCGCAGTTCCTGCTGCGCCTCTTCGTGAGGTTGCCGCAGTTCCTGCTTCTTTTCACTACTACAGATACAGGCTATAACAACGGTCAAAAACCGTTGTTATATAAAAAAGCGGACGTTGTTAAAGCGCCCGTTGTAGAAGGTTTTAACAACGGTTGGCTTACTTAAGGAAACCGTTGTTAAAACTATTAACCACGGTTTTATGTATAAAAACCCGTTGTAGAAAGTGTGACACAATTTTGGGGGGAAAGTTATAACAACGGGTTTTAATATGCAAAACCGTTGTTATAACTAAAGACAACGGGTTGTTATAAAATAACCGTTGTTGTTTGTTCTTAAAAAATAAAAAAAAATTAAATTAAATATTACTAGATGCATGCATAATTACGGCCTGTTAGAATTCCGATGCATGCATTATTACTGACATCACTGTACATATGAACGGATAATATGGAATGAGAAGGGTTAGTAATAGGATTTGAAGCAGCATTATTGAGAGATATGATGATGATTATGGCACAACTTCCTAACATATTTATTAATTAAAAAGCAATTAACTCAACCCACACATTGCTTAGTATAAATACATTGCATATCTCAACTAACATTTCCATTATCTCATATATTCATCTCCAAACTCTAATCAAAACAAACTCTACTTAATCTTTCAAATCAAACTCAAAAAACTCTAACAAAATGAACGATTTCATCCTAAAGACTCTTACCATGATCGAGAACAACAACAACTTCATCCGCCGGTTCCTCCATATTGAGGAAAGTTTCAGGAGCTACCTTGCGGATGCTCGATCCGCACCGAAGCACGCCAAAGAAGATGGCTTGACGGAGCGGCGGCAGTTGCGGCTATATGACGATATAGCAATCACGAACGGAACCTCAAATAGCCAAGGAGGAGAGGATGGATACGATAGAGCACAATAAGATCCTCCATGAAAATATAAGAATTGCATTTTTACATATGTAATTTTTTTTTAATTTATGTATTTATAAATATATATATATATATATATATATATATATATATATATATATTAATTATGTTTATCTTACTTCTTCATCTTGCTTCTTCATTGTTTTAGTAACTAATTATGCGAACAATACTTAAACAAATAACATAATGGTCGATAAAAACACATACATGCAAAAGAAATAAATAGAAAAAGAAAATAATGACGATGAAACTAACAGTGACGGCGAGATTTACCTGATAAATACAGAACGTAAGACGATGAAATCACGGTGGCGAGAAGATAAAGCGACGATGAGAAAGAGAGAAATAGAGAAAGAGAGAAAGAGAGTGTGTATGTGTTTGTGTTTGTTTTTGTGTTTGTGTTTGTGTATTAAGGGTTGTGTTTTGTGGTCGCAGCAGACTTCTTTTGTGTGGTTTATAGTATGGAAAGTATTGACAACGGTTATTAAACAACAACCGTTGTGAAATATGTTTTAACAACGGTTGTAAAAAACACCCGTTGTCAAATATGTTTTAACAACGGGTTTCAAAAGTAACCGTTGTGATTACTTTTCACTAACTTTGCGCCAATTTTGCGCCAAATTATTAACAACGGTTCCGCATGTGTGACCCGTTGTTAAAAATAATAACAACGGTTTTTATAACCATACCCGTTGTAATTGATTTTAGTAAAATTCGCGCCATACATTCTACAACGTCTATTGTGATTTTCGTGAATAATCGTTGTTAAAGGGGCGTTGTAGTTGCTTAAATTTGTAGTAGTGTTTCTTCTTCCTTCGTCCTCTGTAATTCGTCGTTCTTATTTAATTTCGATTGTTCGTTCTTTAATTCGTTCACATGATAGTTTAATAATCACATGTATATTTATTATTCATCATTAACATGTTTTAATCATCATTTCTAATCCGACTTAAATCCCAAGTAATCCAATATTTGCGGGTTTTCGTCATTAAATTCAAACCCGGGTTTTGGAGGTTCGATTCATTCATGTTGAATCTCTGGAATTCGTCATTGATACATTCTAATCTGTCTTTCATCATATTCGTCATTAATCCATCGTATTTAGTTTAATTTGTTTAGTTTGTAATTATTAATTATTCCACCTTGTAATTAATCCATCTTAATTCTGTCTCATCCATGTTTACTGTTTTCATATGTTAAATAATCTGTTAATCACTTTCATCCGAGTAAATATTGTCAATCAATCCTTAAATTTATCAATCGACATTAACGGCTTGCAAATACGGCTTCACAGCCAGAACTGAGCCAAGAACAGACGCAGCGTCTGCTGCGCCTATTTCAAAGGACGCAGCTCTGCTGCGCCTGTTCCTGGCTAAGTTCTGTCCCTGAACTCCGTTTCTGCATTGACTTAGTTTAATTAGCTTATGTATTAACCAACTATTATCCGTAATATCACGCTAATTCCTGTTCATTAATTTTATTCTTTTATTCTTTTATTCCTTTTTCTCAAATTATCCGTTTTAAAGGTATTTTCGACATAAATCGCCTATTCAATGTAATCATTGTAATTTTCATTATTGTAATTTTCTTTTATTGTATTTATCCTATTTCTTGTGTGTTTTCACATGTAAATGAGCATTAAATCCCATCTTCGACCCAATTGTTTGCTAAACTAATTGTCTCACCAACTTAGTATTAATTCTCACATGCTAGGATTAAAACTTGGATGTTGCATTGCATGCATATAGCCGACGATATATCAAGTATGAATAACTTCCCTAATCATTAGTAGAGGCCGCTATCAAGGCGGGCGGGATTAGGTGTTCGATCAAAAGAGCTTCCTAATACGTACCCTCACCCCTTACTCCAGATCTCCGTGAACACCCGTGTTCGTTGGCATCCACGAGAGTCATTCTAGACATAGAATGCTAAGGGTAACGATTGCTTAGTGTTCATGTCACTACTTTATGTCTTGACATGACATGAGGTATTCGAACGGTTCCAATTTCCCATAAAAATTGGTGGCGACTCCATACAAAATGCAAACGCTTGTTTTCGCTTCTCACCAAGCGCCCCCGTGGGCGGCCCGCTGTCCACAGTTTGGCGACTCCGCTGGGGATAATACACTTACGTGTAGCAAGGGTGAAACTTGAACAAGGTTAGGGAATAATTTGTACAAGACAATTGTCGGTTTTCATAACTCGGTCTTCCTAGATCGTTTAAATCGGCCTTCCTAGGCCCAACCCAACCCATTCGACCAATCGTCCCGTCTAAACGGTCCTAATTCTTATTTGGGCCTAAGGATGGATAGCGATTGACGTCATCCATACCATGATGCTTACTCTTGTTTGTATCAAGGGCCTTCACTACTTGAGGAAATGGACTAGGAATCGGCCTTACTCTTGTTTGGCACGAGCCTCTCCACAGACTTCGGGTTTGATGGTTCGGTATGGCAACCCACCCTTTAAACCAAAACCCTTCTAAACGCACTCAGCATCCCGTTATAATGCTTGTATAAATGTGTGAACCATACGTGATCACCACTTCTAAACAAAACCATGACGAATTTTCAAAAATCAAAATCCTTTCTTTCAAACAAGAATTTCGAAAAAAGGCCTTCAATTAGCGCAAAATCCGGTCAAAACTCTGTCCGTTTGTCGTGTCAAAATTCGGGCCACAAGCCCATTTCAAAACCTCACTTCGAGTCCACTCCTACAACTACACTACAGTTGACTAGGACACACATTTTCAAAGACCTTGTCTTTCTTCAAAACTCACTCAACACAAGTGGCACACACCCACTTCACGAGTCAAAACTTTTCTTCTTTTAGCAAGTGTGATAGAATGGTCGATCGTGTTTTGATTCGTCGCCGATCTCTTATCCAGTTTCCAAGATGCCCGGATCAAGTGATGAAACAAATCTCCAGCAAATTCAAGATAGTAATGATCGAATCCTAGCCACGCTAGCCCAAATGCAAATCACTCAAGAACAAACCTATGACCGCCTTGAACTTATCGAAGGCCGTATCTTTGATGTAGAGGGAAAGTTGCCTCCCCCTAAAAGTGAAGTACTACGTTTTTCCGATGACGAGTCTAAAGATGAGAATCCTATCATAGGGACGATCTGCGGTGAGAAAAGACTCCAATACCTAGAGGAGCAATTGATGTACCTTAAGGGGGATGACATTTATAGGGAAAACAATCGCAAGTATGAAGCCGTCAACTCCAAATTGCCAACTAACTTTAGCATGACGGATATCCCTAAGTTCAAGGGACACGAGAACCCTTTAAACCACATCCGTGCCTTCAAGGATTACATGTCTATCAAAGGCATCAAACCCGAGATGTTCTTAAGGATCTTTCCTTCATCTCTTGACACCATCCCGAAGCAATGGTTCTACACTTTAGATCACAAGAAGGTCGCTACTTGGGAAGACGCCGCAATCGAATTCTCTAAACAATATGCGGATAACGCCGAGATCCAAGTCAACATGCGTACTCTAGAGGTTCTTACCCAAAATGACAAAGAAGGATTCACCGACTTCCTAAGTAGGTGGAGGAAGACTAGTACTCAACTAGTTGAACACCCGGATGAGGCTACTCTTGTGGAAAAGTTTGTGGATAATCTCAAGCCCGTATATGCCAATCATTTGAGATACCAAAACATCAAAAGCTTCAAGGATTTAACCGTATTAGGGACACGAATTGAAGATGACATCCGTAAAGGACTCTTGTCCAAAACAGTAGGTCGAGGATATCAAGGGTCCACGAGTCGTTCATACGGCTCTACTAGCAAGATCGATGAGGTTAACCTTCTCGAGCCATCCAAGAAAGCTAGCCCACCAAGGAAGTTCACAAACCTTGGGGATACTTACTCCAACGCTCTAAAAAGGCTAATGAAGCAAGGTAAACTCCAACCCATTGGACCTACTCCCGAACCCGAAAGGAAATCCAAGTTCTGGGATGAAAATTCATACCGTGAATACCATAGAGGCAAGGGGCACGACACAGAAAAATGCTACAAGTTGAAACACGTGCTTCAAGATATGATTGAAGATGGTCGACTCCCAATACCACCAGGAGGTAAGCCCAACAACACTCAGAATCCTCTTGGAGTTCTAGTGATTACAAGTGATGAATCTACCTTAGATTGCTCACACCTCATTTCTCCCACCGAAAATGAAATTCATGCGATCGAGAAAGAGGGGTTCTACTCTACCATCTCCCCTACCATTTCCGACTTTATCACATGGGCAAGGAGTGTAGATAGACAAGTTTGGGAGCTAGAGAGCATGGTAACAACCTTACGCAATCCCAACGCGATACCCGAAGAACATACGCCACTAACCTTCTCTCAAAATGCCACCATGCAAGAAGTAGTCACCGTGGTTGATAGACTAGTCGATCAAATCATACGACTAGAAAGTAATATCATGAGAATGAGGGAACTAGCTGCAATCAATGGGGTTTGGGCCGATAATGATGAGGACGAGTATCTCATTGAAAACCCCGTAGTCAAGGAAATAGTCCAAAATGGTGAAGACCAAGATGTGGATCACCTAACTCGTTCGGGTCGCCCATATCAAAACGCTACTCAAAACGGCCCAACCAACATCATCACACCAAATGACAACGAAGATGACCCCACTGATCAGTTGCTCAAGCAATTACAGAAGACCAAGGCTGATCTTTCAGTCTGGCAATTAATAGCAAGCTCATTCCCACATCGCCAAGCTTTACTGCAAGCTTTGGCCAAGCTAAGTGTAGCACATAACTCCACTCCTGAGGATGTAGTCAACTTGGTCTTCCAAGAATCACCAAAGCTAAGTAATCCTATTACTTTCTCAGACGAAGACTTGCCACCTTTTGGCGCTAGTCACAACCTCGCTCTATACATCACTGTCATTTGTCTAAAGAAGAATGTACCAATGACCTTGGTAGATGATGGCTCCGCGGTCAACGTCATACCCCTCAAAACGGCATACAAGCTAGGCATGAAATAGTCGGATTGGACTCCCACCAATCAAGGTGTACGTGCATATGACGGTACACGACGAAAAGTGGTTGGGCTTGCTAGCCTAACCATAGCCACGGGACCAATCGAATGAAAGGTTAACTTCCAAATAGTGGACATCGAAGCTTCATTCAATATACTTCTGGGAAGGCCTTGGATTCACGCTTCCGAAGCGGTGACATCCACCCTTCATCAAAAGATCAAGATCCTACTAAATGGCAAAGTAGTGACGATCACTTCGTCACCCATCAAGGCAATAATCGAGAAACAATCAAACAATCAAGTCCTTGCGGATCCCGTATACGAACTTGGGGGCTTCCAAAGTGTAAATGTCATAGAAAGTGAGTTGGCACCCTTATACTATAATCCCTACTCCAACTTAGTGGTCAACCACATACTCAAGTCCCAGGGATACTTCCCTGGAATGCCTTTGAACCCAATTCGGAAGAATACCTTCGCACCACACAAGAAAGGCAACTCAACAAGGATACCACTTGGAATAGGGTACAAACCTACAAAAGAGGAAGTCCTCGAAATGCTGGCCCAAGTCCAAAACCGCAAGCACGTGGGAGTCCAAATGAGCCCCTATCTCCCTACCTTAAATGGATACTTTGTTCAAGAAGGAAGTTCGGAGCTCTTTCATGGATTTCCCGAACCTTGGCATTATCTTGAGAGGAAGTTAGCCGGAATCGAGATCTTTCACGATTGCTACTTCATTCCTCCAGGATCGGTTCCTACCGTCAAAACCCGTCAAGCACCTTGCTTAGACGAACAAGCTGTTAGCCTATTGTTTGGAGAAGACCGATTCATTAGGGCCGCGCAGGATGAGATCATTACTATGATACTTCAGACGATCGCTTCAACCCTACCGCGTTGATCACGAAACCAACACAAAGCAAAGCGAAAAGGATGGAGAAAATCAATCAAATGGACCAACAACCAAGGAAGACTCTTCAAGCTCACCACTGGAGAAGGAGAGATGTTCAAAGGAGAACCAGAAGACGATGAGTTCGAGTCGGAGTCGGAGTCAGAGTTGGAGTCTAGAGAAGTCATTAGAGAGTCTACTCCTGTTGTCATCCCCACTCCTTTCGTTTCTCCTAGCTTAGCCTCGAGTAGTCACAGTAGTTTGGGAAATGCCCCAACCACTGTCCCTTTGCCGCCACTGACCATGGATCAGTTGGCTTCTTTGTTTCAACTTTACTCAAATCTTAATATGAATAAATCAGGTTCTGCTTACTCTCTGTGTTCTTTCGAGTGCAATTCTGTTTATGATGATACTGAGGATGACCAAGACCCAGACTTGACCGAAATACCTCCCTACGTAGCCAAAGAAATACTGCAGGAAGGGGAAGGGGGACCAGTAATAGAGGACACCGAACCCATCAACGTAGGAACCGAACTAGAACCCCAAGAACTTAGGATAGGGACTACCTTGAGCTCTACCGAAAGGGCCGATTTCATAGACCTCCTAAATGAATTCAAAGACGTTTTCGCTTGGTCCTACAAAGACATGCCAGGGATCGACAGGGATATTGCCGAACATAGGATTCCGATTAAGCCGGTTTCAAACCCGTGAAACGAAGCTTCGACGAATGAGAACAGAATGGGCTCTAAAGATTAAGGAAGAAGTTGACAAGCAATTCAAAGCCGGGTTCATCAAAGTTTCCGAGTATTCTGACTGGGTAGCTAACATAGTACCCGTACCCAAAAAGGATGGGAGAATCCGTGTTTGTGTTGACTTTAGGGACTTGAACAAAGCAAGTCCAAAAGATGACTTTCCTCTACCTCACATCGACATATTAGTGGACAATACTGCAGACCACGCATTACTATCCTTCATGGACGGATATGCGGGTTATAACCAAATCAAGATGGCCATGGAAGATATGCATAAGACCGCATTTGTCACCCAATGGGGAACCTACTGCTATACAGTAATGCCGTTTGGATTGATCAACGCCGGAGCTACATACCAACGCACCGCAACTACGCTCTTACATGACATGATGCACAAAGAAGTTGAGGTATACGTAGATGACATGATCGTCAAATCCAAAGAAAGAGAGGGACATTGTAACACCCCGATTTATAAAGGAGCCTCTAGCAAGACATTCCCTAATAAACCGGACTGTTACCATCTCGGTTTCCCGAGGTAGTGAATAACAAATTAAACTCCAAGGCAAATTACGTAATTTCTTTAACTTAACTTTTTACAAAACCTCATTTACATCAAATTACAAAGAACTAACATAAATAAAAGTGAAAGTCTTATAAATGATGATCTAGCTACTAAGTCTTCTGATCCAGTGTCTCACGCCCATCAAGCTCCCATCCTATCTCATAAACCTGTCAAGTCTGCTCGCCAATATTTGGGTCATCACAAGTGTTCACGAATACACAGGGTCAACCACGAGGTTGAGTAGGGAATACAATGAAACAACAAAATATGATATGCATGCTCCTCTGTCACCTCCACCTCCATCTCAACTCATATCTCATAACCCGGAACGCCCAGCCATACCGATCCCCGGCAGACTATATATCGACCGTAGCCGATCTCGCGCCACCGCACCGAGGACACCAGGGCAAGTCCTGCAGAACCCGCCTGGGCCTTATCACAACATCATAATCACCACACCACGCCACCACAACATCCTCCATCTCCAATGCATATGAATGCTCAAGAAATTAATGCAACACAATATGTATATCATTGAACTGGTAAATCATAGAATCATGCCGGTTACCGAATGTTGTGATAATATACTCAATACGATCAACTCAGCCAAGCACATTCCAGGATATGAATCATAACATGAATCAACAACCACGAATCACGTCAACGTTCACAGTTTGGTCATATGAAACACAAACAAGTCAACACAATTCAACAACAACGATAATAAGTCAAGTGTATTTCCCTACCTTTTCGCAATCCAAGCACACAAGCAATCAATTATGATCCTCCACATATCCATCACCTACATAACATAATTATGTATAATTACCACCTACTCAATCAAATAATCATGCACATAACCTAGACTCATCATAACTTAATAGGAATATCAACTTAAAGAACAAACACGATTTTTTCCTGATTTTCCAGCACATGACAAACTCGGAATAAAATACATAACTAATTCCAGAAAAATCAAATTGATACAGGGCCAATTGGATTGGAACCCCATGAGTCTTAGCTACAAATTATATCTAACGTGTTTTTCTCAAATTCCAAACGTATCAAGAGTTTCCAGACTTATTTCCAAAAACGGACAGAAACCGTCGCATAAAAAGTATTGATTCATAAAACGAGTTTAAAACATTATTTTGCAGAAATTCCAAATCCTATTATCATCTAGACTATACAAAGATGATGTATGAAGAAGCCCCATAACTGAATCGACATAAAAATTAGGGTTTCAAATCATTTTCCACAACCAAATCAGATTCGCGGACTTTTCAGCGACATGTTCATAAATAAATCACCTAGGACAAACCATAAATAATTTGACTACGATATTTTATATGCATAAACTAGACATCAAATAAATAGGACTCTCTTTTCAAACTTTTTGAAGAAGAACACTTTAAAACAGTATAAACAATGGAATGAAATCGACTTACAAACAGGGAAATCGAATTAGGTTGGAATCGCTGAGAAATCTTCAATCAAATGAAAGGCTCGACAATTCTTCTTCCTCTCCCTTTCTCTAGGTTTAGAAATGGTTTTATGAATGATAAAATGAAAAGAGGGGAGAGGGAGAGCGGCTCTTAGATTAGGTTTAGGGTAAATGGTGGTTACATGTTCCGGGTAGGGCAAATGGGTTAAATGGGTATGGTCGTTGGGTAAATGTAGATGGGTAATTCTTGACCCAAAAGACAAAATGTGATGTAGCCCGACTCAACATATACGATATAAACCCGACTTAATAATATTCACGATATTACGATGCAACCAATATGAAATGTATAATACTAATATATAATAATATCCGTTTAATCGATTATATAAAATACGGGGTATTACAGTCTACCCTCCTTAAAAGAAACTTCGTCCCGAAGTTTACCCTCTCTACCAACCAACGCAAACGAATTATGAAACGCATATACAAAAGTATGTAAGGCACCCACCAAATTGAATATTAAACGCAGTATTACATTCCACCCTCCTTAAAATAAACTTCGTCCCCGAAGTTTAACCATAACAGAAACACATCATGTAACACTCCAACATAACCCACACAACGCATAACCAATATAGCAAAACTAAGAAATCACACAGGAAAGTATAAAGATTTTACAATCCTACCCTCCTTAAACATGGTTACGTCCCCGTAACCTTCATTATTATAACAAAAGTTCTCAAACTACTGCTAACAACTCAAAGAGGATAAAAGATTCACAACTCACGCTCAAGTTAACTAATCCCTACTAAAGACAATCAATATACAAGCTCTCTCAAGGAAGCTACAGTTCTGCTGCCACAAGGACATCGCCACGGATCGGAGCAAAAGCCACGTTGAATAACTTAAGACATTTCAGTATTAATCTAAACACTCTTCATATCAATCAATACATGCAATAACATTCACAGAATCTGCTTGTCAATCTAATTTATACATTACTACTCAAGTTACAAAGATGAAGATGCTCACATATGGTTCATGTCAAATAGCATATTTTCCAAGAAATATTGGTAACATTTATTCATGTGAATAATCAAATTATGAATGGAACAATGCTTTACAAGGTTACTAGTAAAAATCATTAGTAGTTATTCATTTCACTAATCATTGTAATCTCATACCTTATAAACATAGGGAATCAATCAACATAAGAAAAGAATTAGGGTCAAAACTTAATAAATCGATTTATGAAAATTTGTAACCTAATAGGTCCAGTCTGACTTTCCTTTACATAATCAATACAGATTTAGGTCATGACACGTAATCACCCATAAAATGAAGACAACCAGTTTAAAAGACTTATCATCCTAGAAATATTTTTAATCCTCATAACAAAGGGTTTGGGATTTATTCACGAATGACGAACGCACATTGATTGGCAAATTTTACAAACTTATTGGTCGAGTCAATCAAGCGAGTAAACAAATGATATTGGAAAGTTAACATACAAGACTATCATACATAAAATTTTGTTCTTGGTGTTAAATATATTTAAATTGCACCCAACACAATGACATAAAAGATTAAATGTATTTAACTACACCAATTTTACAAATATTCATTACATATCATGCTAATATCAACATACCATGTTAACACACAACTCACTTAAATCACCACCTTACATTTCCCATTTTGACATTCGTAACTAACCACAACCCACCAATTCACTACATGAACGAACAACATGACTAAATTAACCCATTATTTGTGACTCCGTTCTAGCTTCATTCCTCCAGACTAGCAAATATCATGAAACCATACAACCGGACAATCGGCCGAAATCTCATTCCGAATTTATACTCACACGACAAAATTTAACTTCATTTTCAAAACTTTTACTTTCATACTGGACGGTGAATAACCTTCTTAACATAAATCTTATAACAGAGCCGTCCATAGAATCCATTTACAGCTTACTACGAAACTCAAAATCAGATAAACTTAATTCAATTCCTTCAAACCATACAAGCTTAGGTGTCGACTCATATTTCATAATTTACAGGTTCATCTTATTCATTTCAGTCCTATCTTTACTAATGAACGACTATTACCTCAACATCAGGATTTTAGTTGCACTTCTTTACTCAGTTATATTCACGGCTAACACGACTACAGCATTTAATCGGAGACCTTTTAGATATTACACATTCCCTGGTGACGTCTCATCAAAGCATACGATTCGTACCATAAAGTAAAGCAAGTAACTACAAATTAACTGTGTTCAATCAAATTTTTACCTCTTTATTATAGATCTATTTATCACAGGTTGCATGGTCACACAAAGTATAAGTACCAACTCAATTACATGTTAAATTTTAAAACGATTTATCACGTCATAAGAACTAGACAAGAGTCTAACCATATAGTCAATATAAGAAGATTATTAGTTTAGATCGGAGGCACACTATAAAATTCCCAGTTAAACTCCTTACGGAACCATCGACTGTGCGTCATGAGTAATTAACTTAATAATGTAGAAGTCAAACAACTGAAATTACAATTGAGTATTAATAGTTATATGATTCATAATAACAACAAAATTACTTCCATATCACACATATGTTTAACATTTTAGCAACCATACCATTCAATTGTATCCATCAACTCAGTATAATTCATTTTCAGCAAAAATAAAAGATATCGCATAAACAACTTAAACATGTACATATACCATCATTTAACTTGTAAAACATTATCTATGACAAAAGATTAGTAAGGTGAACAAGTTCTCTGGTTTGCACGGTTTGAACAAATAGGCAACTCGCGGCTCAATTAAACGTAACTATAACGACTATCATTTAAACATACGCATGACATGTGAATCATGAAAGGGTTATCTCATTATAATTTGACGGTTCGAGAATATATTTCAAATATCGTAACTATATCGTAACTATATCAACTATATTTCAGATATCGTGACAATTGCAACAATCACCTTAGCATTTCATGACAATACAACTATGAACATATCCAATAAGGAACAACAACACTATTTTATTATCATATCATAAGTTTAGGTTCAACTGAAATAAATTAATGCAATGAAAGTAATAAGTATAACTATAGGCACACAGACTCACATAAAAGACATGAGAACTCAGATGACATCCTACATGTGTGAACATTTAGACATACTCATTACTACCATCCATGTGTAAACATTTAAACATAATTATTATAAATATTCACGCGAGTATATTAGAACAATCAAGTTAACATTTAACGCCACCAACTTTACCAAGATATGACAATATAGTTTTATATTTATATATATCCGACCATTATACAAATATGATGAACACACCAGAGATATTACAACATGCCAAACATATATAAAATATGCAACAACTGGACTCGTATAAAATATTTTACCCTCGATTAAGGATCAGATTAAGCTATTCAATTTCACACATACTATCATGCCAACAATGTTATAAACTAAACTTTAATTTTTTTTTTTCACTTGTTAAGATACATAACCAATGAATATGTGTGCTACTATCATCATATAAGGGCACTATAATTTCACATTAATAAGGCTCATGAAATAATCGAACAACTGTATGAAAACTCAACATAGAATTCACATTTTAAAAGTTATGATTCACGTTGTAACTTCCAAAAATCACGAATAAATAACCGTTCAACGAAAGCTTGAGTTATATTAATTTTTATAACATACAGAGAGTTAATAGTTCGTGAGAAAAAGAATGAGGTCCAAAGCTCAAGAATTCAATTTTTAAAGGATTTTACAACTCAGTTGGTCCAAACAAGTATGTGACAGCAATTGGTCCAAAACTTGGGTCAGTTTGCAAAACTTACCATTTAATATAGAGACATCAAGAATTTTCGTGGATTATCAATTTGAAAACATATACGAATCTTCTGATCGATGGAGTTGGAATTATGCTAAAATTATTAATAAAATTTAAATTAGGATTTTTACAAAATCGTTGGTCAAAACATCACTGCACAGGAACTTCCTGGCCACAGCCCACTAAAATATTTATTACTCCTAATCCGTATATCCTATAAGCATGAACCCAATGCCAAATGAACACTAACTCCAGAGGCTATCTCCCATAAAATTTTCATCCATAGGCAATAAACAGAAAAGAAATGGCAGTAAAGTCAATTAAAGAGTAAACTCAAACAAAACGAGTCTCAGAACTAGGTCATTCTTTACTATGTTACAAGCCCTTATGAACATACTATGTATACTAACCCATCCCAACTTAAATCTCACACTTTGTACTTACGTAAAAATCTATCCCATAGAATCCCTTCGCATCTCGATCTACTCCTTACATCTAAATCACGATTACTATGACTAGAAACATGCAATTCAATAGTGTTTCTGATTACTATCACAATACTATACTAGCATGGATTCGGGATCACATAACCGCATATCAATAGACATAATAGCACTATCAACACGTCATTCAACATCCATCCAGATAAATATCATCAATTCGCAATTATTTCTACGCTCACGATTACCACAATCCAACACTTCATTGATTATCAACCTGAACACGAAAATTTATTTCTCATCTCCACAACATCATATGATCACGTCATCATTCATACAAAATACTTACCGTAACGTTGTCCTGCAGAATGGTTAGAATATATGGGTCTCAAGATATACATCAACTCGATTATATCCAAGGTTTTCCTTCTAACTACCCCATTCACTCAATTTATCTCGGGTTACCTGGTTCAAAACTAAGAGGGCAAAAGAGCACGCATTAAGGGCGCCTTCTTAACCGCACTGTGAGCTCCTAACAGTTTATTCCCAGGGGTTCATTTTATTTAGACACATCCTACGTTCATTGGGTTCATTGGTTTAGGCCTGAGGATCGTTCGCTCTGATACCACTTTGTAACACCCCGATTTATAAAGGAGCCTCTAGCAAGACATTCCCTAATAAACCGGACTGTTACCATCTCGGTTTCCCGAGGTAGTGAATAACAAATTAAACTCCAAGGCAAATTACGTAATTTCTTTAACTTAACTTTTTACAAAACCTCATTTACATCAAATTACAAAGAACTAACATAAATAAAAGTGAAAGTCTTATAAATGATGATCTAGCTACTAAGTCTTCTGATCCAGTGTCTCACGCCCATCAAGCTCCCATCCTATCTCATAAACCTGTCAAGTCTGCTCGCCAATATTTGGGTCATCACAAGTGTTCACGAATACACAGGGTCAACCACGAGGTTGAGTAGGGAATACAATGAAACAACAAAATATGATATGCATGCTCCTCTGTCACCTCCACCTCCATCTCAACTCATATCTCATAACCCGGAACGCCCAGCCATACCGATCCCCGGCAGACTATATATCGACCGTAGCCGATCCGCCCATTTCAGAGGACACACCAGGCAAGTCCTGAGAACCCGCTTGGGCCTTATCACAACATCATAATCACCACACCACGCCACCACAACATCCTCCATCTCCAATGCATATGAATGCTCAAGAAATTAATGCAACACAATATGTATATCATTGAACTGGTAAATCATAGAATCATGCCGCCACCGAATGTTGTGATAATATACTCAATACGATCAACTCAGCCAAGCACATTCCAGGATATGAATCATAACATGAATCAACAACCACGAATCACGTCAACGTTCACAGTTTGGTCATATGAAACACAAACAAGTCAACACAATTCAACAACAACGATAATAAGTCAAGTGTATTTCCCTACCTTTTCGCAATCCAAGCACACAAGCAATCAATTATGATCCTTCACATATCCATCACCTACATAACATAATTATGTATAATTACCACCTACTCAATCAAATAATCATGCACATAACCTAGACTCATCATAACTTAATAGGAATATCAACTTAAAGAACAATCACGATTTTTTCCTGATTTTCCAGCACATGACAGACTCGGAATAAAATACATAACTAATTCCAGAAAAATCAAATTGATACAGGGCCAATTGGATTGGAACCCCATGAGTCTTAGCTACAAATTATATCTAGCGTGTTTTTCTCAAATTCCAAACGTATCAAGAGTTTCCAGACTTATTTCCAAAAACGGACAGAAACCGTCGCATAAAAAGTATTGATTCATAAAGCGAGTTTAAAACATTATTTTGCAGAAATTCCAAATCCTATTATCATCTAGACTATACAAAGATGATGTATGAAGAAGCCCCATAACTGAATCGACATAAAAATTAGGGTTTCAAATAATTTTCCACAACCAAATCAGATTCGCGGACTTTTCAGCGACATGTTCATAAATAAATCACCTAGGACAAACCATAAATAATTTGACTACGATATTTTATATGCATAAACTAGACATCAAATAAATAGGACTCTCTTTTCAAACTTTTTGAAGAAGAACACTTTAAAACAGTATAAACAATGGAATGAAATCGACTTACAAACAGGGAAATCGAATTAGGTTGGAATCGCTGAGAAATCTTCAATCAAATGAAAGGCTCGACAATTCTTCTTCCTCTCCCTTTCTCTAGGTTTAGAAATGGTTTTATGAATGATAAAATGAAAAGAGGGGAGAGGGAGAGCGGCTCTTAGATTAGGTTTAGGGTAAATGGTGGTTACATGTTCCGGGTAGGGCAAATGGGTTAAATGGGTATGGTCGTTGGGTAAATGTAGATGGGTAATTCTTGACCCAAAAGACAAAATGTGATGTAGCCCGACTCAACATATACGATATAAACCCGACTTAATAACATTCACGATATTACGATGCAACCAATATGAAATGTATAATACTAATATATAATAATATCCGTTTAATCGATTATATAAAATACGGGGTATTACAGACATATTGCGAACCTTCGCAAGTTCTTCGCGAGGCTACGAAAGTACAACATGAGACTCAATCCTCAGAAATGCACATTTGGGGTGACATCTGGCAAACTCCTGGGATACGTGGTTAGTCAAAGAGGAATAGAAATAGATCCTTCTAAAATCAAAGCTCTGATCGAAATGCCACAACCCCAAACAGAAAAAGAAGTCAGAGGGTTCCTGGGAAAAGTACAATACATAAGTCGATTCATATCGAAACTTACGATGATTTGCGAGCCTATCTTCAAGAAACTCAAGAAAACAGACCACACCATGTGGGATGATGATTGTCAAAAGGCGTTTGATCGAATCAAGGAGATATTGGCTAAACCACCAGTGCTCATGCCGCCACAACGAGATCAACCTCTTGGTTTATATCTCACAAGAATCGAAACAGACCATGGGTGCTATCTTTGCTGCTCAAATTGTAGGAAGTGAAGAAAGAGCTATTTACTATCTAAGTAAGAAGTTCTTGGAATATGAGTGCAAATACTCACAACTTAAAAAGACATGCCTCGCTCTTGTGTGGGCAACGAAGAAGCTACGTCATTACATGCTTAGCTATTCCGTCAAGATATACTCTAAAATGGATCCGAGTCAAATACCTCTTGAGAAACCCGTCCTCAACGGACGTCCGCAAGGTGGACTACGATGCTCTCGAATTCGACCTTAAATATGTGCCTCTGAAAGTCATAAAAGGTCGCGCCGTCGCCGAATTCTTCGCAGAAAATCCTATCAACGACGCACAAACCATAGATACTTGGTCATTTCCCGACGAGGATATACTTCAAACAGATGTAGACTCCTGGGATCTATACTTTGATGGAGCATCAAACTTAAGAGGATTCTGAATAGGAGTGTTGCTCATTTCTCCCGAAGGTGAGCATACACCGATTGTTGTCAAACTCGGACTTCGAGGTGACAAACAACGCTGCAGTATATGAAGCTTGTCTCATCGGACTACAAGCGGCGATAAGCTTAGGAATCAAAAACCTCCGAGTACACGGGGATTCATCACTGATCATCAACCAAGTCACAGGATCTTGGAAAATCCGAAGTGAAAGCCTCGCACCCTATCAAGCTAGGATAGACCAAGTGGCTCAATTCTTTGACCACATAACATACCTACACCTACCTCGGGAGGAAAATCAATTTGCAGACGCTCTTGCGAAACTTGCATCTTTGATAAATATGCCAGATCACATGGTGGAAATGCCTTTGTGCATTGAACGACGGTCAGAACCGGCTTATGTCCACCAAATCACCGATGAAGAGGAAATCGCGCAGGAACCCTGGTTCCAAGCAATCTTGAATTTTAAGCTTAATGGTACCTATCCGCCAGATATGGACAAGAGGGGACAACTTGCTATACGCCTATTAGCTTCCCAATACATTCTGATGCAAGGAGATTTATACAAAAGAACACCTCTTGGTGTAGTCCTACGTTGCCTTGATCATTCACAGGCACGAAAGGTGATGGAAGAAGTCCACGACGGAGAGTGCGGTCCTCACATGAGTGGGCCTATGATGGCAAAGAAAATCACACGTTTGGGATATTATTGGACTACAATGGAATCCGATTGTATCAAATACGTAAGACATTGCCATAATTGTCAAATCTTCGGGAATGTGCAACATGTCCCTCCTTCATTGCTCTATACGATGACATCTCCTTGGCCATTTTCTGCATGGGGAATTGACATAATCGGAAAGATAACCCCAGCCGGAACAGGAGGTCACTGTTTCATCCTAGTAGCAATTGACTATTTCACCAAATGGGTAGAAGCGGCTTCCTACACCAGTCTTACGGCTAAGAATGTGGCAAAATTCATACAAAACAATATTATCTGTCGATATGGTTGCCCACATGAGATCATTAGCGATAATGGGTCACACTTCCAAGCTGAAACCGAGCAATTGCTAGCCAAGTACAAGATTAAGCATCACCACTCTTCGCCCTATAGACCACAGACTAACGGTGCGGTAGAGGCGGCGAATAAGAATGTTGTCACAATTCTCAAGAAAATGACCGACAACTACAGAGATTGGCCAAGCAAAATACCCTTTGCCTTATGGGGGTATCGTACATATGTCAGGACGCCCACTGGGGCTACTCCTTTCTATTTGACCTACGGCATGGAAGCCGTACAACCAGTCGAGCTAGAAATACCATCCTTGCGTATTCTACTAGAAAGTCAAATCCCGGAAGCCGAATGGAAGAAGGATAGATATGAAGAACTCATCCTCCTGGATGAACGTAGGCTGCGCGCCTTGCATAATGTCCAAACATATCAAGCACGTATCAAACGAGCTTTCAACAAAAGGGTTAGGCCAAGAAACATCAAAGAAGGAGACTTAGTACTCAAATCGGTTAGAGCTCTCTTACTTGTCGAACCAAGAGGAAAATTCAAACCTAATTGGGCCGGGCCATTTCTAGTCAAATCCATACTCCCAGGGGGTGCGGTTAGGATCACAGACCTAGATGGGAATGAGTTTTCCAACCCCACAAACCTTGACCAATTGAAGCGATACTATGCCTAGAATAGGACCGAACACGCGCCTCGCGTAAACCCATGTGTCGCTCTTGTGGCACTAAATAAACGGCCCCTGGCCAAGCTGAAATAAGCTGAGTGTCACTGTGCTCTTGCATTTTGACAAATTTGACATCCTCATATCATCAAATAAACTAAATTCGCACCTTGAGAACAAGCAAAAGCTCATGCTTATTTTCTATGTTCATTAAAAGCTCTTGCTTCGAGCAATTATTCTTTTACATTTACTCGAACTACGCGCAAGAGTTTGATTTCGCTTTTTTTAAGTGAATACGTAGGCAATCCTTCACAGGATTCAACCCATTATATCTAAAATGTAAATAGAAGGACATTTGCATTGCATTTGAAATTCGACAAGAATAATAAAAGAAAATCACAACGGTTTCATAACCATTTAACTTTTTTTTATTCCATTTGCTTTCTAATAATAATAGTACGTTACATAATAAAAGAATAAGCTAGGATTCTAAAAATCCCTCCTTTTTATTACAACAACAATAATAATCAAATAATAAATAAAGACTCGGGCTATTCTTCCATCTTCCCTTTGCCCTTGTCATTCTTGTTATATTTCTTGTCACGACCTCGAGTTGGGCGCTCTTGCACCACTTCAGACCTAATCACCAACGGTCTTTCTCGAGGCCTGACTCTTCCACTCTTGCCAACCACCATTTCTGCAGCAGGAGTAGTCTTTGATTTCTTTGAAGGACGAATGACCTGAAGCCCGGCTTCTTCTTCTCCCTCTGTCAGATGCTTCTCCTTCTCTTTCTCTCCCTCGCGCACCTTGTAGTCAACTGGTTCGCGTTTCCTCAGTCTCTCGCGCTCTTCCGGAGTTGCAGCCTTTCTCCACCTCAGATAGGAATCTGACACCCATAAAGCATTGGCGGAGAAGTTCAAGAACCACATGTTTCTTTGGGCCCATTTAATAGCCCACTCTCTTCGGCTCTCGGTAGTAAGCGCCAAGGCAGTCTGCGGGACGGTGTCAAGCCTCGGGATCGTCTACTTCAGCCCAACTTGCCTCATCAATCTTTCCGGAAAGATGCATACCATGAACTCCAATCCCGGAATGCACACGGACCTAGTGGGATCCATAGAAGACACTCCAGTAATAGACTAGAGATGCCACCACGGTACGATCCACCTAATCAACGGACCATCATCACTTTTCAGCTTGTTCTTCCAATAATCGCAGACCCGGGTGAAGTCCACCATGTACAATCGCGTCCTCATCGCAATCATACGGGAATGATAGAAAAGTGCATGAACTGGGGGCTCGATCAATCGGAGCCGTTCCATAAGCCAAACCTACCAAAAGCAGGTATTAGACACCAATCAAAAAAAAAAAAAATAAAAAAAAAAAACGAAAAGAAGAAGAAGAAACGAAAAGAAAAAAAAAGAAAAAGAAAAGAAAAGAAAAGATGTCTTTTACCTGCAGAATGACGGGACTCCCCAAAAACGGCAGATCGCGGTTGGATTTCCTATTATCCAAGCCCAAGATAATCTCCCCTAAGCATAAGCAAGCTGGGCTCCTGCGCAGCTCCATTTGCTCAATAAGGCATAAAAGACGAGGATCACCTCTCAAGTCTTCATCAACATGCCCCTGGAAGACGTACATATGCAACAAACAAAAGCCAAATGCTCTCCTCCTAGCAACATGAGAGACAGTAGGGTCGGCCCTGTTGATGAATCGATCAATAAAGTCCAACATTCTCACGCCTTTCGGGGTAACTAGACGATCCACCTCAAGTCCGGTCGGTCAAGCAAGTCTCTGAATTTGCTCTTATACCCTTGAGAAGTGGAAGGAATGGCAGGTAAATGTTCAGGATCCCATCCACCAATAGCAGCTATTTCTTCAGGAAATGGGCAAATATCACCTCCTGGGAACGCGAAAACATGATAATTCGGGTCCCAATAGTCAAGGCAAGCATCCAAGAATGGTTTTACAATTTTAATGAGTTTCAAACTCAATAAAGATCCAAGGTTATAAGCACCCATGTCATGTTTCTCCATATTCGAAAATTCATTGGTCCATTCCTTCAGGCGGATCTCCAAAGTATTCATGATGATAATTTTCTCTTGAAGATTTATTTTGGGAGTTTTTATGTGAGTAGACGAAGAAAAGACGGAGGATTTATGTGAATTAAAACTCCATCGACGCTTCTATTTATACTAATTGCTTTGTTTCCAAAAATCCGCCGAACGGACCAGGGCGGGAACAAAGGCAGCGGCCTCTGCTTTGCGCCTCTTCAAAGGGACGCAGCTCATGCTGCGCCTCTTCCCCAGTCTCGTTTCTGTGATTTCCGCGTTGGATCTTTCCTAATTCTATAACGCATGATTTCCTATTCCTGCGAGGTTTTATTTTGGTAAATACGAGGAGATTACCATACTTCAAGTTTCCTAAATTCGCGGGCACGCATTTCGAGGCGACGTCGAAACCTTCGCCATCTCGTCACACTTAATTTCTTTTTTTTTTTTAGGAAATAATTTCCTTTTAATTTTCTTTTGTTTTTCATTTCAACACTTCATTTCTACATTTCTACACTTATAGATTTCTCTTTTTTCTTTTTTTTAGGGGGTAACCCTCCCTACCGTCCGGTCATTTCCGGCAAAATTTTTGCATTTTTGCATTTTCGAGTCTCATTTTGCGCTAATTAAGGCCACATGTCTATAAAATGTATGTTTTGCGTGATTTCCATGTAAATTTCGGCAGCATGACGGCATAAACCGTTATCTACCAAACCTGTTCAAAAACTAACCTGCAGATACAAGCAACACAACCCAGCAGCAAAGGCACTCAGGCCGTCGTATATACACCAAATGAAGAAAATATACGACAAACTGGGGGCTTGCGCCCCAAACAAAGTCCAAAAATGTTCAAATCAGATGTCCAAATGTACAAGTCTAAAAAACTACACAAAACTACCGCTGGGCACCCTCCAACTCAGCAACTCTTGCCGTAAGAGCGGCAATCTCGGCATCCCGAAACTCGAGCTCCCTCAACAAGCGAGCTGTCTCCTCCCGAGACTGGGTCAACTCTCGCTCCAGCTCGCGGCCACCCTGTAAACAGCAATAAATTGGCTCATGTCAATCAGTTCAAGCAAAAATCGAAAATCAAAAATCAAAAGAAATCAAATGAGGTTCATACCTGACGACCTCGACCACCGACGAGTGCCTCAATGGCAGTAGCTCGCAGCCGGTTGGCCACCCTCCATAGTGCCACGAACCGGGACGGCGCAACCTGCATTTCAAAAGAAATTCTCAGCAAATTGAACAAATCCAATCAAATGTGTTCTTACACGAAAGTCATATAAGCTAGAGGCTCACCCTCCGAATCAGATGCTGCCAGTCGTCTAGGCCAGCATCCGTCACCGCTACGTCAAAGTCAAGCAGCTCAGAGATCGTCGTCCTCCCGGTCGCGTCAGTGTACTCAAGAGTCTCGGGGTACACTGGGGGCTCGATGCCCGCCGCCTCGACCTCCTGCAAAGACAAATAACTCTCTTTAATCGATGATCTTTCATCGTAATTCTCAAAATCAAAATCTAGGAAAAATAAAAGATACTCACCACTACCGCCGATCCTTGCCAACCTCCCGTAAAGGAACGCCGAGTAATCCTCACCGGGGAGAAGAAGATCGTCGCCACGGCACCCCACCAGTCCGCCTCCCTCTCGATCGAAGGCTCCCTAAACATCGTCCCGGAGGGTCAACGGAACCGTCAACGCGTCCCGAGAGCACCGACGAGCCAAACGCTCGCCCGGATACCACACAGACCCATCGACGTCCACAACGATGGCCGACTCGGGCTCCTAGGTCGAAGGACCTCGGCGACAAAAAGAGGCGCTCCAGCGTACTCCGCCCAAGGTCTGGGCACCCACTGCGACAAGATAAGGCAAAGATCATTCCTACGATCAATTGAAAGACAATATAAGAAGCAAGTGTATATAGATGAGATACTCACGCTGCTCAGCTGAAGGGCGTTCACGTCCCGCCGGTAGACGTTGTGAGAAGAACGCTTGCTCTTCGTCCGGCACATCACCCAATCCCTCACCACGGGATAGGCCTTCTCCAGCGGCTCCGTCCTCTTCGGCGCGAGACTCGGGAAGTAGGAGTACACCCACGCCTGTAAAGCAGAATAATCAATGACGATCTTTCGTGACTCGATAAAGGAAGGAATTTACTAATTGGTCTAAAGGAAGGTTCATACCTCCAACAGTAGTCCAGGTTCGACAGCACCAGGAGAAGTCCCCTTCTCCATCAAC
This sequence comes from Silene latifolia, assembly GCF_048544455.1. Lineage (NCBI taxonomy): Eukaryota > Viridiplantae > Streptophyta > Magnoliopsida > Caryophyllales > Caryophyllaceae > Silene > Silene latifolia. The sequence goes on from NC_133533.1 coordinate 39,337,326, forward strand.
TCCGGACGAACCATGGCCCTCATGAAGCGGATGAGGACCGCAAAACCAGCAGTGACCCAGTCCCAACGCCCTAGGGAACTCGGTCGAAAAGAAAGGGAAGAAGCTTCGTCGACGCCTCTCGCCCTTGTCTCCGAGGTAAATCGAAGACGAAACCACCACGGCCATAAGCGAGCCCTCCGCTCGGTTTGTACAAGGAGGAGGAGGAGCCGTCTCCCTCCCATCGATCGTCACCCGGCCGGGTCTTCCCCGCAAAGTAGTCTCGAACGTAAGTCTGGGTACCAAACCCGAAGACGCAACAGACCTTCGGCGACAAGTTCCACCGATCAATCTCCTCGCCTCGGCCGAGTCCGCCCTCATGGCAGTCTCCGGCCACACCATCTCCTCGGTCCCACACGGCAGACCAGAAATCATGCCGTAGTCCTCCAAAGTGACTCCCACCTCACCAAAAGGCAGGTGAAACGTGGTAGTCGTATCCCAGAATCGGTTCAAGAAAGCACGAACCAGGCTAAGGTTAGCCCGCAACTTCCTCTTCACGATATCCCTCCAGACCTGAACCAGAGGACCGAACGCTCCACGCTCGATCATGGCCCTCTCCTCCGCCGACAGCCGCTCGTAGTGCTCCATCGCTGTCGTGTAACCCGAGAACGACCTGATGTTCCCGGCCTCCTATTATGATTTGAAACAAAGCTATCTTTAGTTTTGAATGAAATGTGAAAGAAATTTGGACAAAAAGAATGAAAGAGGATGGATAATGAGTAGTGAATTCCTATTTACCAGACTCTTCACCGTCCTGTAGGACAGGTGACCCTCGTCAGCCCACACCAGGTGCCCACTCTCCCAGGTCTCGGCCCACGCAGGAGCTCCCCTCAGCTGACGACCTCCTCGCCCAACGTTGGCTCGTCTCGGGATCTCCTCCTCCTCAACAGCCTCCTCCTCGTGAAACTCAGCAGCCATCACCGCAGCGGTGAAGGCCTGCTCTAAAGCCTCCTCGACAGTAGCGGCGTCTATATCCATGGGAGTCCTCCCAGAAGTAGAAGCATCATCACCTGCAACATTAAAGTAAATTCAGGCCGCGTCACATGACGACAAGCCTTTGTTAAGGAGTTTTCGAGCCTTCAAAGCCCTGGAAACACCCTTTCCGGCCATCTTTGGCCATATTCCCACCAACCCAATCACTCATGTGATAAATTGGGTCAAGTCAAGTCCAAGTCAAAGCCTAGTTCCGGGTTCGAGTCGAAAATTCGGCAGCATTTCGCTATAACGGCAATTATGCCCTAAAAGGTGTCCTAAAAAAGTTGTTACAAACCAAAAATCCGAGATGGTAGAAAGTTTACCCATCATTCAAGGATTCCAAATATCAAATTTCATCGCAAGCGGGCAATCCTAAGGCTATTTTCGAAGCAATTTACGATTTAGCTGTAAAACCGTCTCAAATTTCACTCAAGGGCTCAAAACTCGACAAAAATTCAAGACAAATACATGGTTATGTTCCTAACATTACCTACTATCCGTTTCTAATGTCAATTTGACAAGGCAAATCCATTTGGGGGAAAAGCCCCAAAATTTTCGATCAAAAGGGTCATAAACCCTAAATCTCGCGGCTCAAAATTCAACAAATGTAGATGGTTAATGCAAGATTGTGACACATACCTCGATTAGTCATGTTTAATGCAAGCTTTTGGATCAAACCTCGACGGAAATGGTGAAGATTTGAGAGAGAAATTGCAAGAATTTGTGTTTCGAAATAATGAACACAATCCTTCTGAGTTCGCGTTTTTACGCAGAAATAGCCAATTTGGGGAAAAGACGCAGCAGGTGCTGCGCCTCTTCCAAGAGACGCAGCTCTTGCTGCGCCTCTTCCTTGTGTTCCCTCCATACGAATTTTCAAAAAATTCGTTATGAGTTCGTTATTTGTGGGCCCATCTTTGGTGCGCCTCTTCCCCGATGATATTATATTCTTTTGGTCCGTTTCGACAATTTTCTTCGTTCCGGCCCGCATTTCATCACCGGGACCGTTGCATATTATTATCCAGCGCAGTAGTATTTTGCAGTACTGTTCATATCCTTTTATCCAGCGCAGTAGTATTTTGCAGTACTGCTCAAATCCGTTTATCCAGTGCAGTAGTATTTTGCAGTACTGCTCAAATCCGTTTATCCAGTGCAGTAGTATTTTGCAGTACTGCTCACTCAAGATTTCTCCCGTGACGATCAAGATGTTCCTAGTCGTCAATATATTCCCCAGTAAGAGTTTGCTTGAGACCGACACAAGCAGATTCAACCTCAAGTTTTGCCAGAATTCGCTTGAGACCGACGCAAGCGGATTCCCCAGCAGTTTCTACCGACGTCCTGCTGCTCTCAATATTTCTTGTTTCCCCGCGAAGTTCGATTAGATCTCAGGTATGGTCTCTTCTTATGGCTGGCGAGCTTCCTTACGTAGTCTAATGGACTTTAAACGACACTCCCCGATAGTCGACAGACTCTAAAATGTTCCCGACGACAGGTCCTTGGTTCAGACCCCTTGAACCGCCTCGCGTCGCCATAGTCGTCAGGTTGTAATCTTCGATTGACCTGATGGCTATACTTTGACTTTCGCCTTGTCCAAGCCTCAGTCAAAGTGGGGGCTCTGTAGACACCTCATTTCTGCACCTCCCGCAAACCACCCGGTGATGATTGGGCCGCATGTTTGATTCGCGGAATGATTTGTGACAGTTCGTAAGATTATCGTCAAGTGATTGCTCAAATATTAATGTCGACCTCTTAGTTGTCATCTACGTCCCGATACGGTCGTTTTGGCAGTAATTAGAGTACATTCGGAGTCCGGGTCAAAAACCGTCTCCATTTTCTGATAACTGTTAAATCCCGAGTCGGAATGTTCTGGAATGTACCGGATATTTCTATTCCATATTTTACAAATTTTATCTTTTGGCAAATAATATCCCCTAATATTCATATTAAATATTAAGGAAGATCGAATTATTTCCGTCCTACCATAACTCAAACGCGGAAATCTTTCTTCGAGCGAGGAAAACCTCCGGGGAATAGACGCAAAGGCAGTCTTTGCGCCTCTTCCAAGAGACGCAGTGGGCGCCGCGCCTCTTCCCAGGCCCTTCTCTGCATGTTCCACGTATCTCTTTCATATCTTTCCGAGATTCACTTCCAAAGAGTCTCCGAAACCCTAATTCCGTCACGTGATTAGTATAAATAGGAGCCTTCGCTCCTCATATTTCTCACGCGGGTGTCCGCCCTTCTCTTCTCCCTTTGCATTCTAGACTTCGTTCTTACTAATTGGCGCCTACGTGCTTGAACATTCGACCACGTAAGCTCGGATCTTTCCGGGTACCAGCCTCTCCGTTGCATGACCGACCAATTTGACCAACTACACCAATAATCAATCTAGTTAATCAATTTATTTCAATCGTTTTCCTCTTACGAGGGCACTCTCTTTGCATTCACGTCGAGCATCACTAATCGATTTTCTTAGTCCTTCTCGTTTCGTCAACATGTAAGTCTGAGGGTGTATAATCTCTCTTTTATTTATTATTGTATTTTATTGTATCACAATTGTAAGGTTTATGTCGAAAATACCTCATTAAAACCGATTTCTAAAACCGTCTTCAAAGAAACCTTTTTTTACGGATTTCCAGTAGACAGACGTCGAGAAAAGACGCAGCAACTGCTGCGCCTCTTCGAAGGAGCGCAGTTCCTGCTGCGCCTCTTCGTGAGGCTGCCGCAGTTCCTGCTTCTTTTCTTCTTCCTTCGTCCTCTGTAATTCGTCGTTCTTATTTAATTTCGATTGTTCGTTCTTTAATTCGTTCACATGATAGTTTAATAATCACATGTATATTTATTATTCATCATTAACATGTTTTAATCATCATTGCTAATCCGACTTAAATCCCAAGTAATCCAATATTTGCGGGTTTTCGTCATTAAATTCAAACCCGGGTTTTGGAGGTTCAATTCATTCATGTTGAATCTCTGGAATTCGTCATTGATACATTCTAATCTGTCTTTCATCATATTCGTCATTAATCCATCGTATTTAGTTTAATTTGTTTAGTTTGTAATTATTAATTATTCCACCTTGTAATTAATCCATCTTAATTCTGTCTCATCCATGTTTACTGTTTTCATATGTTAAATAATCTGTTAATCACTTTCATCCGAGTAAATATTATCAATCAATCCTTAAATTTATCAATCGACATTAACGGCTTGCAAATACGGCTTCACAACCAGAACTGAGCCAAGAACAGACGCAGCGTCTGCTGCGCCTATTCCAAAGGACGCAGCTCTACTGCGCCTGTTCCTGGCTAAGTTCTGTCCCTGAACTCCGTTTCTGCATTGACTTAGTTTAATTAGCTTACGTATTAACCAACTATTATCCGTAATATCACGCTAATTCCTGTTCATTAATTTTATTCTTTTATTCTTTTATTCCTTTTTCTCAAATTATCCGTTTTAAAGGTATTTTCGACATAAATCGCCTATTCAATGTAATCATTGTAATTTTCATTATTGTAATTTTCTTTTATTGTATTTATCCTATTTCTTGTGTGTTTTCACATGTAAATGAGCATTAAATCCCAACTTCGACCCAATTGTTTGCTAAACTAATTGTCTCACCAACTTAGTATTAATTCTCACATGCTAGGATTAAAACTTGGATGTTGCATTGCATGCATATAGCCGACGATATATCAAGTATGAATAACTTCCCTAATCATTAGTAGAGGCCGCTATCGAGGCGGGCGGGATTAGGTGTTCGATCAAAAGAGCTTCCTAATACGTACCCTCACCCCTTACTCCAGATCTCCGTGAACACCCGTGTTCATTGGCATCCACGAGAGTCATTCTAGACATAGAATGCTAAGGGTAACGATTGCTTAGTGTTCATGTCACTACTTTATGTCTTGACATGACATGAGGTATTCGAACGGTTCCAATTTCCCATAAAAATTGGTGGCGACTCCATACAAAATGCAAACGCTTGTTTTCGCTTCTCACCAAGCGCCCCCGTGGGCGGCCCGCTGTCCACACAACCATTTTAACACGCCTTTCTAGGCCGTCATAATGACGATTTTCAAACCCGGTTTTTTTAACCATTTCAACACGCCTTTCTAGGCCGTCATAATGACGATTTTCAAACCCGGTTTTTATAACCATTTCAACACGCCTTTCTAGGCCGTCGTAATGACGATTTTCAAACCCGGTTTTTATAACCATTTCAACACGCCTTTCTAGGCCGTCGTAATGACGATTTTCAAACCCAGTTTTTATAACCATTTCAACACGCCTTTCTAGGCCGTCGTAATGACGATTTTAAAACCCGGTTTTTTATAACCGTTTTCAAATGCACCTTTTCATACCGTCGTAATGACGATTTCAAACCTCGGGTTTCACAAACCATTTCAAAATACCCTTTTACGTCGTCATAATGGCCATTTCAAACCTCGGTCTCTCGCCGATCGTTGCATTTCTCAAAGCGCCCTTTTATGCCGTCTTAATGACGAATTCTACCCTCGAATTTTCGAAAATCGAAATCAATTTTCAAACTAAAACGTTTTTCAAACCGTCATAATGACGATTTCAATCCGTGCATCTTTCCAAATTTCAAATCTCGTTTTCGAAATCAAAATTGGCTTTTCTAAGCCGTTGTAATGACGATTTGAATTATCACACTTTTCGATTTGCATACCTCCTTTTAAAGGTTAAAACGGTTTTCTAACCCGTCGTAATGACGAATTCAATCTTCATAATTTCCAATTTCAAATCTTTGAAAACAAATTTAACCGTTTTCAATTTTCAAATTCAAATTCAAATCATTTGAAAACAAATTTAACCGTTTTCAAATTTCAATTCAAATTCAAATCTTTGAAAACAAATTTTACCGTTTTCAAATTTCAATTCAAATTCAAATCTTTGAAAACAAATTTAACCGTTTTCAAATTTCAATCAAAAATCAAATATTCGAAAACAAATTTAACCGTTTTCAAATTTCAAATTCAAAATCAAATCTTTGAAAACAAATCTGACCGTTTTCAAATTTCAAATTCAAAATCGAATCTTTGAAAACAAATCTGACCGTTTTCAAATTTATAATTCAAAATCAAATCTTTGAAAACTAATTTAACCGTTTTCAAATTTCAAATTCAAAATCAAACCATTTGAAAACAAATTTAACCGTTTTCAAATTTCAAATTCAAAATCAAACCATTTCAAAACAAATTTAACCGTTTTCAAATTTCAATTCAAAATCAAATCTTTGAAAACAAATTTAACCGTTTTCAAATTTCAAATCCAATTTCAAATCATTTGAAAACAAATTCAACCGTCTTCAAATTTAATTAAAAATCAAATCTTTGAAAACAAATTTAACCGTTTTCAAATTTCAATCCAATTTCAAATCATTTGAAAACAAATTTAACCGTTTTCAAATTTCAATTCAAAATCAAATCTTTGAAAACAAATTTAACCGTTTTCAAATTTCAATTCAAAATCAAATCTTTGAAAACCAATTTAACCGTTTTCAGATTTCAAATCGAAACTCAATCTTTGGAAACAAACTTAACCGTATTCAAATTTTCAACCCAATTTTAAATCCTTTGAAAACAAATTTAACCGTTTTCATGGCCATTGTGATGACAATTCCAAATTCTTCGATTCTCGATTTTCAAATCCGTGATTCAGAATTTCAAAAACTGTCTTTGGGAACAATACATTGTTTTCAGAGTCGCCACAATTTCAACTCAAACCGTCTTTTGCAAACAAACCTAAGACAACCCTTTCAACTAATCGACTTTCGGAGATCCCTACTCTTCGGAAGCCGTCCATAAAGCGACAAATGAATCCTTTTGAAAATTTCTATTTTCGAAAATTTCAGTCCACCTTTCCGATTCAGCCTCGAGTCGATTGGAGTCCAGTCGATTTCAAGTCCAGACGTCTAGATAACGCCGAGTCTCTTCAGAAGTTAGTACCTACCTTCTAGTCTAGGTCGTGTCTCCCAATTGCCGAGACATCTTCAATGGCGTTAGCAGAGTCAAAACCTCTCGGGTTCTAAACCCGTCTTTCCCCTACATTACGGGTCAAAGGTCAAGTTTGCGCACATGTCTTGTCCAACGGCGTCACGCTATCAACGCACATCCAAACTGAGTCAGAAGTCGTCTGTCTAGGCATCACTATGCCAAAGTCGACACTCGAGTCTAAGTTCAAAGTCGTGCACCAAGAGTTCAAACACAAGAGGTCATTCACGATCTTTATGAACTCATAACCTAGTCACACCGTCGCGTCTTCACAAGGAAACTGCCTTTTGTGCATATGTGTCGTACTTGCCTTTGTTTGTGCAATCTCTTGCCAAGACAAGTTATAACGCCCATCGTTATGTCAAATAGGAATCCCTTGGGTGCCATCAATCCCCAACCAGGAACTCATGAAGCTGATCCATCTGCATCAACCATGACTTCTGCTGAAACCAACAACATGGTCCTTCGACTCCTAGCTACCGTAGAAGACTTGAGCACTCGTCTCTCCCAAGTTGAGGACAAAATGATAACCGGGAATTCTCCCTCTTCTGATATTGAGCAAAGGGTTAAGCTTCTTGAAAGCCGGCTACTGGACAACGACCAAACCAAAACCAGACGACCTCATATGTCCTTCCCAGATTTGGGTATGCCTTATGCCATAGCCTTGGAAAGGCTAATCTCCCAAGGAAAGCTCAGTCCAATTGGTCCAACTCCAGACCCTCTACCAAACAAGAGAGGACGTAGATGGGACGGAAAGCTGTTTTGTGAATATCACCAAGGCCGTAGACACGATACTGAAATGTGTCTCCCCCTAAAAGGTGTCATCCTTGATATGATCGAAAAGGGCGAGTAACCATTACGTCCCTCAGCAAACGACAAGAACAACCCTCTAGATAACCCTATTGGACACAGTCAGGAATCTTTCCTAGACTGCTCTCACCTCATCTCTCCTGACGATGAGGAAATTCATGCAATTGATGAGAATGGCATACAAAGCGCTATAATGATGCTCTCTGTCTCCATCAACAACATATTCTCAAAGCTTCAAGTTGCTATCGATGACTTGAACACCCGGGTAGCTAATTTGGAAAAGTGGTTTGGTAGTACCGAAAATGAACCCAACCACAAAAGAGAACACGAACCCTCAATTCACCAACCAACAACTGTTGACAATGAGGAGTCATCTAATGGTTCCCATACCCACGAGCCTACCGACAAAGGACATGAAATGACCTCACCAAAATACCCTTCAAAATACCAACCAACTTTCCCAAAACTTCCCATTGACAACAACCAAATCCTGTTTTTGCCCAGGATTGAGAAAAACAAAAACAAAAACAAAACTCACAAAAACATCCCAAAAAACATCAATGTTGGAATCATGGGAAAACATCAAAGGGTATTCACAGATCTGGGAATAACATATGGCACCGCTCTGGAGATACTTGCTTCAGAAGGAATGCTCCAACCTATTGGCCCGACTCCGGACAAACCCGAACACAAAAGAACCCGATTCTGGGATGGTAATGCCTATTGCCAATATCATCAAGGCAAGGGCCATGACACCGAAACCTGCTTCAAACTCAAGCATGCCATTCAAGATATGATTGAAGCTGGCAAAATTATAATTGCACCTCTCAGTCAAGACAATCCTTCTGGATGTCTCAAGTCAAACAGCAAGGTTGAACGTTCTCAAAGGACATTCACTAGACTCAACACAACCTATGCCGCAGCTCTTCAAATGCTTATGACTGAAGGGAAACTACAACCAATCGGGCCCACTCCGGACCCGTCTGAAAGCAGGAAATCCCGGTTTTTGGGACGGCAATGCCTATTGCCAATATCATCAAGAGAATGGTCATGACACTGAAACATGCTTCAAACTGAAACATGTTATTCAAGATATGATCGATAATCATGAACTGATAGCTTTATCCCTATGCCAACCAAGTGATGAAAACAACCCTCATGAACATCTCTTTCTGCAAGGAGATAAAAGCCTCATCGACTATTGTCCTCATATCATTCCTAACAACGAGAGTGAAGTGCTCAAGTGGGTCAATGCTCAAGACCAGACATTCAAGCCGCTGGATGCTGCGAAGGGGACCTTCGAAGAGGAAAGTGAGGATTAGTAGTCCATATCTACGATTGAGTCTGAGTCCGAGTCCGAGTCTTAGGCTTTCTCATATCTATCCAAGTGTCTGTCCTTTTATTCCTAAGTGACAAACTGGGGGCTGTCCCCATGAGTCACATGCATTCATCGAGTCTGTGCTAACCTCTTATTTATCTAAATAAAAGCACAATTTCCATCAATCATATATTCTCCCCATTACCATTTTTCGTTGACAACGAGAATTGATTTGAGAATTGATTTAAAACAAACCATATGTTCCAATTCAATGTGAGTACACTCGAGTGACGTTCCGTACCGAGTAAGCAGAGGACTCGAAACTCCGTGTCCATTTTCTTTACCTATTCCATGTCTGGCAATAGAAACCTTTCATTAGCACCCAACTTAGAACGAGCTTCTATCAAAGGGATTCTACGACGAACCCAGATAACAAACCAGAACATCTCCTTGTTCATGTTAGATGACGGAAGGCAAGCCCATTCCCCACAAAAACGTCCCATCACCAATTTTTAACCTCTCACCAACGGGTACATCCCCATCCGCACCTTTACCTGCCTCGAACGAAGGACGGCAAAGAACCAATGCATCCAAGCCAAAGCTAAATCAAAAACCAAAACCATAAGGTCGAAAGCCATTCGGCCAACCTCCAAACCAAAGCCAAAGCGAAAGGCCAAAATCAAAGGCCAAGCTAATAGCCATTCACCCAAAGCCAAAGCTCGAGGCCAAAATCAAAGGCCCAAGCCAATAGCCATTCAACCAAAGCCAAAGCGAAAGGCCAAAATCAAAGGCCCAAGCCAATAGCCATTCAACCAAAGCCAAAGCGAAAGGCCTAAATCAAAGGCCCAAGCCAATAGCCATTCACCCAAAGCCAAAGCGAAAGGCCGAAATCAAAGGCCCAAGCCAATAGCCATTCAACCAAAGCCAAAGCGAAAGGCCGAAATCAAAGGCCCAAGCCAATATCCATTCACCCAAAGCCAAAGCTCGAGGCCAAAGTCAAAGGCCCAAGCCAACAGCCATTCACCCAAAGCCAAAGCTCGAGGCCAAAATCAAAGGCCCAAGCCAATAGCCATTCACCCAAAGCCAAAGCGAAAGCCAAAATCAAAGGCCCAAGCCAATAGCCATTCAACCAAAGCCAAAGCGAAAGGCCAAAATCAAAGGCCCAAGCCAATAGCCATTCAACCAAAGCCAAAGCGAAAGGCCGAAATCAAAGGCCCAAGCCAACAGCCATTCACCCAAAGCCAAAGCTCAAGGCCGAAATCAAAGGCCCAAGCCAACAGCCATTCACCCAAAGCCAAAGCTCGAGGCAAAAATCAAAGGCCCATACCAATAGCCATTCAGCCAAAATCAAAGGCCTAAACCAATATCCATTCGCCCAAAGCCAAAATTCAAGGCCAAAGCAAACACCAAAGCCGAAATCAATTCGCTCAAAGCAAAAGCCAAAGCCAAAGGCTACTCACCCAACATCAAGGCCAAGACCCAAGCCAAAATCAAAACAAAACAAGATTGAAACCCTTTCCCAAAAATGGCCAAAATCCAAAGAAAGCATCCAACACACAAAATCCTGGACAAGTGAGTCCAAAATACCAAGTCCACGACCAACAAATCCAAAGCCCAGGACCGACAAGTCCAAAACACCAAACACTAAAACCTCAACCAAAACTCCTTCACCCCTAAGTCCTTCTACAGACTACTACAAGGAAACCTATCTAGGATCCTTGTGATTCCCCTCAAGATCATAACCAAAACTGCTTCACCCCTAAGTCCTTCTAGAGACTGTTGCAGGGAGACCTATCTAGGCTTCTGAGGATTCCCCCTCAAGCTCGTAATATCACACCTTAACCTTTAAGGTCCAGACATGGAAATCTGATCCCATGTTATTTACCAACCATTTCGTGCTCAGGCCACATCAAGCCGGAGACCCCATTTCGCACCACATTTCAAGCCGTAACCCATCGGCCTAAACACCACAAAATTCTTGCTCCATATTTTTATCTGTTAAGCAAACCCATTATTACCAAGCTCCACATTCCCTAATGTTGAAGCCATTTTTGACCACAATCCCCACGGAGTCCTCGAATGCTTTGCTATCGAGAACGGGGCATACCTAATCTACCCTTAGAGTCCACTTTTTAGTGTGCTCAAATAATAAGGAACATTTTCACAAATTACACCTCTTCGATTCATGATCAAGAGGTATTTATCTCCAATCAACCTTCGAGTCACCAAACGGAATTTTCCGTCGTGACGCTCAACTCCAGATTTTTATCTGTCAAACAAACCCATTATTACCAAGCTCCACATTCCCTAATGTTGAAGCCATTTTTCACCACAATCCCCACGGACTCCTCGAATGCTTTTCTATCGAGAACGGGACATACCTAATCTACCCTTAGAGTCCACTTTTTAGTGTGCTCAAATGATAAGGAACATTTTCACAAATTACACCTCTTCGATTCATGATCAAGAGGTATTTATCCCCAATCAACCTTCGAGTCACCAAACGGAATTTTTCGTCGTGACGCTTAACTCCAGATTTTTATCCGTCAAACAAACCCATTATTACCAAGCTCCACATTCCCTAATGTTGAAGCCATTTTCACCCTGACCCAGATACGGAGTCCTCGAATGCTTTGATACCGAGAACGGGACATACCCAATCTAACCCTTATGGTCCACTTTTTAGTGTGCTCACATGATACGGAACATTTTCAAAAATTAGACCTCTTCGATTCATGATCGAGGGGAATTCTCTCAAATCAATTATTCGAGTCACCAAATGGCATTTACCGTCATGACCCACACACTTTAAGGTCCTAACATCTCGCTTAGGCACACAAACACATTCTGAACTACGATCTGGTTTGATTTCACTTCACGTGAATACGTAGGCAGTCCTTTATGGACACAACCATACACCTCAACACACATTAAGGTCCCAGCAGTCAGCCTAGGCACACACATTCTGAACTACGGTCTGGTTTGATTTCACTTCACGTGAATACGTAGGCAGTCCTTCAAGGATACAACCATACACCTCAAAATCACATTAAGATCCTAACAACTCGCTTAGGCACACACATTCAGAACTACGATCTGGTTTGATTTCGCAAACACGCGAATACGTAGGCAGTCCTATTACAAGGGCACAACCACAACCACACCCCCACACACATTCAATTTTCAAACCTTCAATTTGCAACCCATTGCACACACAGCTCAGAACTACAATCTGGTTTGATTTCGCAAACACGCGAATACGTAGGCAGTCCTATTACAAGGGCACAACCGCATACTCTTTTCCTAATGATACCCGTCGCTGTGAGTACCAAAGATAAAATTTATAATCTCCTATTAAGACTAACCTAGGCTAGTGGTAACAGGGTCGATCCGCAAGGAGGCAGTTGTAAACTTTAGTTGATTTATGTTCAGTCTGAAGTAACTAATATGGGGGTTGATTTGAATTGTTCTATAGCTAATAACAATAAAAGGAAAATAAACAAAAAAATACGATTTAAACAGATAAAAGAAGGGTACTAGGATGGTCGGGTCATTATAGCTTCGGCGGCAGCAAACTAAGTCGGTCTAAATCAAACACAGGTAAGGCGGGAAATAAGAGGTCCTCTCGGTCCACTCCTAACAAATAGCATCTCTCGATCTCGCTATAGGTCCCTAATGTCACTAATACTAACTTTCGTCTGAGCAATGACTAATGGTCTAAACTATACCTATCTTTCGATCTTAGCACAGTTTAGTCGATTCAATTGACGGTCAAATAACCTTCCCTATCTTTCGATCTAACGGGTCGGTCACAAAATAGGTATCTAACTGGTCGCATGCATTCGATCTGTTAAATACAGGTTTAAAAACAATTAAAACGAAGGATAACCTTACAAGGTCAGTCGATCGACCAACAATGTCAGTCGATCGATCGACACGCTGGTTCAGTCCGTGTTCAATCTAATGCCGCCTAGCCATAAATCGCCTACATCCTAGCACTAACTATTTAGCTACTCATGGTGAAGGTAAAAACAACAATAAAACTCATGACAATTACGGAATTCATACTTAAAATAAATAACAACGATGATGAAACGATAATTGGCTTGGGAACACTAACTATCAATTCTATACTAACAATGGAAGTAAAACAATAAAACTGAAATTAGGGCAGAATGAATACCGAGATTAAAGAGGAAAGATTAAGAGCAAAGGCAGAAATCCAATGTTAAAGTCGATAACCCCAAAACCCTAACTCGAAAATAGCTAGAACTAAAAGTAATCTTGTATTGTGATAGAAACTTAGATGAAAACTTGATATCCTCTCGAAAGGTTTTATGTTACGTTATATAGCAACCAACGCAACAATTATTTCTTAAACCTAAACTTCACGGGCTTCAAGATTGACGATCTCTAAATTCACGTCTGGAATAGAAAGCTAGTCGATCGATCGATAATCTTGGTCGATCGATCGGATGTCGACAAAAAGATAGCTTCGGATCCCGAGCATTGGTCGATCGATCGATGGATCTAGTCGATCGACCGGTGAGCCGCTAATTGACTTCTCTAAACTCGTGGACTCGTCTTTCGGGCCTTGGATTGCGCACCAAGCTCGTTCCTTAAGTGATTCCTTTACGTCATTTGCAATGCAGATTACTCGGGGGTGGATTTGGCTGGATTTCCCGTCGAATTCTTCACATTTCTGCAATAAAGTACAAAATACGGAAGTAGACGGAAATAGGGAGAAATGTAGCATATATTACACAAATGAGCTCTGAAATGCGTGTAAAAGGAGATGTAAAACATCATATAAATGACACGCATCAAATCTCCCCAAACCAAACCTTGCTTGTCCCCAAGCAAGAACTAGACTCGATCTAATGACCTAATGGAACGAGTTCAATCTCAGAGCGAATTGACAACTGTAAAGCCTAAACCAATTTAATGCACAACCAACAATCAATTAGTAATGTGAATCATGCAAACGAGTTATAAAGTCGTTAAAATCTTTGAACAGATTGATCAAAGACTTATCAAACTGGACTCTCACGGGTCACTCAAATCACTCAATAAGCGCAGGTGATATATTTGTAAGATAGAAAGAATAAATTTGTAATGACTCTCACCTAACTGCGACCTATGAAAACATGCCAGCAATAAATTATGAAGATGACCTCTATGACCGTACATATGCATTCCAACCAAACAGATGACCATTGACACATGCCGAGGTATAATTATGGAAATGTGAGGTATGGGTAAGAAGAGGCAAAACATTTTATGGTAAAGTGGAGGTACAGGTGATCAAGCTAGTACCAAAACGGAACCAAATGGCAACATCCAACTTCCTTCCCATAAACAAATAAAATGGTGCTATAGCAAGCACAAATCTCACAAACTCCAAAATAGAAGTAATCAACTAACTCCCCATAAGATATAAATGAAATATGGGAGCAAAAATCGCCAAAAGATAAGGTATAAGGTATGCGAATTGATTTCTTCCTCGAATCTCAGTCGATCGACCATGTGTGGCAGTCGATCGACTGCTTTGAACAGTACATGACACTTTTTTTCTTCTTTTTCGAATCATTTTCTCTTTCTTTTCTTTTTCTTTTTCTCTATTTCTTTTTCAATCTTTCTTTCCCTTCCTTTCATTTTCCCAACAATATCTCAAACATGAGCAAATGCTACCAAAAACGAGGTAACAATCCCAAAAACGTAAACTACTAGCTTGACAAGGGCAGGCTATATGTAGGATGTAGTAGATAGGACAAAAAGGATATTTTTGGCAGTGTGGAGTTTATGGGCAAAATGAATAAAGGAAACCTCTACCACATGTGTCGACAGACCACAAACCAAATGCATACAGGTATTAAGTAGATCAAATTCATAATTATGCAAATTAAGGAAACATGTTTCATAAGGAGTACTACTCACATTCCTAGATGAACTGGTCATGAATGTCACCAGTTATAGGCTCTAATTCTCAGAAATATGATGTAGGTTGCCAAAAATCAAAGTCAGGTCTCAAGTTCAGCAAATGTTTTAACGAAAACTCGTAGATATGCACTTACGATTCTACTAATAACATGTCAATTAGCAAGGCTTAGGCGAAACAGATGCAAATGCTAAATCATCCTTGAAATACTACCGCTCCGACTCGACCTATATGCTAAAATAAACGTGCATTTTATGGAAATTTTTGAAATTTTTCAATTTTTTTTTTGAATTTTGAATATATATAAGGGAAATGAAATAAACAAATGCAAACTGAAATGTAAACGTGAATGCAAGCAAATGAAATGCGACGCAAAACCCTTCCCCAAACCAAATCGCACAATGTCCCCATTGTGCAAAATCATGTAATGAAAGCAAAGAGAAATGGGAATTTGCGAGAATATAAAATCAAACATAATGACATAAGGTAAAGACTTGGGAACTCACAAGACTTTGAGCGCAGCAAAGGAAACCTCCCCAAACCAGCGTGCGCTAGGAGGTTTCAGTAGCCAGCAGTGCTACCAATAAGAGTGCCTGAAAGACAGAAAGTACCACGCATAAGACCGAAGAAAGCAATTTTGAAACATAAGAATTGTGCATAAATGAGACAATAGAAGAAATAGATAATTCGACGGAAAATAGAGTGGAGTAGAAGACTCCCTTAGGTCCGCATATCGACCAAACACAGCAGGGGAGAGGTCGTAAACGAATATAGCAGCAGCAGTGGTCGATCGACCACTACGGTCAGTCGATCGACCAAGTGGACGGGAACAGTAGCTCCTGTAACCCTGCAATTCAGTCGATCGACCAATGGTGCCAGTCGATCGACCAAAACACTTTCTTTGCGGTGTCTTATTTCTTCGTAATTGCTCAATGATTTGAGCTAATAAGCTCTAAATACCTGCAAAATCACAATAATACGCGCCAAAAATTGCGCAAAACCCAGAACGAAGTCTAAAGTGCATAAAAATCCTAAGCAAATAAAATAAAAGCGAAGTTTTCGCGCACACAAAAGCAATAAAAAAAAATGTCATAACGAAATTAAAATGAAGTTTATAACGCATTTGATCAACTTAATAGTTGATCAAGAAGGACCAAGGTATGGCCCACTTCGTCGGCTTTTAGCTACTAGAGGTAGCCTCAATGGTGCTCATGTTATCGATTGCACCCTTCTCGGCGATTGATCGGAGAACTCAAATGATCGGCCGTCATCTCCCAATCAAGGACTTCCTTTGGATCGTCGGAATCCAAATCAGACCATCTCACCTTGACTGGCTCATCTTCCACTTCCTCATCAGTCCCATAGCTCAGGCATCCAAGACCTCCTCTTTGAATGATAGGCTTCGTCGCAGCTGGAGCATCCAGCTGCTCTTCCTTCCCCAAACCAGCTCCTGCATTATCTAAAACAACAAGTTCTTCCTCCTTCTTGCTCCAATCCGGGGCGGAGGGGTTAACACAGCAGTAGTAATAGGGATAGGCGATTCAGGAAGCACAAAGTACGATTTCTTTTCAGAAACCGTATTACAAGTGACAGGCCACATGGGATCCTTTTTCTTAGCCGGCTGGGCAAAGACAATAGAGTGCTTTCCCACTTTGAAAGTTAAGGTACCTAGACCGACATCGATGATTGCACCAGTAGTGTGCAGAAATGGCCTACCCAAAATGATGGGAATATGGTCATCCTCAGGCATGTCAAGGACAACAAAGTCAACAGGGAAGAAAAACTTCCCTATCTGGACGGGTATGTCCTCTAGGACTCCTATGGGCTCGACCGCAGATCGGTCAGCCATCTGGACTGTCATTTCAGTAATAGCGAACCTGGTCAGTTTAAGCTTCCTAGCTAGACTTAAGGGCATGACACTTATGCTAGCTCCTAAATCACATAAAGCCTTTTCGATAGAAAAGGTACCTATGCTGCAAGGGACGGAAAAACTGCCCGGGTCTTCTAACTTATGGGGCGCAGTGTGAGACAAGTAGGAGCAAGACTCTTTAGTTAACGCAACAGTATGAACATGTTCAAGTGATTTTTTCTTTGACAACAACAACTGTTTCATAAACTTAGTATATCTTTGGCACTTGGTTAACTAAATCAAGAAAGGGTACCTGAACATTTAAGCTACGAATAACTTTCTCAAATTTGCTAAAAGATACCTGTTCCTTAGTCGGCACGAGTCTCTCCTGGATATGGGGTGTAAGGAGCACCTTAGCCCTCTCCTCTAATTCGCGCGCGCCGCGTCCTTGGACTTTGGGAAGTGGAAGTCCGTCACCTTTTCCTTGTTGAAGCTAGACCCCTCCTCGGACCGTCTCAAATGAGACCCATTAACCGTCATCGGATCGAACTTGGAGCCGGACCGACCCATTAGCACTTGCTCCGCTGCCCAAAATTTTCGAGACGGTGGTTCCCGAAACAAGTGGTCTCGTAGATTATTTGGCATTAAGGGACAAAATTCTTCAACATCAGCGATGATATGGGTCGATCGACCACCCTCCTCGATCGATCGATCAAGGTTGCCTGATTCGAAGCTCCTCAGAACCGTGTTTCGATCGATCGACTAGGTACGTCGATCGATCGATCAAAATACCCGGCGAGACTTTTTTTTGATTTATTCGTTACTGACTTTGTTTGGACTCGGATTTGCCTCATTCTTCTCAACAGCTTTCTCGACCATGGCAGGACCCTCAAGGGTGGACCCGCTCCTCAAGGTGATGGCATGTAGGGTCTCCTTTTGCTCGGGTTGAGTGGGTAAGTGTCCGGGAGCTCGAGTGTTACTTTTACTAGCCAACTGAGCTATTTGGCTCTCTAGTAACTTCATCCCGGCCTCTCTTGCTTGGGACTCCTTCAAAGAATGATTCTTGACTCGGAAAATTCAGAATTTTATGTTTGTTCTTCTTTGCGGCATAAGGAGGCTTTTGGTATTCTTTGTTGCTTTTGATGCGGAGGTACATATGGCTGCATGCTGCTTGGAGGTTGAGTTGGATTCAAAACATTCTGGCTTCTCCAACTCAAGTTTGGATGTTTGTGGCTCGTAGTAGGTGTTGTTCGCCTATAGTGTTGAAAGGCGAAGACAAGATTCAAAGGGACTAGGCGGTTCTTTGAGACATGGCCCTCAACTCCACACCTTTCACAAGGGAAGGGACCGTCGACACGAGCGTTGACTTGGTATATCCCACCCTTAGAGGCTCCTCCTAGCTCATACTTGTCAAATCTCGCGGTGAGAGCCTCAAGTGCAGAACAGAGGAAGATTCAACACTCTCCTCTGGTTCCCTCTCGAATTCCCATACTCGGCCTTGTGGGTAGCTAGATCGTCAATGATCTTCCACCCCTTGGTTGCTCCCAAATTTTCAAAGAAATCTTCCATTGGTTGCAAGATCCAAAATGGCCCTCTGATAGTCGTACAACCCATTGTAAAAATGATTGCACAAACTCCACTTTTCAAATCCATGGTGCGGTATGGTTCGCACTAACTTCTTGAATCGGACCCATGCCTCGTGGAAATTCTCATCTGGCCCTTGTTTAAAGCCCGTGATTTGGGCTCTAATAGCGATCGTCCTCGAAGCAGAAAAGTACTTCTTGTAGAACGCCAATGCCAATGTATTCCAATCAGTGATCTCCTGAGCGGCTCGGTCCAGATCTCTATACCACTCCCTTGAAGCATCACGAAGGGAGAAGATGAACATGGTCTCTTTGATTTGATCCTGGGTCACGCCACCGGTGGTGGGGAATGGAGCGTGATGAGTCAATAAAGGTCTCCATATGTCTAGCTTCATCTTCATTTGCGGCTCCCCAAACCGATTTCTCTCGACCATAGTGATGTAAGCAGGCTTTGGTTCGAATTTCTGGCATCTCCCGGTAACTCGAACCCCTTGTATAAATTGTCGGCTGTCGGCTCGGAAAAACTAGCTATACTCGCTTCCTCGGCCATGACCGAAATTTCTGGAGAAGTAACGTCTCGGTGAAGATGTGGAAACGGGTGAAGATGGTGGATTTCCCTCGAATAGCTCGTTCTCGTAAAAGCTAGAATGAGAACTAGGCTCTTCCAAATGTCGTTCTTGAAATAATCTCCTCTTTACGTGCAAAGATCTTTCAATCTCTGGATCAAATGGCGGAATGGACCACCCCGAGACCTGCGCATAAGAGGAAACTCAACAAAAAATATAAGAATGCTTTAAGGAACGGATGTTCCTTAAACTAAAAAAGACTGAAAATTGAAACAACTAAAATTAGGACTATTGCCTCCCCAAGAACGGCGCCAAAATTTGATACCCGTCGCTGTGAGTACCAAAGATAAAATTTATAATCTCCTATTAAGACTAACCTAGGCTAGTGGTAACAGGGTCGATCCGCAAGGAGGCAGTTGTAAACTTTAGTTGATTTATGTTCAGATCAAGTAACTAATATGGGGGTTGATTTGAATTGTTCTATAGCTAATAACAATAAAAGGAAAATAAACAAAAAATACGATTTAAACAGATAAAAGAAGGGTACTAGGATGGTCGGGTCATTATAGCTTCAAGGCGGCGAAGAAACTAAGTCGGTCTAAATCAAACACAGGTAAGGCGGGAAATAAGAGGTCCTCTCGGTCCACTCCAAACAAATAGCATCTCTCGATCTCGCTATAGGTCCCTAATGTCACTAATACTAACTTTCGTCCTGAAAAGCGACTAATGGTCTAAACTATACCTATCTTTCGATCTTAGCACAGTTTAGTCGATTCAATTGACGGTCAAATAACCTTCCCTATCTTTCGATCTAACGGGTCGGTCACAAAATAGGTATCTAACTGGTCGCATGCATTCGATCTGTTAAATACAGGTTTAAAAACAATTAAAACGAAGGATAACCTTACAAGGTCAGTCGATCGACCAACAATGTCGGTCGATCGATCGACACGCGGTTCATCCGTGTTCAATCTAATGCCGCCTAGCCATAAATCGCCTACATCCTAGCACTAACTATTTAGCTACTCATGGTGAAGGTAAAAACAACAATAAAACTCATGACAATTACGGAATTCATACTTAAAATAAATAACAACGATGATGAAACGATAATTGGCTTGGGAACACTAACTATCAATTCTATACTAACAATGGAAGTAAAACAATAAAACTGAAATTAGGGCAGAATGAATACCGAGATTAAAGAGGAAAGATTAAGAGCAAAGGCAGAAATCCAATGTTAAAGTCGATAACCCCAAAACCCTAACTCGAAAATAGCTAGAACTAAAAGTACTGTATTGTGATAGAAACTTAGATGAAAACTTGATATCCCTCTGAAAGGTTTTATGTTACGTTATATAGCAACCAACGCAACAATTATTTCCTAAACCTAAACTTCACGGGCTTCAAGATTGACGATCTCTAAATTCACGTCTGGAATAGAAAGCTAGTCGATCGATCGATAATGTTGGTCGATCGACTGGATGTCGAAAACATGTAGCTTCGATCCCGATCATTGGTCGATCGATCGATGGATCTAGTCGATCGATCGGTGAGCTGCTAATTGACTTCTCTAAACTCGTGGACTCGTCTTTCGGGCCTTGGATTGCGCACCAAGCTCGTTCCTTAAGTGATTCCTTTACGTCATTTGCAATGCAGATTACTCGGGGGCGGATTTGGCTGGATTTCCCGTCGAATTCTTCACATTTCTGCAATAAAGTACAAAATACGGAAGTAGACGGAAATAGGGAGAAATGTAGCATATATTACACAAATGAGCTCTGAAATGCGTGTAAAAGGAGATGTAAAACATCATATAAATGACACGCATCACCTAACATTTCCAATTTTCAACCGTCAAATAACCAGCTCAGAACTACGATCTGGTTTGATTTCGCAAACACGCGAATACGTAGGCAGTCCCCCAACAAGGACGCAACCGCACTCCCATTTCAATCTCAACCATTAACATCGATCCTCAAAATCAGCCCACCCAGCTGCCAAAATTAATCTCTAACCTCTTTACTGGGAGCTTCTTGCTTAAGACGTCTCCCATTCATGCTCTTACCAAATTCCCACCTTCTCTCTTTGGGGGCTTCTCTTTCGAGACGCCACCCATCCTTTATGCTCAAACATCTTTTGAGTCTCAACTTCAGTCCAAAATAAACCACTTTTAGCCTAGTGCTCGGTCCGGACGATGACAAGGTCTTGGTTCCGCTCTCCGAATCATCATACCTCGAGAAGGCATCTCCAACAAGCAAACAGAGGCAAAGATGTCTGGAGAAGTTAATAAATTCATGTTCCCCAGCCGAGCGGACCTTCTACTCCAGGGATTTGATACGTGTTGTCACCCTTTCTTGGCTAGGAGTTGCACTTACATGTGCAAAGTCTGTCAGAGTCACCCCCGTGTCGTGTCGATCCTGAGTTTGTATCACGTTCACGACCGTCTGCTTGTCAGTCTGTCAGTATGCGTCCATGTGAGTCAATAATCTCAACGGTCACGTGTCTCCAATCTATGAAATCACAGATCTACGAGTAACAAGACTCGCCTTTCAGCTTCAAAACATTCAAAACTTCTATCTCCCTTCGCGTGAGATATTACATGCTATTTGCTTACATGCTAACTGCTCACATGCTTATGTGCTTACGTGCTTATATGCTTGCATATTACGTACTTGTCTATGCGATCGCGGATTTGTGTGGTCACTAACCATGCAGGTAATCTTGAGAAGACAAACTCACTCCAGCTAAGTACTGGGTTCTTCCCAACAAACAGCGACCCATCAAGTCCAAGAGCTTTAACCCCGCCGATTACATGGCTTACGCTACCTCCTAGCGAGCAGCAACTCATATCCCTGGCGAGTCCTGAGAAGTTTCTAACTCCCCAGCGAGTGCCGATTTTCAAATGGAAGTCACACAAGATATTTCCACAGTCGATCATTCGACCATAGATGGCTGGCGAGCCTTAGAACGCAGCACGGAGGGCGAGCCCCTTCACATCCGCATCAAGCTGGCGAGCTTTTGTCCGCAAACAAGATACAACTCAAGGAAGTATCCCGAAGATGCCTCGGGTACGACTCCTTTTCACAAGCTGGCGAGCCTTTGTCCGCAAACAAGGTACAACTCAAGGACGTATCCCGAAGATGCCTCGGGTACGACTCCTTCCCACACCTGGCGAGCCTTTGTCCGCA
The DNA here is from genome assembly GCF_048544455.1 of Silene latifolia. Lineage (NCBI taxonomy): Eukaryota > Viridiplantae > Streptophyta > Magnoliopsida > Caryophyllales > Caryophyllaceae > Silene > Silene latifolia. The sequence continues at coordinate 39,359,603 of NC_133533.1, forward strand.
AATAAGAAGTAATCCAAGGACATATCCCGAAGATGCCTCAGGTATGACTCCTTCCTATGGCTGGCGAGCCTCAAAACGCACCACCTTCAACACTGGCTGGCGAGCCTGTGCCCGCAACAATTCAAGGACATATCCCGAAGATGCCTCAGGTATGACTCCTTCCTATGGCTGGCGAGCCTTACAACGCGCAACAGCTGGCGAGCCTTTGTCCGCAGATAAGATACAGATCGAGGACCTATCCCGAAGATGCCTCGGGTACGACTCCTTCACACCGGCTGGCGAGCCTTTGCGCGCAAATGATTGAAGGACGTATCCCGAAGATGCCTCAGGTATGATTCCTTCTTATGGCTGGCGAGCCTTTATACGTAGTCTAATGGACTTTAAACGACCCGAACCGGAAGTCGACAGACTCTAAAATGTTCCCGACGGCAGGTCCTTGACTCGAATCCCCGAGTCGCCTCGACGTCGCCCTTCCCGACGACAGGTCCTTGGCTCAAACCCTTTTGAGTCGCCTCGACGTCGCAATGGTCTTTAGGTTGTAATCTTCGATTGACCCGGAGATCATACTTTGACTTTCGCCCTGTCCAAGCCTCAGTCAAAGTGTGGGCTCTGTAGATACCCAGTATCTGCACCTTCCAAAAACCACCCGATGATGATCGGACTGTAACGTGTTTTTGATATGCGTACGTGGATTGGCTATACATGAGACGGTTTAATGCACTACTCGAATATGAAAAATGATTTCAAAAGTTTCCTAACTTCATTTGCATTAAAATAACACTATTTAGAGTTAAAACCGTCTTCGGACCCAAAACCGACTCAGAAACCCGCAACTCGAGTCAACCTGAGTCAACCCAAATCTCGAATGTCAAAAATAATGCCATGAATGTTTTCATCATGTCATTTCCATTAAAATGAACCTAATTAGAGTCAAAACTGTCTTCGGACCCAAAACCGACTCAGAAACCCGCAACTCGGGTCAACCTGAGTCAACCCAAGTCAACCCAAATCTCAAATGTCAAAAATAATGCCATGAATGTTTTCATCATGTCATTTCCATTAAAATGACCCTATTTAGAGTCTAAACCGACACCGAGCCAAAAACCGACTAGAAATTCAAATCCCGACTCACACGGGTCAAACCCGAGTCAAAGATACAAAATACCTACCCCAAATATCATCCAAGAGGAAGCTTACACGGCTAAACAAACCTCAAATACCACAAATCACAACCAACAAAACATTGGTTAGAACAAATGCAAAATCCAAATTTGCGAAAGGGACAACACACCCTATTGAGTCACAGGGTAGCTCGCGCCTCTTTAGGCTGCCTGCTTAGTTTCTACGCAAACTCAACCGACCTACTATCCCACATTTCTCTATAAATACCCACCATCACACACCATAATCTTTACGCGAGAGTCCGCCCCCTCACATCTCTCTTAAACTTCTATACTCGACTTCCTAAGTCACAAAATCGACACGTGTTTACGACCTACCGATCGTAAACACAAGCCTTACACATTTTGTTTGGTACCGTCGCCGTGCATTCGACCGACCTATTCAACCAACTCAACATTAATCAACATGTTTTAATTAACATATTTTCAAAACCAAATCCTTTTTTAAGGCACTCTTTTTAAACTTCTTTGATCGCGAGTAGTCACCATGAGAAAATCGTCTCTAAAGTCGTCTACCACGCAAACATCAATACACGTAAGTTTGAGGGTGTAAACAACTCCTTTATTTCATGTATTTACTGTTTTTATGAGTCTACAAGCATGAGCAATGCATAACACGATTCAAATATAGGTTAGACGAGCCAAAACCGAGTTTTGGCCTGAGACAGGAGCTCCTTGCTATGCAAGGTGGCTCGCGCCTCTTGTGGGTCTCGGGTCAGGCTCATCCGTGTTTGTTCTCGTCTTTCCTCTTTATTTCTTTCTTATTTGTAATCAGTTTTTACCATTTCAAATGTTTTAATTCATTTTTATGATAAACATATTTTGACCATTATAAAAATCATCCTTGGTTCTTTATACCATGACGGTTTATTCCGTGACCCGATGATATTGTTGGTTAATCACATTTTAATGGGTATTTTAACACCCTTTTCTTTATTTACCATTTTTTCTCATTTATTTACATTTGTAAATATATTAGTCATAATTCATAATCATCCTTGGTTCTTTATACCATGTCGGTTTAATCCGAGTACGATGACAAACTTGACTAATTACAAATAATCGAACTTAACATATTTAGTTCAAATCAAACATTTTCCTTTTACCATTTTATTATGCCTTTCAAAACATGCAAATCCGACAACGAATATTACTAACACAATAGTAATTATTCCGAGTCATGCAAATCATATTTGCAAATCTTTCATCATAAATACGGTTTTAAATAACCTTTTCAAAAACCAGGAGACGCACCCTTGGGTCGGCTCATGGCTCGCGCCCCAAGAGGCCGCCTGTTTTCACATTTCAAAACCAGGGCAGAGCCCCTTCCATCGCCAATAGGCTCGCGCCCCAAGGGGGCTGCCTGGCACTGTTCTGCCTCATTTTTGGTACTTGTCTAGGACGATCCCGATTACGGTTAATCCGAATACATGACGGATCAGATTGACAAGTTTATGTTTTCACACTTTGTCATTTGACACCCTTTTTCAATAAATGGATCGTGTTAAGCATCATAACCCGAATTTGGTAAATGGATGTTTAATTTCCGTTTTCACATGTAAATCAATCTAAATCCAACTTGACATCTTATGCTTGATATTTGGATTAACGAACCGACTTAGAAAGCTCACATGTTAGGTTAACACTTTTGGATGTGCATTCATGCATTTTAACCGTTCTATCAACTTTTGCACTTAAACAACCACGATCGATCAGTAAAGGCCGCTAACGCGGGCGGGATTGGGTGTCCGATTAAAGGGCTTCCCAATACGTACCCTCACCCCTTACTCAGAACCTTTGGATAGTGGTTGGCCTTATCCAGGGCGTACGAGAGTCATTTTAGGCATAGAATGCTAAAAGGGGGACGAGTCCTTATCTTTAGTACCTATGTCAAACACTGCTTTGTGCTTCGTTTGACCGAGGTATAAAGTGGATTTTGAACGGGTTCCAAGCATCCCACAAATGCTTGGTGGCGACTCCGAACATCTCTACATCGTTTCGCGGCCCTTGCCGAGACGATACCGACCGATCTAAAGTGATCCGGTCGAAAGCATTTTACGCCGCCGATCGTGGCTTTCAAAGAGACCTCTGCATGTCCACAGTTTGGCCTGGCGTGCAGGTGGCCCGCGACCGCGGACCGGTAGGCGGCCCAAATCCACGGACCGAGACGTGGCCCATGTCCACACCCTCAAACAATTAAGCAAGGAATTAAGAGAAATAAAGTCGGGTAACCACGCCCCCGATCGGAGCTGGCAACCCCGATCGGGGTTGACCCTCTCTAGCACTTTTACGTTATGCCCCTATTTTCTTATAAATAGGGGCCTTAATCCGTCATTAGGGTTATCTTATTCTTACGTCTCATACACTTTATAATAGCCTTAAGCAATATTTCTCTCATAAGTTTTCATATTAGTTTTTAAATTTTGCAAAGCTTTTAGTTATCAAACATTTGGTTCTTAATATATTCAAGCATTTGGTTCTACTTTGTTCTTCCATACAAGTTCATTTCCATTACGGTATTCCTATTTCTAGTTTACTATTTTACGTTTCTATTTAGTTATCGCATAGTTTATCGTTAGCACGTTTATTATATCACTTTAGTATTACTCTTGTTATATGTTTCGTCATTTAGTTTACATCATTTCTACAATTATGTCTTGCATTTTATTCAACAAATTTTATATTTTACATTACATTATGAGTAGCTAAATTCCTTAGTCTAGGGGCTAGGGAAGCCATGCAAAATCAAATATATAAAATGGTAAATTAGGTTGATATAATATTGTCTAATTGTTTCTATCACATGTTTGCATCGTCACGTTTAATCTATGTTTAAAGGCCTTATTCATTGATTAAGTTTGTTCATTCGTTCTAAAAGTCGAGAGGCACGGAATTGAATTAGACTAAGCATGTGTAGTAGGACGACCTAGTCATGGACGAGAGTTTCTCTAGGACCCGGTATATGGTTGACACTAAGACCGTAAGGTGGGTGTCTCTAAGCCTAAACAATTGACAATGTTATTATTACCGAGTTTATCATGATCATATATTTACCTTTGCATGTGTGACCCGACTCCTCTAGACTCCCTTTTATCATATAGTTTTCATATTAATATTTGTTAGTCGTCAACCAAACAACAAACAAACCCAAAACGAAATCGACCTTGATAAGAATCTTTCCATAGCATTTCACAACGCAATTCCCGTCTCCTTGTGTTCGACCCCTATTGCTACATTAATTTGTGTCTAGGGTAATTATCTTTGCATAGGTACACGATAAGCTTATCACTTGTGCAAGTAACTAGAAACAAGTCTAAGTAAAGAAGCAAACATTGGACCAACCTTGAAGTGTTACATGGATTTGCATGCATAAAGATATGGATTAAAATGAGAAATGTAAAATAAAGTCTTATGCAAAGTCAAGCCCAAGATTTGAAGTCCAACTAAGGTGGAAACTTTGGATGCTTAGTGAAGCTTAGATGCTAATATCATATTTAACCGGATGAATTAAGATGGGATTAGTGGCTCACATTGGATCCCCTTGGCATTTAATCAAAAGTAAAGAGATTTGAAGCAAGGTTTAGGATGTTCATTAGATGCTCTTAGGATGCTCACCAAGCATTTAACCGGAGGATTGAAGTTGAGTTAATAGCTCACTTAGGATTTCTTTGGTAATTAATCAAGAAATTAAGAGAAAATATTGGGGTTAACCCCTTATATTTACTCTAAGTGTCACCCCTCATTTACTATATAAAGAGTATAGACTTCAACACTTCTTACATACCTTCAACACCACTTTTATACTCTCATTTTAGTTCTTAGTATAGTTTAGATTAGGTTTCCCTTTATCATTTCCGTTATGTTATAAACAATTTCTTTAAGCATTTCAATTTATATTACAAGTTCATTTACAATTTCCAATTCAAGTATTTGTTCTTCTATATTCAAGTTCTATTTCCATTGTCAAGGTAATTTCATTTCTAGTATTATTTTGTTATTCCTTAGTCATTTACATTACTAGTAGTATGTTTATCCTTATCATTTCATGTCATTAGATTAGTTTTCATTATGCATAAGTAATTCAATTGTCTAGGGAATAAGGAAACCATGCATAAGTAGTCCTTGCAATTGTTGAACTAGGAAGTTATAATATCGTTTCACTGTTTCTATACATGTTTGTATTGGCGCGTTTAATCTTTGTTTAAAGGCCTTATTCATTGATTAAGTTCGTTAATTCGTTCTATAAGTCGAGAGGCACGGAAAAAGATTAGACTAAGCATGTGTAGTAGGATGACCTAGTCCTAAACGAGAGTTTCTCTAGGACCCGGTCTATGGTTGACACTAATATCGTGAGGTGGGTGTCTTTAAGCCTAAATGGGACACCCCCTTACTCCAAGTGCCTTACCAGGACCACTTAAGGTTTGGAAACGTCACCATCTCGGTTACCCGAGTCAATGATAATCATAAAACAATAACGAAACATACTTAAAAGTAAATACGGTTTAAAGTGATTACATGTCAACTCCAGAACTGTTAAACTGAAACACAAGGTTCTCAAAACGGTCTACTGATAAAACTATCAAAACTACAAAACACCGTCTGACACGGCGAAAGACTTCTAACTGCCACGTGATGACTCATCCCAGCTATCCGATACGCTTCATATCATACCTACTCAAATAACTGCTCACCATCCCCGAATGGATCACCACAGTTTTTAAAATAATTAACGGGGTCAGTACTAGTTACATAAAACAATGCCACAACGAAACAAATACCAAAACAGCTCAACAACACAACAATTCCCCAGTCTCCATAACCAATCCCCACAAAATTGACTACACACTAAAGTGTGTAGTCCTGCCAGAGTACCCATCGCAAAAAGTACTCCACACCGCCAGTGGGGGACCGCAGCCGTACCCACCAAATCCCCGCTCATCACCAGTGAGCGATAAACCCAAGTTACCTTAATGTGCACATCCCCTCCTGTGGCGGGTTCCACAGAGGGCGAACCAAGGGCATGAAGCCACTCCCTCAAGTGACTCCACTCAGCCAGGGATGCGACCCGAAGATCACAGACAGTTATACAACAACAATTATACTACACTATCAACAACCACCAAACCAGAATCCAATGTCAATACGATATACAACAACAACAGTAATCACCAACCACACTTGTGTAATTAATACTGAGTAGTGAAAATCCTACTTGGAAATCAAACACCACAGACGGTCTTAGCAGCTAATCAGAATCTTTCCTCAACGAAACTTCCTTCTATAACATACATGCATACAATTACTATCATAATCACATAAACCACCAAAACCCCCAAATTGCCCAATTAGGGTTTTAAAGGAACCCAACGAATCCCAACATAAAAGGTATAAGGAACTTACCCTCGACACAAGGATCACAACGGCATAAATAACACGATTATCCGACTCTCCTAGCCTTGGGAATTTGCTAATGATGCAATGAATCAACTTACGTAACTTCCTCCTCTCAATTTAGGTTTTTAGAATGATAAAAAGATTTAAGAAAAGTGACAGACGTCTTTATATACCAATATCGCATCATTAACAAAACCTGTCAAAACTCAGCCCGTAAACTCACTTACTTGATCGAGTAAGGCACTTACTCGATCGAGTGCCCCTTACTCGATCGAGTACCCAACTTACTCGATCGAGTACCCTACAAGCAGACTACTGTTTTGCGGCAAAAACTACTTATTCGGCAGAGTAAGCCCCACTCGATAGAGTACCCCAAGACACATAAAATCGTAGTATTACAGTCTTCTCTCCTTAAAAGGAACTTCGTCCCCGAAGTTCAACCCATACATAAAAACAAACATACTAACTCGATTAAGACACAACAACGCAACTACGGACTCAAAAAAAATCCCCAACCTATAACACATGAACTCTTAACACCAACTCTACCAACTATGCCTACCTCCACAACACGACTCACGATATCGTATCAACTACGTCATAGTCTCTCTCGACACAAACTCCAAACACTACCAACTACTATCCACAAACACTGCTAGCTCCGAAACATATTATCCACTAGAAAATGCGATATCAAGATACTCATAACATCAAACGGAATGTTACATTCTACCACCCTTAAAAGTAACTTCGTCCTCGAAGTTTACTCACACTCATAAACATCATCATCCCACTGTCAACACTCTCGAACTCATAAACATCATCATCCAACTGTCAACATTATCGAACTCATAAACATCATCATCCAACTGTCAACACTATCGAAATATTCTCCTATTCTTAAACATCGAACTACTACAAGCACGACCATGACCTTTTAACAAAATCAATCACAACAAAGGTCCATCCTTTATGCTACACCAACACTTTACTTCCAAATATACTACAACATGCACAACCATGAAACTCTCTTTTATCGCATCCTACTCCTCTTAAGACAAATGTTACGTCCTCGTAACTCACTAATACTAAATCCTTAGCTATATCTTCTCATTATCCTCATCACCACCGCATGTCAAAGATAACCTCCTATAATCTAAACACTCACCATTCCTATATCCAAGGCTCTCTTACTTAAACAGTTCTAATACCTCAATTCACTCGGCACACCACCTAACCTATACCACAAAAATCTTTAGCTTAACCAAAACTTCAACTGTTCCCTATTACCGCCAAAACGACATAGTCCTCTATACATGCACCTATCTCCATACTCATAACTCACGATCCTCAATTATTACACACACTCACACTAGATCCTCAAGTTCTTTTCTTTCATTACCGCAAAACTCACCCATAATTTATCATGATACTAATTTCCAACACCCTATACTCACTGTCCCAATAAAAGATTATGAACCACTTGCAGCTTTCAGATCAGTACAACACATGTTCTACCATTCACTTGCCATTACTATGTCTACCAATGCCTCATCTTAAAACAAGATCAAAATTACTGTAACAACCTCTCACAACTGTGTCCCATCAACAGAATATCGCTATACCATGTCGGCAACAGAAACATACACAACTCTCTTCCATATCATACTCTACCCTCACGCCCAAGCTGAAACTGGTAAGAAACATCAATAAACAAAACAACCGTCTATCTGTCCAAACTGAAACTCACAGGAAACAGCAGCAAACAAAACAACAATCTATGTATAACTGGTATGTACTTTCGAAACTCGAATCGTAATCATCCCGCCTACTCCACCACAACCAGTGACGGCATCGCAACACCGCCACCAACAGCCGTACCGCAGCGCGAAAATACCCGCATCACAACACGAAGTACCGTGCCCGGATCACCACCCGAGGCACAACAACCACATTGATAGACATCACAACCAGATACAATTCTTATAAACACTGACTCAGTATAAATTTTCGGACAAGAAAACTTACTCAAAACTGCTTTACTAGATCATAACACAACATATTATACGGAATACACAGACAAGAATCTCATGAATATCATCCATACCTTTTTACGGAATAAACATATATCAGGAATACATATACAAGTATAACTGGCTATGCCAGATCACCCAAACTATCACTTTTGAACATCATTCTATTAGGTTACCATATCCAACATATATTACAGAACATTTAGATAACAACTTTATGACTATCACACCATACCACTTATCGTGAGGTCAGAACTTCACACAAACATTTATACACATCATAGACCCATAATCACATCCAACTAGTCAATCCTGATCACGTAAGTTACCACTTGATAAAGGTTACCTCACGCCCGAGCTTAACTCGTATGCCCCTCATAACATATTCTCCCATTCGCATAACCATCACCCCCTGCCAAATATAACCACGCAGCTAATACTTAAGTACTAGCAACCGCCTCCTAAGACCACAACTTATACTTCCTCACAAACGTACATATCAATCCGGCCTCTACAAAATCAACCTCTTTAGAATTGCTATCCTTTTTATCTATCATCACCCTTAACCACTAGTGACAACACCACAATACCACCACTGCTCGTATAACAAACCTCTTACACTCATCTCTAAATATCACGGTTTCTTTCCTATCTTTGGTTAACATCCCAAATAACGAATATAAAATCCATAAACAAAAATTACCTCAACACTATTTCCAACTCCATCCTTAATTGTATCGTCACCCAACTCACGACCAAGATCTCATATCGTGTAAATTCTTTACCCGGCTTCTTACTTTCCTTAATTCCCTGAAACTCATGACTAATCATATTGTCCTGAAACTCCTATATAACCGTTTACTAACATCCTCATTATAGTATCATACATATGGACGATTTCTGACTTCTATATCACATAACTCCGATCGACATCTTTCTCAGTTTACTTTTATCCTTCTTATCTCTTTACACTCAACAACACCAATTAATGACTCAACTCCTTATTCCTTCTACCTAACCCTTTAGTGCTCCGGTTACCTTCTCATTGCTCCAAAACTCAAATCCCATTATTTCATATCAGTATCATCTCACTCTTTCTTACTATAGATCTTCTCTTATCATTCTATCACTCACACTTATCAACAATCAGTCCAGACCACCTCATGCTATCACTCACACTGATCTCCAATCACCTTTTTTTTTTTTGGAATCCCAAAACTCATTTCATAACGTTACTTGCCCAAGGAAATCACACATTATTTTCACCTCTTGAGGATACAAATTCTCAAACTCACTCACTATCTGCAAATCCACGTCACGGCATGTCTCCACTAAGTTCACTATATACCACTCTTCTCCATCCATCTACAACGATCTTTCATTACATATATTCTTAGCCAACACAATCTAACCATCTCCCTCCATAATTTCTTACACATCTCAAGTTGCTACTACCCACATCCTTCCTTTCAGCCTTTTCATTCTCACGTTCCTTACACTTACATCACTCTTTACTCATATACACTTACCTTTACATCACTCAAATTCGCAATTATATCACTCACCACGTCTCACAAAACTTGTACCATGCCTCAACCAGCTCAGCAATGTGTCTTGGGGTACTATATCGAGTGGGGCTTACTCTGTCGAGTAAGTAATTTTTGACGCAAAACAGTAGTCTGCCTGTAGGGTACTCGATCGAGTAAGTTGGGTACTCGATCGAGTAAGGGGCACTCGATCGAGTAAGTGCCTTACTCGATCAAGTAAGTGAGTTTACGGGCTGAGTTTTGACAGGTTTTGTTAATGATGTGATATTGGTATATAAAGACGTCTGTCACTTTTCTTAAATCTTTTTATCATTCTAAAAACTTAAATTGAGAGGTGGAAGTTACGTAAGTTGATTCATCGCATCATTAGCAAATTCCGAAGGCTAGGAGAGTCGGATCATCGTGTTCTTTAGGCCGTTGTGATCCTTGTGTCGAGGGTAAGTTCCTTATACCTTTTATGTTGGGATTCGTTGGGTTCCTTTAATACCCTAACTGGGTAATTTGGGGGTTTTGGTGGTTTATGTGATTATGATAGTAATTGTATGCGTGTATGTGTGGACATGGGCCACTGGCCGGTCTGTGGATTTCGGCCACCTACCGATCTGCGGTCACGGGCCACCTGCACGCCAAGCCAATCTGTGGACGTACAGCGGTCTTTTGAAATCCACGCTCGGTGGCGTTGAAATGCTTTCGACCAGATCGCTTTAGGTCGGTCGGTTTCGTCTCGGTAAAGGTCTCGAAACGATTAGAGATGTTCGGAGTCGCCACCAAGCATTTGTGGGATGCTTGGAACCCGTTCGAATCCACTTTATACCTCGGTCAAACGAAGCACAAAGAAGTGTTTGACATAGGTACTAAAGATAAGGACTCGTCCCCCTTTTAGCATTCTATGCCTAAAATGACTCTCGTACGCCCTGGATAAGGCCATCCACTATCCAAAGGTTCCGAGTAAGGGGTGAGGGTACGTATTGTGAAGCCCTTTATTCGAAGACCCAATCCCGCCCGCGTTAGCGGCCTCTACTGATCGATCGTGGTTGTTTAAGTGCAAAAGTTGATAGAACGGTTAAAATGCATGAATGCACATCCAAAAGTCTTAACCTAACATGTGAGCTTTCTAAGTCGGTTTGTTTAATCCAAGTATCAAGTATAAGATGTCAAGTTGGATTTATGGTTGATTTGCGTGTGAAAACAGAAATTAAACATCCATTTACCAAATTCGGGTTATGATGCTTAACACGATCCATTTATTGAAAAAGGGTGTCAAATGACAAAGTGTAAAAAACACGTAAACTTGTCAATCTGATCCGTCATGTATATGGGTTAACCGTAGTCGGGATCGTCCTAGACAAGTGCTAAAAACAAGACAGAACAACGCCAGGCAGCCCCCTTGGGGCGCGAGCCTATTGGCGATAGAAGAGGCTCTGCCCAGGTTTTGAAAGATGGAAACAGGCGCTGTCTTGGGGCGCGAGCCATGGGGCAACCTAAGGAGGCATCTCCTGGTTTTTGAAAAGGTTATTTAAAACCGTATTTGTGATTTAATAATTTGCAAGTATTGTTTGCATGACTCAGAATAATTACTATTATGTTAGTAATATTCGTTGTCGGATTTGCATGTTTGAAAAGCATAATTTACAAATAAAAATGTAAAATATGTAAAAGGAAAATCTTTGATTTGAACTAATTGTGTTAAGTTCAATTATTTGTAATTAGCCAAGTTTGTCATCGTACTCGGATTAAACCGACATGGTATAAATAACCAAGGATGATTATGAATTATGACTAATATGTTTGCAAATGTAAACAAATGAGAAAAATGGTAAATAAAAGAAAAGGGTGTTAAAGTACCCATTAAAATGTAATCAACCAATAATATCATCGGGTCACGGAATAAACCGTCATGGTATAAAGAACCAAGGATGATTTTTATAATGGTCAAAATATGTTTATCATAAAAATGAATTAAAATGGTAAATAAAAGAATAGAAATTCCTTCAAAATGTAATTAACCAATTAATATCACCGAGTCACGGATTTAACCGTCATGGTATATGGAACCAAGGGTGATTATGATTTATGGTTAAAAAGTTTGTCATAGAAATGATTTGAAACATTTGAAACGGTAAAAACCGATTACAAATAAGAAATGAAATAAAGAGGAAAGACGAGAACAATCACGGATGAGTCTGACCCGAGACCCACAAGATGTGTTAATATTCGTGCCCTAATACATTTAAAGAACAAGTAATAATTAACGTCTGTGTATAGGTACCTCGGGGATGACAAAATTGATGAGGTTGTTAGGCCATTACACATAAGAGCTCAGGGCTTCTTTCAAATAAGTGATCTCCTCATTAGTAAATGGTACTTTTACTTCCCCATACTCGTCTTTATATAATTGGGACACTTCCACTTTACTGCAATTGTGACGAAGGGGGTATACCAAGAACCTTAACTTGTTGAAGCCGGTCGTAAACAAACACGTATCCCCTGGCAACAACAACTTTCTTTTTCCCCTGTAAATAGAACAGACGATAAGCCACCTTGCAATCGCCCTTCACGACAGTTTTAATCAATTAGTACACATACATTAACTACCTTTAATAAATTTCATAAGTAAAAAACGTGTACTGAGATGAATAATTATAAACTAGCAGCTATTACCTTTTTCGGTGTAGAGAAGAACGCCTGATCATCAACTACCTCAATCTCTTCCTGTGTCACGGCCTTCCTGGCTTTCTATTCCTCTTCAACTTCTTGATATCGATCCTCGGCTCCCACCTGAGTCTTCTTTGCCATTTCCTTCTCCCTTGCCATGTCCTCCACGGCTTCCTTCTGTACATTAACACTGTGGGTTAATATCCGTATACTACCCTTTAAATTTAGGACTATAACGTAAATTTAAACATGTGATTATTGTCATAAAACATAAATACAATAGAAACGATAAGGAACAAGAAATAAACCTCGGGTCCTTTGATGCACGGCGTAAAGAACAGAAATCAAACCAGATTCCCTCCTAATTGTTGCACCCAAGACTTGTCCGAGATATGCCCTTGGCTAGATGGTGTTCTCCGATTGCCTTGCAATATTGGGAGAACTGATGTGTGGTTTTCTCGAGATGAGAGATCTCAGGTTTTTCAGAGGAGAATGCTCTTCCAAACCCTAATTTTTGTTTCAAATGATGATTAGGTCAGAAGGGAGGAGAAGCTCTCCCTTTTGAACCCTCTCACTCGGCAAAACCGAGACCCACACAAGGGAAGTGGGCTTCCACTTCCTCTTGGTTTTAACTTGTGGTCCGGTTCATTAAATTCCAAATGTATATGACGCGGTCTAATTATAAACTGTTATCGGTTATCGGAAATTAAGGCATCAGCTAATAATACGGGTTAGCTGAATTATTAATACGTGTCCGACAAAACAGTATTGTATAATTTATTCAATATACATTAATTAAATATAAAACGCTTATATTTAATATTACGAATTAACTGGTTAATTCGCCTTAGCTCATGATATTTAATCCGTATTAAATATAATATCTCAACATCACATTTTGACTAATTACTAGTCAAATAACTCGGACTAACTGGTTAGTCAATTTTGGCATCTACATGACAGTATTTTCATACCGTCACATCTCTCGAACGTATCCTATAGGTGTGACTTTTAGGGACCAGTTGATCACCGCCATCTGTATGACAATAACGTCAAACTTATCTAGCAAGCCAACCGTTATTGATAAACGTGGATCAACTGATAATAATACCAAAGTATGCCCTTTGATCCTTTTAGAGGTTTATAAGTCCTTGCACTAACTGTTAAGGACACCAACCCCAACAAGCTCCCACTTGTCCGTACAAGTGTATGTGCAATGACGTTATCCGCACTAACTGGAGGACACAAGCTCCAACAAACTCCCACTTGTCCGAACAAGTGTATGTGCGATAACCGATTCTCATATTCATTTAAAATTTCTCCCACTCAATGTAAAACAATTTGCAGATCTGGATCCACAAAGGTCGTATTTTACAATCGATCTGTATCTAGAGTGGTTTCCCCGACTAGAGAGTAACTTAACTGATAAAACGAATCCGTATCCGAGCATGGCCATGCATTTCGATTCTGACTCCTCGAGTGGCCCTGAGAAATATCGAGTACCTGATAAAGGCTGAATATTTCCTTCAACTCGACTCCTTCCGATCTAAGCACAGCATGAAATGACCCAGAAAAAATCTACTTGGCCCCCTGTTACGGATGACCGTGAGAAAGAAACCAAAGTCACCCAAAATCTGCCTTAGTCTCAAGAGACAGTCGATAGTTAAAAGAATCGACTCTTAGGATCACCATGGAAGTCCTATCCACGACCGGGCAACGAATGTTATAAAACATTTAGGACTCCACGTCGATGTCACAATGGTGTCCTATGAGATATCCGTATAACTCGCCTCTGTGATTGGTCAGTCAACCGGTTGACTTATGGCTCGTTGAACCCACCATCAACCAACGTCACAAAATAATTGCCAGAGTTATCAGCTCATGTGGGCAATTAAGGACTGAAAAATATAATGTTTGTTCAGTTCACTTTGTGGTGTTCAAAATTGTCGTACAATTCCACATGAAAAACAAAATATATATATAAAATATCAAAACGATGATGTCGTATAGAGTACAAAGGAGAATGAATCTGATCCATAAAAGAGTACTACAACTCAGGAACACGTTTGATTCCCATGGAATTTACGTGCCCTTCATGCTTATCTTGTCGTAATGCTTTAGTGAGAGGATCTGCTATGTTATCATCAGTAGCAATCTTTTCTATCACTACTTCCTTTTGCTCCACGTAATCCCGGATTAGATGAGCTTTCCGTTGTACATGTCTAGATTTGTTGCTAGACTTAGGCTCCTTAGCTTGGAAGATGGCACCACTATTGTCGCAATAGATGGTGATTGGGTCATTCGAACTAGGCACTACAGATAGTCCATGTAAGAATTGACGCATCCATATCGCTTCCTTTGTTGCTTCGTACGCGGCATAGTACTCGGACTCGATCGTAGAATCTCTTTGTAATGTTTGTTTCGAACTCTTCCAAATGATCAGCGCCATTAAGAGTAAAAACGAATCCAGACCGAGATTTCGAGTCATCTCGATCCGTTTGGAAGCTAGCATCTGCAGAATCGGTTGCGCATAGCTTTTGAGAGCCTCCATAAGTCAATGCCCAATCTTTAGTCCTCCGGAGGTACTTAAGAATGTTCTTGACTGACACCAACCAATGTGGTTCACCTGGTTCTTTGTTGGAATCGACTTGTCATACTCAATGCATATGCCACGTCCGGACGTGTGCATATTATGGCATACATGATTGATCCTATTGCCGAAGCATAAGGAATCCGTGTCATGCGCTCTTTCTCTTCCGGTGTCTCTGGTGCCTGAGACTTGCTCAAATGCACCCCTGGAGCCATAGGAAGGAACCCCTTCTTGGAGTTAGTCATGCTGAATCTCTCTAGGACTTTGTCTATGTAAGACTCTGATCGAGAGATAACATCCGTCGTGATCTATCTCGATAGATACGGATGCCTAGAATTCTCTCGTGCCTCTCCCGGATCTTTCATCCGGAAATGGTTTTTCAACCATACTTTCACCGAAGTTAAGAGAGGTATGTCATTCCCAATCAGGAATATGTCGTCAACATACAATATTAGGAAGACAATCTTGCTCCCACTCGACTTGATATATAGACATGGTTCCTCGACAGATCGAGTAAATCCATTTTCTTTTATCACTTGGTCGAAGCGATGATTCCAACTCCTTGATGCTTGCTTAAGTCCATAAATGGAACGCTTAAGTTTGCACACTTTCTTAGGATGTTTAGGATCGATGAAACCTTCGGGTTGTACCATGTACAACTCTTCCTCCAAAAAGCCGTTTAAGAAGGCGGTTTTCACGTCCATTTGCCAAATTTCATAGTCATGAAAAGCGGCAATCGCTAAGATAATCCGAATGGAACGCAGCATAACTACGGGTGCAATAATCTCATCGTAGTGCAAACCTGGCACTTGGGTGAAACCTTTAGCAACTAGTCGTGCTTTGTAGATGTCTTGTTGACCTTCCACAGAATGCTTTATCTTGTAAAGCCATTTGCATTGAAGGGGACGAACCTTAGCAGGTAAGTCAACAAGATCCCACACGTTGTTCTCATACATGGAGTCCATCTCGGATTGCATGGCCTCAAGCCATAGCTTTGAGTCAGAACTAGTCATGGCACCTTTATAGGTTGCGGGTTCACTACTCGTTAAGAGTAGAATGTCATCTATGTCATGTTCCTCGACCATACCAATGTATCTGTCCGGAGGAATAGAGACTCTTCCCGACCTCCTAGGTTCCTCAGGAATGTTAACCGCAGCCGGGATTGAAGGAATAGGTTCCTCCAATAGTTGCTCGGTATTTGGTTCTGGAACCTCCGACAGGTCGAAGGTTCTATCACGTTTTGCATTCTCGAGAAATTCCTTCTCTAAGAATGTCGCACTAGCCGCAACAAAAACACGTTGTTCGGTTGGCGAATAGAAGTAATGACCAAGCGTTCCTTTAGGATAACCTATAAAGTATGTCTTGACCGATCGCGGGCCGAGCTTATCCTCGTGTCTCCACTTGACATAAGCCTCGCAGCCCCAAACCCGTATAAAGGACAAGTTAGGGACCGTTCCCTTCCATAGTTCATATGGAGTCTTGTCAACAGCTTTAGACGGACTTCGGTTAAGTATTAGAGCGGCTGACAAAAGAGCATAACCCCACAATGAATCAGGTAATATCGTGTGACTCATCATGGATCGAACCATATCAAGTAGTGTTCGATTTCTCCGTTCGGACACACCATTCAACTGAGGTGTTCCAGGTGGAGTTAACTGTAGGGCAATCCCACAGTCTTTGAGGTGTTGATCAAACTCGTGAGAAAGATACTCGCCACCACGATCTGAACGTAGTGTTTTAATCTTTCTACCTAATAGGTTCTGTACCCTATTCTGGTATTCTTTGAATTTCTCAAAGGATTCACTTTTGTGCTTCATTAGGTAGACATAGCCATATCTACTTAAATCGTCCGTGAAAGTGATGAAATACCTATAGCCTTCTCGTGCGGTGATTGACATAGGACCACATACATCCGTGTGTATGAGCCCTAATAGGTCGCCAGCGGCGCATTCCAACACCTTTGAAGGAAATCCGAGTCATCTTACCGATGAGACATGATTCACACGTGCCAAATGATTGAAAATCAAAGGCCGAGATAGCTCCATGTTTGATGAGCTGTTTTACGCGTTTCTCATTAATGTGTCCCATGCGGCAGTGCCATAGATACGTTTGATCTTTGTCACCAACCTTTAACTTTTTATTCATTACGTGTAATATTTCCGTGGTCTGATCTAAAACATAAATTCCGTTCATGGAGACTGCCTTGCCGTAAATCATATCGTGTAATGAGAAAATGCAAGTATTATTTTCTATTACAAATGAAAAACCAAGTTTATCAAGCGCAGAAACTGAAATAATGTTTTTGGAAAGACTAGGTACATAATAGCAATCATATAATGATAACTCAAATCCGCTAGGAAGCTGGATCACATATGTCCCCTTGGAGATGGCGGCTACTCTTGCTCCATTCCCGACACGCAGTCCACCTCACCCTTTACGAGGGGTTCGATGTTTCGGAGCCCCCGCACATGATTACACAGATGAGAACCACAACCATTATCAAGTACCCAAGTTCCGTAACTTGCGTGGTTAATCTCAATCATATGAATAAAAGTAGAAGAAGAAGACATACCAACAAAGTTTAACACGACCCGCTTTTAAGTCCTCATGATAAACAGGACATGTGCGTCTCCAATGCCCATGTGGCGGTGATGGCATTCCATGTTATCTTTCTTGCTCTTTGTCGCGCCTGATGAGTTACTCGACTCACCAGGACCACTCTTACCCGAGCCCGACTTCTTGAACTTCGCCTTACCTCTCGCTAGGTTTGCCTGAGCTTTGCCCTTACCCTTTCCTTTATTTGACACAACAAGAACATCCTGTTTCATGCTCCCACCGAACTTCATATCCTTCTCGGTCCGTACGAGGAGGAGTGCGATTCATGGGGAGTCTTCTTCAAATCATTCATATAGTAATTCGCTCTAAATTGCGAATAACCATCGTGGAGTGAGTGAAGTATGCGGTCGATAACAATGTTCTCGCTGATGTTACAATTAAAGGTCTCCGGCTTCTCGACATTCTCAATCATGCTTTGAGAATGTGTGGGCTAACCGGTTGGCCCTTTCGAGTCTCGCATCAAAGAAGCGAGTGGTATGCTCATAAGTCACGATTCTCGGTGCTTTCGAGAATTCCTTGGTGAGCGTGGTGAAAATATTGTTTGCACCATGGGCTATGAAGCGTTTCTGCAAATTGGGTTCCATTGCAAAAATGAGTACGTTTTTAATCGCACCCGCTTCCAAGGCGAAATCGTTATACTTGTCGATCTCGTTAATTCCAGCCGTGGGGCCTGGGTTTGACGGCATGGGCTCAAGCGAAATTTGAGCTTCCGTCGGCAGCAGCAGCGACATTCCGTAATGCCGCCTCCCGATCCCGCGAAGTTGGATCCATCATTCTTCAGTCGAGTAGACTGATTCATCTGATTCATGAAGATCCTAAGCCAGGACTCACGGTCCAATGTGGCACTTGGCATTGGGTTATCAGTAGAACCAGCCATTTGATGTTTAGCAGTTTAAAATCGTGATCTACACTGAAAAAGAAAGAAAAACAAAACGAAATAAGCAACTCATCGAGGTGATTTAAGTCTATTTTAAAATTCATTTTAAACATGTAGACTCTCGCACTTGCATAATTGATCTCCCTCAAGAATGATACAAGTGATCCCAAGACTCAATTTCTGTAAATTGATAAGCCAACTGTTTAGCCAATTCTTCCGGAAGAACTCTTGGTCGATAGATTTCCGTAAATCCTATCTATAGTCCACCATAGTCACGGGATCGCATTTAGTGACCATAGTGTTGAGATAAAATAGGTCAATCGGTTCCAACTTACCCGACGTAGAAGGGGTCATAGTATGCCTACCGACGAAGAAGGGACTCATTGGAGTTTGACCTATAAAGACCGTTCTCAATTTTTGTTTATACGAGGAAGATCCCATCAACTAAATTATAATTCATTTTAAGTGAACGAATAACTAGCGTTTGTCGTGAATGAATTTATTTGGATGATGGCTTTAAAACGTGTGACATGAGAATGTCAATGAAAACTAACTCGTGACCTCTATATGTGTCAGTTTTCATGCAATAATTAGGTGGTTTGGTTTTTAGGCGGAAAATGATGCATATTATCGTTACGAAAAGTAAATAAATGAATGCGATACGTAAATAAAAAAATCCTAGTGTGGCCTATCCTAGTAAAATAAAACATAAAACAACTTTGGAATCCACCGTTGGACCCGAGAAGCTTGTCTTGATGTTCCATCTTGATCCAAGTAGCGGGAGTGAGCATCCGGTCTCCATCTTTGGTCTTCTCAAAAATTACAATTTAAAATTACAAATATAAACCTATTTACATTCTAATTAAAACTGTAATTACAAGTGAAAAATCCAAAACGGAGATACAAGATCTCAAAATACAACCAAGACCGTGTTCCATCATTACGGTAACACGTTCTACTAAGGCCACACTAAGTTACAACTGATTGTAAAATTAAATACGTAATAAAAGGCATTCACGGCATTCAAGATAAACGATAAATAAAAATGCATCAACTAAAAACAAATTCATTCGAGACATAATTCCGTAATTATGTTAAAATTATCCAAACCACCTTTTAATGATTAAAATTCGTGTGATAAAACCGCTTCTACCATTTAATTTTAATCCATTACAATCCGTTACTTTAAATACGCTTTAAAATAACTTAATGGTACATGTGTGAACCGTTTCACAATCATAGCGAGTGTACTATATCCGTATAAAGTACATATTGAAGCCAAAAGAAAATTTAAGTTAAAAGAAACAAATTTTCAAAGTCATCAAAATGGAAATCCCTCGATCCAGGGACACAAGTGCTCGATCGAGGGACACAAAAGGCTCGATCGATCAATTGCAAGTCGATCGAGAGGTGTGCTAATCAGGAGGTACTCGATCGACAACACTGGTGGTCGATCGAGGACTTATATCAGCAATACTGCTCGATCGAGTACGAGGACTTCTCGATCGAGCAGTGGGGTTTTAAAAGCAGGTCGATCGAGCACAACAAGGACTCGATCGAGCAAAAACTTGTCAGAAAACCACTCGATCGATTAAAAACTTGGTCGATCGAGTGCAAAAACTTCTGAAAACCTCAAACCCTCGTGAAACGGTTTTGGCGAGACAAAACAAACGCTATTTTGATCAAAACTGATTGAAAACAAAACTACAAAAAGCTAGACATTAACATATTGTTATAATGATCGTGTAAAATAACAATATGCATAATATCAAAACGAAAATAACCCGTGTAAAACATGTCACGGTACGGTTTTCGAGACAAAACAACAACAAGAGCAACCGTGTAAACAGGACACGGTTCCCAATGCAACCAAAAACGCAGCAATAACAACAAAAAAATTTATGCCGTGAGAAAAACTGCTGCCGCACGGATTTTTATACAAAACAAAAATCGTTTCAAGATAGTTTTATGAAAAACACATGGAAAAATTCACGTGGCCTCGCTCTGATACCAATTGTGGGTTAATATCCGTATACTACCCTTTAAATTTAGGACTATAACGTAAATTTAAACATGTGATTATTGTCATAACACATAAATACAATAGAAACGATAAGGAACAAGAAATAAACCTCGGGTCCTTTGATGCACGGCGTAAAGAACAGAAATCAAACCAGATTCCCTCCTAATTGTTGCACCCAAGACTTGTCCGATATATGCCCTTGGCTAGATGGTGTTCTCCGATTGCCTTGCAATATTGGGAGAACTGATGTGTGGTTTTCTCGAGATGAGAGATCTCAGGTTTTTCAGAGGAGAATGCTCTTCCAAACCCTAATTTTTGTTTCAAATGATGATTAGGTCAGAAGGGAGGAGAAGCTCTCCCTTTTGATCCCTCTCACTCGGCAAAACCGAGACCCACACAAGGGAAGTGGGCTTCCACTTCCTCTTGGTTTTAACTTGTGGTCCGGTTCATTAAATTCCAAATGTATATGACGCGGTCTGATTATAAACTGTTATCGGTTATCGGAAATTAAGGCATCAGCTAATAATACGGGTTAGCTGAATTATTAATACGTGTCCGACAAAACAGTATTGTATAATTTATTCAATATACATTAATTAAATATAAAACGCTTATATTTAATATTACGAATTAACTGGTTAATTCGCCTTAGCTCATGATATTTAATCCGTATTAAATATAATATCTCAACATCACATTTTGACTAATTACTAGTCAAATAACTCGGACTAACTGGTTAGTCAATTTTGGCATCTACATGACAGTATTTTCATACCGTCACATCTCTCGAACGTATCCTATAGGTGTGACTTTTAGGGACCAGTTGATCACCGCCATCTGTATGACAATAACGTCAAACTTATCTAGCAAGCCAACCGTTATTGATAAACGTGGATCAACTGATAATAATACCAAAGTATGCCCTTTGATCCTTTTAGAGGTTTATAAGTCCTTGCACTAACTGTTAAGGACACCAACCCCAACAAACACTTGTCCATATAACACGTACTGATTTTCCAAATCATATTAACACATTGTATATATAAAAGACATAAATATTATTACCTCTTTTTCCTCCTCCTCATCCTCCTTCTCCTCCTCCTCCTCCTCCTCCTCCTCCTCCTTCTCCTCCTCCTCTGCTTCCTTTATGACTTCTTGAACCATATCCAACTCTTTTTCTGATGGCTTTTCCCCAGTTTCCAACATTCTCATCATCAACCTGACTATTTTATGTAGTCATGCGAGAAAATTAATGTCAGCATATATAGTTATAAATTACGTTGGTTCAAATACAGTATTTATAAATTACCTTCTTGGAATCATCACCACTTCGAGTAGTTTTCCCAAAATACTTAGTGATACCAACATGCATCGATACCCCTCTCATACGACCTGGATGCTCTACTTTGCCGATTGCCCTGGCAAGAATGTCATCACGTCCTTCAGGCTTCCATTTTCCTTCATGTACCTCCTTCTCACAGATCTTCTACATACACATAAAACCATTAAGCAACACACAATTATATAACTCCGACTACCAGTGGTAGAAGTGACATATTTATTCAAACTTACAATTTTCTCTTTGATGTCCTTATCATATTCAGTTTCCGTCTTTCAATTCTTAGGAGTGTGACCTTCCACCCAAACGTCGTGATGACTGAATTTTCCAAGCATTGCCTACAATTCATTCATCACATTGGTATCCTCTCAAAATATGTATGATTACTATGAACATATATAATATCCGACTAAAACACCTAATAGTCTAATACTATAAGAATTATGTACTTACAAGTTTCTTCTTAATCAATGTATAACCACCTCGGGAGCCGTAAAAGACGATCTTTTTCTTTAAAATTTAGCCTTGTTCCTCTCACTCATAGCCTTCATCAAATAAATTGTATCAAGAAACGTAAGCATGACCAAACACTAAACTAAGTATACTTTTTTACTTATTATTATTATTAAGTTACCTTAAACTTGTTAGACTGCCTATAAGCGATATAGCTATCCTAATGGTCTTGACTGACATACGGATACTTCTTTGTTGGTGGGTGTCTGATCATCTCCCCGGTTTTCTTGTTGAACAAGTGCTTCTCAGCAATCTTTAACTTCCAAGAACTGAGGGCTTCCCCTGTCTTTGTTTTTAGGTACTTATCATACTTTTCGGGGATAACGTAAGCTAAGTGCATATATGATGAGCATAGTTGGTACAAGTGTTTCGGCTAATACACATATCAAGTAATAACTTAATTTCAGCAAAAACATTTATTATTGTATATACATACCTTTATTCTGTTTATTAGCATGGTGTTCCGTATTTTACTCAGTTCACTGATACGCGGCGTACCGAGAGGCACATACTGTCTGACACAACAACCAACCCAACTCGCAAAATACCCGGCATACTCACCATATGGCAGCCCCGTATCTTTATCGCATTGTAAAGGATTAGGTATCTTTGAATTTATTGCCTCTAGGGAAACTCTGTGGCGCATTCGACCCGCTGTGTGTTGCAAATTATTCTCATCACCTGAGTTGTCGCCTGACGCATTTCCATCGTTTTTTTTCCGCTTTTGGACCATATCTAAAGCAAAAATTAATAAACAAATAATAACAATGTATACTTATAATAACAAACAAATCTACCGAGAGAAGGGTTTATTACTTCTTTAAAGAGGAGAATCTGAATTGATCTGGCGGCGGCATTGGCGATGATGACGATGACGGCGACGACGATGAGGTAGGCTGGTGGTTGAGGGGAAGCTCAATGTTTGAGAATATTATGTGGAGGGAGGGGAAGCTCAAAGTATATATGTGTGAATAATACAACACTTGCAAGACCTTGTTTATTGGAAAGTAATAAACACGGTATAAGAAAAACCGTTATATTTTGTTTCCAAACAGACTACGGTTTTGTTTGAAACCGTAATTGATTCGTACTATCTACAACGGGTTAGAAATAATCGTTGTCTGTAATATTTTCATGTAGTTGGATTTTCCCGCCAAGAAATAAAGCATCATTTTTATATATACATAACAACGGCCTGAACCGTTATAACTGTATACGTCCTTAACAACGGTTTGGGTATAACTGTTTTATTTTATATTTCATTGTGTTTGATTTTACCGCCAAGAAATAAAGCATTATTTGGTATATGCCAGCTAATTACAATATGTTTCTTAGAAAATCTTACTTATTTCCATTAATTTAAAGGATTACAAGTTTACACATAAAGAGTACAAACTACCACCATACATAATAAACTAGGTAAATAACAATTAGAAGAAGAAATTTGACAATTAACTTAAGCCATGCCTCATTATTCTTGAGTTCTACGATATCCATGGTTAACTTCTTGCATTCTTCTTTTGCCTTCAATATTTCACTCTCATTTCCCCGCTTCGATTCTTCAAATTGATATAGTATACTTCTCACTTAAGTAATCTTGATATCCATCCTCTTTTTCTCATTCACTAACCTGTTTATAACCTTCCTCTGCCACTCAGTCATTGGTTCATCAACCCACTTGAAATAATTACATCCACGCATTTTAGTCTCGGGATTATAGAATTTGCATGTAAGAAACTTTCTTCCCGGATTTTGCAAAGTCCAAGAAGTCCGCAATGCTGTCGGAACTGAGCAATTACATGTCCCTGTTGAAATAGAGGAAGAAGAAGAGCTACCACTTGACATAATTTGAGTAATAAGAGAGAGACAGAGAGAGAAATAAAGAAATAAAGAAAGAAAGAAGGTTATTTAAAATAATATTATTCAGCAATTGCATAATTTAACACGGTTCTTATAAGAACCGTTGTAATTATCTTATTAATATCTTCGAATTTCCATTTATTTTTAGAGGTGTTTGTGAACTAACACAGTTTTTATGCACTACCGTAGTCATTATATTATATGTTATTGTTTCATTTATTTGTCTGTTCGCAAGTAATTTAAAATCTATGTTAATAAGCATTTGCATGTAATAAAGAGTAGAACAATATATTAAAATGAGCATATTGTACAATAGCGTTAAAAAAAAAGCAGTACAACAAGGGGAAAAAAAGGAAACACAATAAAAAATAAAAAAAACACAAAAACAAACAGCTAACTAATTAGTACATTAATCAAACACCCTAACAGGAGTTTGACTAGGAAGTGGGTACTGAGGATAAACATGATTATAAATCATGCGTACTACATCGGCATCAAGGCGGGGATCAAAATGAGGCAATTCTTCGTCTTCCCATGATTTCGGTACATTCATAAAACTGTATGGAATGATTCTTTTCATCAGATGAGCGTCCTCAGCGGTGGCAACCCATAAGTGAGGCCCAGCGTGAACATAAAGATCTCTAGGTGGTCGCTATAATAGTCACTTTTGCCCCTTTGATGGTCAAGTGATGCATACCTTGCAGCGAGTTATTTTGCTTGGCGAAAATCGTCAAGACCATCCCCTCGAAACACGATCAGAGCATATCCAGGAAACCCACGACCAGAATTCCAAGCCGGGTAGATTGCCCTAACATTTGAAAATCCATTCTCAATGAGGATGTCCCTCAATGGGATAAGAGACTTGGAAGCTGGCTTCCCAGCAGCATCGCGTATGACTGGGAGATTGTGAATTATGCACGTAATCGGGTTGATAAAGCGGGTTACCGATTGCTGAGGACGTGCGACTGCGGATGATGAAGACGACGACATTCTTTTAATTATGATATGTATGTATATGTAGATTATTTAAAAAGTGAAGTAGAAAAGTTAGTGGAAATGTGATGCTATTTATAGTATAATAAAGCTATAATTAATTGGATTAATTTCATCCATACGTTACATTCAAACTTGTATTAATTGTGCATGCATGCATGTGGTGAATAATGGTCAAACAAACAATAATAATATAGGGCATGCATTGGTAAAACCATAAACTTTTCAGTTTTCACAGTGGATCTGTATTTACAACGGTTATAAGAAAAACCGTTGTTTATTGGTGTAATATGACAACGGATTTACAATAACCGTTGTTGATATATGAAATATGATAACGGCTTAACAAAGAACCGTTATCTTTTTGTGTTATACATACGGTCAAACAATCAATACTGCAACTTTGAATCAGAAAAAGTAAAAATTACAGTGCATGCATTAGTCAAATCACAAACACTAGAATATCACAGATAATTAAACAATTTTTTTTAAACGGATTCTGTCCAACCGTTGTTGATATATGTAATATGATAACGGCTTAACAAAGAATCTTTATCATTTTATGTTATACATATGGTCTAACAAGCAATACTACAACTTTGAATCAGAAAAAGTAAAAATTACAAGGCATGCATTAGTCTTGTTAAGTAATTGGACCGTTGTGATTTTATTAATTGGACAACGGTTTTTTGATAACCGTTGTAAGCTAATATGTTTAACCCGGTAGAGTTGACCGATTCTTATTTAACTTGTACCGTTTCCACTTTCCAATTCTTAACTTGTTAAGTTTTCAATTTTTATTTTATTATTATACCGGTTCCAATTCTTACTATCTTATTATACCGTTTCCAATACAACCCACTCATTATAAGTAGAATTATAATTTTCACAATCTTAACTTGTACCGTTTGCACTTTCCAATTCTTAACTTGTTAAGTCCTCCATTAATTTTCCACATCGATTATGTCGTCAAGTTTATCAACTTATAGTGGTTCATATTATTCATCCGCTGATTATGATGAAGTATCATATGAACCTCTTGTAGGACCCCCAAGTAGATTTATGTACGCTAAACCCTTTATGTGCATCATTCATAATCTCCCGTATACAGAGGACGAGCATGGAAAGGCTATATTCTCGTATAGCCTTGACTGGTTAATAGGTCTGATTCGGTTAGCCGGATTGAATTTGGTTCAAACTATCTACCCGGACAATGATGCGCATCATGGCTTCGGGCGGTGCGCCCTCATCGAGTTTTGCGGGGGTGAGGAGCGGGAAGGCTTTCGTCAGGCTCGCAAACTTGAGCGGGCATTCTATAATAATGACTCTTCGAGACTCTGGTTTGATCAGGATGAACAACGGGTAGGCCCATATTTATGGGTTGCGAATGATCCTAACCGTCTCCTACTACTTCCGATTCTGCACCGCCAAGGTCGCATTGCCGAGCAGGGGACAGTGCCGTTGCAATGGGAAAACGACTATGTGGATTGGGCTGAAGGTGAAAGAGACATATATGATGATATTGTCTCTGAATTCCAGAGGATGGGGTAACAAAAAACATACTCCCTCCATTCAACTCCACACTACACATTTGCTTTTTCACGTTTGTTAACGCTTATTTTACGCGATTTTTTTTCTTTAGCTTGATATTTTAATGTACTCCTAAAAACCTAAGTCATTATAATAAAAGTTTGATATTTTTCTAGTGATATTGTCTCTGAATTCCAGAGGATGGCGTAACAAAAAACATAAATAATTAAACTTTAATTCAAACCACCACCATAATCCAAATACAACTTACAATGCCAGATAATAATTAAAGACTTAATTATTGGAATCTGATGAATTATTAGGATACTCATTATAAATTTCGGTATAGAGAAAGTCGTAGATCGGCCCTTCATTATTACCGGGAAACGCAGGTGGAATGGCCTCTCTCTCCCATGACATAGGCACGGTGGCAAGAATGTGATGCTTCCTGCAATGTTTCAGCAGATGATGATCAAGATGGGTCGCAACCCATAGATAAGGGCCTTATTGTTTATCATCCGAATAGAAGTCCTCTTTCCCCGCATCTTCCCCCGCAAATCTAGCCCCTAATTTTCTTGCCTGACGAAAACTATCATGTCAGTTGGCTTCGTCAAACATGATAAAAGCGAAGCCTACAAAACCTTGCTTGTTTGTAGACACAGGGTACACTTTTTTAACCACGGTGAAACCGGAGTTATGAAGCATTAGCGTCAACCACCCAAGATTAGGGTTTAAACCCTTTCCATTCACACCATAATGAACCGGGAGATTATGGATAATGCAAGTAAAAGGCTGTGCGTAACGAGAATGTGATTGTAGCTCCGATAAACCGGCCATGTTTTTTTTTAGAGAGAAATTTAGAAAGAAATTAGAGAGTAAATGTTTGATAATTTAGAATTTGACCTAAAACATTATGAAGACATATTTATAGAATTATTTTGGTCAAATTGAATATTATTGGTCAAATTGAATATTTATTAAAGTTCAGTTTTGAATGAAGTAATCAAATTGACAAATCTAATCAAATACTGACAACGGTTGAATTGAGAAACCGTTATCTCATAATAAAAAATAATAACGGTTACAAAAAAAACCGTAGCTATAACATAACAACGGGTAACAAAAACCGTTGATGGTGTTAATTTAGTAACGGTTTTCGAAATGCCGATATCTTAAACTGGTAACGGTTTTCTAACAACCGTTGATAAGAGTGATTCTATAACGAGTTTTTGGAAACCGTTAAAAGTTTTTGACAACGGTTTGTTAAGCAGCCGTTGTCAAATTATAATAACAACGGTTTTCGAGGGGAACCGTTATTCCTATTAGCGCGGTCTAGGTTTCCGCCAATATTTGGAAAACGATAATCTAAGTGTCGTTATTAAATACATTAAACCGTTGTGATACGCTCCTTATTGATTGCCAGATTTGGCATAGTGGTCAAGCCCATAATTCACAAGTCAACAAATGCCTAGGATGCTAAAGTCACATAGAGATCCTTTCTAAGATGCCAAACATTGCATTCAACCGGGTGATTAAGGAGGAGTTAAGGCTTTACTTAGGATTCCTTGGAGCATTTAAACATGGATTGAAGGAAAAATACCCGGACAACCACGCCCCCGATCAGGGCTGGCAACCCCGATCGGGGTTGACCTCCTATATGACTTTTACGTTATGCCCCTATTTTCTTATAAATAGGGGCCTTAATCCGTCATTAGGGTTATCTTTTCTTACGTCTTTCATACTCTATAATGGCCATAAGCAATATTTCTCTCATTAGTTTTCATATTTAGTTTTAAGATTGTTAAGCATTTGGTTATTTATACATTCAAGCTTTTGGTTCTACTTTCGTTCTTCCTTACAAGTTCATTTCCATTACGGTATTCCTATTTCTAGTTTACTATTTTACGTTTCTACTTAGTTATCGCATGATTTATCATTAGCACCTTTATTTTATCACATTAGTATTATTCTTATATGTTTCCCCATTTAGTTTACATCATTTCTACAATTATGTCTAACATTTTATTCAACAAAGTTTATAGTTTACATTGCATTATGAGTAGCTAAATTCCTTAGTCTAGGGGCTAGGGAAGCCATGCAAAATCAAATATGTAAAATGGTAAATTAGGTTGATATAATATTGTCTAATTGTTTCTATCACATGTTTGCATCGTCACGTTTAATCTTTGTTTAAAGGCCTTATTCATCGATTAAGTTTGTTCATTCGTTCTAAAAGTCGAGAGACATGGAATTGAATTAGACTAAGCATGTGTAGTAGGACGACCTAGTCATAAACGAGAGTTTCTCTAGGACCCGGTCTATGGTTGACACTAATATCGTAAGGTGGCCTGGTGTCTCTAAGCCTAAACAATTGACAATGTTATTATTACCGAGTTTAACATAATCGTATATTTACCTTTGCATGTGTGACCCGACTCCCCTAGACTCCCTTTTATCATATAGTTTTCATATTAATATTTGTTAGTCATTAACCAAACAACAAACAAACCCAAAACGAAATCGACCTTGATAAGAATCTTTCCGTAGCATTTCACAACACAATTCCCGTCTCCTTGTGTTCGACCCCTATTGCTACATTAATTTGTGTCTAGGGTAATTATCTTTGCATATGTACACGATAAGCCTATCAAACTTGTTTAGCAAACTCCCGTCTCCTTGTGGTTCGACCCCTATTACTACATTTATTTGTGTTTAGGGAATTTATCTTTGCATAGGTGTGCGATAGCCTATCACCCGAACCGATAAGGCTGATCCAAAACCCGAAAATGACCCGAAATGTATCACCCGAAAGTGACCCGACCCGAAAGTGACCCGACCCAAAGTGACCCAAAATGACCCGGCTGACCCAAAGTGACACGAAATGACCTATTTAAGACAAAATCATGAACCAAAATGACCCAAACAACCCAGGATGACCCGACCCAGGATGACCGGATCCGAAGTGACCCGACCCAAAAATGACCCGACCTGAACGTGACCCAATAAATTATGGACCCAAAAATATGTGACCCGGCCCGAACCCAGTGTGAATGACCCATTTGCCAGCTCGTAATTAAAAAGTTTTTAAATCCAAACGTAATGCTTTACATTGTAAAGCGGAGTTGTCAAATATAGAAAGTGGACCTCAAAGCAAGTATTTTAGAAGTTTAACAACATTGGGTGAAATCTTTACGTCTTACGTGCTATGAACATACAATAGGTGGTGACGTAGCATGTTATCTACTCCCTTCGTCCCGATGACCAATAACTAAATGACAAGTGGAACAAATTGAATGAGAATGATCAAATTACTCTTCAAGTTCATTCTTAAAATAGAAAGGACAACAAATGACTGAGACAGAGGGAGTAGTACTTAACCTTTTATGCATATATGGAACTTTGGCTTTTTTTCCCCACACATGATTCATTATCTCTTAAAATTAACTTACTTCTTTCCTTCAAAAAAAAAAAAAAAAAAATTAACTTACTTCCACCATACAATTGGACAAATACTTGAGCAAAATTTGGTTTCATCATTTAGAAAAGTTGTTGCTTTTGTAAACATTATTATGCAAAGGACAACATTTACTTTTACAAAGTTGGAGTAGATATGCATCTAGATGAATGAACGGACTAAACAAGAACACAAGTTTTGTGATGACGAAAGAAGTTTAAAGAGATTCCGCCAAAAATGGTTGTGGCATGTGATTCGTTTTTTACTATGTAAGTATTTAAATTAATCAAAAAAAAAATATGGAAAATAAGTCAAATTAATTAGGAAGAATAAATAACGAAGGTTTTCCTGTTTTGGTTTAAATAAATTATTCATAACTTTATTTAATTAGATTAAACTAGTGTAGATCACGCGCAAATGTGCGGTAAATATAGGCCTTTTAATTTTTAGTGTATTAGTTATAGATTTTAGATTTATATCTCGCGAATTTTTATAAAAGATAACTAATATTAAAATTAATCAAAAGAATTGAATAATTCCATGAGTTGTGTATTTTATGAAAATATTTTAACTACATCAATTTTTTTAAAAAAAAAAATTTCGTCACGAAGTTAATAAAAGGAGATACAGTTTTTATGTATAAATTATTTTAAATGGAAAATTAGTTTGATAAATGAAAATCTAATTTGTTTCCATATATAAGTTTGAGCACTTTGGAGAGAAAACTTTAGAGAAGTTGTAGAAGTATTTATATTTTTTAAATTTGCACCTCATTAATATTTATAAGTTCACTCTATTGTATTTTGATATGAAACAAAAAAATTGAAATAAAAAACTAATAAAAAAATTTATTTAAGTTGTGAATTTTTTTAGTGAATTTTTTTGTCACGAAGCTAATAGTAAGCATGTGTCAAGTTATTCTCTACAGTAATAATTATTGCATTACTGAAAAATTTAGCAACTTATAATTTATAATTAATTATCAATTTTATTTTATTTTAATGAAAAAATCATAATTATGAATTTATTTAAAAAATTAGATTTTATTTAAAAGAATATATTCTTGAAAAATAATAATGTAATGAAAGAAAATTTTATTTATTACCATATTTAGCTAGATGCTTTTTGGCGGGAAAACTAAGAGAAGTTTTATTCTCTTAGTAGTATGGGGGATGGGGGATTTTAATTTTAATTTAAATTAACCTTATGGAAAAGGCATGATTGACGGGGAAAATGTTAATGAAATCAAGTATATGTCGATATTCGTCGTGTTGTCCGAGTGTCCGATACTAAAGTAGCTTGAGTCTGGTGTCAATATGTCATGAATTGAAGGAATATTATCTTAAGCTTAAGAAGATAATCCAACAGACCAATGCACTTCATAAGTACTAAGGTTTTTTATTTTTTTATTTTTTTTGACAGCTGTGAAAAAAGAGTTTTACATTATAGTGGTACGGCTCACTAAACCATACCTATAAACTACAACATAAAACACCATAGAGCTACTAAAAACATAAACTAAAGCATGGTAACAATTGCATCGGTAAACAACGTCGTGTTGATGGCGTAAGACGGAAGTCTGAACACGCTCTTCAAACTCAAAGTCCACCCCAATCTCTAAAGGATGAGCAACGCTGGCCAAAGGAAAACATCCATCTTTGCTTGTCTTGATTGATGTAGCTTCAGAGAAATACCTGCAACAAGACCCAAAAAAGGGTCCCGGAGATTCATCTCCTTGGCTGTGAAAATCTTCCTCAGAAAACCAACGAGCCTCCATAAACTCATTTTTACTCGTCTTAATCAAAACAGCTTCGGAGAAATACCTACAACAAGACCCAAGAAAGCGTCTCGGAGATTCGTCTCCTTCCCACCTCATCTGGAAACCAATGAGCCCCTTGACCCAACGAGAGAAAACAAAGTGCACTTACGCCCCAAGGACGTAGAAAGAAAAGGCGGAAAGCAGACCACAAAAATCTGTCTCCAGAGGAGAGTAAACTCCTACACTTTGTAACACAAACCCCGCTGACCAAAACCCCATAGCCAAGAAAAGCGAGTAAATAGGTGGGAACTAAAGGAGGAAACCACTTGAAAATCCCCCTAACCAAAACCATCTCTGAAGACAACAGAGTGTTAGACTCAACACAGACCCAATGCAAATTACCAGTCGTCCTAACTAACCCGTGTATAAGAGGACAAGACACCCCAAACCACGAGGAGTTTATTAAATGAAAAAACAGAAAACACACAAACCACGAATTAAGATAAAGCGAGACAATTAAAATAACCACAGGGAAAATAGACGACAACATACAGGTTGAAAACCACCGTATCCAACCACTCCAACACCACTGCCACCCCAAAAAGAACCTACCCAAACACCCCTCATCCAAAAGAGACCACACAAAACTCTGACCTGCACCCATCACCGACACACAATCCAACAACCAAAACCACACACTAGCCTGCCGCGACGAAAACCACAGAAACGGACCGAAAAACACAACAACCTTGCACACACCAACAAACCATCAAAAGGCACCAATTTCACCAAACGAAACCTCCCAGGACCACCGCCTTACATGCAACAAGACAAACCTCAAGACACAAACACAAAAAACACAGGACACGGGATCGATTGGTGGGGGGAAACGGGGATCACCAATCGGTCCCAAACTGCCCAAAAGAGCTAAGCTCACCGACAACCACAACCGGACCCAGCCCCGAACCGACGGAAACAAAGCCGTCAGACAAAACAAAACTGACAGAAAACTGAAGGAGCCGGTGATGGGCTCCTATTTCTACATAGTTTTGGCACCATTTAAAGCTCATTTGGTAACACTTGGTGACGGTTTTTGACGATTTTGACGTTATTTAGCCAATTCCATGTGCTTCACCATTTAGCATGATTTCAAGTGAAGATTAAGAAGCTAAGAGATCGAGAGAAGTGTCCAAGGAAGAGTGATGAACAAGCTTGAAGAAATACCACGAGAAAGCCTTCCAAAGGATCAAGTAAAGAACGAAAGAAAAGCGCATTCCAGGACCAAACTCGCACCGTGCGAGTTTCCAGACACCAGAACTCGCACGGTGCAAAAAATCTGGGTTTATGGCGTTTTGTATTACGGGCCTTTCCTTTGTTAAGCCCATAATTATTAGGTTACGTTAGACTATAAATAGGATGTTTGCAAGTAGGTTAAGACATCTTTTGCTCACTTTAATTAATCAAGTTGTAATTTGGGAATATTTTCATCTTTTTGAATTGGGTTTAGATCTAAGCATGGAGAACTAATCTCCCTTTCTTAATCCGACTCAAAGGCTTAATCTTTGGTTGTAAGACTCCCTAATTTTCCTTAATTATTATTATTGTTCTTAATCTCTTGTGTTTAATTGCTTAATTTTGGAATCCTTGTTAGATTATTGTGATTAAGTGTGATTTCCTTGTTACATAATCTTTCCAAGTTCCTTAATTTATATGTTGTTGGGTTTATTAAATGTGATTTCCTTGTAATCTCATGTTGCAATAACTTGTTATTAGACTAATGAATGTGATTTCTTCTTGGTTTAATTAACATTAGAGAGATTAAGTTGTAATTGCTCATTAATTGTGATTTCATTGTGAGTAATTCCACCTATTAGATTCCTATTGCTTCATCTTCTTGTTAATTAATCTATGTGTGTGATTTCCACTAGAGGAGTTGATAAGTTGGGTCAATCATTAAGTGTGATTTCCTTGTGATTGACTTCTAATTTAGGGAATTTGGAGATTTAATCTCACTAATAGGACAATAATATTGATTAGAAGGATTGATTGAGTGGTTTTATCAACTAAAGTGCCTAACTTTGGGTCGGGTTAAGTCTCTCTCAAATTGATTAATTTCCATCTTATAACTCTTGCTTGATTACTTGTTGCTTGCCTCATACTATTGTTTGAATTTCCTTTAATTGTCCTTGAAAACCAAACCAAAAACCCCCCTTTTTACATAACTGTTGTTAACTTGTTACAATTGTTCTAATTAATCTTTTAATTTCACTATTGCAAAACCCATCTTCTCTTGGGTTCGATCCCTTGCTTGCTATTTTACTAGTTTATAATTAGTGCTAATTAGTGTATTTAGTGGTATATAAATTGTTAATTTGGCCGTCTTTTAGTGCGACGTTTTAGGCGTGTCAAATTTTGGCGCCGTTGCCGGGGAAGGTAACGGTTTTGCTAGTGTTTTTATTGTAGTTATAGGATAGTTGTGTTAGTTAATCTTTGTTTCTTGTTGATAGTGTAACACCCCGTAAATTTGAAGACCTTTATCATATTTTAAAAGTAATATTTCAATCCATTTTAATTTAATATTAATTTATTTGAAATAATAATAATTTGATAAAATATAATTTTATTTTAGTTTGAAGTAATGTAATCACTTTTGATAGTTTAGAAATGTTTAAAAGTAATTTAAACTATATTTAAACCTTTTACTTTGATAAAATAGATTTCAGATAAAAGTCGTAATATTGGGATTTTCCCATTTCTTAGGGTCGTTGGGTAAACGAGTTTGGATATTGGGCATATGAGTACTTAATCTTTTAGTAAAATCGTGTTTAAGAACTTTAATATTCTCGGAAATCGCGTTCAACGAATATTTCTAATTATCGTCGAAGCAAAACCCAAAACGTAAACAATTGACCAACCTCCCCATGCCATTTGGACCGACCAGCCCCCTCCATTTGTCTCCTCTTTCAATTTTCATTTTCCTCCTTTCTCAATCTATCTCCTCCTTCTCTCAAACACCAAAAACCTACCAAAAATCCTCCTTACAAACCCTAAATCCTTCATAATTCCTCCATTTCTCCACCAAATTTCATAAAAATTATATGCTTGGAATCCTCTTTTCATTCCTCATCTCCTAGTAAGCTTTATTTTCATTTCCCCCAATTTTTGTTTAAGGCTCATCTTTTACGGTTTCGAATTTAAGCTTAATAATTGTGTTTTTGTTGTTCTTATACGTGAAGAATTTGAAGATGAGTTAGGTGACTCATATGTGGTTGAAGATGAAGAATAATTTTGGATTTTAGAAGCTTTCTCAAGTTATTACTTGTCTCTTTGCTAGCTTAAGGTAACTATTCCGAGTTACTCGACGATTTAATGTCACATAGATGTTGTGTTTGTTGTTTGTTAAGTGTTTAGGTGATTGATAATGTGTTAGCTTCATTTTTCACATGACTTGTGTTGTTAAAGTTTACTAATTTGTGGTTATTTCATATACTTGAGTATTGAAATGAAATGGGTATTGTTGATTGTTGCTTGAGACGGTATAAAATTGAGCTTGAAACGGATTTTGATAGGAAAATGGGAAAAGGGCGGAAAAACCGCCCAAAACAGCCCATAAAGAGGCGCGGCAGACCCGGTGGGTCCGGCCCGGATTTTGACCCGTCACTTTGGGTCGGGTCTTGGGTCTATTGTTTGATGTTTTGGGCCTATGGTTCATGTTTTGAAGTATGTTGGTAATTTGGCATGTAGGAAATTGTTTAAGCTAATATTTCCGTTGAATTGGTTATTTTATAAGTTGGCATATTTTCTCTATGTCAATAGTTTTCACATGATAGAAATTAAAAATGGCAAGAGTATGACATTGTGGTAAATTCCGTGATGTGGGCCAAAATGGGCCAAGACTCTGAGCTGGGCCAATTTGACCAAATGAGTTTGGTCAAGCTAGGTTTAAACCGGTCTGCCTCGATTTGACCGATGACCCGTCGCGGGACTAGGGTCGAGGATTTGTCTTTGAGTATGATTGTCTTTTCATATGTTGGTTGTTGGATGAATTGGTTGTCTTATACTTGAGTCTTCTTGCCTTGTTGCCATTTTAACTTGTTCTCATGAATTATGAGATTAACGGTTCGCTGAGTTTTGGATTACTAATGAGATTGTGGATATTGTTGGATTGTCAGCTGAATTTACATTTTGGTAGTCTTTCACAAGGAATGATGTTATCCTAGAGTCCTTGATTTGAGTATAAGTATTTATGTTGCCAGTTTGGACTCTTTGCCCCTCTTATGGTTAAGTGGGTGTCCTACTTGTCTTGGTGGTGTTGGTATCTTAGACCATCGTCATAGATAGGCCCTTATAGTCTTTGACGAGTGTATGTTCACCGCTTAATAGCCTTTGTGTCTTAGCTTGGTGGGTTTATATCCAAGTTAGGGTATGACTTCCTGACGTACTCTTAGAAGTATGTAGTCAGCTTAAGTACTAGCCAACCCTTTGGTGGACTCCTTAGGGGTACTCACGTGTTGTTATCATGGGTCTTTGATGCGGTAGTTTTCCGCATGTCGCTAGGTCTGCGCAGGTTTAGGACTAGGGTGTTTACCTTACCTCGTGGTATAGACTCGAGTTACAGAGTGACTATTGACTGTACTAAGAACTTATGCCTGTCTCTAGATATATTGTCCTTTCTTGTTTGATGATTCTATGAATCATAGAAGGTGAGATGCAAGCCGGCTATGGTTGATAGAGTTTGGATTCCTGGATGTTATGTGATTCACATGATAGTGTAGTATGAGTCGGTCTAGTATTCACATGCTAGGACTATGTGTTGTTATATTGTTGTTCACATGATAAGCACGATTGTCTAGCATCTATATGCTAAGGCTATGCGTTATTCATATTCATATTCTTATGTTTACATGTTATATTAATTATGACATTTCGTGACTGGGAGAACTCGGAGTTACTCCCCACTGACTGTGGCTTTCGTATTTGTATAAAATGCGATCGACAGGTATGGTGATGCTTGTATGTGGTCCATGGACGAGCTAGCGAGCAAAGTAACCTTGGGACTTACTTAGATTTGGTTTTATTTGTAGAGACTCTTATACGAGTTTTTTTATGTCACATACATTTTAGGGACATATGTCTCCCTCTTTACATTTGGTTGTAAAACTTTGCTATTCGCGACTTTAGCGATGGTTATGTTATGAAACTTCTATGTTTTGACACCCTTCAATTTGGATATCTTTATAGTAGGTTCAGGTTTTAAAAATTACAGGTTTTTACCCATATGAACCTATTACAAACATATCCATGCAGTTTTATTCTAGAATTACGTGTTTACTTTTCCGCAATGAATGAGGGTGTCACAGTTGGTATCAGAGCATATTTGCTCCCGACGCACGTTTGTGCACCCCAATATAAATAACTTGACCTTCAAATAATAAACTCGAGAGATGGGTAGGATGGGTAGACTTAGGACTTTATGTTGTAGTCTCTTTGTGATTGCTATTTATCAGGTGCTTCTTTGTCATTTATATCTATGAGACTCCCCGACAAATTATCTCTTGAACCTTCACTTGGTGAAAGCACATCTATATCTTTACCTTCCGGCGACACCTTCTCCTGTTCTTATATCTATTCAAATGTTCCCATATCAATAGCGGGGTCTATTTTCCCGGCTAATCTCCTTCAATTTCCGCTTGAAGGGTTTGATATTATTTTGGGCATGGATTGGTTATTCACTTATCATGCTCGATTCGAATGTCGAGATCAAAATATTATTCTTAAAAGCCCTTTGGGTACTCGCGTATCTTATCAAGGAGTTAGAAAGCAAACTGGTGTGAAGTTGATCTCGGCCATGAAAATTGTCAATGCGTTGAAGAAGGGTCATCAAGCATTCCTATGTGTAGTGACTGCTTCTAATTCCCCTTATCTTCCTCCCTTGAAGGATGTTCCCATTGTTTGTGAATTTCTGGATGTATTTCCCGATGAATTACCCGGGATTCCTCCTGAAAGAGATGTTGAATTCTCCATCGATCTAGTTCCCGGAACCGGTCCTATTGCTAAAGCTCCTTATCGTATGGCACCTTCCTAATTGAAGGAGTTGAGAGTTCAACTTGATGACTTGATTGAGAAAGGCTTTATTAGGCCTAGTGCTTCTCCTTGGGGTTCCTCCGTCCTCTTTGTGAAGAAAAAGGATGGATCTATGCGACTTTGCATTGATTATTGTGAACTCAATCGTGTGACAATCAAGAACAAGTATCCTCTTCCACGAATTGATGATCTCTTTGACCAATTGCGTGGTGCTTCTACTTTTTCCAAGATTGACCTCT
Source organism: Silene latifolia (assembly GCF_048544455.1). NCBI lineage: Eukaryota > Viridiplantae > Streptophyta > Magnoliopsida > Caryophyllales > Caryophyllaceae > Silene > Silene latifolia. Next base: position 39,398,290 of record NC_133533.1, read on the forward strand.
GATCGGGTTATCATCAAATTCCGGTGCGTGAGTCCGATATTCCTAAGATCGCTTTCAAAGACGAGATATGGTCATTTCGAATTTAAAGTGATGCCTTTCGGATTGACTAATGCTCCGGCTATCTTCATGGATCAAATGAATCGTACCTTTAGTGAGTACCTCGATAAGTGTGTGGTGGTGTTTATTGATGATATCTTGATTTTCTTAAAGAATGATGAAGAACATGCCCTACACCTCCGTATCATCTTAGACATTCTACATCGTCAAAAGTGGTATGCTAAGTTCTCGAAATGTGAATTTTGGTTGCATCAAGTAACTTTTCTTGGACATGTCATATCCAAAGATGGTGTTATGGTAGATCCTTCTAAGATTGAGGCCGTTGTTGATTGGAAGAGTCCGAAAAATGTGACTGAGATTCGAAGCTTTCTCGGTTTGGCGGGTTATTACCGTCGATTCGTGAAAGATTTCTCTAAGTTAGCTAGACCGATGACTCAATTGTTGAATAAGGAGTCTAAGTATGTGTGGACCAATGAGTGTGAGAATGCCTTCTTAGAGTTGAAGACTAGGTTGACTACCGCTCCGGTGTTGACCTTACCTGAGGATGGTGTGGACTACGATGTTTATTGTGATGCTTCAAAGCATGGCCTAGGTTGTGTCTTGATGCAAAACCGAAGGGTTATTGCTTATGCTTCTCGACAACTGAGGGTTCATGAGGTGAACTATCCGACTCATGATCTTGAATTAGCAGCCGTGGTACATGCCTTGAAGATATGGAGGCATTACCTTATTGGAGTTCATTGCCGCATTTATACCGATCATAAGAGTTTGAGGTGTATCTTTACCCAGAAAGAATTGAATATGAGGCAAAGAAGATGGCTAGAGTTGGTGAATGATTATGATGCCGAGTTGATTTATCATGAAGGGAAAGCAAATGTGGTGGCCGATGCTTTGAGTAGGAAGACTAGTCACTCTTTGAGCACTATCCGTGTGTTACCTGATGAACTTGCCACGGAATTTCAAAAGTTAGGGATAAACCTTGTTGGGAAGGGCTTTGACAATCTTAGTGCCTTGAGTACAGAACCCGACTTTCACCGTGAGATCCGTACGTGCCTACCTGAGGATGCTACTTTCAAGTCCATTCAAGCAAAAATCCGACTTGGGCAAGCTAAGGATTTTGTGGTGGATAGTGATGGATACCTTCGTTACCAAGGTAGGATGTATGTTCCGAGAGTAGCCGAGTTGAGGAAGAAGATCCTTGATGAAGCTCACCTTTCTCCTTACTCTATTCATCCTGGTGGTGAGAAGATGTATAAAGACTTGAGATTACAGTTTTGGTGGCCTAGGATGAATATTGATGTCCTAGAGTATGTTAGCAAGTGCCTTACCTGTCAGAAAGTGAAGATTGAGCATCAGAAACCCGGGGGTTTGCTACAACCTTTGGATGTTCCCCTTTGGAAATGGGAGTCCATCTCCATGGACTTTGTGATGGCTTTACCTAAGACTACGAGTGGAAAAGATGCTGTTTGGGTGGTTGTAGATCGATTGACCAAATGTGCTAGGTTTATACCTATCAAGGAGACATGGAGATTAGATGTCCTAGCTGGTGCCTACGTGAAGGATATAGTACGCTACCATGGAGTGCCTAAGGATATAGTTTCAGATCGTGACCCGAGATTCTGTTCCCGTTTCTGGACTGCTTTACAAGAAGCCATGGGTAGTAAGCTACTGATGAGTACCGCTTTTCATGCCGCTACAGATGGACAGACTGAGAGGGCTATCCAGACTTTATAGGACCTCCTCCGTGCTTGTGCTTTAGACTTCCACACTTCTTGGGAGAAGTGCTTACCTCTTGTTGAATTCTCCTACAACAATAGCTATCATACTTCTATCAAGATGTCACCTTATGAAGCTTTGTATGGTAGGAAGTGTCGTAGTCCGGTCTGTTGGTATCAAGTCCAAGATGCTCATGTGTTGGGACCCGATTTGGTGACTGAGACCATCAATCAGGTTCAGATCATTCGAGAGCGTATGAAAGCCGCTCAAGACCGACAAAATCGTATCTGATGCCCGTCGTCGACCACTTGCCTTTGAGGTTGATGATCGAGTATTCCTTAAGGTGTCACCTATGAAAGGGGTGAAACGTTTTGGTGTGAAAGGAAAGCTGAGTCCCAAATACATTGGACCTTTCCGTGTGCTTGAGAAGATTGGTCCCGTTGCTTACCGTTTAGAGTAGCCCCCGAATTTGAGAAAGGTTCATAATGTCTTCTATGTATCTCAGTTGAGGAAGTACATTAGTGATCCGAGCCATGTTATTCAAGAAGAAATCCCAGATTTGGAACCTAACTTGGCTTTGGAAGAAAGGCCGATCCGAATCCTCGAAAGGGCAAACAAGCAACTTAGAAACAAAGTGGTGCCCCTAGTTCGTATCCTTTGGCGTTGTGGAAATGTCGAAGAAGAAACTTGGGAGCCTGAATCTTCTATGTTAGCTAAATATCCCGAACTCTTCTCGTGAGTTACTTTCCGTTCCTTTATCTAATCCTTGTGAGTTTTAGCTATCCTTTCGAGTGTTCCTCTCCTTCCCTGGAATATTCTCCGCGTTAGTAGTCATTGCTTAGTTGTATAAAAGCCGTAGTTAGAGTTTAGTCATGATTAGTGGAGTCATTATCCTTATTGAAGAGTTTCGAACTAAAGGTTTTTGAAAATGTTTTAATGTTTTCCCACTGGTTTTAACGTCAATGAGTGTTAAGGCTCGTTATTGGAGACGTCCGATAATTAGTTTTCTCAGTTGTTGGCGTAAAAATGTATTTTTGTTCTGATTTGGAATGTTGGTGTTCTCGGGCGACCGACGAGGATATTTCCGTTCCATTGAAAGGACACGTATATTTTCATAAGTTCATGTTTTGAAGATGTTGACTAATTTATTAAAGAGAAAGACCTACATATATACAATGTTCCTTCTTCTAAGTTTCGGGGACGAAACTTCTTAAAAGGAGGGATGATTGTAACACCCCGTAAATTTGAAGACCTTTATCATATTTTAAAAGTAATATTTTAATCCATTTTAATTTAATATTAATTTATTTGAAATAATAATAATTTGATAAAATATAATTTTATTTTAGTTTGAAGTAATGTAATCACTTTTGATAGTTTAGAAATGTTTAAAAGTAATTTAAACTATATTTAAACCTTTTACTTTGATAAAATATATTTCTGATAAAAGTCGTAATATTGGGATTTTCCCATTTCTTAGGGTCGTTGGGTAAACGAGTTTGGATATTGGGCATATGAGTACTTAATCTTTTAGTAAAATCGTGTTTAAGAACTTTAATATTCTCGGAAATCGCGTTCGACGAATATTTCTAATTACCGTCGAAGCAAAACCCAAAACGTAAACAATTGACCAACCTCCCCATGCCATTTGGACCGACCACCCCCCTCCATTTGTCTCCTCTTTCAATTTTCATTTTCCTCCATTCTCAATCTATCTCCTCCTTCTCTCAAACACCAAAAACCTACCAAAAATCCTCCTTACAAACCCTAAATCCTTCATAATTCTTCCATTTCTCCACCAAATTTCATAAAAATTATATGCTTGGAATCCTCTTTTCATTCCTCATCTCCTAGTAAGCTTTATTTTCATTTCCCCCAATTTTTGTTTAAGGCTCATCTTTTACGGTTTCGAATTTAAGCTTAATAATTGTGTTTTTGTTGTTCTTATAGGTGAAGAATTTGAAGATGAGTTAGGTGACTCATATGTGGTTGAAGATGAAGAGTAATTTTGGATTTTAGAAGCTTTCTCAAGTTATTACTTGTCTCTTTGCTAGCTTAAGGTAACTATTCCGAGTTACTCGACGATTTAATGTCACATAGATGTTGTGTTTGTTGTTTGTTAAGTGTTTAGGTGATTGATAATGTGTTAGCTTCATTTTTCACATGACTTGTGTTGTTAAAGTTTACTAATTTGTGGTTATTTCATATACTTGAGTATTGAAACGAAATGGGTATTGTTGATTGTTGCTTGAGACGGTATTAAATTGAGCTTGAAACGAATTTTGGTAGGAAAAAGGGAAAAGGGCGGAAAAACCGCCCAAAACAGCCCATAAAGGGGCGCGGGACCAAACAGCCCGGTGGGTCCGGCCCGGATTTTGACCCGTCACTTTGGGTCGGGTCTTGGGTCTATTGTTTGATGTTTTGGGCCTATGGTTCATGTTTTGAAGTATGTTGGTATTTTGGCATGTAGGAAATTGTTTAAGCTAATATTTCCGTTGAATTGGTTATTTTATAAGTTGGCATATTTTCTCTATGTCAATAGTTTTCACATGATAGAAATTAAAAATGGCAAGAGTATGACATTGTGGTAAATTCCGTGATGTGGGCCAAAATGGGCCAAGACTCTGAGCTGGGCCAATTTGACCAAATGAGTTTGGTCAAGCTAGGTTTAAACCGGACAGCCTCGATTTGACCGATGACCCGTCGCGGGACTAGGGTCGAGGATTTGCCTTTGAGTATGATTGTCTTTTCATATGTTGGTTGTTGGATGAATTGGTTGCCTTATACTTGAGTCTTCTTGCCTTGTTGCCATTTTAGCTTGTTCTCATGAATTATGAGATTAACGGTTCACGAGTTTTGGATTACTACCGAGATTGTGGATATTGTTGGATTGTCAAATTTGAATTTACATTTTTGTAGTCTTTCACAAGGAAGGATGTTATCCTAGAGTCCTTGATTTGAGTATAAGTATTTATGTTGCCAGTTTAGACTCTTTGCCCCTCTTATGGTTAAGTGGGTGCCCTACTTGTCTTGTGTGGTGTTGGTATCTTAGACCATCGTCATAGATAGGCCCTTATAGTCTTTGACGAGTGTATGTTCACCGCTTAATAGCCTTTGTGTCTTAGCTTGGTGGGTTTATATCCAAGTTAGGGTATGACTTCCTGACGTACTCTTAGAAGTATGTAGTCAGCTTAAGTACTAGCCAACCCTTTGGTGGACTCCTTAGGGGTACTCACGTGTTGTTATCATGGGTCTTTGATGCGGTAGTTTTCCGCATATCGCTAGGTCTGCGCAGGTTTAGGACTAGGGTGTTTACCTTACCTCGTGGTATAGACTCGAGTTACAGAGTGACTATTGACTGTGCTAGGAACTTATGCCTGTCTCTAGATATATTGTCCTTTCTTGTTTGATGATTCTATGAATCATAGAAGGTGAGATGCAAGCCGGCTATGGTTGATAGAGTTTGGATTCCTGGATGTTATGTGATTCACATGATAGTGTAGTATGAGTCGGTCTAGTATTCACATGCTAGGACTAGGTGTTGTTATATTGTTGTTCATATGATAAGCACGATTGTCTAGCATCTATATGCTAAGGCTATGCGTTATTCATATTCATATTCTTATGTTTACATGTTATATTAATTATGACATTTCATGGCTGGGAGAACTCGGAGTTACTCCCCACTGACTGTGGCTTTCGTATTTGTATAAAATGCGATCGACGGGTATGGTGATGCTTGTATGGGGTCCATGGACGAGCTTGCGAGCAAAGTAACCTTGGGACTTACTTAGATTTGGTTTTATTTGTAGAGACTCTTATACGAGTTTTTTTATGTCACATACATTTTAGGGACATATGTCTCCCTCTTTACATTTGGTTGTAAAACTTTGCTATTCGCGACTTTAGCGATGGTTATGTTATGAAACTTCTATTTAGACCTTGTATGTTTTGACACCCTTCAATTTGGATATCTTTATAGCAGGTTCAGGTTTTAAAAATTACAGGTTTTTACCCAAATGAACCTATTACAAACATATCCATGCAGTTTTATTCTAGAATTACGTGTTTACTTTTCCGCAATGAATGAGGGTGTCACAGATAGTGTCTTGTTCATCACTTGTGTGAACTTTTTGATTGTGTGCTCTTGTGTAGAGTTGTTTATGGTCAATACTAGGAATTCAAGTGAACCACTTTTTACATTCAATCCGGAAATTCAAAGATCACTTGCTTGGATAGGAGGAGGTATTAGAAGAGACACCCCGGTTATTGAAGAAGTTAACCTCGTTACTCAACAAGACCAAGAAGAAGAGAATACCCTTTCCTTTGAATCCCAACCCATACCCATTCAAATCATCATGGGTGATCGTGAGGACGAACAACCACATGGACATGGTGAGAGAGAGAACCCACCAAGGCCTAGAACCATTAAAGAACTTACCGCCCCGGATCTCACACAAGTGCCCTTGTGTATTTCCTTTCCAGCCTTGGCGGAAAATGCCACCTTTGAATTGAAGTCCGGGCTCATTCACCAATTGCCCCAATTCCATGGACTTAGCACGGAAGATCCCAACAAGCATCTCAACAAATTTCATGTGGTTTGCTCAAGCATGAAGCCTAATGGGGTTACCGATGAGCAACTTCAATTAAGGGCCTTCCCTTTCTCACTCAAGGACGCGGCAAACGATTGGCTTTATTATCTCCCTACCGGGAGCATCACCACTTGGAATCAAATGAAGAAGGCTTTCTTAGAAAAGTATTTTCCCGCTAGTCTCTCATCTCAATTGAAGAAAGAAATAAGTAATGTTGAACAAATGGATGGGGAGAACTTGTATGAGTATTGGGAGAGGTTTAAATAACTTCTTGCTAGTTGCCCATACCATGGGTATACCGACCACGACCTTCTCTTGAACTTTTGTGGTGGTCTACTTGAGGATGATGCTAGGATGATTAAAGCCGCCACCCAAGATGGAATTGAATATATGTCGGTCCAAGAAGCAAATGAGTTGATTGAAAGATTGGTAGGAAGCTCTAGAAATTTTGGGAGGAGAATTAAGAAGACAAGTGGAACATTCTCTTCAAGGCAAGGCTCCAACCATATGGAGGAGAAAGTTGATTTTCTTACCAATTTGGTCAAGGAACTTACAAAAGGAGGTGGGAGTGCTTCTCATGTGAAATTTTGTGGTCTTTGTAATGACCCAACTCATCCCACCGATGGGTGTCCATCTTTGCAAGCGGAGGAGGCAATTGAAACGGTGAAGGCTATTGGGTTTAGGAAGTTTGACCCCTATTCCAACACTTACAATGAAGGGTGGAAATCTCATCCAAATATGGGTTGGGGTGGAAACCAAAACCAAAACCAAAATCAAAATCAAAATCAAAAAGGGGCTTCAAACTCTTCATTCCAAAAGCCAAATCAAAATCAAAACCAATCCCAAAATTCCTTGGAACAGATGATGGAAACACTTACCATGAATCAAATGGCAATGCAACAAAACACCAAGGAATTTCAAACCGCCGTGCTTCAACAAAACCGACTCACCGACTCTAGGTTTGTTAACCTTGAGACCCAAGTTGGTCAAATCCTCACTACACTCAATTCTCAACTCACTCAAGGAGGGAGCCTCCCTTCTCACACCATTCCTCCACCCACCAAGGAACAAGCAAAAGCTGTCTCTTTGAGGAATGGTAGAGAGTTGGTAGAGGCACCCAAGGCTCCTAAGAAGACAATACCACTTCCTATTGTTCATGAAGTGGAGGATGTGGTTGAAGATGAAATTGAAGTGATAGTGGAACAAGGGGAAGCATCTACACCTCAACAAGTGAGGATCAATGAACCTCTTCCGGAATATGAGCCACAAGCTCCATTTCCAAGTGCTTTGAATGATACAAGGATAATTGACAAGAAAACTTCAAGCCTTTACGATATCTTTCGTAAAGTGGAGGTAAATATTCCTCTTCTTGACCTCCTTAGTAGTGTACCCAAGCATGCAAAGTTTTTGAAAGAGTTGTGCACTACTAAGAGGTCCAACAAGGCAAAAAGCATGAAAAAGGTAAGGGCTAGTGAACATGTGTCGGCAATTTTTCATAAACGTTTGCCACAAAAATGTAGTGATCCGGGCATGTTCACCATCCCTTGTAAAATTGGTGACTTGGATTGTCAACATGCTATGCTTGATTTAGGTGCATCCATTAATGTCTTGCCCAATTACCTTTATGAGTCACTCAAGTTAGGGCCTTTGAAACCGACTCGTACGGTCATTTCTTTGGCCGATAGGTCCAATATCTATCCTAAGGGAATTGTGGAAGATGTTTTGGTAAAGGTGGGGGGAATGCTTTTCCCCGCCGACTTCTATGTGATTGAAATGGAACCCTAGAAAGGCTCCACTCCCATTTTATTGGGAAGGCCTTTCATGAGAACTTCCAACACCAAGATTGATGTATCTAGTGGACACCTCTCAATGGAATTTGAGGGGGAAAAGATTGAGTATATCATACATGAGGCTATGAAATACCCATCCGAGACTTCATCTTTGTGTTTTCTTGAAATTTTTGAACCAATTGTGCAAACTGTGTATGAATTGTGCAAAGTTGATGCATTAGATGTTGTTTTGACTAATGGATTGGTTGGAGAGGATACGGGGTATGCTTTGTCTTATAATTTGCAGGAAACAATCAAGGACCTAGAGGAAAATCCCCCAATGGAAGAATGGGAAGAAAAGGAAGAAATCCGGAAAACAGCAGGGAACTCGCACCGTGCGAGTTTCCCAGTGCCAGAACTCGCACCGTGCGAGTTTGCTCCTGTCCAAGATTTTTTCTTCCTTTCTTCTAAATTGTTAGAAGAGCTACCAAAGGAGAAACCCGTTCCCTCTATTGTCAAGCCTCTTATTGTTGAATTGAAGCCCTTACCAAGCCACTTGAAGTATGCATTTCTAGGAAATGAAGAAACTTTACCGGTAATTATTTCAAGCAAGCTTACTAAGGAGCAAGAAGAGGCTCTAATCCGAGTTCTTAAGCAACACAAGGAAGCAATTGGGTGGACAATGGCCGACATCAAAGGCATTAGTCCCACTCTATGCATGCATCAGATTCCTCTTGAAGATGAAGCAAAGCCCGTTCGACAACCACAAAGGCGTTTGAACCCTCCAATGATGGATGTGGTGAAGAAAGAGGTACTCAAACTCCTTCATGTAGGTATGATCTGTTAGAAATCTATATCTCATTATTTAACATATTCATATATGTTTCAAATTAATTTAGTCATAAAATTAATTACAAATCTTATGCATGCAAACTTAAATTAAAAGAGAAGAAATCATTATCCTTACTACATAATTTCGGTTTTATGGGCACCAACAAGATCTCCTTCTTGTTAGTTCTTGAGCTATCCATATATAAGGATGATCCTCCAAAAATCTCAAAGTAGAGATTCTCCTCTTGATTGCACCCAAGACTATCCCTTATCCCCACTAAATAATATTAGCTAGATATTAGTTTAGTAGTTTACCTTAAAATTGATTACTAACACTCATATATTACATTAATACTTTTAGTAATTTCTTTGAACAATTTGGATCAAAGTTTCTCAAGTTTTTAGAGAAAAAAAATGAAGGAGAAGAGAGAAAAGCATGTGAATGAATTATCATCATATGAATGTGTAAGAGTGAAAATAATAACCAACAACCCCTCCACACAAAGGGAGTGTCATGGTTGGTAGTGCCAAAAATGGCATCATTTCTTTTCCTTTTGCTCTTCTCAATATTATAGGTGTGTAAGAATAGGTAGAGTAGGTTTTATTAATTTATTCTTATCACATAAAATAATCACCCACTAAAACTTACCACCCACAATATTTAGTCCACTTCTATAAAATGGACTACCATTTTATTTTTGTCAATTTGTCATTTGTCACACAATATGTCACATGTAGTATGCTACATGTTATTAATTAATTTTAATGCATATTTATCACATAAATATCATTTTATGAATTAATTAAATTACATACAATAATTTGACTAGTGATACTTGATCACATAAATAAAATGGGTCATGTAATTTTAATTCACAATATCTTGTAATTATAATTAACCATTCATTCATATCTCTATTGTTTCTCAAACAATAAATAATTTTAGTAACAAAACATTTTATTACTAAAATAAATCTTATTTAATCCCATTACAATAAGATATTTATTCTCTCTCACAAATCGAATTGTTCAATTTTAAGGAATTGATCAACTTGCATCGTCATACAATTAATCAACTTTATAGATAAGGGCATCATCCTTTAGGTGTGACCTTAAGGGATCAACTGACCACCACCGTCCCACGACAGTAACGTCAAACTCTAGCAAGCCAATCGTTACCGATTAATGTTGATCAGTCGAATATATAATTGAATCATCCCTTACGTATTCTTTATATGAGATTTATTAATGATATTTAAATCATGTGATCGCACTATTGTTGAGGACACATTTCCCAACAATCTCCCACTTGTCCTCGACAAGTGTGCGTCACCAATTCTCTTGTCCTATTACTATCTCACACTCAATGCAAGGTGTCTTTCGGGTCGTACTTGCAAGTGATCATATCGAGAGTGGTTTCCTCGATTTGGAGAATAACTGATTGATCGGATTTATCTATCATATATACCTTCCGAGCGTGGCCACGCATTTCTAGTTCATTGCTCCTCGAGTGGCCTTGAGATATTGTTTTAACCCTGACAAAGGGGTGGACAATTCCTATCGCACTTATTCCCTTCGACTAGCCACAGCCATCATAACCCAAAATATGCCCATTTGACCCCATTTACGAAGGTCGTAGTAACACAAATCAAAGTTAATCTGAAACCGTGCCATCTTAGGCGAACAGTCTTTAGTCAAAAGAATCGACTCATTAGAATAATATAGTAGCTCTCGCCACGACCAGGCTATATAAATTTGCCAGAACTCTATAAGCGGTCACTGCCCGACAATGTGTTCCTAACAGTCTGCCTATGTGATCGACTAGTCATCTCACATGTATCTATGGCACTTGAACTTGCCATCAATCTCATCACACTCTAGTCACTTCGAGACGTCACCTCATGTAAGTGACTATTGGCGAATACAATGCTAATCCGTGTTCACTTTAACGGGGTTTAATTGTCTCTACAACCCGTTTGGATGTAACAAAGTATAATAAAAGAGTTTTAAAGTAAAACTCGAACGACAAATGCGATTATCACATATGAATAGTCAATGCCTGATTACTATTTCATGTTCTATAATCTAATTTGATCTTGTATGTAGTTGTTCATTTCAATTTAATTGAAATGACATGACTCATCACGTTAAGCCTATGAAAAGGCTTTCGTTAGTAGGTTTTATAAACTTCTTGTACCTTACTCAACTTTACTACATACTCGTTTTCCTTTCTAATGTATACATTTGCATCACAAAACTTTCTGAGTACGTGTCGAGATCCAATCAAGACATATGTCCTCTAGCCTTAGAATAGCTCCCACTGTTTTCACAGGTGTGCAGGACTCATTCTTCTTGCACATCTCATAATTGCAAGTGTACTCAATTTCCGTTGTAAATATTTCTCATTGTTCTTTATTGCCTAGAACGATTCAAGAAAATCCATTTCTTAAATAACATAACCACAATGGTATCTTAACCATCCTGATGTGTTTTGATTATGGTTTTGTCGGAAACCATGCGCAATCTCAATTGTCAATTGTCATTTGTGTAACACCCTTACACAAAAATTGCATCATAAACACTTTGCTTTACTTCCTTAATGCTTCTGCAAGCACTTAAGGGTAATCTTTATTGCTTACTTGGTAAAGATTACTTAAATTCGATTTTTGAAAACAATTCATCATACTCAAAGAATATGAAGTGTTATACATCATTACTCATTTAATTGATCCGGCAGCGGAAGCAAATGGAATCAATCAAATATGTTCAATTTAATTGAACTAGTCATGAATCTTATCAACATAAGACTTCTTATTGACGCTAATATCATGTGGATTTATCTTCATAAATCTGGATATTAAAGATGTATTATAATACTCCAAAAGTCTTAAATCATTCCCAATTATCAATATGTCATTCACATATAAGACTAATTAACATTTTCGTAACTCCCACTAAACTCCATGTATAAACACAACTTATCGACTTATCGAGAAAAGTTTTATAACATGATCAAAACATTGATTCTAACTCATTGATGTCCTACTTAAGACCATCTCTTAAGTTGCACATTATCTTAGGATTGCAAGAATCTACAAAACTCAAAACATGTATTGAATACATTCCTTCTAATTGAAGAAGTGGGTTTTAGATTCACTCGCTATATATCTCATAATGATATATAATCCCCAAGAAGATCCAAATAGACTTAAGCATTTCAACTAGTGTAAAACCCTTTGCAACCAATCAAGCCTTGAAATCTCTCTTTATTAGTGCAAAACCCTTTGTCACTAATCAAACCTTTTTATTTCAGATTTTCATGGCTCTAAGCCTTATATTGAGTTGTGACTTAAACACTCTCATGTAAGTCATATGTTTATTACTTTCCAGAAGTAATCAACTTGAATCAAAAAATTTCTTTGTAAGTTATAAGCTCTTTACTTTCTTAAAAGTAGCATGAATTCATCATTTTTAACAAGTGACGAATTTAACCTCCTAGGTTTTAAAGAAACAACATTTTACACAAAACGTCTCATGTAGCCAAGAAAGACCAGTTTCTTGCGACATAACATTCTTTGTGGCTCTTGAATAATTTCTCCCACTCTGTCTTCTAGAAATAAACTTGTATTTTTAGAAAGACGGCTTCACGAGCCGCAAACCCGTCGTACTCGTGATAATTGAAAGGGAAAAATGAGCATTTGTTTCTTTTGAAAACTTACAAACATGGTATCCTACCATTTAATATCTCATATGAATCGTTTTAGATTTAGTGGAAAAATAATCTAGACAAAATGATAAAATCCCCAAAAGGATCAAGTAACTCAAAATAACTTGATCGAAGTTCAAACCATATCGAATAGCGTTTGATTTCTTATCCAACCACATATTATCCCATAATGTGTGTTAAGAGAGATTAACTTGTGATACTATATCAAATTTCCTTTGGCTTATATCAAAGTTTTCACTTTGATAATCTCATCACGACTAAATCGTGATTCTTTGAATACTTTGAACTTCTTCAAAGATTTCTCTATTTACCTTATTAAGTGAACATTTTAGCGTCAACTTAAATCGTTGGTAAAAGAAAATGATCAACCTATTTTGGATCAATGATTTACAACCTCGATCTCCTTTTCAACCAAAAGGCACGAGACATCTTGCTTTGAATACAAGATATGCATATACCATTAACTATCTAATGGTTTCAAGAGTACTCGATAACTCTTTGCGTTAATCATTCCAGAATTTAAGGT